>NC_046655.1:6210070-6935070 GCF_900324485.2 Mastacembelus armatus | reverse complement strand
TTATTGGTGTGGTAGTTGTGAAAAAGATCACTCGATATATTACGGTGTGAAAATTGTCATGAAAATAAGATTCCTTAAAAACCAGACTGCATAGCCAAGTATTTCCTCTGAGTGGATACCAAAAACACTGTTAAAAGGAAAGTGAAAATTGGATTGATCAGGTGGCCAGGAGCATGACTTCAGATTCATTATACTGTTCCTTAATATCTGCTGAATGTGTAAATAAGTGATTTGGTTGGCAAACAAATTTGCTTCATACCTTTATGCCAAGAACCTTTTTTTGTAGTTTCATCTTCAAATTCACCAAAACTATTAATTCACAAGTGAAAAACATGGACAGGTGGTGTGATTCCTCTTCTCTGCCTTCGTATACATGTTGCACAATGTGTACTGCAGGAAGAAAAGGAGAGGAAGGAGAAAGAGGAGGCGCGTAAGAAGCAAGATGAGGATGCTAAGAAGAAGAAGGTCCTGACAAATGTCACTCAGCAGTATGGTGGCATCCAGCAGAGGGTCAGTCGACACATATTTGAGCTGGAGAATATCCCATCCCAGTTTGTAATGTGGCTTCTTTTTGTTCAAGTTTATAATTGTCTTCTCTTAATTATCCAATCAAGCATGACGGCAAGAAGGGAGCTAGGAAGGAAACAGAGAGAGAGAAGAAGAGAAAGATCCTGGCAGAGAGGAGGAAACCTCTCCACATTGAAATTCTCAGTGAGGAAAAACTAAAGTAAGACTTTTTTGGTCTCTAGCTTACTACCAGCCTTTGTTCAGTTTGGTAGGCTAACATCCACATTTTCGATCTGACTCAGATTATTTGTGTGTAAATTCCAATCTACTACCTATTTTACAGCTTGACATGCCTTTATAACTTTGTGTCTCCTGGGTTTTGCTCGAAAGGGAGAAGGCTAATGAGCTGTGGCAGTGGCTGATGACACTGGAAGCTGAGAAGTTTGACCTCACCGAGAAACTGAAGAGGCAGAACTTATGATGTAAGTTCGTTGCCATGAGGTGTTGAAGTGCTGACTGCCCCACAAAACTGCATAAGCATGAAAATATCCTTTATAATATGGCATGAAAATTGTCTTTGTATAGTATGGCGTGAAGCATGTCATTCATTATGTTATGGAGTGAAAATTGTTCCTTACAGTACAGTATAGTACTAGATCCTTACTATATAGTAGGGAATAAAAACATGCCTTAGCATAGTAGAATGGTGTGAAAACATGCATCACTCTAGTATGTCCTTGAAAAATAAGAGAATTAACATGAGAAATGCACCTTTTGTATAGAATGGGATCCAAATTATACCTCAGTTTTGTGTGTATTGGAAAATGCATTATAGAATATTATGTGCTGGCTTCTATACTATTAAATATTGAATAATATATTAAAATAATATGGATTTGTATGTCATTTAAAATGCTTGTGATGAAAGGGGTTTTTCTCCTCTTGTTCAGCTTGTATCTGGGCTTATCCGGTCCTCCATATTTGTCTCCCACAGATCAATCTGCTCCAGGCTCGCATTCAGTGTCACCAGAGGTGAGTACTAATGACCTTTGTACTATACCTGAGGCTTTTTACTTACTGGTTAGGATCATATGCTTGACGCTCAGCAATAGCAAATTTCTCAGCAAAGTCTTAAAGAATAGAGACATGTATTTCTCTTGAATCCTTTTTTTGTTCAACAAAAGAAGCCAATCATTAAATTTTTAACAGGCTTCTGTGCAACAAATAGTCCAAAATTTAGAAATTTTAGTTTTACCTGGGAACTGTTCAAAACGTAGGACAACAACTTGAAACAAATATTCATTGGCAGCTTTTGGTTCTTCACAGCTTCCAGTACTGTTAGCTAAACCAGTATATGGCTCTCTGTGTGTATGACATACAGTAGATACTGACCATACAAGGTCTTTGCTCTGTAGTGTTTAGCACGTGGGCCACTACAGAGCAAAAACCTTTAATGGTCTCTGTACAGACACTATGCACTGTATCTCATACACTCATATTGATAGGTGGTACTGATTATACATTAATTTTAAAAAGGTAGTTTGTTTCTTTAGTCAGTAAACTGTAGTAGAGTAAACCTTTGGTACTGCACTCAAAAAAGCTCTTGAGATTGAGTAGTAATGAAGTGTGACCCAAACTGGTAATAAACAGAAGGCAGAAGTATTTATTTAGAAATCAGAACAATATCCAAACTAAATTATTTAACACATTTTTCTTTTAGTTTCTCTCTTAGAAGCTTTTTTTCTCAGTGCAGAGGTTTTGTGTTTGATAGTAATTCACTATCACCCACAGGTGTGCAAAGCTAATCCATCCTTTGGATTATGGAGATGCTTAATTATCACAGCCCTCCCACTATATTGTTATGTGAATCACAACTAAGGAAGCTTTGGCAAACAATAAAAACCTGTGCACTGAGAGCAACCAAAAACAGGCCATTTGCTAATAATAGCAAATGTGTTAAACATTTTATTAAGAAACAGTTTTGATTTCAGTCAGTTTATAGCTGACATCCATTCGTTAATTACAGTGCCAAAGGTTTATTTTGACTGCATTGTGAAGAAACAAAATCACCTGTATAGCTGGGCAACTAAAATAAAGCTGTAGCAACAACTATTGAAAGCTGTTAATTACCAAAAGCTGGCAATTAATATTTAATATTTCATTTTTGCACAGTTCATTGTTAAAACTTAATTGTGGACTATTTTACTGTTTGTACAGTAGCCTGTTAAACCAACAAAGGATTCTGTAGAGAACTAGGCCTCTAACTGAGGTTTGCTACTGCCATTTCAGCCTGCCTTTGATGATTGATGAGGCTTAACCAAGGAAGCCAAACTTCAAATGTTCAAGACTGCAAAACTTTTAATAAATCTGAAACTGGACTTTGTGGTTCTTTGACATTTTTTGTTGCTCATTTAAGATGGTGCTTCAGTTCTGACTAACTTGGGGGGGGAGTCACAGGTATTTAACCACAGTGCAGTTATTAACACCCCAAGGGTCATTGAAACCACATGTAGGTTGTTACTGGGGAGGGATGTCAGGACTGCAGTGTAAGTGGCTGATCAGTGGTGCTCTAGACAACCACCTCTCTTTAGTGACTGTTGTTCCAGTTTGATATAATTGGCCACGATGTGCACATTAATGTCACCATGGAAGTGTCCTATGAACTGCTGGGTCTTGTCCTGTGGAGTTGTCCCCTTTGTTTGAGAAGCACTTATTTTTCCTGCTTCACAAATGCAGACAGCTCCTCAGAACATGACTCAGCAGTTCATCCAAAAGGTGGAGGACACTCCCATGAAGACATTAATGTGCACATCTTTAAAGAAAGTGTTTTGGCCTCTTTGTCAAATCAATTATATAGCACATCAGTTTGTAAAGTAGCAATTCAATCATCGATTCAGTTTAAATTATTTGGAATAAATATTATTCAAATGTGCCAGTGACCCAAGTCTGTTGCATTTAAATTGTCACATCATTCTTGGCATCAACATTTAAATGAAAATGCAGTCTGTCAGTCCCCCATCAAGGTGGGTCTCCACCTCCTATGACCTGTCCCTACTCTGCCTGTGACTGGCTAGCTCTAATAGTAGCCAGTGAAGGCAATGAGTACGAGTCAAGCAGAGACACCAAGAGTGGGGTGACAATTTAAATGAAATAGACTGGCACATTTGAATAGGGACCAAAAAACCATGGCAGTATAAAATGCAATTAATATAAATTTAATTTCAAATGTTATTTAAATCATCCAGTGATATTGAGAATTGAATTGCTACTTGGCATCTGACTGCCAGTTGCAAAAATCATTTTCAAGTTGCATAATCGACTTGCACACTGAGTTGTCATTTCAATAAAGATGCCAGAACATTTCCTTCAAGATGTGCACATTACTGTCTCCATAGGAGTGTCCTTTATCCTACAGATGCAGGTGAACTGCTGGGTCGTGTTCTCAGGAGTTGGGCCCTGTGAAGCAGAGAAACAAAACCAGTGCTTCTCAGACACAGGGCTTAACTCCTGAGAACAAGACCCAGCAGTTAATCTGTAGGGTAAAGGACACTCCTATGAAGACAGTAATGCCCACATTTTGGCCAGAGAATACAAATGGGTTGAAAGACAAATGAAATGGGCCAATTATGTCAAACTGGAACAACAGTCACTAAACAGAGGGAGTGGTAGCAACACAGTCCTGACATCCCTCCCCTGGCAATTTACCCAGGATTCACACCTTGACACATGTGACCCAACCCACATGATGTCAGGGTGCGTTAACAACCTACATGTGTTTACAATGGCCCTTAATGGTGTTAACGCTCCACAGAAAAAGTTCAGGGAATTTGCTTTTACCCACAATAACCCATGGCCAGAAGTGTCACAGACCTTTTAAATGGGCTGGAAAGTTTCTTATACAGCTTTTTCTTCTCTGTCATAATCTGTTGGTGCAGCCACATGACAATATGTTAATCTGTACTCACTGACTTTTGTTTTCTGACACCTGTGTTACCATGGGTTCTTGTGGTTAAGTTGTATGGAGACACAAAGCATTCAAAATTAAGAAATCTTAAATTAATTATGTAATAACTACAGATGGAATATTGTATAACCACAACATTGTTAGTAATTATGTCAGACTTGCATTCCATTAAGAAGTGGCACTTCGACCATTAATAATTAGTGTTAATTCGGTTTGAATACTTTGAGCCTCCATACCATACTGCGTTTAATTTCAACTGTAAAAATAGACTAGAAATGTGAACTTAACTCTTAAACATCTGTGACTCCACAGCGCCAAGGGAAGGGGCAAGACCAAAGGCAGGCTGAGATAAGGGGAAACACCAACAGATGGTCTCCAGGAAGTCTGGAAATGAGAAGCTGCATTGAACTCAATGGCATCAATGTACACTTTACCAAAGACAGACAATAAAGAGATGTATGCTTTTAAAATTAAGAAGCATGTTATTTCTCAATGATTCTTTTTCTGTCCCCTTGTATGAATCCAAACCAATTAAGTGGCAATAAAATACCTCTTTTTATTCTTTTTTGGGAACCTTACACAGAACCACAGTGCACAATCAACTTCACATTTAGGCAGCAATATGTACACATACATCAATGATCTCCCACAGCACACTGCAATAGTGCTCATAACATTATCCATACAATTAAATAACCTTAATAAATAAAGATTCTGATGGCAATACAGTGTCAGAATGACAGCCTTTCTATACAGTACAACATGGTGACAGCAGTGCAAAAAATAAAGTATGTACACACGTAGGAGGACTAACATTTGCTGCAAGGCATGAGCAGCATATGTTTTTTACCTAAGAGACTTGATCCCTGCTGTGTTATTAGACTACAATTTAAGGTTCCACTTTTTCTGACAGTTCCTCCTAAACAGAAAGTTGCCAATAAGTCCGCTTGTATACTGGTTATCCATAGTCCTATCAAAAATGAAAAGTACCTTGCCTTTGGGGATCACTCGATGTCTCCAGGAGTTGTGAGGGGCAACTAAAGTAATACTCTGAACATTAGCTAACAGAGGCAGTGCATTCTCATAAACTCTAGACAATATAAAATAAATGTCAATTACTCACATTTCTTGCTTGCTTGAGAGTCAATACGACACCTACTGTACATTTCAGCAGGGACTTGTGCATTGTCATGGTTGCAAATCATAAACTCTCAAGTTCAGACATGATGAATGCATGTAACGTTGATCCTTTCAGCTCTTGTTGATTTTTCACCACAGATGTGTTTCCCTGATCTCAGCAATCACCTGGCTGGCTTTCTGTAATGCCTGTGGACATAGTTAAAAAATAAAGGAATAAGAAACCCTGAAACGATAAAACAAGCTACAATTCAGCAGGGAACACTATACACTGCAAATTGGGAACATGTTACCTGTAGCATGTCAGCGGCCTCCTTGCGCCGCTGGGCCATATCTTCCGACTCAGTCAACAGATCATTGAGGAGGCCAGATTTATACAGCTGGCCAACAAGCTCACTCTGGAGGCTGTCCTTCACATGATTGACCAGGAAATGCATCACTGCCTTCGGCACACTATGGCAGAGAAAGGAAACAGACCAAACAGATGGTTGAGAACAAGGCAGCAAGATGGCCTGGTGATTGTGTTCAAGTCTGACCCACCAGGTGGCCGTGCCTGTCCAAGTATCGAGCTGAGTTAAATATTAGAGGTTCAAAGCCATTGAGCTCTACTGGCACTACACAAACAATATGGAAAAACCATATTGGCAGGATGGAAAAGCGGATAAAACAAAGTCAAATTACAGCAAGAAAGAGACATACATTCTTTTCAGCCATGGTTAATAGCTGGTTATATTAAAATTTACAACTCCAGTGGTAAAACATGGACTGTAAATTGTCTGAAAGGAAAAAAGGCAATGTTTTCTATATTTCTTATTGTAATTTAGTCAAAAGAAAAGATATAAACAATAACTTAAGTCAACTACAATTTATTTTCCTGTCTATGGTGCATGGTCCTAAGCAGATGCAGGATGTGACACCTTCAGGAAGTGAAGGCAATAAGTCAATCGCCCCCTGGTGGTTGAGGCAGTATAAGTCATAAGCCCCACCCCCCTCCATGTTAACAGGTGGGGCATGAGCCAAACTAAAATTTCATAGAATAAATCAAATACATTTTTCCAAAAAGGTGATTTCTATCATTTTCAGATTTGTGTAAAACTTGTCATTTTGTTTGATAAGTTCTGAAAACATTTCATGACATAAAATCAGGACACTACAGCTTCACCACAGCTCATTACTGTGCACAATCTGGTTACAAAATGCATCACAAGATTAAGACGGCAGCCTGCGCATTGGCCATATTTTGCATAATGGCATCTTTACATACAGTCTATGGTTCCTACAGACAAAGCTTTACAGTTCCCAAATATAATTCTATCTTTTATAAAGGCTTAATAATATCCGAAAACAGACAAAGCGTGTATTTGGTGTACTAGTACAACAGCGGGGTGGTGTGTACATTTCATTTTTTTCAACTGTTCCATAGACATTTAACATTAAAGGTACAGTCTGCAGAATATGCTGGGACAGACTAAAGAACTCGTGTGTTATTTATTCAAGCTGAATCTATTAACTTTCACTGATTTGACTTTGGTTAGAGAGAGAGAGAGACACCACCATTTCTAATTAAATAGTAAAAGCAACAAATCCCTAAACACATCCCTAAAATCTATCTGGAAACATCATCACGCCCAGTCAATGTCACACTATACAAAACAAAGTGGTAAACAAAGGTTGTCAAGGAAAACTGCATAAGAAACCTCTATTTATATCACAGTCAATAGCTAAACTCAAGTAATTTCAGTCTCAAAATGACAGCACTAACAAGAATCAACAAAAACTGAACATTAACTTTGACAGCTATTCTCATTGTTAGTCACTTATTTGTATGTATTATTATTACTGATCTCTGTATAACTAGTCATATAAACAATGCGTGAGATCAGACCAGATATTTAGATTTTAATGGCTTTTCCTGCATTTGATCTTTCTGTGGGTCTGAGCTAATCACAGAATTTGGGCACCTCTGTTCGCTTACTAGAGTTTCTGAAGTAACCCAAGTAGAAAGCAAAGCTGATAAAGCACTTTCCTGCTAAAGAAACCTGACTACATCTATGCTGTCAGAGTGGTCTGCTGTTTGTACTGGACTCTGCTTCTGTTTGCTGCTACATGCACAGAACCTCTTCAACGCATTGGGAGTTTTCTGATTTGACCTCATTTTCTGAGGGTTTATTACAATCTTTATATAAGTCTTTTCAATTTGAGAGCATGTCCCTGTTCGTGCATGGATTTGCTCTCCTCGTGCGCATACGTCTAACTTTGCTCTCAGATATCAAGCTGGCTGCAAACATTTCCTGTGCACACACTTAACGCCTCCTCCTTGCACTCAGGCCGCTGCTGCACGCTCACAAAAATCAGATCTACCCTCGCTCTTGGGTTTCTCTGTAATAACCCACACAAAATCCCCCATCCAATACAAAGCCAGGTACAGTGTTGACCAGTGAAATAATCACAGTAAATCTGCCATAAGAACTGCTGGACAACCTGAATTTCACCCATGGGGGATGAATAAAGTATCCATCTATCTATCTATCTGCTTTTTTCTTGTACTGTAATGATTTTGTTCAGTTATGTACAATGTATGTATGTACAGTCACACAGAGCTGTGGATATTGTGCTCAAAAAGAAGAACATCATTTAAAGTGACAACTATTGGACACAAGTTGAAAAGTGTAGTTTGATGACAGGCGGTCCTAAACATCCTTCATTGTCTTACAGGGAGTCACGTCCAGTTTGATCTGATCTTCATATAATGCCACTAAACTTTTCAGCTTGAACTCAGTGTCCAATAGTTTTAAGTGGTTTTAATCATGACACATGGCAGAAACTACTGGACTCTATATTATATAATACCCGTTCATTTATTCCTAAAGTCATCCAAGGAAGGCAAATAACTACATTCAACACCTGCGCCGCTAACAGAGAGAAACACGTGGGTCTGACCAGACCGCACCTCGTTATGGAGGGAAACAGCCTCACATCACCTGGGCTGATCTTTCCTATACAGTCACATCTCTCTCTCCTTCTCTCTCCCTCTCTTGTTTACTAAACACACCCAAACTTATTTTAGCGTGTTTAAAACCGCTAGCTAGCTGTTAGCCTAGCAACCTGTGCTGTCGCTGTTTACCGCTAGCACAAACCTGGGAGACTAGACAAAGCATTAATTTCCCGCTTTTCTAAAACTTTCCTCATGTTTAACATGTGTTTTGATAAATTACTCATTGTTTTTTGTTACTTGGGAAGGGTTTCTGTGTCATTTACAGGAGAAACTTACGGAACTCTACCAGTTATTTAGCAAGGAACCACATGGCTTACCTGTCCTGGATGTTCTTGCGAACAATGAGGAAGTAGGATTTGATGAGACGTTCAATGACCTCACAGTCCCGCTGCTCACGTGATGACAACTTCCGGGCGACAGGCACGGGCTCGAGGGAGAGAGGGAAGGTATTTTGGTCAGGCATGTGTTGGTTACCACTGAACTCTCTACAGTGGAGCATACATAGATTAATATTTAGCTACCACATCAAGCAGGTTCACAGCTCCTTTGAGGGGGCTTCCAGGTCCAGAGCCCGGGGCCTCTTCCCCTTTCTTCAGCATCCCCCTCCAGGTCCCGGTGGCGTCCTGCTCGCCCTGGGCTCCTGCTGCTGACACCTGAGGAGCCAAGAACACAATAAAACCTCAGGCCACTCATACATTAAAAGTCATCAGGGCTCACATGTGATGTTATGTGGCATATTAACTTTAGCATCATCCAGTCCCAGCTTCTCTCTATCTCAGAAATAACTCCTTCTCTAAATCATTACTTCTGTCTGCACCTAAACTTTGAAGTTATTTCCACTTTAATCTTTCTTAGGGTTTGAATTAGACTTGGCCTCTAGCGGTCTGCTATGATTCACACATTTACACAGAGACACTCGATCGGTAAAGTAAGAGGATTTCTGAGTATTTGACTCTCTTGGAGAAAATGAATGTGGTGATGACGATGATGAGAGGAACACACTGGGACTAGATGCAATAGGGTAAGCACAATACAAACTGGCATGTTCATTAACCAAGTCTTTAAATTGAGTCTTTATTTTGGAGGTGAAACGGGGAAGAACTAAAAAGAAAACATAGGCAGTGTAGTAAATAAAACAAGACAGACGCTGCACACCTGAATAACAACATCAGCCTGCTAATATGCTCATGAGCTCAATGCTAACATGCTGATGTTTATCTGATGTAGTGTTCACCTGGTTACCATAGTTTAGCATGTTACCAATGTCCCTGATGATGAAAATTGCTACAATTCAGCCTGTAGCTGCCAAGAAATTTCACAAAAACAAAGACATCAAACTCATGGTGGCGCTATAGAGAACACAAGGGAATCCCCAAAATTAGTAGGCTTCATCCCACAGCACTATTAGCTGACTGACCAAACAACACTGTCATTCTTACAGCCATGCTGCTTTTGTCATTCTTGAAAATGTGTGCTTATAGCCCAAAATGGCTTCAATAGATGGTGCACAGTGGTGGAAGTTCCACTTTTACACACTTCCTATAACCGAAGCACAAAATAACAGTAAAGACAAAGTGTTAAGAGGCTGGAACAGGAAAGAGAGGGAGGAAAAGGCATCTTCTGTAAGAGGTGGACCAACTTTAGGGGAAACGAATTCTGCAGAAAACACAACAAAGGTTAGTGCAAGTCCACACAGGCAGAGGGAGAGCAAACCAAGAGCATGGCATCAGCAGACAAAGATCAGAGTGCATGCTATCAGCCCATCCATCCATCCATCCACCCATGCCCTTCAGTCAACAAGGCACAGAGCCAGCGAGCTGCGTATGTGCCCACCTTGGCACCGTCCATGTCTGCTCCAGATGCAGGGGGCTCTCCAGAAACCACTGGTGGGCCAGTTGTACCTTTGCCAACAGACTAGCAGGAGTATGATAGCAGCAATGAAGAGAGGGGAAAAAACACTGAGAAGAAATGTGGAGAAACAGAGGAAAGGAGGCAGGCAGTCGAAACTCATTTGAGCTGAGGAGAAGAGGCTTTCTGAGAAGAGAAGAGATGTGGGATAAAATTCCTCGATGGAAACTATCTGAGGCATACAGTTCACAGATCCTCATCCTGTAGTGATGTGAGTAATTAACACTGCACAAGTCCCCTTCATACTGGGGGCACTGCAGATTCCAACCAAGTCGTGTAACACACTGATTACCATATATTTTAAAATGAAATTGTTTCTCTTACCTTGTCCCTGGACACTGCAGTGGGCAGCTCTCGCATCCTGTTTCTTCTCTGCTCCTATAAATACACAAAAACAGATGCTGATACAGTCGATGGGTTAGTACAGTAGACATTCTTGAATTTTTCAGTGGGGTTCAGTGTCTGAATTGCACCAATCAAGTTTGACCATCCTGAAAAAGCTGAACTTAAACTGGATTTTTTTCTCCTGTTTTTTTGTGCAACTTATCAACAAATCATTCTCCCATTTAAATTTGTAAAACATAAAACAACAGGTTTTCAAAATTGTAAAATCTGAAATTATCCAAAAATCTGAGAAAATGAACCCAGATGTTCAAAATACAATAATTAAATCAGTGGTTAAAGTTCATAATTAGACATATTAATATAGAATCCTAGGGATACAATTGAGCATTATCAGGTTTGTATATCTTCCCTATTTATTCTGCCATGAGAATAAATGTATTTTGGGGTATTAATTCTGTTGTGAGTACAAACCTCTATATTATTATTCATGACCCCACAGGCATCTGCAAAGTCTGGATGCTTGGTGTTGATGTAGGCCAGCTCAATCGCAACTAAATTATGAACCTGTGTCAAGAAAAGAGAATAAATTCAGTCACCAATTATTCTGAATGAGTTTCGTAATGTATTGGCTTCAGGTAATGAAAAAAAAGAAATGAAATATGTGTGTACCATTTCATTGGTGATAGGCAGTCTCTTCCTTAGGAGGGAGGTGACCACTTCCACAATAGCCTCATGCAGCTTAGGGAATCTCTGCAGCTCCTGCAGGACAAAACAAAATGAATAGGAATATCTGCGTGTGGGGGAACGATAAATATATGTGTTGCCTTCTTTGAAAGAGATGACTACCTGTGTGCTGTAGTTGCTGCAATGCTGGATGATCCTCTGCATCTCTTCATGGACCAGCTCCACGCAACGCAAACTGGGCTCCTCCAGGCGCTTCACCTGCTTCTTCACTAACAGCTCGAAGGAAACCTCAGGCACAAACAGCGATGGACGGGGACCCTGACATGGGGGGGGGGCTGCAGGTTAATAGCAAACTAGGGCAACTTGTGTTATGAGTACAAACAACAAAAGTCTTGCAGAAAAAGTCATGTTGTTGTTGTTTTAGAGGGATCACTGAACTAACAGTGACAGGAAAAACTGCAGTGACTCATGGCACATTGATGAGTTGATGCAGCAGCACTCACTGTTGCGTTCCTTATGGCTGTTAGGATATCTATGGTGCTGAGTCCTCCCAGAGGATCCACAGACTCCAATGTTCTGCCGAAAGTCTCGTGGAATATGTAACAAATCCTGGCTCCACCGCACCTGAAAAATAGCAGCGGGGAGATATTAGCTGTGATGTGAACCCTGTGGCCCCCTCTCCTGTCAGCTCTTCCTTCACAGAGGCTGTGCGTGCCTCAACTCACAAGTTGTATCACATAAAATGATGAAACCAATGCAGTTGTTTTGCTCATTCTCGCTGAGGTGGACCAACAGCATCACCAAGTGGTGGAGCAAGGCGCTGGTACTCACAGTTCTGCCGTCTCAATGTATTTGGCTGTGCCCTCTATGGTGTTGCAGTACTCTGTGGCAAACTTGGTGATGAGCTGGAGCAAGGTGGCGCTTTGGTCTTCGACAGGTTCTCCGTAGCTGCTGAGCAGGGACTGGTACTGGGCTGCCAGGACGTTGATCCGTGTCTTCAGCTCAGGGAGACAGTCTCGGATGTGATGCATCAGTAACCTGACATAATGACAGCAAAGGGCAGACGGTCCAGGTTTTATGCAGATATGTAAAATTCTATTTAGAGCTGTTTGGGCTGAATTACCTTTGTCATACAGAAATAATTTCTCTGAAAACTGATTACTCCTTGGGCTACTTATGATATTCAAATGACTGATTCTGATGTACGGTAACTGAATGGGTCCTAGTGCTTCTAACTTACATAAAAATCTACATCACATTTTATGTTTTTACCAGTCACTGTCCTGGAAAATGTATGTATCTATGTCAATATATATTTAACAGTCCAAGAATAAAACAGTTTGTAATATATATATATAAATGTAACCTGTTAAGGGTCCGGGCCAGGTATTTGGTTCCGTTTCTATTGGCGAGAGATGGATATTTCTTCTGCAGGAAAGCATGTTCGTCCCGAATGGCATCAGCCACAGATTTTTTATTGTTGATGTCCAACTGGCTCCTAAAAGTTCAGATTCAGCAATACACCAATGATATTTAGTGCTGGGCTGTAAGAAAGTTCACCATGTTGAACTGCATAACAAAGGAAGGTAGGACTGCCTCTTCTTTCGAACTGATAACATTAAAAAAACATCCCACATTGGGATTACAGCAAAAAGAACATAAACAATAGATGATGATATATTTGACTCTAATACCAGCATTAAAAATGTATTATGATGATTCATCTCTGCTCTACATCCCTACCAAACCTCTCATCTATTATTGCACACTTATCTCTGTTAGAAGTAATGGATAATTGCATAATATATTCAATACAGTAAATACAATTTTGTTCAGACCTGTTGACTACACCAATGAGACCCAGTTTGACAGGTATGACTCTTCCCATCAGCACATCCATTGCATCAGTACCAGCATCCATCAGGTCCAGCTTGGTCACCACAGCCAGTGTCCTCCTGCCTGGTGAGTCACATTCATTCACAGACGTCAATATCACTAACATGGTTAATATTCATCTGTTTACCGTTTATCGTTAACAACTTCCATTTAATTTTTTCTTACCGTCAGGGTCGACCTCCCGGGCCACCTTGAGGGCCTCTGAGGTGGCCATGTCTGTGTTAGCAGCTGTGACAGCCAGGATAATGCAGTTGGGGTTAGAGATGTGCTTCAGGATTAGATCTCTTATCTGAAGTTCAATGTCCTTAGGCTGATCACCCACAGGCACCTGAAGGAAAACAATATCAATTGAAGGAGAAGATACCAAACTGCTCATTTAGATCAATTAGACACTAAAGCTGAGGATTTCTTACATTAACACACATTCTGCCATATGTGGGGAACTAATGAGGCTGGAATGAAGGCCTGCATACACTTGGGCTTTGACAGCACATTGCTTATTGCATGTGCAATAACTGTAGTTAATAAAAAAAAAAAAAAAAAAAAACGAAAATGTTGTATAACAAATTTCCCCAGGGTTACAAGATGATCAAAGCCTTGTCTTGGAGAGTAGGATGTATGAAGCACAGTGTGTGTTACCTTAGTAATTCCTGGCAGATCCACCAGTGTGAGGTTGACAACGTGAGGAGAAAATATCTTCAGATGAATGGGTTCATCACTGATCCCCTGCAGAGGGACAAGAATAGAAAATAAATGGACTGTGCATTTATCTGCTAAGGACAGCGTTACAGAACATATTGAAAATATTAAAAAATATATATATATATTTTGGCACCACACCATCTTTGTTCTACCTAAAGGTTCAAAATTCATTTCTTATTAGAGGTAACATTCCCATTCTCTTTGTGTTGTTTTAGACACTGTTGGGTGTCTGCTAGCCCCCGTTTGTGGATCTCATTACATTCGAGTCACAGAGCTAAGTGAGTATTCCTCTGAAAAATAAATACCCCGTGGTGTCTGGAAAGCTGCTTTAAAAGTATTGCCAGAATATTCACTCTGACTTTTCTGAACATATGAATGAAAAGAGGTTTTTGAACCCATAGTTTCCTATTCACCCCAGATCCCACATTTGTTGGGACAATGAAAACAGCTTCTAATTTAAGAAACAGGTTACAAATCTTTTAGACCTCTAGAGGTGGTACTGCTATCAATAAGTATTTCTACTCAGACTGACTAATTGCTACTCTCCACAATTAGTGGTTCAAACAAGTGCTTTGAGCATTCACACTTGAGCTGGTGGACAATTAAACCACGTGTCAGAGATAGCTGTGAGACATGAAGTGAAACGTTTGCTTGTAGTGAGGCGTTTTTTTAAAATGGTGATATCGTGTCAGCCCAGTTAGAAGGAGTTGGTTCTCTAGCCTCACTGTTGTGCTTAGAGCATCTGATGACGTCATGCAGAGGACGCTCCAAATGGAAAACACTCATGCTGTTTAGAGAACTGTGGTTATGTAAATAACTCAAAGCTAAATAAGGTGAAGGATGAGTTCTTCTATTTGCCGATTTCTAGAAGCATGTCCAAATTCCCTGGGGTCCCAGTGGCCCTAAGCTACATCCAAAAAAATGTTTGTGTGATTTTCCACTGCTGTCTCAAATATGATAAACGTACTATATAAGCTCTGCTGTGAAATCCAGTCTTCTCAGCTCAGGGCGATATCCAAATGCAAGTCTTACATTACTTAAATTCCAAGAATTATAAAATGCATGTATGCTTTCATCTCATTGTATGTGGATTATTTTAATTCTCTGTAAATATGTATTAGTCACTAATCTTTGGTTTGCCTGCAGTTAGCCCAGAATGTGCACCAACTTTTCTAACTGGCAAAAGAAAGAAGGAATATGTTTCTCAGGTACCAGCCTCTTAGCATTGGCTGTTATATTAATTAAATACTCACATTTGGTTTTGTTGTTTATTTATATGCATCAGTTTCAATATGGTTTTATTCAATAACTTCAGATCATTTTGTCAGCAAACCAAATCCTTCTATCATGTCCATCTATGTATCTATTTTTTTTTAATATATTTTGCCTTCAATACAAATATATCACATTACCTTTGCTTGAAAATGTATAGCAACTCACTTAACACCTTTAATAAATAAGTCAACTTATTTGATCATACCTGACAATGAACAAACTGAATTTTCTTGCTTTTTTGCTTTTGTTTTCCTTCGAATGTCAGTCAAAATCAATGACAGCACTGCCTTGATTGAAACCCAATAATTTTTAAGTCCTCATGAAACAGTACAGATCAAATCAACACATGGTAGACTGGTTCAGAAAACACAGACTTCTTTATCCTACATCTACATCTCACCTTATTATTCCCTGATATTCGCTCCGTTTCATTTTCAATTTCTTGCCTGATTTCATCAAAATCTATGTAGACCTACAAAAGGAAAAATAATTTATAAAGACAAGCAAGGATCAAGATTACTGTTTAAATGTTTTGTATCAAACAAATACCTTATTTTTAGTGTGTAGAAACTTTCCCCATTCTTCAGCTGCTCTGCCTGTGAATAACAATAAAAGATGGATCACAGTTAGAGCTTAGCATTCCCAAAGTCAGCAGAGACAAGTGTTACCTATTCCAACCAGGAGGCTAAGCATAAGGATTTAAGTCTGACAACAACTACTGGTCTGGTGAATAAGGCAACTGGAATTACAGGTGTGGCTTTAAGGAGAAGGGGGGACAACTAAGAAGCTAATTCTGGCTATTTAAATGTACAATGCACCTTTGTGAAGCAGTGTGCTTTTTCACATTGTGGCATCTGTAAACGATTAGAAAGACAGTGACAGAGACACAACTTTAAAACTGGTGTTTATAGACTGAGCACCAGAAAATTATATGATAACTTACATTTAAAACACAGGACACCAAAGATTATTGGTCTGTTCCTTCAGTGTGTGTGTGTGTGTGTGAGAATAACAGCCTAAATACTGCACACCATACACACCAGGACTGAGACAAAACCTTAAACAATGCATTGCTTAGTGAAGGCCCTATTTGGAAACACTGCTTAGATCAGAGGGAGGTTGGTACCTACCGATTTCGTCATTTTTCCTGACATCTCCAGGATCCACATGGACTAGCTGGAGGATGAGAGGTCGCCTGGTTACAATTCCAGTCCCACGGGGCAACAGGTCCCTGCCCACCAGGCTCTCCAGCACAGAGCTCTTTCCACTGCTCTGAAGACACAAAGGGCAGAGTTATATGAAGGATCAACATGGGGGGGACTCATGTATATGTACTTCAGGATTTAAGACCACACATTTGCCCTTTTGACCACGGTAGGTCAGGACTAGAGCCAACAGAGCTGAGTGCACCTGAGTGCAGTGTCTTCTCCTGAGGCACCGACCTGATTTAGCTAAGCTAGTGTGTGGATGAGCCATTTAAAATATCAAAACTAGAGGGACTGTTAAAATAGACTCCACTGCCAGTGCAGACTTTGCCGTTTTAGCAGTAACCCCCTGGGTCTACAACCGTCTCTGCTGTACTGCACTAAATGTCTATCTCTACTAATGCTAACACCTTCGTCCATGCGTACATGTAGTTAAAACAAGGTTGTCTGGCTAGCATAACAGCCGCTAATTCCCATAATGCACACAAACAGAACATTTTACCTGAGTCCCCACTACTGCTATCTGAGGTAGCTGTATGATATCCGCGCCCACGGTGTTGAACACGTCTTGGAGCTTGTTTATAACGGGAATAAGAGCCTCCATGCTCGCGGTTCGTCAATAAAGTGAATAAACCCGTTATTTTCGCGATGGAGCCAAAGTCATTCAATGTCCCACAGACGCCACCATTGCAACAACACCCACCGGAGGGAAGAAGCGTTTTGTGCGATATTGGGGGTTGTAGTTCTCCAGGGGGAGAACAACTACTGCTCGGAGGAAGGAAAAGACTACAATACGTGATCTTGGTAAATTACGCGATATTTTATGCGTACACATGCGTACACTCATCGTTGGTGACAGATTGGCTTCGCTGATCAGGCTGTTTGGTTGATTTCCCTTAAACTTTGACCTTACTGCCTGCATTTAGTCAGAAAGTCAGTTTGCTGTGGACTGTCCTGTAGTTATTCCAGTATGCTACAATTCCTGGTGAGTTCAAACTGATATTTTTATGGACGATATCGATGTTTTCCAGGATGCTGAAAGATGACAGCTAACAAATTAGCATAACTGGCTGTCGGTTGACATTAGTGTTACTTTTTCTTACCGTAGCTACGTAGTTAACGTTTGTTTATTTGTTTGTTTGTTTGTCTTCCAGGCTGGATTCACCTTGGGAAATATTGTCGGAATGTACCTCGCTCAAAACTATGATGTGAGTTTGTCGGATGTGTTTTATTTTCTAAACTTAACCAGGTAACTTCAGCGAGTTAGTGATCTTCTTAGTTCCTATCGTTCTGTAAACTAAAGACAAGGCTGGACATTAGATTACATGTTAAACAGAACTTGGACTTTATTGCCCTTTCTCTTCTAGGTTCCCAACATAGCCAAGAAAATCGAAGCTTTTAAAAAAGATGTGGAGGCCAAAAAGAAGCCCCCAGAGTAAAGGAAAGCGGGACCATGTTGCAGGCAGAAGGCGATGGACTCTATAGATAAAATATTTATTTTACAGGGTCATGGTATAAGAGACATATAATGTCAAATAGTTATGAAGAACATTAACAGTGCCTGGAAAAGTATTTGTTTCTTCCCTTAATTTTGAAGGCGTATTCATTGTCGCCTGTTTTTATAGCTGAATTGTGGGATCACTTGAAGCACTGCCAGCTGGGCATTTCTGTGTAGTGCTATGGTGTTTTACCTTTACATGATCTACACAATTCGCCACAGTAGGTGTACATAATGTTCTGTAAAATGAAAATCAATACTGCACACATTTACACTGGCATTGTACTTCAATAAGTTTAAAGTAGTAGTTTCAGAAACTTCACAATTGTCAAAAATAGCTGCCAAACCTTTTGTGATAGTAAAACACAATTGTAAATCATTTGACCTATAATAAAGATGCTGATAATTCCTTTTAAAGTCTTTGACTCATGAATTAAGTAACATTTTACTGGCACAGTGTTGCTTAATAGTTCAGAATTTGTGGGAGAAAAAAAACATCCTTATTACTACATTGCCCTAGAAGCAACAAAACCTGTGTGACTACAAATTTGTCCACCAGATGACGCCATTACCAATGAACAATTAAAAATAACTGTCCCTTTAACCCTAACCCAGTGGGCTTGGCAAATATGATCTATTTTTTCTTGTTCCGTTTTGTTCCCTTCTTTTTCTTCTTTTTGGTTGAGTTTGGCCACCCAAAGCCTCTGAACTCCAGACAGTCTACAGCATTATGGGAAATGTAGTAGACATTCTCCATGGCGGCTGGGCTGAGGATGTCCACCTCTGTCTTGGAGGATTTGGCACTACTGGATCCTTTCTTGGTTGTTTTTGGTCTCCCAATTTTCTTGGACGTAGACCCCCGAGACCTTGATTTCTTGGATTTGGTGGGCTTTGAAGAATAAGAAGAACTATTAAGTTTACATGATTCCTCCTTACATCCCATTGAACAGTTCATCAAGTTCTTATAATTCATAATGGCACAAAACCTAAATTTTAAATATACTTTACCATTTTCAAAAACATCAAGGTTGCTTTAAAGGCAATGAGAAGTCATCTATCCATCTGTAAAATAAGATACAGCTAATGTAGAAAATGATAAACAGATACAAAAAACTATATTATGGCTATGAACTACATCATTTGTGTTCTCAAAACAGCTTAAACACAAATTTAAAAATATACAAATATCTTACCAGTTCTGGACTTGGCACTGTTGTAAGTGGCAACTGAAGGGTTTGACTGAGACAGTGATACCCCATTTGTTTATGTCTTGTTGCCATAGACACAGAACAGACTCATAAATTAAGGGGCTGGTCTCTTCAACAAGGCTGTAAATTCCTTTGTGTCAGATAATGCAGCAAAGCTTCCAATACAACACAAAACCTAACATGCAATTTGCACAAAAGAGTCAGCAGTCACCCATCTCTGCTTTTTTATTTTTGGTGCAGTGGAATTCATCACTTTTTAAGATGATAAGCTGTCATATTCTTTTTAGCAACCCCCACCAAATTGTCCTGATTTAAAAAGCCCTTGCATTCACATTGTGAAAGTATAGTTTTGACATCATGGTAACATTTCAATACATTCAGTAAAATGTGAACAACTTAATAACATGCATTAGCTCTTTGATCTCTCAGTCATGCATTTACAAATAAATATCCACAGCCACAACAAGTATGCATGTACTGTGAAATCTGTGTATAGGGTACTGTGTATAGGAAATCCAATATGGACCCAAAAAACTTCTCAGTTGTGAGCTTGACACACAACCAAAAATAAAAATGCACTGTATACAAATTATATCTGAAATCAATTTCAACAATCAGTTGTGTGTCAATATGCTGTATATTTTCTTTTTTGAAGGCAAATTTTAAAAAGCCTCTAGTGCAGCAACATAACTGTTTTTTTTATGTAAACCCATACATATTATGAAGCGGCAGGAGTTTGGTGTGGTGACTGTCCCTCAACCACAGGACATCACTTAAAGCCCAATGTCGGCTCAGCTCATCTAAGAAATACAAACATTAGCCACGTTCCTGGTAATTTACTCTCCTGATGAATGAAATAAGATGTTAACCATCACCAAGTTTCAGTGCTGTGGGAGCAGAAAAACATGCATTTAAGCCCTGGAGAATGACAAAAAGGGTCAATAAATTTTGTTATGCAGCAGAGCTACTGTGTAGAAATGAGGTGGACTATCATGTGGATGATGCGGGAGCCACGGGGGCAGCTGCACAGATCCATGCTCGGGTTCCTGATTTTGTCCTCCAGCAGCTGGTCCAGCTCCCAGCGCAGCTCCTTCACCAGCTCAGCCACCTGGAAAACACACACAAACACACAGTGATTTTGTGCATTTGCATTTCATGCAAATATTATTTTTGGGACATTGATTTTGTAGTTGACAGTCTAGAAAGAAACAAGGGCAGAGAGATACGACGTGCAGCAAAGATCCCACAGGTTGGGGGTTGGACTAGGTGGGGGTTATCTCTGTGTAGTTTTGAGGATTTTTTCCTACTTTATCTTTCTGTCCTGTGTTACAATGGGTACTACAGTACTACAGAGATAATGTATATAAATTAATATTCATCATTATTATTTTTATACGAAATATAAATGTTGCTTTTAGCCTGTTTAATCCTTAAAGTACATAAAACAACTTTAAAAAAGAGCTTACAACCTTTTAACATCAGTACTCCATGAGGTCTCAATCAAGTAATCACTGTTACTGCATTTAAATTTTAAAAGATATTTGCAATTGAAGGGATATGTTGAGATATTTCAAACAGCTGTCAGTGTACTTTTAAACTATGAAATCTCTTTTCACTAACCTGGTGAGAGGCGGCAGCAAATCGGATCCATCCATCATCCAGAGAGATGACAAACTCTGCTTTGTGCAGCTCCACGTTGACCTGGCCACCTCCGAACAGTACCAGTGGGTAGACAGACACCATGCTGCAGTCCCTGATGAAGACGCGGCTCGTTTTCACCTTCTCGTGGTAAACAAGGTAGGGGCTGTTGTAGTGACGAACCTGGAGGACACAGGAAAGTCACAAGACTCATCTCTCTCATAAGCTGTAAGGCAGCACCTTTTGCGTTTCATCATCTCACCGTATAGTTGACAGATGAGGGGTGCACGTGGACACAGCCGTCATTTTTCGTCATGAAGCGGAGTTCGTTGGCTTTGGGTTGCATCTTCATCGCACCTTTGCTGGTCATCTTGTAATTTCCCTGAGGAGCTCGTACCTGGAGCAAACACAAGATTGTCAATGTAAAGCCAAACATAGACATGAGACAAACATAATGTTCACTTTCAATTTCCTATTCCACCAACAGGGAGCATGAAAATGTACCTGGACTACGTTGGGATAGAGGGCAGCACAAAGCATGGCGGACATCAGCCGGATGTTGTCTGAGTTCAGGTTAGCCTGAAAAGGAATGGAAGACGATATACATTAGAGATATATATTAGAGTACGGAAGACAAAATACCACTAAGCAAACTTAGCAGTTGAAATAAGATTTGTGGTCTCATCCTATTTCAAATGCTAAGTGCCATGTACTTTCTCCAAGCACTGCTGTACAATTAATATTTTACCTTACTTTGTACTGCAACAACAATTAAAACAGTTTTGTCACCATAAGGCATGTGTTGATATGTGTGTGTACATCACCTCAGGCCCAGTAGCCTCCAGAACACCATCAGTGCCCTTAGAGCACATGCGTTCTATAACCCTGGCCCTCAGTCCTTCTTTGATAAAGCCAATGTCAGACAGCAGCTCGGCAAACTGTCTCTTTAGACTGGCGATCTCCTGCACAGGTCACATGTTTTAAGAAAATGTTATGACTTGGGGTGGCGAGGGATATCATCATTTGCTAGGACCAGGTGGATATGGACAGAATTCAGCTGAAGTATTGCACACACACTATTTAGTTAAAACTAGTAACTGTGAAACTATTCCAAGGTGTACAGGTTTACAATTTAGCACACTGTTGCAGAAGAGAATATTGTTTTAGACGATCTGTCTTAGACAGCACTGCCTCACCTGTAGGACTCGCCAAGACAAAAAGTTCTCCCTGCAGTAAAGGAAGCCAGCCTGGTTGCCATTTTTTGCAGCAGAGCACCATCCCTGCATCAAGTTAATTATTTCAATAACAGAAAAACAGACTGTATGTAAAGGTATACCAACAGTGCAACATATAATTATCCTGCCCAGTCAGTACCTTGTATGCCTGTAACAAAGCCAGATGGTCACTATTGGCCACAGCAAAGGCCAGTTTCTTCTCATTGGCTTCCTCTCTCTTATCCCATGGAGACACCTAGAAAACAGATCAGGACCAAACATAGAATCTATTTTAATAGAATAAAACACGTTCCTGTGGATTCTTTGCTTCCACAATAACGAAATTGCTGCTTAAGGATGAATACTGTGTGTGTACATGTGGATATGACAACAATGATCAGTTTGCTGATCAGTGACATATATAGTCCCTCAACACTGACAAGAAATTTCTTACAAATGGAGATTTGAAGGCTAGACTGGCAGCGATAGTGAGTGCTGGGTCGAGGCAGCGGAAAATGGCACCAAACAGCATGAGTTTTCCAATGCGCACGTCAACAGGCAGGCAGGCCAGGTGGTAGCCTAGCGGGGTGAGCTTCTCATCTGCGGTTAGAGCTCCCAGGTCCTGCAGGCGCTGCTTGGCCGCATCCAAGCTTCCCAGAGCTGGAGGCTCGATGAGCCGAGAGAAGACCGACTCCAGAGTCTGCTCTGCAAATACATCCAGGATCTTGATTCTGTTGGAAAGGGTGAAAATGATAAATACTAGCATGGGAAACAATTATTCTGCAGTTTCTGAATCAGACATGGCATACAAATATGGCCTGACAGACTGATGGTCCAGACAGACTGGACAAAAACCCAACTATGCCTGTTATTCTCAGATGGCATTTTCAGCCAGAAATCCCAGCAGGTCTGTCACACACCTACTGGCACACTTCTATTATTTGCATTTACAGACACAACAAAGCAGGTTGGCATTGAGCAAAAAGCAGCCAGATGGATCTACCGGAGGCAGAGCTGCTCCAGGGGCACTCTCTGAATCTCAGGCAGCTGTTGTTCAGCCAGCTGGTGTTGGAAGCAGTGACTGGTAAAAAGGTGGAAGCAGACCCCCGAGGCCACTCGACCTGCTCGACCCTTCCTCTGCAGCGCATTGGCACGAGAAACCCACGAGTCCTCCAAGCTCTCCATGCTTTTAGATGCATCGTACCTGAAAACAAACCAAGAATTACGAACCAAAATTGAAACTATTAACCTACAGTAAAGTTTAACTAAAGAATGAACATAATATCTGTTTGCTTTGCCTGGGCATAAGGTTACCTCTTCTCCTTCATTTTGCCAGAGTCAATAACATATACCACATCATCAATGGTTACTGAGGTCTCTGCAATGTTGGTGGAGATGATGATCTTTGTGACACCTTGTGTAGGACGACTGAAAACTGCTTGCTGCTCCTCATTGGACAAAGTTGAATGAAGTGGGTATACCACACACCTAAAGAGGAGGAAGTATAATAATCATTCATTGGTTATCACCTGAAGATTAGCTCATTTTCAACCCACTTGTATGTCTATCGAATGAGTTTCATTGCAATATGACAAAGTACACATTTTGTACAATACCTAATATACTGTATATAAGTACCATAAACCCCTGATGAATTTACCTACATGTCATACATTGTCAAAAATAATATAGGGAGCACATGTGTCATAGAAATAAATATACAAGATTTCACTAATAGGTAGACCTTATAGAGTATATTGCCCATTTTATTTTATTGTCATGTGTATTTTAGATACTGTTTGAATAAAACAGCATCTAAATAGTTTTACTGTGTACAACAGCGGTGCTAACGGTTAGCTACAGAAGATGGGGAGTTAATTCACTATTTTTATTTTATAACAAAATCATTTACTCAATTTTCTCTTTAATTGTTCAGTTGCATATCCATTAATGAAATCTTGTTACAACTATTAATATTTCTGTGACACTTGTGGTCCTCCATAGAAAATCATGCTGTACACATGACAAGTGTTAGAATTAAACTGAGCATTCTGTAGCTAACTAGGATCCTTGGTCTACTTTTTTATTCATGAAGGCAGCATTCACAAATGGATCAAAAATGAGTAACGAGAAAATACCATACATTTTTGCAACAAAAATGCACACGTTATTAGACACAAACCTGGTTTTGCCCCTGTTGTTAAACAGTCTGTTGGACTGGAGCTGCTCATAAAGCATCTTTATTTCAGCCAACCCTGGCAAAAATACCAGCACTGCACCTGGACACAGAAACCACAAGATTATGCTAACATAGACAAGGCCCAAGAATTTATACAGACAAAGATGAGGATACAGTATGTGGGTTATTTTCTTTACCTGGAGGGTAATTATGTTTTCCATCTACAATCCACTCAAGGAGGCTCTCCACCAGGTCCATGTTGATCTTGTCCAGGTCCATTGCAGAAACAGTCTTCAGCACAGACTTCTTAGTATCTGCATTACGATTAAAACAAAATGCAAATTTTAAGTATTAATAGGCAATTATGTTTTACTTACGTAAGGAGGTACAGTTCAAGAACTCATAAAAACACAACAGTTCACTTTAGGATACTTGTGTTCAACTCACCCTTGTATCTGATTATGAGTTCCTGCAGGCTGAGTTGCTGGTCTGGGATGGAGTCTTTGACAAAGTCCTTCTTACAGAAAGACATGAAGTTCCACATGTCGTCACCTAAGTCTCCCACCACATCCCTTGGCTCTCCATTATGTCCTCGTCCACTTATGGAAGACGAACTGTGTTTCCCTGAGCGCATGTAAGGGCTGCCATCCTCAATAACATATCTGGAAAAAGGAAGTACAAGATAAGTTTGAAGGGACACAGATACACAGATGTACACATACATAAGCTCTATATAAAATCCAGTATAAAGGAATGCAAAAGTGGATTTGAGTTTTCTTACCCAGCTTTCGCGATGGCATCTTCAAGAAAAAACTGGTCGACAGGAAAAGTGCGGCCTGAAAGAAGATAAATTCAGTGAGTAAGAAAACACATCTAATGAATATGGTGTAAGGTAAGCATGTTATTCACATTATGTACTGGGTACAGAAGATACTTTACAAAGATAACTACCTGGTATGTTGATAGTGGGGCAGTTGTAGAAATAGTCAGAAAAGAGCTGGGCATTAAGTGTGGCACTCATTAGAATGATCTTCAGGTCTGGTCTCTGTACCATCAGGTCTTTAAGCACCAACAGCAGGAAGTCACTGTAAGCATCAAGCGAGTGTGTAAACATTTGTTATACTTATCAGTTTTAGAAGTGATCAACTAAATGCATTAAGCTGTGAACCAAGAACTATAAACGCATGAAGATACACATTTTGTGCAGTGCTGTATGTGAGGGATCTGCACAGTCTCACCTCTCCTCCGTGCGCTCGTGCACCTCATCTACTATCACATGTGTGACGCCTTTGAGGTCTGGCTCGCTCTCCAGCCTCCTCAGTAACACACCAGTGGTACAGTACAGCAGTCTGGTGGCAGATGTCTGGCAAAAATTTTGGAGAGTAATAAATGCAAATAATTATTTTCACATAAAAGTTACATGTACTAAGGTAGTCGAAATATCAAGATCAGGATGCAGCAGAAATGTCAATGAAGATGCTGAATATGCCCATACCCTGACACTCTCCAGGCGGATCTGGTACCCCACTGAGTTGCCCAGAGACTCTGCTCGCTCCTGTGCAACTCTCTGAGCCACAGAGATGGCAGAGATGCGGCGTGGCTGAGTACAGATGATATTGGCCACCTGATCTGCTGGACCACTTAGTGATGCATCCAGAATGAACTGAGGAATCTGGGTGGTCTTACCACACCTGCAGAGTAGCCATTTGAGAATTTTTTTCTTCTTAATCAAACCAAATCAAGTGTATATAAATAAAAAGCCTATTTCATTCTGTTGTGTGTCACCCACCCTGTCATCCCGCTGATCACCAGCACCTGACACTGGTCTAACAGGTCTAGGATTTTCTTATTTTCTTGCCAAGCTGGCAGGTTCTTCCTCTGTTCCAGCATGGACCTAAAACGCCTGGATGACTGAGTGAAGAGAGACATAAAAGAAAAACTGTTTATCATCATGACACATACACTGTGTTTCAAAGGATGTGTAGAGAGTCACAAGGTCCATCAGAGCAGTCCTCTTTTACCTGCTTCCTCTGGAACTCACGGCACAGCTTGCCATTTTCTTGCAGTAGGTTGTCTATCTTCAGGTTGTGCTTATTCACCATCTTCTTTCTCAGATTGACATAACTCTCAGTCTCAACTGGAACAATCACATCTTCCTCATCCTCATCCAGCTCCTCTGCCTCTCCTGTGTCTTTTACTAGATACACATAAAAGCAGTTCTATGCTCTATTTAACAGCAACATACAAACAATAATAATAAGTAAAATAACCTTGTTTACTTACAGTCTATGGGTCTCTGGTTGTTAGGTGGAGGAATCCTTCTGCCACTGGTGCTGCTGTCCTCTGAGGTATTGCCCCTCACACTCTTACTCTTTGCTATGGCAATAGTCGGTGGAGAAACCATTACAACAGGTGGGGTGCTGTATTTGTGATGACTGGCAGCCAGCAGTTCCTTCATTGTATATTCATCCTCACACAAGGTGATCAGAGTGTAAACAACAGGTTCACCTCTCTCTGCTGAAGCCAGTGCCTCTCCAAATAATCTCTCAGTCACATTGAGCCTCCCTGCAGCTCCAACAGACTCGTCATTCGTGCTAAAGGCAACTATTGGTGCCTGAAATGGGTAACGGTTTCCTTTGGGGAAACGGATCTCTAGTTCATACTCAGGAGGAGAATAGCTGCTGAATCCAGGCTGGCTTGGGCCCTTCAGGTCTGGGGAACCAGCCCCAGACCTCCCTTTCATAGGAAGTTGGTGTTTGAACTTGCATTTGTCCCCAAACCGACAGCCCTGTCCTTTCATGTAAAATCTGCAGACGTCACGGATATTAACAGATCTGCCACCATTTTGACCCCCGACCTCCCCTCTGTTCTTGGCAGCATTGTCTGAGAGGAATGACAGGTCCAGAGTCACTGTCCAGACTGCATTAGCAATACGCTCACTAAAGCGTTCACCATAAATGGCTGCCAGAGCCAGAGCTTCTTCCTCCCTCTGGCTCAAACACTCATCCATAGGCACCCCCTTAATGCCATCAGGGGAAACTGCCTTCTGACCGTAGCGCTCACAGAAAACCTGGTGTAGGAATTGTTCCAAAGTTGCCCCAAATTCTCCTCCACCACACTCAAGTGCCTGTTTAATGCGCTCCCTGTCAAACCCATATCTAAAAAGAGGAAAGATGGGGAAAAAAGAGGGTTAGAAAAGGAAGTAATTATCTACTAACCTTCTAATCAAACTTATTAAACCAAACTACTGGCTTTAGCTCAAAAGCTAAAAAACCGTCAAATCCAAATTCTCCAATAAAAGAAATAAATCTGAAATTCACCTGCAAAGTTTTCCTATGGCAAATAAGGAGATGACAGGTTCAGGAGGAGGCCGTTCTTTGTCAGACTCTGGCTCACATGGCGGGCTTTCTGCTCTCTCCACAGGCTCATCATTAGTGGCCCAAAACTGGCCTTCATCACGGTGATCCAACTCATCATATTCCTCCTCATCCCCTTCTTCCCCAGAATAATCTGAAGCAGAGTCCCTTAGGCAGAGAGGGTGGTATGAGTTTTTTTCTAGCATACCAATTAAGTCCCTCTTAACAGACAAAGTAATTTACCATATTTGTACATACATTTAGTGGAATGTACTTACTCACATGGCTCATCAAAGTCCTCGTTCTGCAGATCCCGCAGCAGTTCCTTGAGTTGTTCTTGGTTCTCATTAGACATGAAAATCCTTTGCAAGGGCATGGTGCTCACCTCTGGCCTCGTGCTGTCACCTGACTTTGGGCATGTTCTGGTCCTCACCAGGGACCTTGGGAGAGCCTTGCCGCTGGATATTCCATCATCTCTGCCACCCCTGTCTCGATCCCTACCTCCTTTTCCTCTTCCTCCCTCCCTGCCACTGGCACGCCTGCCACTGCCTCGTCCTTTGCCAGGTCTGGGACAAAGCCAGTTAAATGAAATGAGCAGATTGTGATCATTTTCATATCTGAAAACAAATTCATTCACTATGAATTTGTACCTGCTGGAACGAGAGGGTCCTAAATCAAGGCAGAAATCATCGCCATCATCCCAGCAACCAGTTCCTCCTTTTCTACTTCCACCTCCACCTCCACCTCCACCTCCACCTCCTCTTGGTTTGTTAAATCTCCCCCCTCCTCTGTTGGGCTTTCCACCTCTTCTCCTTGCATTCATTTTTTTTCCTGTCAAAACATTCATGAACAATTTGATCACATTTTATATTACGCTCCAAAACATCACCACTAACAAATGATGCTGCAAATCAAAGGATGCTCACCTTCAGTCTGTGTTCTTCATAGCAGCCAACAACCTGAAGAGAGACATAAGATGTATGTGTGCCTGGTTAAATAAATCTTCTCAGCACCAGGAGTATTCAACAACCCTGCACACCCCAGACAGAACTGCTAGTTGCGGACCAGGGCACAGCAGGGAACTACCGTACATCCACTGCAGTGCCCAGACTCGCACAAAGCTTGTGGAGTGTCTCGATGTGGCGCTTCAGTTCAAGCCTGAGCAATGAGCTGGTGGCTGACACACACAACGCCGACGGCTCCAATTATGCAATCAAACTGAGCATGCAGACTAACAACCCAACCAGTGCGATGACCATTTGACTCAAAGCCCGGGTGCCCAACAGCGTACTCAGTGAGCAAGTTACAAACGTGCAGTATAGAGGCAGCTCTCTTTAGAAACATCACTGTTTTGTGACGGTACTTGGATGTAGGTTAGTTTCACTCTTGAGCTAGCTAACATGCTAACAGTTAGTAGTCTCATTCCTCACTTTTGATTTAGCTAGCTAAGAAGCTAGCTCCGCTGAGAGCTAACCTCAGGAAAAGTCGAAGATAAAACGCAGAGTCACGCTATAAGCAATAAAGAAATAAAGTTAAAGTTAAAAACTTATTTCTCCTGAGAAGTAACTAAAAATACACCTGAGAGAGCTGTACAGTCCGCCGGTAGCCTGCATCCTCTTGATTGGTCCAAACTCACGGTTCAAAGTTTCTTTTCCGGTGTCCGGTGACGTTTGAGCTAGGAAATACATAATACTTTGTAAAGTGACTGTTTAAAGAATATGAGCAGGGCGCTGGACTGAGTTATATATTAGTAGGTGTAAGTTAAATTATCATGCGAAGAGTGACGCTATTTTAAAAAAGCAGCCTTATTAGCTAGGGCTGCACCAACTCTGTAACCATGGTAACATCAGCGCCCAACACAGAGAGCTGAGTCTGTTTTAGAGGAACCTAGTGTCTATTTCAGGGGGACTTGGTGAACAGAAATAGTTTACTGTAACCCTGCCACAGATCGACTTCTCTTTCATCAGTTGTTTGACTTTTCGCAGCACAGAAATTGGCCTGTACACAGCGTTTCCTGAGCCATCTGTCAGCCGGGGGAAGCTGTCACGGATGTCTGGTGGGGTGTGATTGTGAAAATCTGATTTCTAACACATCACCTTCTGTCTTTCCTATCTGCTGTCTAACTCATTTTGCTTGATTTTCACACAGATAAAAAGAAAGATTCTCACAGTAAATATCTATATATAAGTTTCACACCTAGAGAAACTAGCACATTCACCTGACAGTTAGGGTGCTTAAGGCAAATATGTGCATTTGTTCACAGGGGAAGGACCTATAAAGGTGTCCTACGTTTTCCCTAATGGGGACAGATATGGTCAGTAACAAAGTATTTCTGCAGGTTAACACATTTACTGTTCCAATGCATGAAGATGTGTCTCTGAGTCTTATCCCTTTTCTCTTCTCCACAGAGGGGGAATGCAGCAGATCTGAGTCAGGGGTGATGATGAGGAGTGGTACTGGTAAACACACCTCAGCAAGTGGGCTCATATACACTGGAGAGTGGCAAGAGGACAAAGTATGAATTCACTTCTGTCACTACAGATGTGAATGGTTGTATTTTCTTGGTGGTTAGTCTCACTCTGTCCTTCTAGATGCACGGCAGAGGCACCCTGCAGCATCCCTCTGGAGCACTGTACGAAGGAGAGTTGAAAGACAACATGTACCACGGCATAGGAAAATACACCTTCCCAGATGGCTCTACTTACGAGGGTCACTTTAACAGGAACAGGTAAAAGCTATGTTTTTTTCTGGGGCTGAACAATATCATCAGACGTAAGTCTTTAGATATCTTAACTGATTTGTGTTTCTAGGCTGGAGGGAGAAGGTGCATTCACTAACTCTCAAGGACTGGTTTGGACAGGGGAGTTCCATGGCAAAGCAGCACTGGGCCTGAAACTGCAGCACTAAAACACTCTGATACTATGCATTTTACATTAAAACTAAAGTGTAGTATAGACTATTCCCCGTTATGTTTTGTATTCTACAGAATCCCTTCTATACATTGTACAGTATTTGCTGTGCAGAACACTAACAGATAGACCTGCTTCTGTCCACGTCTGAAGATAACACACCCATATATTTCTCTGTATCGGTGGTTAAATACCCGTGTAGTCCCCATAGAGTCACCCCCAGCTGTATCTCCTGCATTACTGGTTGCAGTGTTCTGACATTATCAGGTGTCTGTTTGTGTGAGCTTGATTTCACCCAGGAGTTATTTTTTATAGCTTTTTGTCACTCTGCTGTTATGTAGCAGTGAAAGGAGAGAGGCATTATACGCTGCTCTTAGTCCTATAATAAATCCAGGATTATTAGTGTCAAGTGTGTAACAGTTATTTCAATGCACAGTTTTTACTTAGAATCAAATTTAATTTTGACAAAATAAGAATTATTTATCACTCCAGTAGAAAAGAAAGAAACAATAAAACCCGCAACATTTTTAACTTCTCCCTAGTTATACTATATCTTGACTCAGTGAGGGTGAAGTTCTACATCATTAGACCGCCAGCCAGACACAGAGCGGCATATGCTCACATCCCCATAAAAACAACTGTACACGAACTGTTTGAACATTGGCCCGAGGACGTGTGTGATCTGATGTGAGTGTGTAAGTTTGACCTTCAGTGTTCAAGTGTGTGTGTGTGTGTGTGTGTGTACCAGCTCTCTATCCTCTAACCCAGCACAACTGTCTCAGATAATGAATAATTACTTCACAATCACAATAAAGTACAATACAAATACAACAATCACAATGTGGAACTCTTATATTGTAATATATCATTCTATTTTATAATGCCTCTATGGATCTGCAATTGCACATACCCCTGAACAAATTCAGTATTGAGTATTTATCTAGACTTAAATGTATGTGACAAAAACATACAGTATATACTGTACTAACATCCATACAGTGCTAAACATTTCTGATAAAATACTGTACCAGAGACAATAAACAGTAATTTTCATTGATTGTACAATTTTCAGGTAGAAAATAACATTTTATATTGCAAAACCTTTAGTGGTGATAAGAATGAAAAACTTTAAATACAATCATGGAGGCAACAATGAAATAAAAATAGAAAATGGCACTCAAATTTGGCACTGGATACAAAAAAAAAAAAAAAAAAAACACACATCAGAACTTGAGTTTTTGTTTAGTGACCATGTACAGTCTATGCAGTAAATGTTTAGTGCTTATTTTATTTGCTGCTTATTTGAGTATAAGAATGTTACAATAAATGTGTGTTTTTCACTGCAGGTAGTGAGCTAGAAGATAGTGAGGAAGCTTTTAAAACCTTTGCAATATATTATCGTCATATGAACCTGAGAATCTATAATGTATACAATATTATATTTAGATATTTTGCCTTCCTGAAGAAGAAAAAAATAAATAAAATCCTTTCTAAATGTAGAACACTGTGAAAAGTACACATCTAATTGTGCTGGAATTATCATTAGACAAAAAAAGCCATTCCATATTAAAGTGTGACCAGGTACTTAAAACAACATAACAACAACAGCGCCCATGCACATTTCCACAAAGAAGCACAAGACAGTCAAAATTATTGTTCTATACAAAGATAATACATGACCCATCAAGAGCAGTCCATAACAATCTGGATATGAAAAACAGATGACCGTGATGTTTGTCTTCTGTGCTTGTTGCTGTGCTTCAGTAGGTACATTTCCAGGAAACAGATCCTCAGTGCTCTCACATTGGTAGTAGGTAGTGAACTGTTGCCTTCGCAAGTGAAGGAAACAATAAGCTACGGTGAAGACGAACTAGAAAAACTCCACCATCTTTGTGACAACAAACGAGTGTGACAAAGTGCTCGGCAAGGCCACCACCAGGGAGCCCAGTTTACGTATTGTGCTGTCGTCAGGCAGATGGAGTGAGAGCCTGCAGGTTAAAGCAGAGAGTCAAAACTAATCCCTGCTATTATGATCATTGCTGAGGTTTGCTCTGTCTATATAAAGAAATCCTGGATGTCATCAGTGATTACAGATCTGATTTTCTGAGTACAAAGATAAAGTTACTGCCATTTTCTGGAATAACAAGGATTTTGTTATAATTTCTATCTTCCATTTTAAAAGCAATCAAGCAGGTAAGTGCTGCTTTCCCCAGACGTTTTCAAGCAGAACCTCTCCACATTTTAGATACAAGTTTTAGATTAGACTTTGAACATTCATGAACAAACCATACACTTACAGCTGGTATATTTCTTTTTTTTTTTTTTTTTTTTGGTACCTCCAAATTCTACATTAGCTTTATGATCCTGTGGTTCATTTCCAAAATGCCTTTTTTTTTTTTTTTAGAAAATGCATTTAAAAAAAAAAAAAAAAACTTTCACCATTGTAAACAACTTATAACCCAATACCCAGTTTCTGTGACAAAATTCAAAACTGATTAGAAATCAAATAAATAATTAATGTACAGCTTCATCCAAAAAATCTGTTATCATAAAACAACAAACAGTGATATAAATAAATAGGAAACACATCAAAAAACCAAAAAGCACCAACTTTTCAAAAAGAGGGACATATAAACTGACACTGTTTTATATAACACAGGGGGCAGTATAACTGACCAAAACAGTCTCCTGCTACAGCGATACCGGATATTTCTGGTGAATTACTACGTCTGTTCTTGCCTGTCATCCATGTGTGTTCACAGTCACAGTAGTCATAGGCACATGTTAGTGTAGTGTGTGCATGTGTGTGTGCTAAGCTCACAGTAAGACACTGAGTCATCAGTTTTGCTCCGTGTTTTCTTCCATCTTCTCTCACCACTGGACGACCTGAGAAGTGACTGTTCCATCTCTGCTTCTTTACCCTCCCCCCAACCCTCCCTCTTGCTCTCACCCTAAAACCGCTCTGCCAGGATGGTATGTGACCTCTCCGCTGCCAGCCCCCCTGCCCCAAACCACCAGCCGCATCACGGGTTCTGCAGCAGCCCCTCCCACTGGATCGGCTGAGAGAACACCTCTCTCTCCAACCACATCTCATAGCTGTAGTGGAAGTCCTCGGGCAGTTCAACCCGCTGGCCCAGCACGCTCTGCAAGCAGTTGTCCACTGGAGTGAAGTCCCCATTCTTATTCTTATCGTAGCGGCGGCTGTTGAACTTCTCAATGCTTTCCCGCAGGGCACACTCCTCTGCCTGGAAGTCCCAGGGCCGTGCATCGATATCTGAGAGAAGAGGAGGGTGGAGAGCAGAGGGAAGGGACTGTTTACTCAGTCTCAAGGATACTTGAAAGACACTTGTTCAAATATATATAAATAAAAAAATCAACTTTTTTGATTAGTGGTAACACACGTACATATCTAATCTCCTCTCTATTCTCTATTTTATTCCTATCTCCTGCTATTTCTCTCTTTTTACTTCTATCTATTCTCTCGAACACTCAACAGTGACAGATTACTGGCTTTTACCAGTGACCCTGAAAAGTCCCTCTTTCTCAGTTGCTATGGCAACAAAATCCAGGCTGTTCATCAGTGGCTGTTGGAGCAGTGTATTTCACACACTTACGAACACGCAGTGCTCATGCAGACAGCATTTACCTGTAATTATGCAATTTGCTGTTATTAACCTAAAATGAATGCATTCTGTTCTACTAATCAACTGTGTGTGACGCTGAAGGTCTGCTGGGACTAATTATCTCTATGCCCATTTCATTTATGAAGCTGAATTGAACTGTGCCTCCAGGAGGATGAAAACTAAGGGCCAGAGTGTTTTCTGACCACTTCAAATTCACAGATTTTATTTTGATATTTAACATTCCTGCAGACTTTAAAAGTCTTTGACAGTATTTTTATTAGTCACCCTTCATAAAATGTCAAAACAATGCTAAAGATCTTCTTCTCTTAGTTGACTTGGTTGATCATATAAACCTACTGTGAATTATTCATTGCTCTTATGTCGATATCTTGAATTTTATTATGTCACCATTTTACTTTTTCTTTCTATTTGTAAAAGTCTAAACTGTCTGTACCACAAGTCAATTAATATGACTTTAAGATTAAAAACAGAAGTCAGTCTAGGACTGACTCAGGAGTAATATAATATGTTAGTATTTTATTGACTGTGGTTGTTTAAAATTGCTGTATTTCGCTTTATCCCTATGCACAGCTGTTATAACTGGGTGTTAGCATTCTAATGTGTCTCTGTGTAATCTCCTTTTGTAGCAGCAGAGGGCGCTACCACTATAATGGCCCAGACCAGCCAATTAAAAGAAGGATCATTCCCTCCTAGCAACAGAAAATAGCCCCAATCAAACTGAATTAAAGTTGTTAATAATTTAATGTGGCTATTTAACTGATTAATTTAATATCAAAAATGTAATTTCTAATAAACTGAGCCTATTCTGCCACTAAAAGAGACTCATTTGGGATGTGTATCATCAATAGCCATTCTGTTCTTCAGCAGCTCAGCTTAACTCAAAGTTTAAACTGTTTCATGAATCGGGTTCTGCAGACTGAGCTTTACCATTTCCATAGGCCCAGTCGTCGTTGAGTCTGTGGCGGACCTTCTGGTAGATGGCTGACATGGTCTTCATGTTGCTCTTCCTCCACTGACGGCCCAGGTACTTGGTCTGGATCTTCAGCAGCTTGAGAACGTAGAGCTGCATCATGGCCTGTTTCACTTTTAGTGCTCTCTTCAGGATGGGGGCAGACTTGAACACTACCAGCATCTAATAATGGGAATATTTGGTGGGGAACATGAGTGAGCATGCTGTGCACTACCACAGTCGTATTCCAGTTCTCTTTGCACATCAAAGGTCTCACTAGCCTGCTGCCTCCCAGGGTATTTAGTATCCTAAGGCTTTCTCCACCCAGAGGCAACAACTGTACCTGATCCTGTTAGATTTTGCAGGTTCGAAAAATAGCACCAGACTACCATGTTTTTCACCAATTTAAAAAGAAAGTATTACAGTATATAATTGAAATGCTCACCATGGTCCTGGAGTGTTTCCACTTGGTCAGCTTGTTCAAGATCCTCAGCAAGTTGATACAAGAAAACAGGTTCCTCCAGCAGAACTGGTTATTGTCTCCTCCTTCCTGGAAACGGATGCACACGAGGGTCATAATAACACCAGGAAAGCTAGTTCGCCAGCTTCATCCAGCAAAGATCAGTCAGGTGTTTTGACTCACCAAGCTCTCAGCTGTGAGCTCAGGCATCTCGTGGACCACACAGTGCGGAAAGTCCAGCACACATATACTGCAGCGTAAAAAAAAAACAGAAGGAGCAAAGGACTGAGACTTCACAGTGATTTAGAGAGAGTTTATACTCTCCTAAGGAACTAGTGTGCATTTCCTGGTAACAATCTAGAGTAAGAGAAAATAATCCTACCTGTTTTTGGCACTGATATAAGACATGATGTTCTGGTTGAAGAACTTGAGGATGAGTGGGATACAGTTGGCAAACACCAGGTGCTGGGAGACAATCTCAAACTGCAGGAAAGAGGAGGTGGCAGAGTGGAAGAGTTACACAGTTTAAGAGTCAAGAAATATTAGCAACATAACTCTTAACCCTTATTCATTTCAAGTGTTATAAGCCTGATTAAAAATATTCATTTTGTGGTTTTGAACATAGTTAGAGAAGGTAAAGGACTGATGATGTTATTGGGATAAACCCTGGAGAAAAAAATGCATATCTCTACAAAGACAAAAAACTAATCTTGTATCTGATAATAAACAGCTGCTGTCAACTAAGGCACAAGACTAATCCGTATGACTTCCAATAACAACTGTATTATTGTCTCTGTCTAATCTCCTTTTGTGACAGCAGAGGGCGCTGCCACAATAATGACACAGGTCAACCAATAAAAACAGAGTGAAGGAACATCCTTCAACAGACAGTAGCCCAAACCCACTGAATAAAACTTCTACTGACAGGGGAAATATCAGGATATTAAGTATCACAAAGTCTAGAAAAGAACAGATTTTAGAGGTAGATGCTCAGGAACAAGAGAGAGATTTCAGTCTCTTTCTTGTTCCTGACTTCACTGAAATGAGCAGATGCCCAACTGTGACTTTGCCAGGCTGATGCTGGTGTGTGTGTGTGTGTCACCTGATAGATATGGTTGAGTTTGAAGTGCTTGAGGAGCAGCAACAACAGAGCAGAGATAGCCTTGACAATGATTTCCTTGTGACGGTTCACATCAATTCCTAGCTTCATGCTCTGAAGGACTGTGATACTGTGGACAACGCGCACGCACACGCACGCACACACACACACACACACACACACACGCACAAACTGTAAATCTTTCTAATAATAATAATAATACACTTTTACAGCTTAAAGAGTGAAGATGCTCAACAAACAGCATATATAAAGGGGCTGAAACTGATAGCACAAAGATATATTTCAACAGTGTGATGTGTTTATGGCTTTAGACACCACATGCTGCATAAACACAGCACTTTCAGACAAAGATTCGTGCAATGTGAAGGTCTTTGCTCTCTACGTACGGCATCTCTTCAGGCAGCACATCTGCCAGAATGTTGATAGAGTCAGTTTTGGCTTTAGACGTTGGTGCTGCAGCCAACAGCAATTTCAGGAGGGCAATCTGACAGAGGGCACAAAGCCAAAGATTAGACATATTAGCACATTTTGGGGATTTAAAGACCTTTGACCTGATTCCCACACATTTGATTGTTTGTCAGACAGTATTTACACTACATGTAATATAATACAGTGATTCCATCTGATTCTCAGGACAGGAAGAATCTTCCTTCAATCTAATAATAGTAACACCATTAACACATATCAAGAAAACATCATAAAGCTATATTGTTACACTTTTTCCAACTTAAGTTTCTTCTTATATTTTATCAAAGTTAGATTTGAATCCAGATTTTGCCTGTTTACAGTGTTTCAGTACATAAGAATGCATTTTAGCACAAGTGCTTGTTTCAATGGTCAAAAAAGTGAATAAGGATTGTGAAAAATTTCTGGTAGTAACTTTTATTTGTGACAAAAACCACTAACGTCAAACAGAAGTGCATAAGAGCTACTCACCACATACTGGGAGAGGTTAGGAAGCATGCCCAGGTACAGAATCTCTGCTGGTGTCTCCTCCACCTCCTCCTCGCCCTACGCACCAAATCAAACACAGCACTCCAATAAAATAGCACTATTCATGTTTGATTAAATATTCCCTACCTGTAATATTTAATTCTTTATGTAAAAAATATTAATAATTAATAAAAGAGAATTACATGGCTGTCGCATGATTACAGGAGTTAAAGATATGACTGAAAACATTACTGACCAGAGTCAACGGACACTGCTGCAGCTCTTCCTCCCTCTTGATTTGGATTTCGGCAATAGACACATATTTGTGCTGGAGAAGGAACGAAGCCAAAACACACAATAGAGGAGAAGTGTTAATTAACATGCCTGACTGGCGCTTAGTGGGGTATTCTTCTGTATAACTACATTTCTCAGTCTGTTCAAACAGGAGGTATGGTATGGATTTTTAAGTGGGATGCCAGTGTCAGGGGATTTAGCAGCAAGGAAGTATTGATCAGGTGACGCTCCGTCCACAAGGAGCCAAAACAAAGGAGAAAAAGAAGAAGAGGAAAGACATTTGGAAGTGGGAATGAAGCAGCGATCTCCCCACTCACCTGTTTGAGAGTTTTGACGCTCTCGTGGATGGGTCTGGGCAAGCCCACCAGGGTCTCTGTGTCACTACAGAACAATAAAAAGTTACAGGAGACTTAAAGAAGAAAAATAAACCAAATAAAGATTCTTTTATTCTATCCGGTGAAATACCTACTTCCCTAGAGTAAAGCCAATGAACTTGTTTCTGCTGGTCTCTAGGAAGTGCTCGATGTCTTTCTCCCTGTAGGTTCACAGACAGGCTGCAGTCAGATTTGAGATTAATTTAAGAAGTGTATCCTAACAAGCAACTAAAAAGCTGTTTTTCAAGGCGAGGGCTCACTTCCATGCACACACCCACACAAAAAATACAATCGCACAGCACCCCGCATTGGCTCCCTTAAATCTCATCAGTCACACTATGTGCTGCGGCTCTCTGTGACGGGTTCAAAACCCCTGATCAGCATTTAATCAGCCCTGTATGTCGGCGCATTCTGATCAAAAGACATCGAAATAAAACACATTTAGTGTGATAAGGTTCACTAAAGGATAGACAGAATCTGCTTTGGCTGATAATGAATGCATGATAAATGGAGTGTCCTCTCTCTGATGCATTATTCATGTTCCCAAAGCAGCAGTAACACCCTGGAGAGACACACAAGCTACTGCCTGTTAAACACAGATGGAGAGCATATTGTTGGAGGATAGTGAGGAGAGAAAACTAAGAGAGAATTTTTAAAATTTAATTTTAACTTCTCAAGTGATGAAACAGAATACCAGCTGTCAGCCAAACAGTGTTAAATCCTGGCTGTGGGTGGGACGTTCTCTTTAGTGTAGTGGTCAAAATGGCAGGTGACCAACTATCATTTAAAGGTTTTTTTTCAGGGGCATAAAAGAAAAGTGCTGTTAAGCTAATACAAAGTCTGACAGGGATTATTTTTAGTAGCTACTGTTTTTCACAGAAAGGTCTCACAATCTGTTTGAGAGTTTTGACGCTCTCGTGGCGTTTTGCTTTTAAAGGCGTTTTGTGTTCAGGATCTAGGTGAACTCGTCCTTTCTGACTTTCAGTAAAGTGTATAAATATAATCAGTGTAATTTATCCTGGAATACAGCACAAAAAAAAACACAAGAGCACTTTAAAAGATGTGAACGCAGCCTAATAGTTAATAGTGTCAAAATATTTCAGCAGCATTTCACAGTAATGGCTGTTTATGTCAGACTCTTAAGATTAATAGGAAACAGAAAGTGAACAGTTGACCTGACTTTAGGGGCCCAGGGGAGGCCTTTAGGAAAGTTCACCCTCTCTGTTGGGGGTCTCAGAGGGGGCGGTGGTGGTGGAGGCTGGATGATGACATCACGGTCCAGGGGGTCTACCTCACCCTCGATGCCACTATCTGCGTCCTCGGGGTCCTCCTCCTCATCGCGGGCGTCGTCATTCTTGAAGGGGTCCCGCTCGTTGTACGTGTCCAGGCTGTCCTGCTTGACCAAGGGCTGGGAGAGACAGGAAGGGTGGTCAAAACAAGACTGCAGAACTAACACATCCCATATTTAATCCTTTTAACAAATACTAGTGGCAAAAGCTGAGACAGGACATATCCTGTCTTGTCAAATACCTCGGGATAAATTCATTTTAAACCAATGAATTTTTTCAGGGGTTGAATTTTGTTTGTACTTTGCTTCAGAAAACCATAACTAGTGACGTGATCTCTGATTTCATTTTGAATTATGGTTGCATCTAGTTTTTACAATTCATTTTTTGCTACATTATATACACAGTAGGATTTGATGTATCCAAAGTGTATAAAAGAAATCAGCAGGAATAATATAAAGTAGAGACAAACACAGGCTCCATTCAGACTGCAGGTAGACTCGAAATGGCCCAGACATGCTTTTTATTCCCTTAGGTAACGGTGAAGTGTGTGAATGAGTGAAACACAGAGAAAAAAAACAAATTGAACCAGGCATTTTCAATTTAGACCTGAGCCAGTTTCATATATGAAGCTCAGCTGGAGACATACAGTACTGTGGCAATGTAATCTCAGTGTGAACGGTCTTAAGGGACGACCCAGGTGAGTTTCTTGCAGAGAAAGCATAATGGAAACCTGCTGACAGAGGTAGATCTGGCGTATTGGCCACATTGAAAACATACTGTCTACAGTATAAAAAATAATCAAATCATTAAGGTTAGCAGTGTGAATGTGACCCACAGGACCAGCACAACTGTTTAACCATCCCTTTTATAAGGGATGGTTAAACACTTTGGGAAATACTTTTTGACCTTTTGGAAGAAAGAAAAATTAAAACATTGATACCACTGGGCTATTTGTCAGTTGAAGGCTTTTCACAGCCACAGTGCTGTTTGCAGTTAACATGCCTGGTTAGACGTCTGACTGAGGGAAAGTTAAATTGAAATTATGCTGAGAACTTCATCTTGTATTAAGTTTTTCATTGCACCTAACGGGATACTAAATTGTCTTTGGAGGTGCTCACAGGCAGATTTTTTAAACTGTTGGACAGAGCTGGGCTGGCTGGTTTCCCATTTTAAGCCTTTGTGCTAAAATAAACCAGCTGTCTCATTGTCACAGCTTCATATTTCATGTAGATGTATTTATATTATTTGCCAACAAATAACCATAGAAGTCATTCATTAACATATTATATATAAAGATGGTGGTAGGTACATTGTTCAACCTTTAAAGAGGGGTAGACAATCTATTACCCCTCTTTTTGCTGGTTATGCTAAGCTAACTGGCTGCTGGCAGTATATTCAAATTTACTGTACAGTAAAAATCTTCCTCTAACTTTCTTTTTGACCTGTCATGTCAAAAATCATGGAGTTACCAAAATCCTAGAAGGGAAGCTCAATTCAGTTCTCACATTTTCACAAAGTGCGATGAAAACAACTTTCCACAGCAACCACAGGCAACGTTTCTGCTTCAACTTACCACACACCTGTGCTTCAAAAAGACAGAAGCAAAGTGCAAGCAAGGCTCATTAAAATGTTACATTGAGCTCTAACCTACAAACAGATTCACTTCAATTCAAGTGAAAAACACACTTTTACACACACACACACACTCACACACACACACTGAGTAGCTATTCAAACACATTCTCCAATGAATGACTGTGGTAATAGTGCAAGCATCAGGCATGAGTCAGCACTCTGGACATCAGTGAGCTAGTGCAGTTGATGTATGGTGCGCCAGGGCTTGTACTAATGCTGGACTAAGTGCAGAGTGAGTGTATGGTGGAGAGGAGGGAGGGTGGGAGAGTGGAGGAGGTCAAACTGTGTTGTGAGCCATTCTCCATGGAGAAGCCATTCTCTGCTATGTGGGACGTAAAGCTTGTGTTTTTCTGATCAGGGTTAGGGGGCAACTGCTTTCAATGACATCCATTTAAGAGAGAGGTCAACTGAATCCTAATGAAGTAAAATGATGTTTGTGATGATCTCAATTCACCTCCTCAATGAATGCATTTTAATGACATTGACCCCTAGTCCAGAGTCTACAGTGCAAGGTGATTGTTGAGGCCAAATCTCAGTAGCAATGTGATGAAAACTACAGGGGAGATGCGGCTACTGTTGATGTCTGAAGTGACTGTCTTTATGGGACAGTGGCAAGTGACCGCCCCAGCTCCAATGACAACAGCCAGCAAGTCAGCCCTGTCTCTCAAACCCCACCACCCCTTACTGAGCAGACCACAGAGGAAGAGGAAGAGAGAGGAGAGAAGGAGAGGGTCCAGTAGGTGAACATGTGGAGTAATGTACGTTAAGGAAGGAAGGAAACAGAAGAAGGAAACAGAGGAGGCAAAATAGGTAAGAGGAGAGGACAAGGTGGAGGAGTGGAGGATGAAATGGGGCATGTAGTGATGATGAAAAAAAGGTAAAGTGTTAAAACTGAATGTAGGAAATGTAGAAAAACAATTAAAATGATAAGAGTGAAAGGAAGATAAATAGGAGTAAAACAAAAAGACAAAAAGGAAAGTGAAAAAGATGAAAATAGATGATGAACATGCAAGAGGGGTGAATTAAATTAAGTAGTGGAGTGGAAGTAAAGAATAGGGCTGCACCAATAAACCTTTTCAAATTTATGATCCATTTCTTTAATAAAATACTGTCGATTTTGTTCAACAGTTTAGATATTTAATTTAGACACAGCTCAGATTTAAATTAGGATGTGAAAAGGGCAAAGGCTTTAACATGAAATATTTGTAGTCCATCCCAAAAAGACTGGATGAGCAGGAGAAAGGGAAACAAAGGGAATGAAAGAAAAGAGAGAGAAAAGAAGGTGGCAGGGCTGTGGGAGAAGAGTGCAAAAAGTCCAGCTCAATGCAGAGAGAAAATGCAGAAGGACAAGAGGGAATTTGTGGGTAAAGACCTGCTTCTTGGGAAAGGGACTGTCTCCTTCCAAGCTATCAACAAAGGCACTCTGTGGGGACACAAGGAAGAGGGGCAATGAGAAACCAAAGGGTAGTTAGGAAGAGAGAGCCTGTCCAGTCAAAGCTCTACAAAAAAACGCCATCCCAGCACCAAGATCATCTGTGATCTCTGACTTACAACAGGGAACTGATGATTTTGGCACTACAGCACTTTAAGGAAAACCTGACCCAGTGAGAGGATGAGTTACAAAGGAATTCTGTAAGTCCAGTTCAGTTGACACAGATGATGCTGTTCAATGATAAAAAGGTAAATAATGAAAAGAATCATTCTGAGTTAGAGTTTGTAATGCTGTGTTAGTAATACAGCTCAGTTTTACAGTAGTGGTAAAGATACCAAACACACTTTTGCTTCTTAGTTATTGAAACAGCTGGCACACCACTGGGACTACGTGTGACACTGCATTTGTAGGTGTTTGTTTGAAACGGCTGCTTTATTTGTTATCTGCTGCATCGGACACTGACAGATGACTGATTCAGGCCGTTAAAAACTATGAAAACACTAAAGCCCTGACATTTGCTCCTCCTCTTTTGGCTGCAGGTACCTTCAAGTGATGCATGTTGCATTTATGTACCCTTGTCTAAACAAGCTAAAGTTAAATGTGTACATATATGTGAATTTAACTTTGTGTGATCAAAAACGAAGTAAAATATAAGATGTGGCTGAAAGATAACACATATCTGATACACTCAGAATATGTTTATGTTTGTGTGTAGATGGAGGGGCTAGTACCCTGCGGCTTCGACGGCCCCTCTTCTGCTGCTGCTGCTGTTCAATGAGCTCCATGGCAGAGGCCGGGGGCGAGGCCGCTCTCATGGCCCTGACCACCTTAATGCTGTCCTCTGGCAGAGGAGGCAGGTTAAGACGCTCGCGGCCCCGCTCCTTCATCTCCTGCAGCTCCTCGAAACCTCCCAGAGTGAACTGGACAGAAGGGTGAAAACAGAAACACAACAGTTTACAGAAAATCATGCAAAAAAGGATGTTCATTCGTAAGATGGGAAATTTAAAGCAATAAAAAATAGGTATTCTATCTATACAATATACACTATTACTCATTCAGGTCATTTATTTTTAAATGAATAGAACCCACACACTGCCAGTGGACAATAAACAGTAGAGCATGGTAACAAATGCACACAAGCACATATGCAGAAATGCATAGAAATCGATAAAAGTCTATCGCATGATGGTGTATGACAGACTGTGATGTACTAACCAGGATGGTCTTCCAGAGCAGCAGCAGCACTTTCTTCATGGGGAAGTGTGGGGCGTTCATGCTGCAGAACTTGGTCACCATAGTGAAGAGCAGCATGGCGAAAGGCTCTCCATTGTACAGAGGTGAACCTGGGGAATGCAGATATTTTTTGGCGTATATGGATTAATGAAAATAACAGTGAAAGCATATGATCATGAAATTTCAATAGACTCAGTGACACACCTAGTTCACTCTTGAAGGCCTCTCTGGCTGCTATCCATTCAGGTCGGTCGTCTTCAGTCTGAACTCTAATGGTCTCCACTATCAGGTACATGATGCTCAGTAACACTCTGCAGGAAACAGGAACACATACAGGACTCAGCTCAACCATATAATCAGGCTGTGTGTGTATGAGGCAGGCATTTAACTGGTGCCCTGAACACTTACACTGAGCTTAATAGTATATATGTATGGGAAAACAACAGCATAATGGAAGTGATGATGAGTAACAACAAAAGAGAAGCGCCTGTAGTATTTGGTTTATGCCTCTGTCAGGATACTGCACCATCAATTCCCAATTACCTTATGTAAGTCAGGTGGTATTTTATGCATTAAACGCTTTGTTCATTCAACAAACCTTTTCACTTGCTTCAAAATAACTATAATGGTTTTCAAATTTGCGGCAGCAATTAGGTGTAAATCCACTGCTATAGGCAGTAATTATTTGTAAATGTTCATTGGAGGGAATGCACAGACGGATCTTTGTGTACGTGTGACTATATGTGTGTCTGTGTGTGTGTGTGCATGCGTGAAGGAGTACTTAGTCTATTTTGCTCCAAAAGCAATTCCATTAAGCAGAAGCAGAGATTGAAAATGAATGTGAGGGAGGGAAATAAAGAAAACAATAAACATTTAACTTGCAGATTAGGTTCATTCAGACCGTTGTGTGCATGTCAGCAGATGACAGAAAGGTAAACATGAAGAATAATGGGGTGAAATGAAAAACTGTGACAACCACAGCAGGAGGAGGAGACATAAAACTGAGAAACTTGATAATAAGCACAAAAACTGTTTTGTACATTATTCATTAGTCTCCTTCTTATGTGAAGCAGAAATAATTTGTGAAGTAGACTGTGACTGATGTGATTATATTCCTCACCTGAGCTCTGTGCTGTCTGCAAGAGAGATGGCAGGTTTCCGCACTGCACTGCTGCATGCCTGGCTGTTACTGCGCATACACGCATGCACACACACACACACACACGCACACACACACACACACACACACACACACACACACACACACACACACACACACACACACGTCAACATTTACATAATTTTAGGAAATGTTAAAAATAGAAACATGTCATGAAACCGTTTAAACATGCAAATAGATGTTTTTGCTTCCGACCAAGACTTTAGAGCCAATGTTATTCTGCAGAGTTTTGACACACACAACCAGCAGTTTTGTGCTGTTTTGTATTTCCAGCAATGACCTGCAAAACACCATGTGTGCATTTGCCTGACTGGTTTGCTTTACACTGCTTTGCTGTGCAGCCTGGTGATGGGAGAGACTGTGTCATGATGCTTCAGAGCTGTTTATGTAACAGCAAAGAAACACTGGATCTCAATTGAGACTGACACCAGCAGCAGGAAGGCGGACTTGAAGGGGCTGCCGCGACACCATGTCCTCATCAAAGGGTTTGAAATGCAGATCACAGTGTTTCAGCCTTGGCCTCTGTGTTTTTAACCCTGTAAATATCCTCTCCTTTCACTTGATTAGCTCTTTTAGCTGCAAAAAGGAGATGGAGGAGTTGGGAGGGAACAAAGGATGTGCTGAAAGACCCGAGCTTCAGCCCTGGAAGGATTATGAGAAAGTTTTGATCTTGAAGTGAGCTAAAACACATCAGCAGTGTCGGGGCTTGAATCTATAACCTGTGTATTGTAAATATATAACCAGAAGCAAGTAGTTTTCTCATGCAAGTCCTGGGGGTAGAAAATGTATTTTTGAGTTTTCTTAATAACTAAAGTCCTTTAACATTTGAACATTAATATTAATGTTTTTTTTTATTAGAAAAGATTTTTGTGAGTCGTATGCTCAGCACATTCACTATGTCCTACTCACTCTATCTCCATGCTGAGCAGCTCCAGCAGCGCTGTGAAGATGCCCATGTCATAGAGCAGAAACACATTGTGTCTGGACCAGTGGAGCACATCCACCTCTGTGTCACACTCATCAAACACTCCTGTGTGGGTAAGAATGCGACAGGTATACTTTTTTTTTTTAATGTCTGTATTCACTGTGTAACTAAATGCTGCAATTGTGTGTATTGGGTGTACACACCCTGAGCCAGGTAGAGGATGGCCCTGGCCACCTTCAGCCTCTTGTCTCTGTCCGTCACCTCCAGTGCATCCAGCAGCCTCATCACATACGCCCTCTGCTCCTCCACTGTCAGCTCGATCCACCGTCTGCCTCGAGCTGCCAAAGGACACAACAAGGTTAGTTTCAGAAGCACTTCACCAATATCTTTTTCCTGTGCCATAGATAGAGCTATAGAGCTTTTTAGCTCTATAAGTTATAGCTATAGAGCTAAAAAGCTCCGTGTATCCATGTTGTCTTTTATCAAATTTGTCTTCTTGGCATTGTTTGCTTATTAATCAAATAAAATACATTTTTAAAGATTTAAAATAAATGTATTTAAGGCCAGTTTTAGGAGTTTTTTAAGATAGGTTCTTTAATCTACCCGACAATTCACACTTATCATATTTGATAGCTTACTCTATCAGTATACTTATCAGCATACTCATTAATTTTTTAATCAGTCACTTCCTGTTTATTATCATCTGGTTTAATTACATTATTGAGGCCACAGTGTATCATGTGCTGTTAAAACAGATGCCTGCAAATAATTGAATTCTAATTATTACCTGGATCTGGATTGTCACAACAATCATGTACCTGCTGTTTGATCTGTCATGTTCAGACCCACCACGTCGTCTTAACCGGAGTCACTGGTGTGTCATAGGGAGAAAGTTAAGTCTTCTATTCTTATTCTGCTCATTTAATTAAGTGGATTTTAAGAGGGATTAACATCATGATGATCAGCGGAGCTGAGATGTTCTTCTGCTTAAGATCATCTCTAATCAGGAAAATAGAAATGCTTTTTCAGCACTGTCCTAAGATAAACTTCAAACAGTGAGGAAGTGAAATTAGGTGTGATAATCACAGTGACTGACAAACACTGATGAGCACATTGGTTCTGATAAATACACAGAAAGAGCACAAGTCAAATGGGAAAACCACCTTCTGACAAGTAACAGCCAGAGCTCGCTGAACACACATGCTAATGAAAGGACCGTGATGCAAAGAGGCAGCTCTGTGCTGTATCTCTTTAAAACAGCAGCCAGAGAAGCTCTCATCTAATCCTGCTATTCATTACCACTCAGCCTGGAGAGGAGGTGACAGATGCGACGCTCGTCTCACTCTTTTCCCAGTCCAAATGGAAAAATGCTCTTTTGTCATCTATGTGCTCTACAGTGACTTGAGACTTTCATGGCTTAGTGGTTAAATCACATATGCAATGAAGCCGTGGTTCAAAAAACGAGTGGCCTGTCATCTAAAATAAATGTGTCCATGCTGCAACTTAATGCACACAGGTGAAAAATTACCTTTAAATAGTTAAAGTTTTGAATTTATAATTTCAGGCTTGTATGCAGGCATTATGATTTCTGCACAATTTTTTTTTATTTAGCATGTTATGTATGACTGACTAATGCAAGGGTTCATGTTGGAAAAGCTGCTTTAGTAATGATGGGCCCTCACATCTGTATATCTGTGGGAATATTCATTCTTTGAACAGCTTAACAGCAGTGCTTTGATGTGACCTTTGCCTCACACTGGTAGGCTTAAAAACACACACACACACGCACACACACACGCACGCACGCACACACACACACACACACACACACACACACACACACACACACACACACAATAATACATGGAAGAGAAACTGACTGGTGTTGTACTTCTGAGGTGAGAAAGCTGAGCTGAACACTTTTACATACGGTTTCATGACAGAAAAACTGTAAGTCAGCCTCTAATTTATTAGTAATTCTCTTTACTCTTCATTTTATCATGTGTATACCATGTTGAGAAAGTAAACTATTTCCGATTAGGAACTACGTGTACTGCATGTTTAGTTAACCTTCAATACTTCACTTAAGGACAGTGTTATCAAGCCGTAAACTGGAGCCAACAGGGACACCGAGAGCTCCACAGAAGGACTGGGTCCTGTTCTGTCAGTCAACAGGAGCCAGTGTTAGAGGAGCTGTCAAGGTCCCTGTGATAAACAACAGTAACAACAGGCATCAGCTTGAGTGGACTGGCTGTAGACTTCTGTTTGATACAGCACAGCAAGGCCGAGTGTGTGTCTGTATTACAGACACTCTGCAGACAGCTCCGTTTTTATTCTCTCTTCCTGTGAGCCACTGACAAAGAGGATGGTGGTATCCTAAAGGACATCTGAACACATTAAGAGACGTGTGAAAAGTATAACCTGTCACACACGTGCGCGCGCGCGCGCACACACACACACACACACACACACACACACACACACACACACACACACACACACACACACACACACACACACAGTACCATGGCTCCTGAAGTCCTCCTCAAAGTAGTCTCTGTTCAGAGCAAACTCTGGTTCCTCTGTGTAACTGTAGAGCTCTGTGGGCAAAGTGGAACCACACAGAACAGAATTAGAGCTGAAAACGACAAGTTGATTAATTGACTAGATGACTGACACATTTTATTGAGCAACTATTTTTCCAAACAGTTTAAAGTTACAAAGGAAAACTCTCAGTCATTCTCTAGTTGCAGCTTCTCCAATATGAGGATGAGAGTGATATGCTAGTGATAAATGAATCAATAAGGAAATATGAGAGAATAGAATAGCAAGAACAGACTACAAATAGACTGGAACACAATAGAACAAAGAACAGAAGAGAACACAACGGTTAAAATAGAACAGAACAGACATAATAGCACAGAACAGGACAGAAACAAATACAAGGCAAAGCCCCTGTCTCTTCAGTGTGGGTCCTGTCTCTTACATGCACAGTCTTAACAATCCATCACATTGTTGTGCATCTCCTCCTGTTCTGAGAACAGTCGGCATGCCTCAACCCTGAGGAGCTGTCGCTAGAAAGCTGCTGTGACTGTCTGTCTGCATGTTTTTGCCAATTTGACTAAGGCAAATCTGCCATGTAGGAAGACAATCGTTTCGACTGATGATCGAGTCATTTTTCCAAATGTCTCTAATTAGTTGGTGCTGGAGAGGCCAGGAATCTAAATTATACACCTGAAATAAACCATTTTACCAAAGTACAATGGGAAACATTTATCAACATTACTGAATTCTCTTCTCCTGTCATTCATCCATCTTTTGGCATTGACCTCTTAAACCAAGCTCCAAGTCACAAATGAGGTGTTACCAGACACACAAACGCTGGAACAATTCAGCACTTCTGAATGTATAATCACAGTGTTTATGATTACTCATAACATTAGTCATGCAATGCATCCTATGTCTGGAAAACATGTCAGGACCAGAAGATCTTTGTTCTGCGCCTTCAGCAGTGTGTCAGCTTCTTGTCGTGTTTTTCTGATTAACACTAACATTAAACAGCTGAAGAAAACCTAAGGAACGCAGATGCTGAATTACTTTTTCCACTCATTAGCACATTGTGGTCTCTATGCCAAGTAGTAACAGAGGTATTATTGCAGGAGTTCTGTTGGTGAAATGGGTTTCATGTACAGTAACAGTCATTCAGAATTTTTGCTGCAATTTGCACGAAGGTGTAATGTCTGGAGAGTTTGGTAAGTGTTCAGTCTTACCTGAAAGCTCAGCAGTGAGCGTGTCCGTGTCTCCATACTCAAACTCCAGGTTGGGAGACTCCATGGAGCTCTGAGAACAAGACCACAACACACACGAGCAGATATTATAGTATGACACTGAGCTGAGCTACTCACAGATGTCCTGACACCCACATATAAACAGATACTCAAACATACTGCAGGCTATTCACGCTGTGCAACACCTACCACTTCTCCATTTAGGGGTCACACACATATGCACTTCAGCTCTACACATCACCCACACACGTTTTTCAGGCTTGGTCACAGTTTTGCCTGATTGTATATGTTTTCAAGTTTTGATTGGCTGCTGGATCTCCAGGCAGCGTTGATTAGTCATTTACGGTTTTCTCTCAGATCCTCTCATGCAGAGCCGCTCACCGCTTTAATCAGCGTAATCGGACAGTTACAGGAAGCGGTCCCTTGACAAAGCAGCCAATCCCGTTGGTCCAGTGAAGTAATATTAAGATAGTAAGAGTTTTGGAAAGGTTTTAGGGTGCAAGAGTCAACATGGCCTCTCTTGGATCTGGCTTCAGCCTCAACCTGTGATTAGCACGTGCCCACAAGACATGCACATGTTAACCTCCCTGTAAACAGACTCACTGATTGTACGGAATTTCATGAATGTACATTTTGCTGACAAACCTCAAAATAGCAACTTTTCAGGAAAGACAAAAAAACATATGTGGCATCATTAGCAGCATAGCTTTAGGGATGGTAATGCTGGGCCATTAGCTGGTCAACTGAAATGGGCAAAACTGAAATACCTCAATAAGCAGCTCATGGATGACTATAAAACATTAATGACAATCCCAACATACTCTGGTCTGAACAGTACACTTAAGATGGACGAACATTATACTTCCTAAAATTCTGCATGACAACCTTGTCATTGAGCAGGTCATCATGTTGATGTTAGCAGTTAGCTCACAGTGTGCCAGAGTACGGACTCACAGTTATTTGTGAGCTTAGTGGAACCCAATCAATTTTACATGGAATTCAATAGGTCAGAAATCTTTCTCAGACTGACTCATCTAAACAAGTTCAACCAGTACTGGAACGGTTCTTAAACCTACGCGCACACGCACACGCACACGCACACGCACACGCACACGCACACACACACACACACACACACACACACACACACACACACACACACACGCACACACACACCAACTCATATTGCTATCTTTATTGGGACACAGACATAATGCAAAACGCTCAATGGGCTTTGGTGGCGACTGGAAGATTCTTGTTTCATTTCTCTATATATTTTAGCTGGGGGGTGAGGTCTAGCTACAGGGATTATTAAAGATTCATTTCATGCTATTGCATTTAAGAAACACCAGCCAAGCTGTGAGCTATGAGGATTAGATGTGTTTAACCCTGTGAAAACTGCCCTGGGAGCCTCCTTGGGACTGTAAATAAGGGTGTGCTCTGAGTCAGCTACTCTGGATAAATAACTCTGTGTGCTGTGCTGTCATGCAACTGTCTTCCACGCACACACCTGCTGCAACAAAGTCCTTCTGAAACTGAAATACACAGGACATTAGCCAGTAGTTTGTTTATTACACCATACCAAAGTAATGTGATTTGATGTAAACCAGGAAATGAGAACCACTTAGGAGCGCAGATGACTCAACTAAATTACCCACAATTCAAATCCTGTACAATTCAGTCTTTAGATTAACAAGTACAAAATTCGAAATGCTGAGTAACAAGCTTTATTAAAGTCCAACTTTTCACCAACTACAAATACGACCCAAGCAGGATGTTTCTTAAATCCCCAGGAGCATGAACACACACAGGCCTCGATCTCTCACATTTCTCATCCAGTTTCACTGAGGGTCCCTGTCTCCCTACCCTCTCTGCCACCAGCTGATAACGAAAGCCGTGCTAACTCCAAAGTGGCACAGCTTCTGTGCTCGCACACTTTGCACTGATGTGCAAACACCGGGCACAATGTCAAGGCAGACCACCCCCACTCCTGTCAGACAGACGACCGCTCTACCCAGCACAGACTCCAATTTACATACATGAATGAATCAGATCTGAGGTTAACGTCACCCAACAGAAAGACAGACACAGACTGGATCTCAGTTCTAGGGCAGTCAGGCCAGGGAGCATCAGCATCAACACATGGCTTTGACAGTAAGTGCTTTCAAAGCCTGTGCCATTCATGACACCACCACACCAACCTCCCCAGTCCCAGAGGCTGTGAGATGAATATGCTCTAATTCCCTCAAAACCATTCAGAGTTCCCATTCAACACACACACAGACACACAGACACACACAGACACACACACGTCGACTGTGTTACTGACTGGGTTTTGGCCCAGGATGACAACTTTGACAGCGCAGCAGCTTTAGTGCGTCTGGGCTGTGCAGCAAACACCTGTCGTCTTCTAAGTTTTTCATGAGGGATGAGCTGCAGCTGCATGGCACTAAAACAGGCACCGTCACACCGAACATGAGTCATGTTTTAGGTTTAGACAAGCAGAGCAGACCACATGTTAAAGGTCCACATTTCATAATGTGACTCAAGACATTCTCAAAAGAAAACGTTAACTTGACATGTGGTCTGCATCTGCCTCTTTATTTGGCTTAAATAATAGTTTAGGGCTAAGTCGCCTATTTTTAATTCAGTCTATGGCTTTTTTTGATGCATATTTTTTTCCATCAGCAAAACTATTTTTCCGTTGACTCCACAGCATGGCAGGAAATAGTCAAAAAATGGTCAAAATTAGTCCGAAGTAAATCTTCAAATTGCTTGTTTTGTATGACTAACTCTCCAAAACGACTCCTCACATGCGAGAAGCTGGAGCCAGCAGGTTTTTTTTGTTTCAACACTAAACATAAACAATTATATAATAAAGAAAAATCATTGCCAGTTAATTCCTCACACTGATTGAAAACACTACCTGAGACAACAGTTCAACTACAATAAATATGACATATTATTTTAAAAAATAAAAGACACACAGCGTACACTTGAGGTGTGTGAGGCTGCAGGTTGTCATTCTTATTACATGTATTATATTTTTAATGACAGTAGTTTAATCTTTTATCCCATAAAATCTTTAAAGTTATCAAAACTGGAACTAATTTGATATTGGTCAGGTAATCGATTAACCGAAGGACACGATTGAATTGTCAAAGTAAAAGCATGGACAGCCACGATGGACATATCATTCATGCAATACTGAAAAAGCAAAATGAGAAGCCACATATATTAGATCAGTGTGACATTCATATATGTTTAGTAGTGGCGGTGTGGTCCTGACAGCAGCAGTCACATTTCAGCACTCCTGTAGGATTACTGCTGGGTTATTTATAGGAGCCGGCTGCCAAAATAACACCTCGGTGTCTGCCTGCCTAAGCTGTCTGCATGCATGCATGCTTTCGAGCCAAGACAGAGACTCGGTGCATGGAAAGGACACTCGGATGATCTGAAAGCTCCCCAGCAACAACACACACACACACACACACACACACACACACACACACACACACACACCCCTCCAGTGCGCTCCTACACCATGAGCACTAGTTGTTGTCCAACGACCGCCTCTCGGATTTACCTCCGACTCCTTCTGCTGATCCTTGAACACATCTTTCCCTTTCGGCCTCTGTCTGTCGCCGTTATCGTTAAGGTTATTAATGAAAGGTACCTCCATGTCCTCCGCCTGCATCTTTCACGGTCGGCGCGGCTCACTTCCTCCTCCGCGGGTAGTGCATGCCGGTCCGGGGGAGAGCTGAGACTGCACCGCACCAGGAGGAGCACCGACCGACTCCGGTGCCCAAGTTGAGGATCTCCTCCTCCTCCTCTGCTGCTGCTGCTACTCCCCCTAGTCCGCTTGATTCGCTGTCCTTGTGCACACCGAGAGGGCGGGGTTAGAGTCATCATGGAGCAGAGGAGCATCAGCTGAGCGCATGAAAAGTAAAGTGTTGGTGGTGAAACAGGGTCAGAGTGGTCCACTAATGCAAACAACTGATGGCTGAAGATGCTGAAGGGATAATTCACACCCTGACAAAATAAGAGCCACAGCTAATTCATCTGCAGAACGTCCTCCACAAGAATGATAGACACTATTAACTATTAGACTAATATGCAAATGATCACAGATAACATTTAAATATTACTATGAAAACATTGTTACACTGGTTTAATGATTCTAACTTTAAAGGTGTCAGAGCAACATTAGAAAAGTTATGTGCTCCCTTTAAAGCACTCTGGGATGACCCTGTTTGATAAAAGTGCTTCCTAAATGAGTTTGACCTGATTTGATGTTGAAAATAAGTGTATAAAATACAATGAAGTGCCCACACAGCCCAGAGAGAAGTGACTTTAGTCTGTCAGATCAGGTTTAAACAAAGCACTCATAATTTTAACGTTGTTCTAAATTAAAATCAAAACTGGGAAATTATTTGTATGACAGTGTTAAAACAAAGAAAGCTGAAGGAAAGAAGCCAATGTGTCCTTATTTGCTTTCACAGGCTTTTAATTTTATAAGCTGGTTTAATGAACTAGCTCTTAATTACTATTGAATACATCTGAATATCTGATTTAAAGGCAAATGTGATTTCCTATGTATATTGTATAAAAATGTCAGCTTTGTTTAGATACATGATGTTAACCCACCATGTGTCGAATTAATGTAGCTCAAATACTAATTATTCTCTGTAAAAGATGATCAGCAGTACAATCTGTTAGTAGAGTTACAAATCAGCTGTCTGACTTATTGTCCCCCTGCCCTCCGCAGCCACTTTACCTCCTGTCCCCCTCTTCTTAGAGGGGCAAGTGAATTATTGATGTGTGTAGACACACACACACACACACACACACACACAAGTCTCTGAAAACCACTTAAGATGACATGATTTGATTGTACAGTTAAAATGTGGCCACATGGCACAGTGGGGACAAGCTCATGATTAAATGATCATACACTGGTGGCTGAGTGCATTTAAACTTAGAAAGTCTCACAGTGGTAAACAGCTCATTTACAAAAATATCATGATATTCTGTAGATGAATTACAGGTGACCCTAGGAGCTAAAACCCAATTCATGTATGGCATTTTTCTGATACAGGCTCTTTGTTATAAATGTTAATTTGTTCGTTTTAGTGTCAAATTCCAACCTACAGTAACTCTAGTTCTAATGATGGTTCCTGTGGATCTACAGAAGGGCCCATTTTTCTGTGTAGAGCCTTTTAAAAGGACAGAAAGAGTAAGTGCCCACAATTAAACATCTCTGAAACATGTTTCTTCTACATGTATGAAACTGCTCATTTAACCCTCCTGTGATGCAGACTGATGTGACAGGAATAAAAGCTCAGGACCAGCTGAACATCCCTGTCTGATGCCACAGATGAGATCAGTGTGGCTGTGACAGACTTGAGCAGATGTACACATGGGCTCCCCTTCCCCCAGCAAACACAAACACAACTTTGCAAACCAATCCACTAGGCTGAACAACACATCTACATAAGCTTAGAGCTGATGTCAGCATGTTTCAGTCAGACATGTTAAATCAAGGAGGTGAACAGAAAATTGTTACAATTTTTACATCTTTATTCATTAAGATTACAGAATGTTTTATTATTGCTCATCTACCATTATCACTTGCAATATTTAAACATAGGTTTGTTTTTTGTTATTAGACAACTTAAAACATGTTTGAGAATTTTGCCAGTTTGCAGTGTATGAGGATTTACAACAATAAATACAGGAGTCGATTCTTCCTTTACCTTCCTATACTTTTAAAGGTTGTCATATTTGTATATAGAATGTATATACATATACGATGCTGGTGTCTTCCCCTGCCCACTCATGTGTAAGTCAGTTTACTACTGACAAAAAAAATTAAAAATTAAAATGGTTTCTTCAACTAACACACAGACTAGGATCCTGAGGCAGGTGTTAACAACGGTCTACACAAAAAGAAAGAAAAGTAGACACACACACACACATCATTATAAGGTCAGTTTTCTCTCAAGAGGTCACATACTTTCACACACACACACACACACACACACTTACAAAAGTGGAAAAATAAGATTTAAGACAACGGCTTTAAGGACTACACTGACAACAGCTCACACTATTTTAAGACGGGATACTCGAGCACAGGGAGACAGAAACGCACAAACAGCTGCAGGGAAAAACTAACAATGAGGTTGTCTGGGCTGTGACACAGTATAAGATCTTGTCAGTTTGTGGGGGCAAGTGGGTGTCGAGTAGGTTTGTCTGAGAGGACCCTACACACCTGCAAAGTTTTGTTTTCTAGAGTTGAATTAGTTTTCCCCAAATTGGAAGGAATAGTTTGGTATTTTGGGAATTATCTTTATGCCGAGTTCACCAAGAAGATTTATACCACTAATGAAGTTACACTAAATCCTGCAGGGACTGCAGCTGAATCTAGCAGTCTGTTAGCTTAGCTTAGCATAAACACTGGCAGCATATAGAAACAGTTAGCCGGGATCTATCCAGCTTTGCCTACCAACCTTAAAGAGTCTAGAAACATGTGATATCCTGTCTGTTCTACATGTACTAAAACCAAAGTGAAAAATATTCTTGGCCCGCCCAATATAAAATGTTCACATATCAGGTTGGTAGGCAGACGGTGTTATAAATGGGGAGATCAGGGCTACCTGTTTTATTTCCAGTCTTTATACTTAAGCTACATATTTAGCATGCAGACATTAGTAGCATCTCCTCAACTCAATAAGCATATTTACTTAAATGTGCTGACTTTGGTTGACGTTATGTACAGAGATGACATGAAATGAATGACTTTGTAGATGTATTTCTTCACGAATAGAGCAAAAGTGTTGAGTAACAAAGCCCTCCGTCTGTTCAAAAGATATAAAATGCTCAAATGTATTTTCCATTTACAGTACAGGAAATTTTCAGACCTGGATAATGAGCTACTGCCGCCCTGCTCTAAGAAAAAAAGGTGACACTGTTTCCCAGCAGGCTGGCAGAGAATCTGATTGGTTCCAGTGTAGAGCTGGTATGGCGACAGTGTGTGCTAAGCTGTCAGGTGAAATGCCTGTCAAGACTTTCTAATTTCCACTGTCAGGTCAGCTGGGGATGACTGTGTAGCTCATGGCTGAAAGATTTAAGCCTTTCAGGTGGTTGCAGGTCAAAATTCCCATTAGATGCAAATCCATACAAATGCAAAAAAGCTCAGTGTATTTCTTAGATGAAAACAAAATAATATATGACGGATTTTATGTTTAACCTGAATCCTTTGACTATATCTGTGAGTACCCAAGTTTTGTGTTGTGTATGGTAAGTACAGTACATCTAAACAGCACCATACTTTTCAAGGAGGACCTGATTGAAGAAATCTGCGTTAAGTACCGGACTGGCAACAACTTGCTGCACATTTGGTATCTCTGTAAGCATCTTCTGTCACAGTAATAAAACGAGGGTTTAAGTACATCTATTACATTTTCATTAAAACATTTAATTGCTTATCTTTATGGCATCTGTTGATTTTCTCCCAAAAGTTATGATATTGGATGGTGCAGAGAGAAAAATCTTGGTTATCATATAAATATCTAAATATACAGTATCGCCCTGTAAATGATCTGACAACCTGCCATGCTTCTAACACAGTATAGTCGTTCTTGGTAAAGGAAAAGTCTAAATGAAAAAGTTAACTCTCACTAGCTTGAAATACTTTTCAATGATTCAACACTGGCGCCATGTGAGCAGCAAGAAACCGAGAAGCCAATGAGATCGATGTGGGTTTGAGCGACAGGTGGGAAAAACCAGTCATTGTCCAGTCATACTCACAAAAAAAAAAAAAAAAAAAAAAATTGCTGTAATGCAAATTACAGGTTGATCTGAAGGGACAGAACACATAATAAAAAAAGTTTAAAAACAAACACAATGGTGAATCTCAATGAAATGATCAAATAAAAGATATGATTGGACCCTGAGATCCCACCTAACCCACCCACCTCCCCACTAAGTCTAACCCCACCCTTACAAATAATAGACAAGATAAAACAAAAAGCAAAATCACAGGTAGAAAAGAAGAGACAACAAAAAAAAAAAAGGTCAGGAAAAAATGTCCATCGCTAAATCTTCAAAGGTCATCTTCATTCACACTGATTTTTTTTTAAATCAAGTGTTTTTTTGTTTTTTTTTTATATAGCATATATCTTAGCGTCAATAATTTTATCTTTAATATTTAAACAATAAAAAGATCTGGCAATGAGAAGGGAAGATGGATGATTTACATACTACTCGACACACAGATGAGCGCCTAAAGAGAAAGAGATAATGGTGGCGAAATGGTGAGAGGAAGGGAAGTCAAACATCTCTCAGAAGATGTCGGGGAGCTAGCTAGTGACGAATGGCAGGAGCAGTTCCACAGAGTTAGAGTTAATGTTATTGTTGTCAACCGTGAATAAATAAAACAACTGCCATAAGCACAGGAAAAGCCCCACGCCCCTTTCTCTCAGGCTCGGTGACAGTTCCTCTCCCTCCCCCCCTGATATATAAAGCCGGTGTGTTGACTATTCTGTTCATCCTTCTTTCCGTCCTCCCTCTACAGGTCTGTGCGATTCTTGGAGTCTTGGTATTTCCTCAGCACAACCTGTGCACTGGTTTAATACCTTAAAGAGAAAAAGAGAAAGTACAGCAACAGATGATAGTTAGTGTAAATATAAAAATTTGGATGAAACAAATTTGCATGGATCGCTGAAATGTTCTCATACCTATAGTAGTTTGGCTTAAAGGGTCCGTTCTTGTTCAAGCCCAGATACTTGGCCTGCTCGTCGGTCAGCTCTGTAAGATGTGCGTCAAATGTAGGCAGGTGCAGGCTGGCCACATACTCATCTGGAGGGCAAGGGAGAGGAAGAACGTGTTAACATTCACCAGGCACCAAGAAAGAAAAGTAGCAGGGAGGCTTTTGGATTTACCATCTCTCCATTTTGTTTCTCCTCTGCACGAAGTACACTGTCCCATCATCCTCTTTCCCACCTTTAGCCTTCCTCTCCTCATCTTAGTCCTTTCCTTCTCTCCATCATCTTTCTGTCAGCCTGTGCTGAGGTGGCAGCCACTCACAGGTGACCTACATTTGGCTCTCTGTTTTTCTTTACTACATCCGTGCGCTTCTCTAACCTGCCAAATAAAACGCTAAGTAATGTGACAGGCAAAGCAGCAGATATGCCGTAGGCTTAACGCACACACACAAATTTGTGCACAGCCACACAAGACCTATTCCACTGAGTGATTGGCTGTCCAGGGAGACGACTCGGAACGGAACAGATGAGACCGACTGTGTTGTCTATAGAGATAAATGCAACATGTCTCCAGGCTCTCTGTTGGAGCACAAACAAATTGTGTAATCACTTCCTGTTCATCTCATTGCTTGGTGGCTACTTGAGTGCCAAACAAGGTTATTATCTCCCTGGCCTGATATCTAACAGCCATTTATGCTGGTATTTTGTTAGCTTATGTTATAAAGTACTACAAGTAGTCTTTCTTTATTCCATTAATACATTTTATCTCAAGTAAATCTTACCCATCTTCTTAGGCAGCAGGTAAACATCCTGTTTGTAGCGTCCCTCAGGGGCATTATACAGCTCTATCAAAGCCAGAGCCTGGGCAGGGGCACACACAAATGTTACTCTCACACACACAAACACACAAGCACAACTTGTTTCTGCATCTTTTTTAGATTGAATACAAGAAGAATATACAAAATGTTAAATAAAAAACAAAACTGATGATGTACGAGCATATAAATTGGAAAAAAAATTGGATCCGTTGGGTTTTACCTGAGTAGTGGCAGTGATGGAGAGCACGAAAGTGGGCACAGTGGAACAGCTGAGGTTCAGCAGACGGCCCTGGGGACAAAATGACTGCTTTTTTAACTTGGTAGAAAAAGGAGATGTCTGCTATGGATAAATCAAGTCATCAAAAACAAAACAAGAAAAATAAGTAAAATAAAATAAAAAACATCGCAATATGTGCCAGTTTAACTTGACCCGTTTATTTTTCCTCAGCTTCTTTTGTGTTATTACTTAGCATCATAATGCATTTGTTTTCTTCAAAATGTGAAAGTGATGCTGCACCACTGTAAGTGAAATTTGGAGAAGCGCTGCAGAAAATGAAGTAGCTATTATGCAAAGCAAACGCTGCAGCTGGGAGGAGGAGGAACAGAGAAATGCATATTGTTGCATGATGACAGAACTACAATAGTTTAATAAATCTTTAATTTGTCCCATCACTCCTAAGGTGATGTGAAATTATGGACGAAGCTTTTTCATTTTTTAAGTTTTTATTCATTTTCTCTCTCAGTTCTTTTTCTCTTTTAACCTCTCTAAGTACAGGAGCTTCTACAGCTGTCTCATCTGCTAAAATAGTCTCAACAGCCCATCTCTCTGGTTAACCATGCAGCCAATTACCTCTGTATGGAATTATGTTGTGAAACAGAGCAGTGAAAAATAGATCCTCTTTTTACTATTTAAAAATCAAAGCAATGTTCAAACTTTGAAGAAACACGGCCATCTACAGTATTTTCTCTTTATTTCAGATACACTATACTAAATGACGATGTTAAGGAGTTGTTTTTGGTCTGAAATACAAGACATTTTTGGAAGAACTATTTTGGTTAGGAACCTTTGTAGCAGCCAGGAGATCTGGAGGCAGAGGCCCGAAGGTGAGGATGGAGGAGCTGCTCTCCTCATGTGGTTTAAACCTGCTGCAGATCAAACAGCAGCGTACACACAGGCATCGATGGGCCAGCAGGTTGTCTGCCTGGCCTTATCAGACTGCTCTCATTCTGTCACTGCTCGTAACACACACACACAAACACACACACACGCACGCACAAGCATCCTGTCTCCAACTCTGTGTGAATTTACAGCTGCATGTTATCCATTTTCCCACCCTAATTTGTTGCTGAGATTCGGTTCTTTCTAAAAGAGTTTAGGATCCTTTTTAAATGTGACTGGGTATGGTTTTGTCCGCTATAGGTGAAGGCTGAAAATGCTTCACAGACACATCTAAATAATTAGTGTAAATCTAAATGTAGATTTAGTAGGAGGTTGCTCATTTCATGTGTATCTGAATAACAGCCTTGATATCCAATTTCAGATGTAAAGCTGTTCTACTGATTTGTTGTGTGACGTGTGTGTACCTCAGCCAGCAGCACTATCCTCTTTCCATCAGGCCAGATGACGTGGTCCACCTGAGAACGGACCCTCTCCCAGGTCAGTTCAGGAGTCCGCAGGCTTGCCTACAGGACATCAAGGAAATTTTTTTTTGTTTTTTGTTTGGGTCGTCTTTTCTCTTTTCCTATTCATTAATGGAATCGCTGCCCATCTATCATCATAGGCAACAGTTGGCTAAATATGCATGGTCTTTTCCAGGACTTTAGGACTTTGAGAAATGAGTCACAACTTCCTCTTCTGTCTAAAAAATGTCCTTCACACGCCACTTGTTCTGATTGCTGTTTTTAAGCCATCTTTCCATTCCTCTCCTGTTTTTTTCCCCCTATTTCTAGCACTCCTGCCTCACTGTTTTTGGTTAGGGGATTACAGGCTGAGAACCACAACCCTCGCCTTTGTGCTTCTTATCATTGGTCGCCATTTATTTCTTCAGTGTATTTTAAAGCTGCACTCACTGTAAGACACAGTATAAGGGCATTATCTAAAAGCTGTAGGTAATTCAGTTACTGCCTTTATGAGGCAATATATCAAGCAGTAGAATCGCAGAGTTAAAAACAAGTCGTAACAGTAGGATTAAAATACTGTATAACATTTAAAACTTCACTTTCTCTACCACATTGAATAAGAAATGATCTGCTTGGATTTGAGACTCAACATTACGTTTTGATAGCCTAACTTTGCAAGCCTAATATTAATACAATAACTGGTTATGAATCAGATCATTCACATCAACCAGTTGCCATGACAACAATCACTACTCAAGGTCAGGCTTTACAGACAGGTGGACATCACACGCCAACAGGAACCAGCAATTTGTTGCTGAACTGTCTATTTCTGATTGCGCTGCAACAGCTGAAAATCTCTCTTGGTTTGAACTAGGCCTTCCATTGTTTTAAGACATCTTATTCAGATAAGATAAACACACACAAACACATGCATTTAGAGTTAGAGTGTCTTACCACGTCGATCTCAGTGTTGGAGTGTCCCATGTTGCAAACAATGCAGCCGTTCTTCATACGGTCGAGGTATTCTCTCACCACCACGTTCTTATTGCCTGAGGGATGGGAAAAGAAAGAAAAACAAAAAAAACTATTTCAGATAGAGCAAAATGTTGTCCCTCATTTTCCAATAGCAGCATTATTAATTCACTGGATATCCAATAAGCTTTCTTAAATTTGCTGCCAGGACTCTAATGAGCTGACCTGAATGGACCTACACAACCTTACTAGAGCAAATGCTTGGCATGTTTTATTTATTTCAAAGTACATTACAACTTTGTAAGTAAAGTCTTCAACTGTATTTTCCCCCTTAAGTCAGCATTAGCTAATGAAGCACACACAAGTAATTCTCTGCTCCAATTAAGTGCTCGGGACAGCTCCCTGATCTGCTGGGAACTTGTTTAGTAACGTTTCCAAATGGATGACAGCGACTGAATATTTGTCTGGTCACCTTGAAAAAACAGTAACAGAACAATCTGCTTTATGTCCTTCCTGTGCACAGAATGGATGCCGGCACTCTCCCTGTGTAATGCCTGTTATTACTTCTGCACTGTTGTGGATTATTTCCCAACACAAAAGCCAGTGGGACAAATCCCTGTACAGCTGCTGTGAGGCGATTAGTCAGCAAAGCAGTGATTATAACAATGAAATATTTATAAATTTCAAATGAACCAGGAGAGAAGAAGAGACTCTCCTGGATGGAGACTGTGAAGTACAGTGAGAGCCAGAAGCTTAACCAACCTGTGCAGGTGATGACGATGTCCACTTGTCTGATGACTTCGTTCAGCTTCACCAGCCGAAAGCCGTCCATGCTGCGATTGGGAAATGGAAAATAAAGCAGGTAAGACTGATGCTGTGTCAGCACAAGCAGCGAGCCGTAAAAAATATAAAAAGAGTTGTACCAAGCCTGCAAGGCACAGATGGGGTCGATCTCTGTGACGTAGACAATGGAGCCCATTGCTTTGAGGGCAGCACAGCAGCCTTTTCCAACCTGAGGAAGATAAGGAAAGGATATTAACATAAGCTGCAGTACAACAGACATGTAATCAAATAAGTGATCGATCACATAATCGAGGCATATTGTAACACTGATGTTGTCTACGTCAGTGGTTAAGGGCAGGTGTTTTTTCAGACTGAGAATGAATGAGGGCATGTGGGATTCATGCAGGTTTTCTACAGGTCTGTTTCAGATCAGTCCAAACAAAGTACAAACCCTTTGGGTTTGGGGTTTGAAACAATTATTGTATGTTTCCTAACCTGCACTACCAGTTTGGACGCACCTTCCTATTGATACATCTCGGTTTTTTTTTTTTTTTTTTTACACATGATTTAACATTCTCATTCTTGTAGTGACTTGTATTTCAGACACAATACTTTACCTCTCCATATCCACACACCACCACCTGCTTGCCTCCAAACATGACATCAGTGGTCCTCTTCAGGCTAAGGACAGAAAAACTATTATTTTACTGGCAGCCTAATACTAACTCAGACTGTGTGGACCAGAGGGAAGGTGAGTGAAACTCCCCTGTGTCACAAAATGTTCAAACAACAAATATTTTATGACTTATAATGAGGTTGAATAGGACACAGTTTGATACCCATCTAAGATGGACTCCCTGCAGCAGTAGAGGTTGTCAAACTTCTGCTTGGTCACAGAGTCATTGACATTCATGGCTGGGACACACAACTTTCCTGCCTTGGACAACTGGTACAACCTACATATTCAAAACACAATAAAACTGAATTAAATATAAGAAAATAAACTATTTCTAGTGTTTAGTGTTGACAATATATTATTGCAACCACTATTAAAGAATACATTTTAAGACAGAATTAGTTTTTTTACACAAAATCTTCAATCTACTTAATACGCTTTTCGTTTAATAGTCCTCAGTGCTTTAGTTGTGTAACCAGAGCACAATCATAATCGAGTACATTTTCACCACTAGATGGTGATATTACCACACCAGCAACTGTATAAGTATGTGCGTCTGTGAAAAACTACACTTGTACACGCTCTAATTCTAATTTAATGAGAGTTGCTTCAATCTGCCAAGCATTGTGTCATTTTAGAGTGCTAAAACATTTTTTAGGAGATCTACTAGGATAAGAATGTAGGTTTGCTCCAAGTCCTACCTGTGCACACCTGTCACACTCTCCTCTACAATGCCCTTGATCTTCTTGAACATGTTGGGGTATTTTTTATAAATCCAATGAGTCAGGTCACCACCGTCATCCAAGATCTGATAGTCAGAGATGGAGAGCACAAGTGAGTGAAAGATGGATTGAGAGAGGATGTGGTGAAGGGTAGAAAAAGAAAAAGAATGAATTTGCGTTATACTAAAACTGAAGCTCAAACTTGGGTTATTTGACTGAATTACTGGTGTGTAACCAGCCACCAAGTAAAAATAGATCAAAGGCCATCAAAAACAGCTAGTTGTCTGTTAAAAATAGCTGATGTAGGTGGGACAACAGGGACTGCAGGATGGAAAACAAGAACTTTCTGATGCTTTAGTAGACTTTATTTAGAATGTAGGTGTGCTACCATGTTGGGTTGCCAGCCTTCCACGTTGACACAGCGATCGATGCACCACCAGAAGTCATCTTCTGACTCACCCTTCCATGCAAATACGCTAAAACCTAGAAAAAGATGGGGATGGGCTATATATATATATAGCAGACGAAGCGTGAAACAGAAAAATCTGTCAGGAAATGATGTGAAAAAAGTGCCTCACCTCCCTCTGCCAGGGCAGCCGCCACTTCGTTCTGGGTAGAGTAGATGTTGCAGGCTGCCCATCTGCACTGAGCCCCCAAAGCTGACAGAGTCTCCATCAGCACCTGGAGAGACAGAAAAGAGGTGAGAGAAAGAGTTTGTCTTTTACCCGTAGCTGCTGGGCTGTGAGTGAGGGTGTGTTTTTGCTTCTCTACTCACAGCAGTCTGGGCAGTGATGTGGGTGCAGCCCACCACCTTGGCACCAGCAAGGGGTTTCTCTCCTTGGGCTCGCTTCCGCAGAGCCATCAGTGCTGGCATCTCTGAAAGAGACAACACACACGTACTTGGATATAGAAATCAACTGGATAGTTAACAAATTCCCATCATTTACGCCTCTAACACTTCATCACTAATCCACTCACTTACTGAGCTGAAGGAGTTACTAATGCAGAGGGTATAGTTTGTGTCTGTGTGTGTGGGTGTAAGCTGGAGGGTTCGGCTCAGTGCATTGAAGTAATTAGGGAATGATGTGAGAAATGTGTGAGCACGTACGCACGCACACTCCTTGAATCTGTAACTGTACTCGTGATACCACCAGTGCTGAGCGGAGACAGTACTGTGGTTTACCTTGCTCAGCAATCTCGATCTCCCTGCGTCCGAAGTCAGCTTGTTTGATGTTTTTGATGCAGAAGTCTCCGTTGCCTTTGGAGTTCTTCTGCTGTTTGTCCCGAGGAGACGTCTCATCATCAGAGCTGTCCGTGTATGACGCCGCTGACAAAACACACAGACACACAGTCAGTACGTCACACGCACATAAGAGGTCAAATATTAGCAGATTTTTGCCAAAAGGTCTGGTTGCAACATGAGTAATGGTATGTATTGTAAGGACTGCAAAGCAAGAACATTTATAAAAAGTCAAAAGTGAAAAACAAGAGTTCGCATTTACATTGCAAACTATTATTAAATTATCAAAGCAATAGCTGATAATAAAAACACTCATTTTGCAATAGTTTGACAAAAGAAGAAACATTCTGAACAGCATTTTGTTTGCACAGGCTCCTTGTATACAGAGCTTTTAGGTTTCAAAGGGCAGAACAAACACAATGTGCCTTTGGTTTCTTCACAGTGAATAAAGCCTGTACTTTTGTACCAGCCGTGCTATTTGATGGTGGGCCACTCATTTAGCTCAGCACTGGGTTTAATTGATTTAAAGCTGTCTGAAAAACTCTTTTCCTCATCAGAGAAACTCCAGCCTCTTTCTGATATCAAAGTGCAGTACAATCCACAGTACACTTTTTAACTGGTACATGAAAAGGAACATGTCAGAGAGAAGCACTTGTGAGATATCAACAGTAGTGCCCACAGCATGTTCTCAGAGAGGACATGCCCCTGTGTAGGACACTGGCACTGTGTGGCTCCTGTGCTTCAGGCTGGCACTGGTGTGGTCCTTCCTGTGTAGAGCAGGTACATGATGTCAATATCACACCTGTCACCCTTTTAAAAGTGACCCTGGACCAGTACCAGATAAGACTGGGTACCTTGCCAGCCCCGCCAACAACACTGAATTTAAAGAACATGCTGCACTGTGCCAGGAAGGCTTTAAAAAGAAATAATCCATGAGTTTACTGTTGGGAAAAATCATGCTTTGAAATCTCCCATCGGTACTGACTGGAGAAGAGAACGTGAACTGAGGAGATCTTAGGGGTCATGACAGTTGCAAAGGATACTGGGACAAAGCCAAAGGATATTCCTCTTGGGAAACATAAACCTCCTGTTTTGATTTTGCATGTCTTTTTCAATCACACAAGGCTCTCTGTGTGAAACTACAGTGCACAAAAAAATGTCTTTTTACAGTGGGGAAAAGAATAACATTAAAACTTTCCTCAAACTGGTCTTGGGAAAAGTACTGGTGGTGTGATCAGTGTGTCCTTTGCACTGTGGGAACCATCAGAGAAATAAGAAGCACTCTGGTGAGGGAATTATGAGGAAAGACAGGGAATCAGTAGGGAGGAGGGGCTGGGGGAGAACGAGCACAAGAGGGTTCAAAGAGGAGACAGCAGTGTTGCTGGTCTGAAAATAACTGTATTATTAGTAGCACTAACAATCTTTCATTCATTCTATAATGAATGCTATGAAGTAGTTCAACAGCAAAAAAAAAAAAAAAAAAAAAAATCTCTCACTTTCTCCATATGTAAGAAATACCATCCTTATTTTAATCATGATCTGACACCCTCAGGTTGGAAGGGGGTGTGATTAAGTCCTGAGCTGGCTGCAGGAGGAAGGTGAAGAAGGGCAGAGGTGAGAGGAAAGACTCAAAGGAACATGAAGAGAAAGAAGAAAAGAGAAAATGAAATTTAGTGGCACAGATTTAAACTCTCTCACCTTAGAGAGGATCTGCACACCAAAGTCTGGTATCTTTCAAATCAAATTATCAAAAGAGAATTCACAGGACCCAAATGTTTCATCTTTTCTCAGTAAGAGTGCAAGGTAGATTTTTTTTTTCTGTTGCCCTGTAGTGGATGTCCACTAATACCGAGTGAGCATCCATCTGTCCGTCATATTCTGCCACTAGTGATGACGCTATCCAAGCACACACACATGAATTCATCATGTTAATGGTGTCAGTGGAAGATCCATGCCCTGTGAATGACCCTGACACACACACGAGCAAGTCAAAGAGCCTCCGAAGATAAAGCAGCTTATGGAGTATAAAAATACATGTGAAATATCTGCTGCCTTTGGAGTGATGATGAGATGAAAAGAGAGCAAAAGGTTAAGAGAAGGGAAAGGCAGATGATGAGAACTTATTCATATCAGACTGTGCTCTCATCTCTTGACACTGTCCTACTTTGGCCTGATACCGGAGCTAGAACTCATTTTGGGAAATACAGTGTGATCCCTTGTTTTCCTTTAGTTGGCAAAGACGACATCGGACGCTGGTGACCTCAAGTTTTATATGGATTATGGATAGGTCCACAATTTTTCAAGTCTGTCTTAAACAGTCAAGTGCCTAAATACACAATGAAATATGTTTGCTTGCTATTCCTCCCATTTATACTGGCCATTAAAAGATCTGAGTGTGAGTGATGGTAATCAAAATCCACAGGCCTCATTTTATGCAAAACAATATTCAAATAAGTATGAAGCTAATATTGGCCATCAGCAGTTACAGTAGTAGAAAAATCAGTTTCCACTTCCCTGGACAGCATTTATTTAGCTGCAGTTGAAGCAGAATAAAAATCAAGCGAGATTTATAATACAAAGATCAACATGGTCAGATACAAACAAGCTCTGTCTAACTCTAAAGTCTCATATTAGCTGTAGATGACCTTTTCAATACATTTTTGCACAAACAGAGCACATTGTTTGCACCTCATCTCATAAACTAAAGTACACTGGAAAGAGCTCTTGTAATGGCCAGTATAAATGAAAGCAATGATTACAGCGAGGAAAACCTGTTCCAAAGTTCATTCGGGTTGCAGCCATCTCTTGGCTGTAGATTAGACTAAAATGCATGTCTGTATTGAGCATCTCTACAAGATCCCTTGGCTGGTTGAGAAGCCTTGTGGAAAGAAGTCCTTTTTTCCTGTCTCTTCAAAGCTATTTTTTCTTTTGCACCCACTAATGCTGGTGTCTTCTTCACCCAGTTTCCCTCAGTTACCTACTTATCCTGATGCACCACCCACAGCTGTAATGAACAAACAAAGCAGTCCCTTATGTATACACACAAACCCTTTGTGCTGCAGATAAAGAGTATATTTCTATTGCTGTAAAAGTGTTTCACAGGCAAAAAAATTTCTGGACAATTTTTGCATTTATCTTTCTCAGCTTTCTCGTCTCCAGCCACTTTAGCCGTGAAAGGGAGTGGGGATTTGGGTCTCCCATGCCATTCAGGTTCAGCCACACCTAATACTTCCCAGCATTCTGTCCCCCCCCCTCTCTCCAGTAGACCACCAGCTAATAATCCCCTAACACAGAACCCACAGTTGCTCATGAACTGCAACATCAGAAGCGTGAGAATGAGAGGGAGAGAGACGAGGACAGAGGTGATTAGCGAGGAGAAAAATAAAGCCAACTAACTTTGGTCCAGGTGGAACGTGCTTTACGTCGGAAAAGTCTCATATCCACAAGCAGGTCTGGTAAATAGTGGCCTACAGGGACTGAGTAATAAGAAGAGAGTGTGTTTGCGTGTGTTTACCTGAGCTGTAACTATCTGTGGACGACTGAGAGATAGAGCGAGACAGAGAACGCCGGCCAATCTTTGAGGGACGCTTGTTGAACTCCTGTTTCTGCTCGGCAAACTGGATCTGTGGAAAAAAGAGGGAGAACAGGGAGATCAGAACTCTGTGTGCAATTTACCAACTTCTGTTGTCATAATTATTTTTCAAGTAGGCTGAAACCCCATGCTCTCTGGAAATACTCATTAGGCTTCAAACACGCACGCGCACACGCACACGCGTGCGCACACACGCACACACGCGCACACACACACACACACACACAAAGCTCCTACAAAAGTCAGAACACTAACAAAAACTTAAAAAAAAAAAACAAACAAACAAAAAAAAACCTTTAATGACTCGATTTCTTTTTAGGTGTGGCCATATTGGGTTTATCTAAAGACATAAAGAGAAAGAAGTTCAAATGAACAAAATAACAATCACATATGTAGATAGAGATCTGAAAAGATGCAAAAGATAATATTATAGCAGAGGCAGAACAAGTATAGTGCCATCTCCAAGAAATAGGAGCAGCTTTGACTTCACCCTGACTTTAGAAGATAAAGGAGAAAACCTGGCTATTATCACCCAGTGACAAGGCCATACAAGGTGCAACATGCTGGGTCTGTAAAATGAGTGGGGGGTGTTTCACCATTCACTGCGGTCAGGACACCATGCTATCACATTTGCAATGTTTCCACTGTTACATCATATTCAATGATGGATCATAAATCATGTACTGATAATATTAAGGAGTATGAATGGCTGATTTATTTCTCACTTCACATGCTACTGGGGAGTGTGTGCCATGTAGAACGAACACAAGCACACACAATTTCATTTTTCATCTGTGAAAGAAGTAGCTGAATAACATCACACATAGCAAATTATTCTGACAAAATTTTTAATAAGAAGCAAGAGATTCTGCCAATGCCACAGCTTTGAGGCAGATGTTGTGAAAAGCTTTAAAGATTTGATGAAAAAAAAAACTATGCCATTCCTCATTCAAAGTGTCCTTGGGTACAAAACAGAAACAGCTTTTTAAATCCATCAGAAAGTATAAAACATTAATGCTGACGGTCAACTCATCTATGCACGTCAAATACCACGAAGCTGTGGCTGTGGGTGTATTCATTTACCCATTCTCACAATGTGCCATATGTTCAGTACGTGACACAAGGTGAAGCTGCTGACCAATCAAAATGACGACTGAGTCATCCAGACCAGAGCTAATACATCAACACATGAAATCATCGACAGTGAAAATCCTTTTTTCAGCTCTGTGTCTCCTTATTTCTCAGTTCAGTGATCTCAGTTTTAAGTGGCTTTAATGCAGACTGGAACAGAAACCATCTTACTTTCTCTTGTAATATGAGGCAACATTAAGATATTGAGTTCTCAGTCTCTAGACACTGAGCATCACTTCCTTCCTTAATCCTTACCTTTTTCAAACAGGGCTCACCGCCTTCCTTATCCTTGTTGCTCTTCAGCATTGCCACATGTGCGTGGGGGTGTGTGATGAACATATGGCGCGTGTCTGATCCCAGGCCTTGTGCATTTTGGGGACCTCGTCTTTCAAGGTTGGATAATTTTGCAGGCTACACCTCTTCTGCTCTGCCTTTTTTCAGCCTCCGCTTTTCTTGCAATCCAGTCCAAGCTGGTGTAACCATGTGCCCACAAAAACAATGCAATGAATTGTTTTCCCTTCCTTTCCTTTTTTTTTGTTTTTTTCCAGTTCCCTCTCGTCTACCTCTGTATTCTTGTTTAATTGTTGATTGTTCAAGAGATTATGTCATTAAATTGGGTCATTTAATGTCTTTTAAAAACTAAAATCTATGAAGGAAAGATCAGTACCATCCACAGGCCATCGGGGGATGCTTGAATCCCTGAAGATATGTTGCTCAGACACTAAAGGTCAAACTCTATGGAATTATTCAATTGATTCAACAGAAGAACAACCTGTTTATCGAAATTATTTTCTATACATGCACAAGCATAATGCACCTAGTGCAGGTCAGCTGGGCAGCTTACTATCCTGTATGTGTATTTATGAATGAAGCCTGCAGTGTGATGAGCAGTGATATTAAGGCATGATTTGAAAAAAGATAATTATAAAGCTGAATGGCCTGAGCTAATGTACCAAACCTCACATTATGATGATATGACTTGACATTTTCTCACAGTCTTACGCCTTATATAAGATAGTAAGATGGGCACTGAGAACAACTAATGGAGACAGCAACACTCTGCCCATGTACTAGTACATTACAGTATGATGAGCTCTACATGACTCAGCAACACATAAAAAGGCAATTTTCCAAGAGAGTTCAATCAATTCATATAAAATTTAGACAGCCACTGGGAACAGTAGTGTTATTATGTCGAGTAAGAACCTCTTCACATTTAAACAAAAACTGGGCTTGATTGTTATATTTTAAAGTTGAAACCAGTGAGGGCACATGCTGTACTGTGTGAGCCATTTTAAGCTGAACAAATAAACATAATTTATGTCACATCATTGATAGGATTTAAATTAGACTTCCATATCGTATCTTTCCTAAATCTGTCACTGGTTTTACGCTGCTCTGTGACATTCATGACGCTCCACCTTCTCCCTGCCTCTCTAACCTGCCACTGCACTCCTTTACATTATGAATGGTGACTGATCGGGACACTAACGACGTGAATAATGAATGTTAACTCAATACTGGGAGCACATCCAAGACTGCCAACTTCCAGTCCTCTGTGTGTGTGATTCCCTGCTAAATGGGACTGCATTAAACAAAAAGGGAGAGCTAATTCAAATGTATTTTCTATAGTGAAGAGGACATGTTGATAGTGCCACAGAACAGAGGGGATGTGGGATAGTGGGAGTGAAGCCAGGTGTAGGCAGTCGTACCAAAGTGCTCTGCATTGATTAGAGAAGATGACTTGGACAACATGTTCACAAGTGTTTTTAGACTGGTAGCCCCTACAAAAACACGTGCACGATGCTGATAATAACTTCTAATGTTGCTAAGCAACAATGATAAATTAGCAGGCACCAAGCTGGGTGCACTTGAGCCCTCACGCAACAAAAAGAAAAAAAAACCTCTTACATTTTTTTTGTTTTCAGTGAAACATGGACAAACTAGACTTAATTTGTATTAAGATGAAAAATTTCCAAACCATGAAAGGCCTAACATGTTCAGCATGTCAACTGCAGAAATTGGTAGGTAATTATAAAATATAATGTTAATTGTAAAATAAGTTTTTTTTATTAATTAATTCCGGCCTTAGTCATATGAAATTAATGTTCTTTGATTATATCAATAAGCTGGTCAGTTTCAGTAATGGATCATGATGCCATTGTCAGCTAGAGAGCAAATAAAAACATCACATCAAAGATTAAGTTAAATATCAGAAAAACTAAATCCTGTCCCGTGTCATAACCAGCTTGGGTTCTGCTGCTACCCAGAAGGGCATGGTATTGTTCCAGCTCTTTGGTGAGACACCAGGTTTCGGGACAGGGCAGGGGAATCTAGCTGAACACAGTCAACAAGCTAGCTGAAACGCCGTGGGATCTGAGGACACGAAGAGGGAGAACGTCTGGGCCAGCCTGGTGAAAAAACAGAAACCCCTCTGGGTGAGAGAAAGGGAAAACAAACAGGCACAGATGTACTGTAGGAGGGTATACGGTTATATTATACCTCATACTGTTTGCTTTCCCCATAGCCATTGATTGACGAGGTCCTGCTGACCTGGAAATTTTCTCATCAGACATTAATTTTTCCTAAATGAAACCTTTGAGACCTTATGGGGAAAACAAACCCACAAGAGCCATTTCATGCAACAAAGGTGAAACCTTTGTGTGTGAGGCTATTAAGGAAGTCATCACAAAATATGAGATCCTGTCTTGAAACTTTTTGAGTTCAACAGAAGACTCCGGCTGACTGGTCACAGGTTTGGCTTTGCTGTAGTTTCCCCAAGAAGCACATAACAACATTGGAGAATAAATTCTTAAGGTAACTGCACCATGATTAACCCAAGTCACAAGCAAAAAAAAAAAAAAACAGACAAATTAGAAATTAAACAGGCCATGGGCTGATGACGTCCATAATTATGGACTTAGTATTCACTAACCAGGGATTTTCAAATAAGTGATTTTCATATTCCAAGAAGACAAAAAATATTTTGAGAAATGTACCAGAAGCTGTGCCTCACACCATGAGGGCCGAACTGTTACAGACTGAAAAAGATGAGTTACAAATTGCATATCAACATAACAATAGCCAGTATATTGATGCCCTGAACACACACCCTTGTGTGTTTTGAATCTATGATGTGCACAGTCTCCTCGAGTCTCATTTTAAGCCAGATTTAATCACAATACCTGAGTTTAAATTCTCAAGGAGGTACGTGCTTCAGTGCCACCACCACTGTAGCAAAAACAATGCAATGAAGGAGAGTTTGGTTACAGGTAGGCTGGTGTGTGAAACTTGAATCAGGCAAAGAGTCAGCCTTTTCAAGTAAGATTACTGAAGATCAAACTGAAAGACAGCTGGGTTGACTGCTAAATAAAAAATAAATTAAAAAACCTACAGTTGCAGGTTTAAAGTAAAAAGCTTTTCTGTGGTTGCTAAGCAGCCATAAAGGTCAGTCGCCATCATTTTTACAAAATAATTTCACTTTCTTGAACAAAATGCAGTGCAAGATCTCTGTACAGACAAAACACCAAGCTCCCTTTACAGTGTTTTCAACTCAAATCCACTGTCTTCGACCTTTGAAGATGATTGGCTGAAAACCGGAAACAGTGAATGACATCATCAGTTTAAAGTAACGTAAATTGGCTGGTGGTTGCTATACAATACAACAATAATGCTAGCGAAAAATTTTCAAGTTTCGCTTTAAAGATCTCTCTGTTTTAAGGACTATTATAGTTCTCAGTTCCTGTGGTGTGGACACACATAAAAGGTTGAAAGTTCCTCCGGTTCAAAAGTGCCTTTTCTTTGCTGCGTGTGTACTCAGCAGAAGAGATTGATCTTGAATATTTTTCCAGACCTGTCTAGAAAGGAATTTGATCCGAATGAAACACCGCAGGACATGGGATGGAGCAGAGACCCCTGCAGCAACACAACACCGTGCCTCTTGAGCCATCAGCTGGGTCTGATGTCCTCTACTAGCCCTGCACATAGAAACACATTACCTGGACTCAAGTGACATCTGTCAGAACTCTTACCAAACCTGAGCATGAGAAATGATCATTCCCAAGAAACATAAAACACAGTTGGGTGTAAAGAACTCTTGGACCTGTCTGACCTAAACCTTAACATATAATAAACTATCAGACCTAATTTACATGAACGCTGTGGAGGTATACAGCATCAGGACATACAGTAACAGTGGCTCTCTGCAATCTGCAGTTTTTGAAGAGAACTAGAAAAAAAAAAAAAAAACTGAAATTCAATGATGTTCATGAAGGTAAAATAGCCTGTTTGGTTTGGCTTCATTTGCTGCAAAGGACACCAAAACAATCTCTTCATTGCCTCATTCAGCTCCCCCGCAGCTCGCCATTACCTTGAAACTGTTAAAAAGGTCATGTTGTTGGTTATGTTTTATTGTGTCCTATTGAGTGATTTCATTTCTCACATTGCACTTTGTGCTCATTTCATTTTATTTTCATTTCTGTTAAAAGAGACTGATATATAAGGTATAAGGTATATTAACAGACCTTCAATTGCACTATTTGTATGCAGAGTCATGTCAACAGCAGTTCAAAGTCTGGAGCTTTTTTGAACAAGGTAGGAATTTGTCTGTCGAACGCAGGACAAGGTGTGTCGCTGTAATAAAGGAAATATTAGACTAAATTAAAAAAAGAAATCTATTTATCTGGATTGTCTTTGAAGCTGCTAGATATGTAATTAGAGAAAAAATGCTGACCAAATGGTCACTTTTAAAACAGTTCACTGTTTCAGAGATCTGCCACAGACTATCGTGGGCCAGGTCATTCAACCACCCCCTCCATCTCAAACCAAAGAGCTATTGTCCACAGGCAGAAAACTGAATGTGAATGTTTGCGTTTGTGTGAGACCCCAAGTGCAGTGAAATGGAGCCTCGTCTGAATGACATCTGACTGCGTGTGTGTTTCACTGAATGAGAAAGCTCTGACGCATTTTATAATGTTGGCAAGTCTTTTGTATTGGACCCAATATGAACAGGCAAAATGACATCCAACAGGAATTAAATGTAGCACATTGTACTTTCCCTCATATGTTCAACAACACAAAGCTTCTGCGAGCTCATTAGTGAATGCTATGTAAAGGAAGATTTCAGGGTGCTGATCTGAAAGACAACTTTGGGAGCTGATTAAGTAGCATGACACAATTTAAAAGCAATTAGTATTTAACAGTAGAAATAATAAGACAGCCGTGGGTGACGTTTTGTCACAGGATGGTCTAGTTAACTGAAGATGAACTGTGGTTTCAGTCATTTGCTAAAGCGGCCATGGACAGGGCAGGCTAAAATCTTAGACGTGAATGCTACTTAGTTAGTGGTTGATCATTTACTGATTGAAGATCACATCTTTCAGTGTGCCTGTAGTCTGAAACAGGTAAGAGAAATGAACTGAAGGCAAACTAGGTGGGCCAGCAGAGACCTGATGCAAGGTCCTTTGTGAGGAAACCCAAAGAGTGCAGAGGGAAGGACGTCTTCTCTACCTGGGCCAGAGGTAGGTACTCAGAGGTACCTGCTTGTTCATACCTTCCCCTCTGGAGGAATCCAGCCTTCGTCACTGGCAGAGCAACCTGAGCGCCAGCCCAGTAACGCACAGCAAAGTGGCATATGTGCCAGTACTGGGTATCAAAAACAAAACCTGTTTATCATTCCAATTTGCATCATTTCTGTATTGTCATTAACCTTGACACAAGTTTACTATAAATCCAACACAACAGCAGTTGAGCATTGTAAACTTCAATGTCTATTTGAAGATGGATTATGGAATATTGCAACTAGTCAATCTGGCTTGTGATAATCTTTCTGGCCAGACATATGGACAAAATGCCAGCAAATTTCTTTGTAGACAAACACTACAACCACAGCCAACTTTTACCAGCATATGGGCAGTGGTTGGTTAACAGTTAATGCTTCTCATCTTTTGCTTTCATAGTGCCTGCATGTGGTATCACGCCAAGTTTCCATGTGCTGATGGCAGTTTAAGAGCTGCTGATGACTAAACAAAGTTAAAAGGAGAACGCAGGCAGAGAAGAGCTGAAGTGCAAGGATAAGTACTCTTAAATCAATCTGCCAATGGGCTTTTAAAAGCTTCAGGCCAAAAAGCCTGAAAAAGTGAGTGACAGCATACAACAAAAAAAAAAAAAGACTTCATGCAAGGAGAGGAAACTAGGAACATATCCTGTTAACAGCTTAACGCTACAAACAAATGTCTGGAAATATCCTCAAAGCACACTAAATCCTAAAAGTGCTTCTGCTACAGTGTCCACAATCTGGCAGCAATTTAGGGGAAAAAAGTGCAGTCCTATAACTCCACAAATGCTATTACTCTTCAATACAATGTCTAAAGGCAACAGAAATAGGATTACACATGTAGGAGGCCACAGTAAGCAGATCTGAAAACTTCACAGCTCTACAGGAAACTCAGAACCAATTTCTGAGTAAATCTGATAACTGCCCTTGAATTTCATGCTGTATTGAAAATGAGGGGCACTACAGTTAAACAAAAAGGCACTTCTTTAAAAGGTACTTTCCAATGACATTAAAGTCTGAGATGCTATGACCCATCAATGGAGTCTTTCTTTGCCAACCAAACTTGAGTGACACTTGCACATAAAGCAGCATAGCAAATTTCACATTTTAGAACTCCACTGCAAGGATCCTTTAACTGGTTTTAATTTTGCCCTTAAATGCATTCTGAATAATCAATATCCTAATGACACACATATACCTAGAGGCTTGTTGGCAGTCACAACAAAGTGTCTTGATTCAACTCAGTCCATCAAGCCTTCTCTAGGGCACACACAGCAGCAATGTGTCATTCTGTTACTACAGTGTTAGTACAAAGAGCTTGCAGCCAAACGCTGTCAAGATACCTTGATGGAAAAGCATAATGTTGTGGCATTTGTGACATCTTGATGCCCGAATGTTCGGCCTTGGCTCTTAAAATAGTGGAAATCTTCTTGCCTTAGCAAATCTCTTAGCCACACACCAAAGTCTTGTTTTTCAGCCCTCCCACGCATAGTGCTCTGTGAAGGACGTGCACTTATTCATGCTTTCTTTTCTGTTGATTTGAGTCACCTCGCTTGTTTATAGTTCTGCTTTCCTTCTTTTCCACAGCCACAACACTCTTTCTTATACAACTCGACTGGAGAGTGGGCCACAGTTTATTATATGCATGTTTTTAAGAAGCACTCAGCATGCACATCAAAAGACCTGTGGATATGTGATTAATGCTTTCAAGCTGCTATTCCTGGGTTACTATTGTGCAGAAGAAAAACAAAAATAGACTGTAGCAGACAGAATGCTGCACATGTTTGTCCTGCTGTCTTTCTTTCTGTGTCTCTCCACCACTCAGCACAGTCTCACCCTTTTCACAACTTCCCTGCCTCCGTAATTGAAGCTTGATCAAACACAATCCCTGCTAGTGTGCGATACTATGCCCTCTGATTCAACTCGCATGGCATCAATGTCCACGAATGAAGAAAGTACAGTCTGTACTCTATACTGCCTCAGACTCATAACAAGCTGCATTTTCTTTTACCTTTGGTTTTGTTGAGGCGTCTTTTCAAACAGAACCCTCAGAACTTACAGATGGAGCTGACATTGCTATTTAGTGCAACTTAGCAGGAGAGAGCTGACAGGATTTCCTGTTCTTGTCAGAGCGCAGTGTTGGTGACTGACACACTGGCTGACGATCGATCCTGTTGCCATTACTGTGGAGTATAGGACAGTGTCTCGCTGCAGGCCATGCTGCCCCTGGATGACTGCTGGCTTCAGTTAGAAACCAGAGCTGCAGACCTCTTGTTGGACTACCAGGGATATTAATAAAACAAGCCTTGTAAGAGTCTGAATGTCTATCAGACATGAATCACAGTTTCTCACTGTGTTAAGTATTAGACACTTCTTGTTTCAGCTGCTGTTACTGCCTAACACATTACACACATGTGCAATGAGTACAGTCACCCTTTTTTTTTTTTAAAATTCTTTGAGTGAAATTAGAAGCAACAGCAGCAAGAGGAGCATCTTTCTTTTGAAAACTATTGAGAAAGTTTTAGGATTCAGACTCTGTTAGGCTCATGATGATTCAAAAGAATAAACTACATTACAAAAACAACATGAAACAGTAGCATTTACGGTGCTGGTCTCCAGACTAGTACTTCTCATCAATAATGAAATATTTATTGGGCGCTGATGGGTGCCAGGCATACAGATAGCTTCTAAAAGAACAGAGCAAGATCAACTCCTGAAGTCAAGACACAACAAAGACCAGGCACTCAAAAACAGGTGTACAACTCAGACAGAGCGGCCTGGCTTTTAGTTAAACAGCTCTGTAAAGCTCTGGCGTGCACGCACAGGGGGGTGTGCAGGCAAGTAAAGGCAGAGAACTGCTCAGACTAGCAGCTGTGAAAAGAAGATCATTAGCAAGAGCACACAACACCTAAATACGACATCAGATTAATAATGTATGCCTGCCTTTGTGTCACCCATCTGTTATGACCTTGATGTACCATTTCTATCTATGCTATGTTCTTCCAATGGAACAGTCTTGCATGCAATTTTCTATGGGACATGGTGTTTTTTATGCAATGTGAATGGGCATGAATCTAAAAAATGCTGCCACAAAGGAAATGTAAGGTAGCCACACCCATACTGTCCCAACTGCCCTCCTCTCATCCAATAGTAAAAAAAAAAAAAAATCCTGACCACATTGTCCAACCAAAAAAAAAAGGATAGAGGAAGCAGCTAGCGTGAGGCGGTGTGTGAATGAGCATGTGCGTATCAAGGCGCCCTCAGGGTGGCTGTGATGTAAGAATGGCTCCTGCTGATTTATATACACAGACAAGTGCTCAAGCTGTAAATAATGGTATACACAAACTAAGTCACGAGTCAAATGCGCTCACAGACCCATTACCATACATACACTTGGCAGTCACTGAGCCCACACGCAATTTACCAGTGGCCCAACACGTGCCCACACAACACGTAAGTGTCGCCAGAGGCTTTGTGCCAACACAGGGCTTTACTTCACTCAGCTCAGCCACGTCTCCAGCAGCACCAGAAGCAGTCGTCCACTGCTCTTTCACTTTGAACCCTACATACACTGTCAGCATATACAACATCAATCAATGAACAGATGCCTTAAGCAGATAAAAAGAGACTTAGCCACAGTTATTCTTTGAGCTAAATTCAAATGTCAGAGTGCTAAGATCCTGATATTTAACAGGCTTTGTGTTCATTATATTCACATTCTTGTTTTAGCATGTTATGTTATCATTTCCATTAAACAAAAGTACAGTTCAGGCTGATAGAAATGGCAATGGTTCTACACCATTGAGTTTAAAGAAAAATCTGATCTGATCAATGCACAATTTGGGAAATTAAGAGATCACCTATGTTTTACAATTAATCCTTTGTGGATCATGAATGTTTGAACTGAGTGACTCTGCCATTCCTAAAGCCATACAACCAGCAAGGCTAAAAAAATCTGAACTCTCACTCAACAATAGGAACATTAGTGGATAATCCAAAGATTTTTTTTTGTTGTTGTGCCAAACTGTAGTTAAGAATCATAATGTTAAACCAAAAAAACCCATATTTTCAATGAATCTAGCTTCCCTCTAGATGGCTCTGAATATTCCCAGTGCCGCTATAAAACTATTGAAAGTATGCAGGGCTATTTACACTGAGCACTGGCCTCTAGAACAAGCCCTGCTCTTCTGATATGGTCTGATAGTCACAGTAAAAGCCTAATGGAGACACCAATAATAGAAGAGAACAGGCAATGAATGACGGGGTCACATTAAACCCTAGCTGCTCCTTAATGAAGAGAGGAAACAGCAAACACACTCAGAGATTTCGGGAAGTTTTTCCTTCTCCTTCACATGATTTTCCCTTCTTATCTGCCACTGAATGAAGAAAGAGTGCCAAGACTACAGGCTCCACATGCTCTTCAAGGACAACTTAAAGATTTTATCAGGCTTCTTATTTTCCTATAGGAAAACTTTTTCAAATATCACAAATAAATCACAGCTTAACTGATTTTTTGGGTGACTAGGTTAGCTACATATGTATGGTTTTCCTCTAAAGGCCAAACTAAAAAACTTAATCTAGTAATGACCTTTGTTTATCCCACTCTTTCTCTCTCTCACAAACACATTTACATACACATACACACACTTCAGTTGTGTAACAGGGTCTTGCTGCCCATGTAGACCAAACTAGGACACAGTTTAGAGCCCCAAGGCTTAGTTATCCCATCAGATAACGGTGGCCAAACAACTTCCATTCACATTAGAGGCAAAGTGATCAGCATTATTATTAACCAGATCATTTTTAAAATCTATTCTTTCCTACTCTCTATGGCCCTCAAATCAGACAAAATGTACAGGATTAAGAAGTGACTCTAGAACACCACATCTTTTCTGTGACGTTATATTTACTGTATCCATATCCACTCATCGTAGTAGTCACTGATTCTATCAGTCCCAACATGAAGAATCAATAAATCCTTTCACTGGAATGAACGGCAAATTAGTATTTATTGTCATCAAGTTAAATGAAGCAATGCATCCTTCCACAACCAAAACAAACACGAAAAAGATTAATGGCATCAAAAATCTCAAAAATGAAGTGTCTCATCTCTGAAATTGCATGTTTGTGTTTTTTCTTCCCCCCTCTCGAATGGCCAAAAATAGCTGCTTCTCCCTGTAGGGAAGGTATAATTACATCAAAGACATAGAGCGGTGGGTGGTGCTGGTCTATTTTTGAATAAACCCATTATGGGGTCAATGATCTATGTTTAATTAGGAGTGGGTTTTTTGTTTGTTTTAATCTTGACTAGCTCTAGATCAATGGATGCTGGAAAAAAATAAACAATGAGCCATGTGAAGGAATTTACCGTGTACCAATTACCGTCAATACTTTTAAAAATGAACAATGCATAAAACAACTATGTGTGATGTGAAATGTGTCACACTTAATTGATGAAACCAACCTCTTTCAAACGCACCACACACAACTCTAAATAAATGCTAACATTACTCTGTGTTTTGCGTGATGCCTAAATAGCTAACCGCTTTTTTTTTTTTTTTTTTTTAGCAGGGTTGCAATAACTACCTTATTTTCTAGACTATAAATCGCACCAGAATATTTGTCACTTTTAGCAAAAACAGCCTTGTTGTACAGAAAAAAAAAAAACGTATATATGTCACTTCGATGTATAAATCGCATTTCTAATTATACTAATTATAGTCTAGATCAACCTATGAAGAACATAAGCTAGACAAAACAACAAGCAGAAGTGCATTACCTAATTAATTCATCCTCGGGTTGCCTGACTGCCGACACTCACTCCAGACATTGTTTCAGCTGCATACTTTATTACCTGCAGCTGGAAATCTGCAGTATAGCTCTTATACCTCTGCAGTATTTTCGACTGAGTCAAGAGTGCCATCTAACGCTAGTGACTACTCGACTGTAAATATACACATATAAGTCGCTTCACTGTATAAGATACATTATAAGCCAGAGGAGTAAAAACAATGTGACTTATAGTCTGAAAAATATGGTAGTTTAACAATTTTAAGTTAACAGTTTGTCAGCTGGTGTGTTACCGCAGGTTTAAGGAAAACGCAAGCAGGTTAGGTTTAGTGTTGGGGTTAGAGATGAGATGGCAATGCCTCAGGTAATAAAAGAAGTTTCCCTACTTCCTTTCTGCTAACACCCATACTTGGAAGTGTTTACAACACACCTTACATCACAAGTCTGTTGTTCCAGATGAGGCAGCCAAAATATTACCATGGCAAAACATTACAACAATTCTTTAACATTAGAGTTCTTGGTGCTGTTGAGCTGATGATTATTGCACTTGACGTTTCACTCAAAGCTTCATCTCGGTTTAATACCATAGAAGTTTTTTCTTAAAGTCTTTAACCCTATTTATATACAGCTAGACGTACATATCCATTTCCCAGCCTCGATGTGCTTCAGTCCTGAACTGCTGTCGTATCAGTCTGCCAGAGGCTGGTGGTTTCGCCTGACTAACAGGAGGCAAGGCTGGCACATGGGTGTGTGGGGCTTCATTTCAGGCTTTGAGGACTCTTTTGTGAGGCAGCACTTTTTGAAGACAATGTTGGCCCCTTGTTCACATGCGGTGCTCGAGTATGGAGCTAAATTCCTTGCCATGCTTCATAGTGAGTTCACTGTCAATGTCCGCTGCTCTCTGAATTTCTTGTTAACGCAACACTGCAGGCTAGTGGGAACACAGACACAGACAGACACACAGAGAGAGAGAGAGAGAGAGAGAGAGAGAGAGAGAGAGAGAGAGAGAGAGAGAGAGAGAGAGAGAGAGAGAGAGAGAGAGAGAGAGAGAGAGAGAGAGAGAGAGAGAGAGAGAGAGAGAGACGCACGCACACACACACACACACACACACACACACACAAGCTTGTTCAACAGTAACTAAACCAACAGGCTTAAAATTTCACACTACGCTGGCTTCTTATTAACACACAGGTTCCAGGAAAAGTAAGCACTCTCTTTTTCCCTCCATTCACTGTTCCAAGAACCTGAAGCGTGTAAAACAGCTTTTGATGGAAAGATGTGTAACTCAATGAGCTGTACACAGTGATAGCGAGCTCAGATGACGAGCAAGCTCTCATGACAAGGCAGGAAATGAGTCTGGACTGGGGAGCCGTGGTTGTAGATATGTGTGGGTAGTTCACTCAGGAACAGGGAAGCACAGTCACTGACTGGCAGTACCACGCTAACAACAAAGCAACTGCTGAGGAAGACCACATGCCAGAAACTCCACTCTCTGCCACAGAGATAGGTGTTGGGGCGAGTGTGAATAAACTGAATTCTGACACTGAATTTGGCATATTGAGTACAGCGGTCTATGCAAAAGCCAGTGGTCTCTGTACTGCCATTGGAAAGTTGGGCAACATAATTGTGAAGTCAGCTTAATCTGGAAACACCACATATTGTAGGCACCACATATTGAAACTGTGGTAGGAGCAGTTACGAACAGATGTTGGCAGGTCAAATACAAGTGTTTTACATGTTTTCAACACTAGTGAGGACACCCACACACTTCTAATGTCAAAGTAAGCCTAAATTAGCTAAAATGTCACTGAAGGTGACATCTTTGACATCATGACAAAAAGCTTAATTATTAAAAAAATGCTTAAATTAAAGCTAATATAACAGTTTTGATTGATATTGACCTGACTTTACCTCTCAGCCAGGGCACAGGTGAATACACCTAGTGGTGCTCCAACACACATTAGAAAATCATATATGTATGTGTATGTGTGTATGTGTGTGTGCGTGTGCGTTGAGCATGTGCATCAGCACTGGCAGTGCACAGATTTAGCCTTTAGTACTAGCAGCCCACTTCCCTGGATCACAGAAAAAAACCACAACCTCCTTGGCAGTGACTGGCTGTTAGTTTTGTTCTACAGATGCTCAATTAAAAGCTGAGCTTTAGCTAGCTATTTAACCTTATGTGTTTGCATGGTCTTGCTGTAGTTATATATTTAATTGTGTGTAAAGCTGCAAATAGCATGAATTAAATGATTCAGAAATTAATAAAATACACAAATGAAGTGTCAGTGTCATCTTATATAATCTAATAGTGTAATTTCTGACGCTGAAAAAGACTGATGACAAAGATTTAAGAAATATATTGTTAAATCAAGAAAATGTGTATCTTAAAAAAGTTGTGATTTTCATTTCAAGGTAATCATTCATTCATTCCTGCACCAACATAGCTGCTAAAACATCCTGTCTGGATAGTGTGGAAGAGCTTACTATCTGGCAACCTTGGGGTGAGAGAAACTCAAACTGGTGTAAAGTACCAACACCCAGTATCCTAAGTCGCCCCTTGCTGCATTGGGTGAAGATGGCTAGGGGAGGTGTGATCTCACACATGCCTTTGCTGCGTGGTGTTGATATTTACACTGTGAGAGGGCAGACTGAGCTTGCGGAGCGAGAAAGCTAGGCCAGGCCACAAAACAACAAAACAACACAAACAACAGAGGGAGTGATGTCCTACAGTGGATGCAGTTTGTAACGCACAGATGAGTAAGTGCAGTTTTGGTTTAACTATTGTGTTGATCCACTATTTGATGATATGAAGCAAAAATGAAAGTGTTGTGACAGTAACTTGAGGAACAGAAGAGCGAGCACACCCGAGAAAGATCAGACAAATCAGGTTTTCACCAACAGGTCATTTAAAAACAGCGTTAAACCTCAGCTAAGTGCACTGAGGGCAAAGCCGGACAAATATACACCCTTTCATGAGTGGCAGATGCAGTTAAGCCATGGCAAATTACACAACATCAACACAAGCATTTATTTTAATACACATTTCTTACTCTGCTGCCTGCTCATACAACATACAGTCCCTTATTTCCTTCATTGTATTTCTTTAAGCTAGGAGGAAATCATGTATTTAATTTAACTGTGTACAAGCAGGTTGGAACAGGTGGAGGAAAGTGTCAGGTGTGATGTGTGACAAAAGAGTGTTAGCAAGAATGAAAGGAAAGGTGGACAAGAGAGTGGTGAGACCAGCAATGTTGTCTGGTTTAGAGAGAGTGGCACTGAGAAAAAGACAGGAGGCAGAGCTGGAGGTAGCAGAGCTAAAGATGTTGAGCTTCTCTCTGGGAGTGACGAGGATGGATAGGATCAGGAATGAGGACATCACAGGGACAGCTCATGTTAGATGTTTTGGAGAAAAAGCCAGGGAAGCCAGATTGAGATGGTTTGGACATGTTCAGAGGAGGGACAGTGAATACATTGGTAAAAGGATGCTGAGGTTAGAGCTGCCAGGAAGGAGGCCTAGAGGAAGACCAAAGAGGAGGTTCTTGGATGTAGTGAAGGAGGACATGAGGATAGTTGGTGTGGGTGAGGAGGATACAGAGGACAGGGTTAAATGGAGGCAGATGATTCGCTGTGGCGACCCCTGAAGGGAGCAGCCGAAAGGAGAAGAAGAAGTGCCTTATATCAGGGGCCAGACAAAGAGGAGTCACTTGTGGTTGTAAACGCAGGAAGACTTCTTGAAAGGGATAGTTTCTTATATTCATCTGGTAATGTCGAAAACTTTGGAAAGAGCATTATTTGTTGAACTTTTAAAAAAAAGCGTCTCTAGCTCTGAAATGTTTGCCCCTAATTTCATAGTCTGCCTTCTACCTATGTCCTTTGAAATCAAATGAGACTACTGACAAGGAGAGCCTATTATTAACCTGACTTTTCTGTTAATAAATTAAGATGATCTAGACATCCATTGTGTGCCCTGGAATTCTTATTACTTTGTGGATTTATTGTCCTGCTTCAGGTTCGCACCCTGTTGGAGGTATGAGCTGTACAGCTGTGCACAAGATTATTATTTAGTGATTCACCAGAGATTATACAGATTGTGCTGTCAAAGCAGTGGACATGCAAACGTTGCCACAGCAAGGATTTAAATGTGCATTCAATTATTTCGCCACTTTTTTTGCTCTTATTCTGCTGAGGTGAGAAATTGCAATCTTTCTTTGAAGAAAGAAGCACATGTTTTAAAAAAGGTATTAAACAGTTTATTTACCTATATATAAAGAGTAACTACAGAATGTAGCTTGTCAACACCTTGTCTAATGAGTGAGAACAGGTTTCCCTACTCAATAGAGACCTACCCAGCCTAATGTACAATACTTACAGCCACAGTGATGTTTAAATTGTGTATGCTTGGTGATAGTATGGCTAGTAGGACAGGCCAGCTTTCCATATTTCCATCTGAGTTCTTGATTGTGCAGATTCTTACCAGTGACTAGCTGATTGATGATTAATCTGCACCCTGTGCACCCCTCTTCAAGCTGACTGTGTAATTTTCCAAGGTATCTACCAAACAGAAATTATGTAACTGTATGTTAGGTCTGCTGGGAAAGACAAACTAAACTAAACTCCAGAAACCAGGTAAATTAAAGTCTTTTATATAAATTCATTTAAAAAACGATAAGGATTTACACAAATCCTACAATTATTATATTTGAGGAAGCAAAGATGAAGTGAGTCAGATCTGATTATTGCTAATGCTTTTTAATATGTTAATCACTAATCTGATATAAAAAATGTTACCCTGCACTATGTGACCCTGCAAAAATCAAACAGGTTTAAGTGCAGGCAAAGAGGTGACTTATTTTATTCACTTTATTTATTTATTGGCATCTCACAAACAGTAATTCTCAAAATCCATTTGGTAAAGACAAAACTATGCTGAGGTTATGACAGCCTTTTGACTCCAGTGAGGAGACAGGATCCCAAGGGGAAGTGCACGCCATTACCACTGAGTGCACACTCACAGACACATACACAGACCAGCTGAGTTGCTGAGGTGACTCACAAATGAGAGGACGCAGGGGAAGAACTTCGTAGCCAAGGACAGTCAAGGGCAGAGGCAAATGCTCAGTGATTTTAGGTGAAGATGACAGCGAGCAGTGATTTTTTACCTTTGACTACTTAACTTTATAAAATTATAACAACAAACTGGCTGTACATTTAACTACATGCTGGGTCCTTCTGTTTGGGTCATTTTTAATAATCTCAAAAGCTTTTAATAGGCCAGAAAAAAAAAAAAAGCTTAATGTAAAGTCTGCAGGTTTTGCCTTTTACTGAGTACAGGGGCCTGAAGCAAATGTATACTACACAAAGTAACGCCAGGCAGTTCAGTGTACATTACCTAACAGAATTTTTTAGAAGTGCAGATACCCTGACTGAGATCAGTCTGTTTGAATACATAACATCTTCCACAAAGTTCTTCCCAAATAGAGCAGTCACAAGTCACTATAAGCCTGTTAACCAGTGAGCACTACCAGGAACAGCTTAGAGGGTGGCATAACATTACATGAGAGAGGGATGATCTTACATGCACACACACACAGACACACACAGACACACACACACTGTTCTCATTCAAAAATATCACTGTGCATGCTTTCCTAAAACCTGTTAGGAAGTTCAGGCCTTGCCAAGTGTCAAATGTCAGTGGAGAATTGTTCAAGTGAACCACATGATGGTTCATAAAGTCTTTTCTATGGTCAGTTTGCCAGGTAAACCATCTGTTTTAAATAAGGCAGCAGTATAAGCTACTGGGCAGGTGACCTTACTGAACAAATATGAGACTACAACCACTATGTGCCACACACATTAGTCATGCTGGCAACTAGGCCTACGTCTTTGTTTGTTTCCTTCCTTCCCAACTGCAGGTATCAACCCATGGATGCCTCTGAAGCCAGAGAAATGCATGCCAAACCATGAGGGTTACAATGAAACTCATCACTGACTCAAAAAGCTTACATCTGGGCGCAGTTATAACAGAGAGCTCTCCTTTTAATCCCCTCATGTGGCGACATGATAAAAGAACGGATTAAAAGCTAGCCAGTCATCCAGTCACTCTGTTAACACTGCTGCCTGAATGCCTGCATCATCAGCCCCACTGCTTCACTTACCCTTTACAGCAATGGCCAAGCTGAATCCAGCAAATGCTCAAGGCCAGTCCATGGTCTTGAGAATTCGCTGTCTCTATTGTCCAGCATGATATGAAATAAATACATTGCTAAAAATTCAGAAATAGTCCCTCGTAGGGTAAAATGCAAGTACAGTTTCTCTTTTGAAAACTGAAATTGAATATGCAAGCTTTTGTTAACATAAAGAACATACATCCCTCTTATCGTTATCTTATTTAAATGCACTGATAAAAGGATAAAAGCACAACCATCACTGCTACATTAGATATTAAAAGCAAATATACTGAAACCTAAGTAAACAAAATTCTATAGAGCCTACATTCTAAACTAGCATCACAAGTTTTCTTTCTTACACAAAGTGTCTTCCATAGACAACCACTAAATAGAAAACGAAAATATGAGACTACAAACTTCCAATCAGATTTTTTTTTAACATAAAGCCTTTTTGAAATAAACTCTGTTCCATGGTCCTGTAAGCAAACTTGGCCTCCTCAATAATACAGATATGGCTGTTGCCGTCTGTTAGGCCCGGCCTCAAGCTGACCCCCAAAAGTGGCTCACCCAAATGTGGGCCCAGTGCATCCAGCTGCTGGCTGACTTCCATTTGCCTGCTTGATAGTGACAGCATGAGGCACACAAAGCCATTTGCTGTTGGTGTGCAGTCCATTCTCACACTGTGCAATACACTTTTGCCTGTGGGTCTTATAGTCAGCCTTCCTTTGATGGGACAGGATAATATTAAAGCATAGGAGCTCAGGTTTCAACTTTTTCTAAGGCTGACAATCACCCAGCCTTGCTTTTTCAGCTGAATGTTTTGCTTACTGAACTCATATTTTGAATTGATGCCACAGCTGGAGGACAAACTGTCTAACACACATCTAAATTCATCTCAAAAGTACAATTTTAAGCATCCATGAAACAGAGTCTCACCTCAGACATATCTAAAATCAACTCCTCAATCTGACTACCATAGATAAAGTGCACTACAATGACCAAAGGTTATCACTGTTAACTATGGAACACAGCTGGCAGCATCCTCAGAGAACTGCTTATCAAAAACAGTTCTTTCCTTGAACATTGCCCTTCATATTCACTTCTCCAGTAATCAAGACTTTGCAAGACGCAGAAAGATAAGGTGCATTTAGGGCAGAACCTCAGCCAAACCGTATTCAGATCTTTGTCCCACCCCTTCAAAAGGCCTGCCAAGTCAGTCTGATTGTTGAATCAAACCACAGGGGCAGGAACTCCCTTCACCGGTCAGTCCTAGGTGCTCCAAAAAATAAATCAGGTTCAAGTAAACTAAGTGACACAAGTGGCCTGGTGTTACAGATTACTGGCCACTGTTATATCTGCACTTGGGGTGGCACTGCATAAGACTGCATCATGTTAAACCTCACCATGGCATGTATTTTAAGAAACCACCATACATATATCCTTTGCTAACACAGTGTTGCAGTAAAGTTCTACACCTAAAAGTGGAAATCACATTTGCTGACAAGATTTCATTTAAGTCTGTGCCTGTTCTTAATTTAACAACATCAAAATCTGTATTTCTTGTATGGTGCCTATGATAATAGTAAGCCAAACACCCACAGAAACACGTGGATGTTTAAAATAAGTGTGGGGTATGTTTTTAAAACAGTTGGGTACTCACACAGCTAAGTTTCTGAGGGTATGTCCTAAATATTAACTGTGTCAGCTTAAATAAAACGTGCATTTCAAATGAGTGTTTACTTCTTATTACACCTTATACGCTGTTATTAGCATCTAAAAGCATGAATTAAAGTGTTAACTGGCAGAGCTGAATCAGCTTTGGGAACAGCTAGCCTGTTAGCATTGTCACACAATGCCAGCTTTCCCAGCGATATTTCAATGCGACCGGGGGCTTAGCGGTGGTCCAGGGAGAATAAAACAGTTATGGAGGAAAATCTTGTCTCACTCGCCTTTTTCATTCGCGGAGCCTCAGCGACGGTGCCGTCACGGTTGACAAAAGCCTCTCCGCCGTTCTGCTGCGGGTCCGACCGCTTCATAGCCGACGCCTGCGGCATCTTCGCGGGGTTCGGGGTGAGCAAACCCAGGCTGCCTTCCCCGACTTTGGCGGAGGGCTCCGCTGTAGGGGATGCAACGGCAGAGGAACCGGCCTCGTGCGGCTCATTCCTGCCGAGGTTCTTGCCCTCCGACGTCGGTGTCATCGGAGACCCAGCCGGTAAGTCTTTTCCGGTGGGGACGTCTTTGAGTTCGACCTCTGCCATTTTCGCTGCCACAACCTGGACTGACATCGCTGCAGTTTCACAAAGTCCTTTCTCCAGCACAAATCGCGAGTCAAGCGGATGTGAGCAGAGAAGCAGCGATTGCCAGGTGCATTGTGGTCTTCGTAGTTCAACGAAGTATCTCAAACATTTCTTCAATAAACTACCTCCAATTATAATGATGGACACACCACATATATTTAAAATACGTTAATCAACCTAAGAAAAGAATATTATCATATCAATTATATGTACTGAAAAAATACCCAGGTCACAGCGTGACTACGTTTCCTAGCATGGAAAGCTGTACTCCAACATGCATTATGGGAAATGACGTTTATTATACGAGGGCAAACTACAAAAAGGGATTTAGATAATGCTGTATGTTTCCAATTTCTACATAGTCATAGACGTGGGATTTTCTTCATGATAGCTTTAGTTCTCAATCTTATGTGTGAAAATTCGTAATTCCCAGATGCACCTAAATCACTTATAACACACATTATGAAGGGCATGATCCTACAGCTACAATTTCTCCAGTAGACCAGTTTGTCTTCAAAAGACAAGACTTTCATAACTGAAAGTCATCATGCATTGTTCTCCAACCTCAAGTCATTCACCGAATGTGGCTGTAGACAAGACACTGCATCACATTACAGGGCTCATACGGTGCATGTGCAGTATGTCATGAGAAAATGGGACCAGCAGTTAAGGTCAAATTGTAAAAAAATGAAATGCACTGCCACCACGTGGATGCCTACATACACAGACCAAAAATATTAATTACCATAGAGAAGTGGATGAAAATGAGTAAGCGTCAACAGTTTTTTAAAATATCTAAATTTTATTTTTAAGCCTCAGTTGGCATTTGTAAAATGATCTTACTGAAAACAAGCAACCATGACAAATGGTCAACAAAAAAAAACAAGCTCATTCATAAAAACAAAAACAGATTTAGAAACACTCAGACTGGTGATTCAAATGCTTTTCATTTGTGTTTCATCACATACCAACATTATAAACACTATACACGGTGATGTGGTGCATTGTTGCTTAGTATTATGGGAAGCTGTTTATGTGTGCCTTCCACTTTAACAAGCCTAACGTCTGTAGGTGATTTCAAGCATGTCAGGAGCATCCTCATTCCAGCTGATCATTCAAATGCAGGCAAAAAACACACTAGTAAAAGGTTACTGAAGCTGGGAAAGCAATGCCAGGTCTACACATACTGCATTTACATTCAAAGTAAATGAGTCTGAGCCCTTGCCAGCACCAAATTTTGAGGTATATTATTTACAAGGTGGCCATGCTGGTACATTCTCATAATACAATGCAGAAACAATGTTAAAAATACAGCTCTGCATTGTATAATAAGCACATTGTGGTGTAACAGAAAAGTCTTTTTAAAATGTCAGTGATAGTACACCATGTTGCTAATGTGACTAAAATTAAAAACGTTTCCAAAAATGTGCATTTATTGTTTTTTCAAACTCAATTTTCCAATGTGCCCCTAAAAGAGCAGTCCTTAAACTGAGTCAATATCCCAAAGAATGAAGCCACAAAGTTTTATGGAGTAAAATCCACTTGCAGCTTTTTGTTGCCTTTTGTACACTTCAGTCTTCAAATATCCACAGGATGTTCACCCCAGAGAGACCTAGATTTACTCTCCTGAAAATAACATGAAAAGCAATTTAATTATCCTATAGAAGACATACAATGTCAAACCAATCATTTTCAATCAAAATACATTCTGCATTTTAGATGACCTAGCTGTTGAGACTGAAACATTAGTTCAGAATAATCTGAAATGGTCTATAGTTATGTCAAAGGTCATACTGAGATAGCCATCCTTTTAGTAGCAGAGGTACTCACCCCAGCATCCCTGACTCCTTGGTCTTAATGACATAGAGAAACATGAGGATTGTGTGGAAGAGATTATTCCTTCCCTGTAACAGAAATCAAGATGGGTTCATGCCTTTGCACTTAGTGCTGCTATAGACCAAGACATCCTGAACTGTTATCAAATAGGATGCCTGTGCTGACGTCCTGCCTTATTCTTATTTGCTGGACTTTCTCTGGGATATTTGTTACATACTTGGAGATTACTGGTAAGAAGAAAGCTCTAAGGTACAAAGGTTTCTATGTTTTATCGATGTTTAACAAGACCACATTCAGTGCACCTGTTAAAAGGTTACAGGTTAACATAAATTGTTTAGTGCAGGTCAGAAAAAGAAATATTGATTTTTTCGGCAAAAATAAAACTCATTAAATTTATTAAATTGTGCAGATGCAGAAGTGCCTGTCGATGGAAGTTTCCAATACAATACTCCCCATATCACTTTTATCTCCACTGTATTTAATATTCAGGATGTTTTATGCAACTGCGAGTTAAATCCTTAATGGAGTCAAAGATGATTTAAGCTTATGTTCAATTTAATGTGTCACATCAGGAAGAAGTACAAATGGCAAAACTTAGAGCCATTATAGCCAAAAAAAAAAAAACAGTATAAGCTGTTCTGTAAGAGCAAAAGTGAAAAGACAAATGAGTGAGGGCTCTGCTGTTTTTGCTGTCACCTTGGGTAAACTGTAGATATGTCCTTGGTAGATGAGCTGGTAGTGAGGGGGAGTGGTGCTGCTTTGGTGGATGCAGAACACGTTCTCCTTGGTTACATCTATAAGTTATTACAAATAAGGACACAAGAACTCAAACATCATGAAGAAGTGATGAAAGAAGAAAAGATAGAAAGTAGATGCTGTGTTTAGAGAATGAGAGGTACAGAATGGCAACCACAAGCCTGTTATCTTCTTCTGTTTGGCCTGTGTGTGTATGTGTGTGTTTGTGTGTGTGTCTGTGCACATGCAGGTACCAGGTTTGTCTGGGGTGTGGCTGAAGTGCTGTGAAGTGAAAGTCTTTCCATCTGGGTACTTTGGGTGCGGGGGAAGTCTGGAGTCCAGGTATGTACAAAACACATGCATGAGGATCTGAAGAGATAGATCAAGACATTGACCTGACTTATGGGGTCGATAAGAAGGCAGAGGTTTTAGGGTGATGATCCCACAGTGATGTGGAAAGCCACCCAGGCTCTTACTGTAGTATAATTGCTGCAGAGACACTACAGTCAACAGATCCCAAGGCTGCCAAGTCCAGTCATGGAGATAAGGGTAAACATTATTTGAAAGTTTAGAAATGTGAAATGTGTGAAAGATGTTATAGTAATTAATCCAACATGTATAACCTTCTTACTAATATTTGTATGAGGATTTGATTTACATAAAAAAATATATATTATTAAAGCACTGAAGAAAAACTAAAAATTGGTTACAATTTATCAAAAGGTGATTTTTTTTTGTTTTCTTTGATAATAAAAATTCTGTGTTTTGGACTGTAGGTGATTTGTAATGAAAAGATTTCACAATGTCCTGATATTTTATAAGTTAAAACATGAGACAACAATCAATATAATCATTAGTTGCCACAATATCAAAATATCAAATATATGATATATAATATATGCCGTAAATGCAGTGATAACTTGTCACACCACTGGTTCTGTGTGTGTGTGTGTGTGTGTGTGTGTGTACTCACAGCACAGTCAGTAGGGAGGTCTGTGTCCCACTTCCTGTTTTTCAGATCACCACCACCATTCCAACGGAAGGAGCTCATGCAGCCACTGTGAGCGAGCTCTGACAGGACAGAATACAGAAAACAAACAACTTCATTTCTCTTCTAACATTTAACATTCTTCTCAGACACACAACACAAGTCAAGGTACTCTATAATCGATCTTACCTTTTATCCGGTCCACTAGATACTCCTGGTTTGGAGTGATGTCCAGGTACTGAACAATGGAGTTCAGAGTGGGAATAGAAGAGGATTTCATCACTGCTGCCTGCTTCAGACTGCTTATGCTGGCCTCTGGTGGAGAAAAGGTAGATTCCAAAAAGACAATAAAAATACATTAGACTGTAATTGTGATTTCTGCAAATTCAGTATGAACCATTTTTCATTCAGTTGTGTGTTTAAGGAATAGTTTAAGGAAGAGTTCAGCTCTCCAACACCAAAAGTCTTGATTTACTTTTCTTTTTCATTTATATTTTCAGAATCTATAACTCATGATCTTTTGACAATCAAAACATTTCAAATAACACATTGCTGTAAGTGGTTTGTTAAATTAACTGATTTTCTCTAATACTAACAAAAAAAGCATAAGATTTCCCTATAGCCTAAAAAAGTATATGTTCACATTTAAGTGAACATATATGTTTCTATTTGGTCCTGTATGACTGGCACTACCACGCCTTTTTATTGAATCCAACTGCAGTATGATAAGAAAGCACTTTTCCAATGATGTTTTCTTCAGATGGTTTACCTCCTATCTGGAGCTCAGGGCAGCCCATTCTCCTGAGCTGGGTGTTGACTGAGTCTATTTCCTTCACCAGGGGGACCAAAATCGTGTCACTGATCCACTGCAGAAGACATCACATTTTTTTAACTCAAATAAAATGTATTGTGGTGTTTTATGTACAGTACAGAAAATTGATACTTTAAACTTTGTTTTATTAACAAAGTTTCTTGAGTATGCAGTTCTTTGAATATGTTTGAACACTCACATTTCTAAGCTTGGCTGTCCAGCTGTCTATGCGGTCCACTACAGGGCGACTGGTTGTGATTCTTGCCCAGACCTATAACACAGAAATGGAAAAGGATATTATTTCATGACTGACACCCTCAGCACTGAATGACTCAGATGGCACTTGTCTATTTACAACAACAAACCATATGGTGCTGAGATTACAGACCTCCTCTGCAGCTTGTTTGGAGCCCAGGTCTGTCTCATCCTTGTGAGCTGACGGTGCCTGAGAACGACAGGCTGGCTGGTAGAGGAACTTCCTCAGGCTCTGTGCATAATCTCCCACTGAGCGGTTGTAGTTCCAAAATGTTGGATTGTGACTCGGAGACACAGACTCTGGACTTCCTACAAAGGACATAAACTCATCATAATATCTTAGACCGCTATAATAAATACTGTTTCTACATCTACCTCTCAGATATACCACAAAGTTATCTGTACTACTCTGTTCATACCAGCAATGGAGTTCCTACAAAAATACTGTACCTAGCTGGTTGCGGTGGCTTTTCTCCTCCTCTGTGCGAAGGAACCGCTCCAGGCTTTTCAGATCTTCCATGTAGTCCTCCTTACTTCCTGGGGAGTTAAACATTGTTGGTGAAGTACGATATCGAGCCCTTAAGCCTGAGCCTTCTGCAGGACCAATGCTGCTGGGGTAGGGAGAGGACCCTGGAGAGGGACTGTAATTCAATACCTGAGACACAAAGAGCAAATATACATATAGATGTAAACTTGTACATTTCACTTCTTCCAGTAGAGTCACATATGTGCTGTGATGAACATACCACTGAGGAGTGAAAGGGTCCACCACTGTTTGGGGTGGATGAGCTGCTGAGAGAAGGGCTGTACCCAGGTACACAGCTGGGGGAGAATTTTGGGCTGGTGGTGGCTGGGCGAGAGGGACTGAAACTCAGCACGCTCTGGCCCTGTAGTGGGGACGTCTGGGCTGGTGCTGGGGTCTCCTTTTTTTCAGGCTTCTGGGGTGGAGAAGCCTGGATACCTGCAAAGGGAAAATGACAACCATCATTTTAAATAAGCCCCATAACAAGATCAAAATGCATGTATATAAGTATGATAATAATTAAACAAAAGTACTGATGGAAAAAAAGCACATCATCTAAAAGCAGATACTCACTTGTGTTTCTCAGACCCAGAAGGTAATGCTGTTCAGGGGATACAGCAATGGTAGATGGAGCCATTGTATATTTGAAATACTTCCAGAAGTCAAAAAGAGCATTGAGGCTAAAGAGAGAGGCTAGCACCAGTTCTGTAAAGGACAGAAAACATCACACTTACAGGATCTTCTGAGACAAAATACAAGAAACCTGCTATCTATCTATGTCAAATTAAATCTCACACTTTTATTCACAGTATAATAACCCTGGTGAGTGATACTGCATCAGCTCCACTATTTCACAGACTGACTTGGTATATATATATATCCAGTAATGATTCTGTCCTTTAATAGAGCAGAAGACAGAAAGCGTAGGGCAAACTCACCAATGTACCAAATAGGCCAATATGTGATGTTATAGTATCGGCTCAGCAGTTTCCCTGACCTACCAGATAAAGACACAGAGACACAGGTATGATTACAATGAGCCCTGGAAGAAGAAAGATAGAAGGACAGCAAAGACTGGTGCAGCATTACAAATGACTGCTTACAGTTGGTTTTGCAAGAGAGCACGTAATTGAACTTAGGACGACTTACATTTCAGTGTAAATCATGCCAGCTAGCGACACGTTGAGCACTGCCCAGGCGAGGACCACCTGCCGAGCCTGCTCCTCTCTCCTCATCCTCAGAGCCCGGTCTATCATGCTGGGCACTCGCTCCTTCGGCGGGGTCAGCATGATTTTATCACCGTTTCAGGCTGGGACCAGGAGCACACACACTCAGACAAATCGAACATGCACTATGCTGCACTGAAAAATGAAGAAATAAACTAAACATGTAAATAATATAATTTCTATCTGAATCTATCAAATCTGTCGCGTGACTTAGCCAACATGCTAGCTCAACGGTTAGCAAAAGTTGGCTAGCTTAAAAACAACGCAGTTTACGGTGAAAATAAATGGCTCCAGTTTAGGTTTCATTTCATAATACGCCACCAATAACACAAGACACGAAGAAAGTATCAAGACAACGCGTGAAAATACAAATAATTCATACCACGCTAAAGGGAATGACAACTGCGGCGCTGCATAATTTGTATTTAACCGGAAGCTACAGAATGTACTTCCGTTTTCAGCAACTACTTAACACATTAAAAGCTGTCAATTTTTATTTCAGTATAAAATTAAGTGTGTTACTGACAAGACAAGAAATAGCTAGCAGTTTCAACGTTTAAAATAACTTCATTGAAATCGTTTTACGAAGCCAAACTTTTTTACGGAAACAATGAATAATTCAAAGGACCCGAGTACCTTAACTACTTCTTTTACCACTGATCTTAAAAGGATAAAAAAGTGGGTATTCTCTCAACAATTTCAAATGTTTTAACGATCTTAGTTCGTCCAGATCCTTAAATAGGTATGTGATTAATTATTTAACATGATCATTTGTCCACAGACTAAACACCAATACAGACAATAACAATGATTAAGCTACTGCTCACGTCTACCACTCAACAACTTCAAACAGCTGCAAATGTGCTTTTATTAGAACATTACCAAAAGACAGGACGGAGCTATAATGTTATTTAAACATTTAAATAACACTCATGCAATGAAGAATATCACATTAATGACTAGATTCCTGTATTTAAGAAACTCACTTCCATTCACACAGATATTTGGAAAAAAAGAATACAAAGCCCTGCATTTAGTATAAACACAGGGCATATGGCAATTATATATGATCAGGACTATAATGCAAGGATATGGCATCAGAATTTTAACTGACAGGCAACTAAAAATGAATATCAGGCATTCACTCTGTTACTGAGTGAATCATGGAAAATCTGATTATGTAAGAACAATGAAGATACAGTAGCTTATATAAACTTAATATTTCACAGGCCTCTGTAGTAAATTAAGAAAAAAAAAGAATGAAGATTTATAGTCAGATCTTTATCAGTTGGCTTACAATAAGATATAAAGATAGTTTAGCAGCTCTGTTATGCACGTAAAAAAAAAAAAAAAGTTTTACATTTTAATTATGTAAAATGTGCCAAGTAAAACGTACTTATGTAAGATGTCACAATTAAAAACTGCACTAACTGATATTTGGCAAAAATAGAGGCAAAGTAAATAAATATGTTATTAAATATTAAAGTATTTTAGTAAAGTGAATAAATAAGACAAGACATCCCATGAGGCACAGTGTTGTCAATGAGAGGGTGACAGGGACTTTTCCGAGTTATATCCTCCTACATCTAAACCGCAGTCTTCACTACTGGCTGTGTCAACCAGTCTCTCTCCTCCTCTTCCACTCCTGCTGTCATCCTCATCCTCATCTTCATCCTCATCATCCATTTCTTGCTCCTTGCGTGACGCTCTTTCCATCTTGGGCCCTTTGCATATTTTGAGGTGACGGGTGAGGTGATATTTGGTGAGGAAAGCTTTGTGGCATTTCTCACAGACAAAGTCCCTGCGGCCCTCATGAGAGTTCATGTGCTTCTTAAGGTGGTTGGTCTTAAGAAAGGGTTTGTTGCACTTTGGACACTGTATCCGGCGTTCGCTGCTGTGAAAAAGGGCAAGGATATGAAGAGAAACACCAGTTATCAAAGACAATATAAAATACTATAATCATTAGAAAACATGCACTCAATCCATAAATGTGCTGAGTTAGAAAATTACTGTTTGTTTTGCAGCTTAATCTAAACAACAATAAATAAGTTACATACTGTGTGTGAGAGAACATATGTTGTTTTAGGTCATGTTTCCTGATGAATGCCCGGTCACAGAGATCACACTTGAGCTTCTCTGCACCAGTGTGGATGAGCATATGTGATGCAACATGGGATTTCTGTGTGAATGACTTCTCACAAACTGTACATCTATAGTTCTTCTGGCCTGTGAATGGGGAAAAAGGAGGGTAAAAAGTTGAAAATGTTTACTAGCAAAACTTTGATACAGTCACTTTTTTAGGTGAGGCTGATATCACTCTCATGTCTCTCCATTCAATATAAAGCCAGAAAGTGCACGGACATGAAAAAAAAAAAAAACTACAAAACTAGGAGTTTATCCCAGTACATACCTGTGTGAATCTTAAGATGCATCCTGAGGTTGCTGGGATCACTGAAGGCCTTACTGCAGTATTCACACTTATGAGGTTTCATCCCCACATGTCCCATGAAGTGCACATTGAGCTTAGTGGATGTAATAAAAGCCTGGGAACACATGCTGCACTTGAATTTCTTCTCCCTCACATGGCCCTGGCCTTTTGCTCTGGAGGTAACGTTATTCGAGTTATTAGTACTACTTCCTCTGCTGCTGCTGTCATTGTTGTCACCATTTGTCTGTCCTGAAGTGTGGGCGTGGCAGGGCCATGGTGAAGAGGAGGAGCTTGAGGTCCCATTGGTCAGCTTTTCTTCTTGGTGAGTGTGTTGCTGTTGCTGCTGTTCTTGTTGCTGCTGCTGCTGCTCCTGCTGCTGCTGTGGTGGTGGCTGTTGTTGCTGGGAGTGCTCCTGCTGCGATGGGCTGTGGCTGTGTGGAGCTTGGTTATGGGTGTGGTTGCTGTTATGGTTGTTAAGATGAGACTTGAGCTCAGAGAACGAAGAGCACTCTTTGCCACACTGGCAGATCTGGCCCTCAGGCACCTGAGGGACACCTATAGAGACACAAAGGAGGAATGGTGGAACTGTCAAAAATCTAACTGTCAATCAGTTAATAGATAAGCATGTCATCAGTGAGGATTCATCAAGCATTTATCATCTGTCATCTCACCCATCAGCCTGCAGTAGTCTCTGCTGTAATAAAAGAGCAGCTCCTGGTCTGGGTGAATCTCTGTGGTTGTACAGAAGAACAATTTACTGTTGGCAGGGTACGCCACCAGGTTCTGCTCTTCACGGGTCCTAAATACACAGATACATACACATAACATATTTAAAATGATATTATTTTCATGTGCTCTACATAGAATGTTCTAAACAACTTGCAATGTTTTCAGTTGCCCATAGTTTGTAGTTCAATGTGGCAGCCACAGTCATAAAGTTCAGAAGAACTATTTGGACAGTTACACTTTTTGTTTTGCAAGTTTGAACTAATGGAAAATAGTAACAGAGTGCAAAGGCCCAGCTTAGTACAGAAAAATCTATGTGGGAAATACTTAGCATCAGGTAGTATCAGTCATAACATGGGACATTAGTCATGAACCATTTGTGGCTCTGTGCTATACCTTGCCTTGCGGACAAACATCATCCAGTTGCATTCATTCTCATCTGTTGTTACGATGTAGAACTCGAGCACATTGTTGTGGTACATCTAGGAGAGAGGAAAAAATAATAATGTTCATTATCTTTAATTATTTCCAACATAATCATGGTTTTGCAGTGTCTAAGACAAGCCCCAGTCTAACCAATTGTTACTGCACTCACCTTCCATATTTGAGGTGTGTCCTTTTCTGGCCAGTCTGAAAGATCCACATTGCTACAATGTTGGCCCACTATTGGTCCAAAGCAGGTCCTTGGAGGAATGACATCCCGTGCAAAAACTCCTAGAACATACAAAAGTACATTTTGTCAGAAATTTAATTGATGGTCAAAAAAAATGTTTTAACCTATTAATACGTTAAGATGTAGTTTTTTTTTGTTCTCTAAATAAATCCAAATGTGATTTTTCACTAAGGCCTTTATAAAGTGTCATAATAATAATTAATGTATCGGGTCTGTCCAACAGTAACAGCCACAGAAAAGCCTTTTGTGAGGTTTATTCTCCTACCCAGAGGTTCATCAGCCACTGAGATGCGCAGGCACAGTGGACGGGGCAAAGAGAGGCGAGCTCTGGTTTGGATGGGTGTGTCAGGGATGAAGGTGACTGGGCCATGCTCTGGGCAGTCTGAGGTATACGAGCGCTCACACAGTGTGCACCCTGCAAGACAAAAGAGAGTTGCTTATTGTTCACCATTTTCATTTGAAGATGCACATTCATTATAGAGTCCAACTACGCACTCACAGATGGAGTAAGCAGTGACCATGTTCTCCTTGTTGGAGGTAGAATCTTCTAGCTGCAGGGTGGAGTTGACTAACACCAGGTTGTTTTCTGGACCCAGCGACACCTCTGCAGTGATGGGGGACACATTTACTGCCTCAAGTCCCATCCCAGTATGTCCATGGAGAGACACTGGCTCCAGTTGGCCTTGATTGGCCATGGAGCCAGTGAGCACCACACTGACAACACCTGAGTTCAGCTCCCCATTTGAGTGGAGCTGCTCCCCAAGTCCTCCTCCTCCTCCCCCTCCATTCCCCACTCGACCGCCCATATGATCCGGCTCCATCACCACCGGTAGTTCAAGTACTGGGGGTCCGTGGAGGGGCATCACCCCACCAGATGAGTCCACCCCAGTGAGGCCCTCATGAGGCTGAGGCTGCCTTCCACCACCAAGCTGCTGCTGGGTGTCCGACACTGCCACCACCCCAACACCATCCATAGTGGCCAGCTCCTCTCCCATCCTGTCAGGGGACATGGGGCTGCTGACACGTGACTCCATGGCTAGTCCTGTGGAATCTAGTTCATGAGCACCAGCCTGGTGGAGGTCTCCCTGGCCACTGACCTGTCTGGAGTCCATGGGCACAAGGCCCTGCTCTAGTGGGCCTCCAGGGCCACTGTAGGGGTCCAGACCAGAGGGATTATTGCTGGCCACAGAGAGAGTCCCATCCATGTTAAGGCTGCTGGGATGAATATACTGAGGTGGTGGACGGTCTGCCAGATAGGACAGGATACCTGCAGACCAAAGTGAGATGGACTGTCATTAGGTAATCTGTCACAGCTGCAATACAAGAACCTACAGTGAGTGGTTATACTGAGTAAGAAGCCCTCTGTGAAACATTCTGATATCAATTCATCAATTTCATTTTAATATGAGCAGCTTGCACACGACAGTAATTTAGCAGTTACTATTTATACACCTCAAATATGAACCTACCTGGCAATATATGACGAAAGTAGCTGCTCTCCAGGTGTGGATATGGAGGGGGTGGCAAAGAGTAGTTCCTCTCTGGCAGACCACACATCACCCCTCTGTCACTCAGTGGACCCATGGGGAGCATCAGTGAGAGGGCAGAAGGAAGGGAACCCAACGAAGGACCGAGGCTAGGGATGGCTACTGGCATGCCTGCAATTCATCACAATTAGAAGTGTCTAAAAAGATATTTAGACTGGCCTCAGATTTATTCAATACAGGCTGTGTGATGCTAACAGGTGGTTAAGGTTTGTGACTTCTATACCTGGAGTGGGAAGAGGGTTGTGTGTGGGGGAGGTGGGCAGACCCAGGTGGCTGGCGCTCACTGAGGACACAGTGAGCTGGTCCATGCCCACCGGACTCAGGTTCATCTCGTTCATCCTGGAGAAACAACACCAGACTTACATCGAGACAAAGCAATTACAAAAAGCAGTAACGTTATCCAAATATTTAGCTGGTCCTAGAATTATAAAATCTGAACTTCGGTTCGGGGTTATGGAGCTTTCAGAATAAAAGTCGGTATTCAATACAAAGCATGTAAATAAAATCACAGGGGATGCACGGGAACCACATTTAGCATAACGTTACCTGAATTCAACAGCTGTTGTCTGTCAGTAACCGTGTACTCCTGTAGCCTGCTTTAACATTTCTCTCCCTGCGAAATAAAAGACCTTTTATGAAAACAACTTACGATACCGCCATACAAATATTAATTCTCATACAACTCTTTTTGTTTTGGGGTTAAGAAGCAACGCTAACGTGTCATTTTAAAAACACTGGCTTGCAGCTAGTTAGCAAAACATCCACCAGTTTAGTGGCACTGCTAACGTTAGCACTGTGAGAGCTTCATAAACCATTAGAACCGAGGACTCATGGGAACCAGCTCGGTAAAAACACAGATATAACCCGTCAAAATTCAAAGACTGCTTCAATTCAGAGCTTGAATTTTTTTTTTAACGTAAACATGCCTTAAAAACAACAACATACCAACACAATACCTCCCTCATAGGGGCCATGACGACATACTGCCCTTTTGCGCATGCGCTGTAGTAAGTAAGCGTTGAGAATTAGACTGATCACAGGTCAGTTTTTACTTGTCTATTTAACCATCCTTAGGACACAGAGAAAGGAGGAACCACATAAAAAATATGAATAGAAATATTAATAGAAAAAATATTAAAGTTCATTGTGGTATTTTAAGTTATACTATTTTATGCTGGTTGAAATGTTTTATTTTCAAGAAGGAAAATGCTCTGAACAGATTTTATTTTAGGGAACAAGCTGCCTGATTTTTCTTTGCACTGATTCTGCTTTCAGATTTCATACGGAATAATGCATAAATAGATTGGTGATCCACTAAAGTGACGTTGCATTTCATCTCCAAATTAGTCATGAATCTGTCTGCATTAGCTTTTATTAATGTATACCTTTATTAAAAGCTTCAGTGTAGTTACTATAAAATTTGCATATAATATCTTCCATGCTGAGAATTGCTTCACCGTTGAAACGGAAGGAAGAAAACATTATGTAAACAACTTTATCTTGATGAGAAGGCTACATGGCTGCATCTCCGCCCCGGATCACACCCACCCTGTCTAAACCTATAAGCCCCAACAAACAAATTGTCACTCACATTGACATAGACTGCAAAGAAACTCCTGTGAGATGATTGTGAGAAGACTCTAGTGGGGTGAGTTAGGTCATTCGATGCAGACTCGTTTGCAAATGTCCATGCTTTACTGCTTCTTAACTGTGAAATTGTCTTTTATTTAGAAATATGTCTTACAGCAGAAAGGAGTTTATGGAGCATATTCCTTATGTCCCCCCGCTGGCGCTCCACGGCATCTCCATGGACAAGAGCGGAGCGCACTACAAAGACGCGCTTCGACTCGCACTGCCCTTCCACCTAGATGCAGCGTACCTCGAGCCTGTGCACGGCCAGATGTTACCCTACAGACGCTTATCCTACTTCCCATTTCACGGAGGTGTCGGTGTATGTGACTATTCCTTCGAGCCTGCGTTCATACGGAAAAGGAACGAAAGGGAGAGGCACCGGGTGCGCTGCGTAAACGAGGGTTACGCGCGGCTCAGGGAGCATCTGCCACAGGAGTTTGATGACAAACGACTGAGCAAAGTAGAGACTCTGCGGGCGGCTATTGACTATATCAAACACCTGCAGAGTCTGCTGGACTTGTCCGGAATGGAGATGGCGCTTGGAAATGCGCGTAACAGTGCGCCACTGCCACAGAGGACAGTGCAACAGTGAGTCCAAAACTGGCTATAGTGGAGAAATTGTTTACTAGCTCTCACTGTGTCTCGTTCCATCTATGACCTGCTGTTAATTATTAAAACACAACTAAAAGGAAGAAGTGAATGAAAAAATAAAAGAAACGTTCTCGTGTTTTCACATTAAAGAGAAATGACATTTTCTGTTGCGGTGTAAAACGTTTATTTAACATAGTTTCTATTGTTGACCTGCACAGTCTGTACCTAAACATAAATTTGGCTTCTTTAAATTTTGAGAGTTGGAGAAAACAGAGAGACTATCTTTGCATGCAAAAATAACCATTTTAGCATTCCTGATATTTGGAGTCTGTTTACGAAGCATGAATTAAAATCTAAATTGAGATTATTTGACTACATATTACTGCTGACTTGTTGATTGTGTGCCTTGATGATTATCATCAAGGACCTCACTGAACACTAACTCGAGTTATTTGTTATATGTTATTTGACCAATGCAAAAGTCATTTGACTACATGTTAAAGAGATTTAAAGCACTCATCTCATAAAGAATATTAAAAGTTAGTTCGTGAACTGACCAAGGCTTAGTTTGGTAAAATGATAATTTTTGTTTTGTATTAAAATCATGTGTCCTAATAGGAAAACTCAAATATTATGATGTAAAATTGAATAACTGGAATGCAGGAACTAGCTATAGAAAAACTATTACAGAATCAGACATATTTGTATGATTTATATCATTCATTTCAAATAGCTCAGATTTTTATACTGTACATTTCCTTAGACACACTGTCTGTGTGGCCCAGTGCTGATGTATTCTCAAAACCATAGAAATAAATTAAAGATTTTACATTTTACTGCAGCCCTTTATTCTCTTCTGTCTCTTCATACTTAAAGTGCTATTTAGAGTCACGAGTGTACTTTATTGACACTCAAGAGTTCATATTGTTCACAGTGTAATAACATTATATGGTAATTCTGCTAAAGAACTACCTAATGATAATGCAGACATTAATCATATTATTAATTACACCCATGTTTTCCCTGCTACAATAGATAGAAATGTCTTCTGTGAACTAGGCGTAATCTTTGCGTTTTAATGGAAGCGAACATTATATCACAGTAATACAGGCATGACATCTCAAACTGCAAGTGTCTATTCAGATGAAAGTCTCACTTGTTGTTTTGAGTTACCTGAGCGCTCTTCAAAGACCACCTACTTACTGTACCACGGTTCTCAGGAAGTTTGGCTCTCCTAATAGCTTAAGGAATGTATTTATCAGTAAGCCCTCAGCCCCCGCAAGAGGAACCTCCTGAAACACCTCATCTTGCACCCTAGTTGCGTGTTAATGCTTCCCTACCTCCGCCGACCTGCATGGAAACAGCTCACATGTTCTGATTTTCAGTAATACCAAAACCACAAATAGGAAAGCAAAGTAAACATGATATTGTATACAAGTAAATGGGATTTGGAGAGACCAGCAGAGTGCAGTTCAAGTGAACCATGCTGGTATGGAAGAATGGCATTGACAGCCATGAAGGCATGATAAACCCTCAACAAAAGGCATTTGACTGTACAGTTTGTGAATTAGACCCAATAATTAGCCAACTGCTGGTACCCTGGGCTTGATGGTTCAGTGGCAAGCTGAAGATAAATAACATGAAGCTACTTAAACAAAAACCTCTGCCATAATGGATGTTTTCTTTTCTGTTGCACACAGATTGATTCTAATCGGATTCCTGCACAGATTCCTTATTCTGTTTTACTGGAAAACTTGTAGCTAATGCATGCAGGTGATTGAAGACTTTTGTGGGGGGGGGGGATTATATTCATTCCAATTTCATGTCATTGTATTTATTAAATTAATCACAAATGCTAAACCTTTGGCACAGTACATTTTGTGAATCTGCCACAAGCTCAAGACACAAACAATTGCGTAAAACCTTGTCTTAAAGCAACAGATACAACAAAATGCCCTTATACTGCATACAGTCTTTTCTCAAATCTGTTTATCTTCTACCATAATGACTAGACGTTTCTGTCCAGACACAGAAGTACAGACTAACTGCAAACTCTCCCCCAAACAAAGAGACTGAGACACAGGGCCACTATAGGCTCTGGAGTAAACACACACTTGTGGACACAATGACAGCACCATCACTTGCACACAAAACAAGGTTATGATGAAAGATATGAAGCATGAAAAATGAAAACAAAACAAAGGAAAAACAAAGAATAATTAAGCAAAGTAGAGACTGTCTTTAAAGTTAGCATGGATCTGCAAAATATTGAATGCTATGTTGAAAAATTACACTTTCTGGGTATCAGACACATATTTTTTCATATTTTTTATATTATGTGCAGAAGATCTGTATAATAAATCTGCTAATATTTTCTTCAAGGCTACAGATTTGCACATTGCAGAATTCAAAATAGGAGAGAATATCCTACAAACATGCAAGATGACTGGGCTAGATAAAGTTTATCAGTTGCAGTAAGATCAGCGCAGGACCACCAGGACAGGATGCCGCTACTTGTCGAGACAGAGAGCCCGCATGCAGAGACGGAAACAGAAGAGCCAGGAGTTACAGGACACACAGCAATGCAGGGCTGCTCTCTTTACACCGCAGAAAAATACTGAAACACTGCAGCTCGAGCATCTTTGCTGTCTGCCCTGCGCTACTGCATCACAAGTAAACTTTGAAGTACAAGCATATCAGCAATAAAAAATCTACTTAAAGTAGTTTTTCAAACTGATCATAGCTTTTGTCGCCATATTTTCCTCTTTAGTTGAAATATAACAGTTCCTTTGTTCCCTTGTTCTTTCAGTAATGTAACAAAAACTAAATATGTTTATTATTATTATACACTCCAGACGGCAATGAGACAAGTCAGTCAACAGCCTGTTAGAGAAACTGATATGTGGAAAAGGAAAAACACAAGAACAAGATGATGCATCATTAAATGTAATGTATTTAAATACATATTTACAGGTAGAAACTCAGCAACTGTGTGACATTCAGTGACATATGAGGATGAGTGCAGAACGTGTGCCGGCACTCAGCAGGCAGGCAGTTCATCAAGCTGTTCAAGGAGAGTGTCCTTTTCCATTTGTAGCAAGGAGATCTGACGATTCTTGTCACTCACCTCCTGAGAACATCAGGCTCATGGTCAGTTTTCATAAATGTGCTCAACCTTCTTTACCATTAGAAATGATTTAATACCTTTTCTGTTACCCTCACCTGAGTCAGTACTGTGTTGTGCCACCGGAGGTCGCTGTCTGCCTCTGTTTCAGACAGAGAGGGGTTGCTGCTGCTCATAACACTGGGCTCACTCATTACAGAGCCCAGAGAACCGTTTACCCGTTGGATACAAGACCTGAGGAAGCAGGATTGAGTCTACAGAGAGACGAGAGAAAACAAAGCATTTGTTTTCAATTACAACCAAAAATAACTACATATCAATTGTAACATCAATTGCATAACGGTAAGTAAAGTCAGCAAATCTCTAAACCCGGCAGTGCTCTGCACCTTGGCTACACTTTCCTGACAGGAGCCACACCAGCTTTTGGTCTCAATGTCGTTCTGCCGGGCCCTGTTCTCCTCCAGCTGCTGGAGGTACCACAAACGGGCCTTCTCCAGAACTTCCAGACCAGACCACAGAGCGTCCTTCTCCTTCTCTAGGTCCTTCATACGCTTAATCTGAAACAAGAACACAGCTAGATCAGGTGGAATTTTTTAGCTTTTGAATTTTAAACTTTTCAACCTCCAAACTGAAAACTTTTGTGACATATTTTGGACAGCAGCAATAAGATCACAGCATGCATGTCTTAAAAAAGGGAAATGTGCCCAAAAATAATAATAAATGTCTGAAGGAGAAGCTGACCACCAAAAACCCAGCCACTGTAAAAAAGTGGTAACTGACACAGCACTTCCTGTGTCTTCCAGAAGCCCGGAGACTTTGTCAGAGGAGCCAATCTCCAGAGCAGCAGGAGGCCTTTAAGACTTTTGTCTACACTGAGATTACATGCATTGTAAATAGGCTCAAACAGAGATGACTGTGTTACAACCACTGGAGAATCACAATGATCCACCTTTGGTATCATGAGGTCATAATGGACTGAGGACTAATGAATGGTTCATTTTAGCTACATGTGATTAATTATATTTTAAAGAAGTTCCATTTTCTGTACACACCCTGCTAATGTTACCACTGTCTTTATGACATAATCTAAAAATACTGCTGTTTGACAGAGATCTACAGTCAGTGGAAATATTGAAGGTTATATTGAGCCTCTAACAGGAAGCTGTGAGGAACAGACATGACATGTGGGAATGTGTCACTGGGATGAATGCAGCCATGCTGCGTCCAAAGCAACACTCAACATGTAGCAGAATGGAAAACCTGACTGAAACCAGCATAAATCGACTCAGATTAGCTGAATATAAGAGAAATATGAATGTATATGAACATTTTCCAGCTGCAGTGTGAAGACTGAAATATCTTAGTGACTGTAAGTCAGACGAAACAAGAGGAGAATCAGTGGATTCTGGGAAACTGATGCACAGTGTGTACTCAATTAATTGAGAAAATAATTGGTAGATTGGTTGATACGGAAAATATTTGTCTGTTGTGTCCATAGTACTCATATTATTTCTAAAATTCATGGCTACAGCCTTGTACTTCAAGGCTGCTTGTCTTGTACATACTTTGGCACGCCTTTCTCACTAACCTGTACCTACTTGTACTCTCAGGGATAAACTCACCTGTGAAGCAGTAAATGCTTAAGATTAACTAATAATTCACAACATGATGTTGTGGAGACCAAAACACAACATGACAGCTGCCCTGTGCAGTACACTATAGTCACCTACCATTCATAAAAACAGGGACTCCATACACATAGTAGCTGATAGGAATCACTAACTCGGGAGAAACACACACATATTCACACACAACATAGACACAACAAGGCGTAACTGATACAAATACAACTTATGTCTTTTTTTTTTTCAAAACACACTCATATCACACCACACACACACACACACACACACACACACACACACACACACACACACCGCTTTCCGACACATCCTCCTCACCCATAGGTAGAAGCGAAGTGCATCCAGGCTGTAGAGGCTGGTCCTGAGTGGGATGATAACCACAGTGTAGGAGCCAGAGCCAGGGGGACGGCAGGCCATGGAGAGGAGATCAGTCACTAAGAGCTACTACTGCTCCATACAGCTGACTGCACAGCAGCAACAACAAATCACAAGCTCTCTCTCAATAATAACAGAGAGAGAGAGAGAGAGAGAGAGAGGGAGAGAGAGAGAGAGAGAGAGTGTGTGTGTGTGTGTGAGAGAGAAAGAAAGCAGGGGTGGGAATGAAAAAAAGCAGCAGGATACACAGGCAGAGGCAGCGTGGTGGCCCTGGGGTGAGGTAATGAAAAATTCCGCATGTCACTGCCATGGCTGGTTAATCGAGGTACAAGTGACACAGAGAGATAGAAAGGGAGAGATGGGGTGGAGAGAACGTGAAACTGGCAGTACAGGACCAAAAGAAAAGAAAAGAAAACTGAGTGAGATATTGTATTAGCAGGAAATGTGAAACTGAAGCTGTGGATGAGACATTTGAGAAGGTGAAACAGGTGTGAGCAGACATTTGCCATCTGTGTGTTAATCAAAAAGGCTGGTAAAACTCAGCTCCCTAATAAGAAAGAGGAGAAAACAGCCTGCTACAAGCTCTGAAGAGGTTTCTCAGTTCAAAGGTTTGGCAGAGTTTTCAGTGAATTGACTAAAGTGGAAACATGACGTTCAATGAAAAGAGAGTGCATGGGATTATAATTTATTTTGTCAGTTTCAGGTGAGCCTTCTGTCCCAACATGTTCCCTGGAATGTGACATAACCTTGGCACGTGATATCATGCAACCTGTGCAGGTACAGGTTTTATCATTTGAAAAAGTTACAGTTACAGGAGTAAAAGTATAAATAAAGTTTTTTTTTTTTTTTAAAGTACAACACAAAAGTGAACTTGAGTAAATTCCCATCACTGCACTGTATTTTTTCAAACAGTGAGAATGGATTAATATTATTTTCCATGATGCTGAGCATTGTCATGTTTGAGATCTCTTTCTTTTTCTCACCCTGCCACCCAGTACAGTCTTATAAAGGCCTATAATCTAGCTTCATTTAATGTTAATTTTCCCTTTGCTGCATTGATTTGATCCTGACGTTCTCTGACTCTAAAGCTAATTTACAGTGTTAAGTAAGTTCTTACCACACCGCCAAGAGGCAACTATGCATACAGTATATATTGCAATCTGAATGACAGAGGGTGTGACTGAGTCTGTTTTTCCTGACAGCAGACATCTTAATCTGTCTGACACTCCCAATATGGGACCCTCCCATTGATCCCACCCATTAGATTATGACACTGTTATACAGTTTCAGAATTTCTCCTTATGTTCTTCTTGGTGGCATCTTTAAAGCTGCAGTCCTGCTTGATCGCCAGCAGAGAGTGCTGAAAGTGAATGCCACCTGCCGGAGTCACATTCAGAGCTGACATTTTGTGACTCTCATTACATTGTGAAGCTCAAGCTCGCACACAACACCAGGTGGCGCTACACAGTGGCGATCCAGAGCCCTGACACTTCCCCAAAGGTATGTCAGCTATTTCCAAACTCTCTGCACCCTGAGCTGTGTGTGCTTAAAGAATCAAAAGGTTCCAATAACAGTGCTAATTATATATTATTTGACCTGTGATTCCGCACTTATACATACACATACATGTACACATCACATGTGTATTCCCTGTACGGCCCACACAGCTGTAGTTCTCTAGTATTTTCATGTCAGTGAGCACGAGCCACAAGCGGAGGTCAGTCAGCCTTGAGCCTTCAGGGCCACATTAAGATCAAAACACAGGATTAAGCAGCCACAATGGAATAGGTGTGTGTGTTTTAGCATCCCTGAGGTGGAGCCTGCAGCAACTCGTGACCCTGCGTTTTATCGAGTGACACACGATCCTTGCCAGAATTAAGCCTGATACCATGAACACTAATAAATTATGTGTTTTTTACTATGGCATCTTATTTTAGGATGATTGTAGCCACCTCTGTGATTTTTTTAAGTTAACCACACTGTTACAGTTCACACAAACAAGCTAAATTTCACACATGAATTCACATTAATCTGCTGTTAAGATATCAGTACACACATTTATAGACACACACACATATACATATACTGCAGTAACCTGTACTGACTGTTTTTAGTCACTACTACAACTTTGCGGCTGAGAATGGTGACCTAGTTGCTTCCTGTCTCACTCCTTCAGACTCATATACTACATTTCTCATTCTCTCGCTGTCACTGCTACTTTCAGGCATATTTTTAAACTAAGTAGAATGAATATGACACAAATACTCGAGAAGCTGGAGTCACAATTTCAAAATGGATATATTTCACACCGTAAAACAGAACTGCAGAGGCTCTGCCCGCCACAACTGAGACATCATTCCAGGCCAGAGGAGCCGGACACTCCCTTCGCCTCTGCAGCCCACACCAGCACTGGCCACTCCAAGCTCACTGTTCCAGATCATAGCTCCCAGGAATCTTATCTAGATCTGTAAAAAAATATGCTTCTCTCGTTTGTCTCTCAACAGGCTCCATTAGTGATTGACACTCACCACTTTGTCCCAAGAACTAAATCCATGCACTGGACCCGGGGAAAACAAATCCAATTGCAGAAATATCTGCAGTACGTGACAAGACCTTGCAATAAATTCATTTTAAGGGTTCAAAGGATCTGTAAGTGTGAATGAAATGCTGGAAACCCACACTGTGTAGCCCAACAACTGGACAAACAGCTTCAGGGACAAGGTCCAACACATTGTGAGATTATTTTTTTCCATCTTAAAGCTACTTAGCAAAAAATGCTGGTGATTTTTTCGTATGTCTATGGTCAAAACATCCGTTCCCACCTTGTTTGTGACAAACTGCTTCCTACTCAAATCATGAAACACAGCTCAAATACACATCACATTTTTACAATAACACAGCTGACCACTATATTTTTTTAGCAAATATTATCTTTGTTGGGATCTACTTTTAGCTGTGGATGAATACAGATTTTGGCCTCTAGTCAGTATTTCCAGCAGCAGGATGGTGTTTGTGGGATGATGTGGCACAATGACGTGTTTGCAGTGGGTTTGAGCAGCAATGGAGGGCTACAGCACAGATGAATAAGCTACTGTATATCACACTTTGGACTTTTGATACAGGTTAGTCATTTTGTGGCAAGAAGAAGACCACAGACAAGCCGCAGAGATATCCTTTAAGGGAAATTAAAGAGGGAAACTAGAGATAAAGATGCAAATACACCTGCATCCCAAAACTGAGGTGAGTGAGGATTTTATCTAACGTGTTCAGTCTGGAGCTTTCTGAAGTAATCGGTCCTACATTGTACCTAAGCCCAGCTGGCCCTGTTACCATCAGTACCATGGGCCCCCAAGACTAACTCCCCCCCAAACCCAAGGGCCTCCTCTTTCCTCCTCTCCTCTACTACCTCCATCTTGATTTCCTCCCCTTCCTGCCTCTTTCACAGACGTGTCTCAACAAATGTATGTAGCCTCACTGCTCGCTATCAATATTTATGTGGTTAAGTGAGAAGCTGCTATCAAGTTCAGACTTGCATTAAAAAGAAAAGAAGAAGAAGATACATTTTCTAATGATGGCATATTTACTTTAAATTCAGGCATAAAACCAGAGGACTGGCAAAGAGAAAAGGCTGCCTGCAAGTCACGTGTGTTTGATTCCCATCGGTTAGTCACAGGTGCTGAAGTGATAGCACGACAAAACTGATATTCCTTGTCGAGTCATCATACAGATGAAGATTTCTGCTTATCATTTTTACATTTAAGAGCTAAAAGACTGTTGGATATTGTTCATGCAACCCACACACACACACACACACACGCACGCACGCACGCACGCACACACACACACACACACACACACACACACACACACACACACACACACACACACACACGCTGCCCTCTCTTTTCAGCTAAGTCATTCATTCATCATCTCATCCAGCCCGTCATGCACACACATCCAACCTCACAAGTGTATTCCAAGCCCCGTTCCCCTCCCTCACTCTCTCAAACACACATACGCTCATGAACATCCCAATCCTACACAGCCTGGGCCAGATGCAAACCAGATGTTTCCCAGATGCAGATAAGGACAAAAACACCACCTGAAGTGCACCACCTTTTCACCTCAGCTGCAAGGACCAGAAACAGACAACCTTCCTGGAATTATGAATAGCAGGTACAGTATATTTTTTTAGACAGCTTAGTTTATTAATGTCCTTCCTCCAGTTGCTTTGACAATAAGCATGCACTGTCAGCAGTTTATTATTATGGAAGAGAAGGTTTCACTTAGAAGCACATTCTGTCTATTTTTAGTCAAACTAATCACATTGTTTTATTTATGCTAGCATGTGATGTTTTATATGTCTTTGTCTTACATTGACTTTCTCCCTAGTTTTGACGTTGAACTAGTCTCAGTCATCCCAGTGAGACCAAAACAAATCCCTCTCAGACACATAGGCGGAGACGAAAACAAAGGATCAATTTACACCCGCCTTGCCCTAAACCCGCCCATCCTTCCAACCCCTCATCCTCTCCCCACGCCCACAAACACGCACTGCAACAACAATATTTCACAGAATTATGTTTTCACCCCCAAGCAAATGAAAAGAACAAGAAGTGCTTTTTGCAAGGGCTACGCATCACACTGCTGTTTGGGACCCCAATCTGTCCTTTACCCTGACACCACTTAGGAGCCCCCAAAACAAACAGTGAGTCAGAGTCTCCTTGAGGACATTTCATGTTAAACCCATTCACTCTGACATGCAAACTCCCTCGGTGAACCCCTGACAATATCCAGCTGCCAACAAACTGCCGCGCTCTCCCTGCACCGCGGGCAAACACACACACTCCCTCTTTCTCATTCGCACATATGAAATCAGAACATGGATACCGCTCCACCCTCCCCCAGCAACTCCACCTGTGGCCTCCACAGCTGGGCGAATACACCCATGGAAACTCTTCACACTCATATACAGACTTTATTCCTCTGTGTATTGTCAATAACCTGCCCTCACTCAAGTACTAAGTTCTAAATTTAGTTTACACCCCACAAATCCACTGCATTTAGAGACTGTTACTTTCTGCTCAGAGTGGATTTGATGAGCTGCAGATCAAATGATGTGCCCAGTATATATGAAAGTTGTTTCTAGCATGTGAGGACATTCACCTCCTGGTCGCCTAATAGTCAGAAAGGTTGCCTCTGTGATGTTACACATTTCTTTTTTCTCTTTTACTTTTTCTGCTTTCGATCTTCCTGTAATTATCTGTCACTTTGCCAGTTTCCACCGCCATGCTTCTACATTCAACACCTCTCTTCTTCTCCTTGCTTGCAATTTGTTATGGCACATCAGAAAATTATAATTGACGTAAACAATCTACTGTCTGTGGTTAGTCTCTTCTCAGTATTTGCTTCCTCAACTGAGGGGCAGAAGGATGTGGAAACCCCCATACTGCACCTGTGAAGCAACAACTTCCTCTATTCTGTTTCTCGTCCTCTTCTATCTATCACAGCTTCCCCTTCACCAAAGACACTTCCTGTTGAACTGAGGCTGCCATATGGTACGTGCCATGCATCCTCTCTGTGTTTCACTTAAAGTCATCTTCAGCAATAAACTCTCAGATTCAAGGTTTTGGTTTAACCTATGAACTCTGAAACCTCTCTCTTATCCGGAGTGAAACCAAGCAGCATTTTAATGTCAAAGTAGTATTACTAATACACAGACAAACACAGTCCTACTTCATAGATATTACACTGTGCCATCACGTTACTTTCACTCAAAGTACAACTTTTATTAAGCCTAAAAATTAAAAAAAAAAGATCTTTTAGACTATGTTTACATAACATGTGTAATTAGCAAGCCAGGAATGTATAAGCTGCTATTAAGAAATGAATGATAAAAATCTAATATCAAGCTATTCCTTCAACAAGAGTAAGATAAACTTGTAAAGGTGTGTTATTTTTATTAACTTTTTCCCCCCTGAGCAACATTTTGATAAGACCAATTCAAACTGTATTGTTCTCTCTGACAGGTCATTGTCCTCTATAGGCCATTATGTTACGCATCATTTCCAGCTCATTAACGCGCAAACAAAATCCAATTGTAAAGCCCAACCTGCAGTTGTATGTTATGTGCACAGTTAGCTTCCTGTGGACACTCTGTTGTGTCCTTTGTTTGGGTCACACCACAGTGAATCGGTAACAATGGAATGAAAAGACATGACATGTTCTCCAGCACATTGTCAACTGACCCGAGTCACACTGTCACTATGTGACTTGTTTTACGACCATGCTAATGTATGCAAAGTACACTGACCACGCAGGGAAGACAATGGGCTTAATGACTGCAAAAACCAACGGTAAAATACAGCACAGGCTTACGGATGGGCTGGGGGAGGCGCGTCAAAACACACAGCGCACTGTAAACAAGAAGAGGAAGATTAGGAATTTAATGAGGAACAATAAGCTAAATGTAAATACAAGTCAACAGTGGGGGATCATGCTGCTGAGGCCTCATTGTCTGCTGGTGACCCTGATGGTGTATAAAAGCCACATAACACACAGATTAGTAGGGAATTAGGAGCAAAACCCTAATGGACTATTAGGAGTCATGATGGGAAAGACCTAAAATAACTGAGGGTGTAGACATGGAAGAGTTTACACTCACGTGTATGATGATGCTGATGGAGGAGCAGATCATCAATAACTAGCATATTTTTTTTTTATTATTTAAGGGCTTTATACGGCTGACAAAAAAACCCCCCAGAGTTTCAGTATTTTTTATTTTTGTTAAACATCAAAATAGGCACATAAAAAAACTTTTGCATGCACCCAGACTAAAGGTCCGTTGACATAATTAACTGTGCCAACTATATTATCCACTTCTTTCCACTCAGGAAAAACACTTGGTTGGACTGATGTCAACTTCTCCTCAGATCTCCATGTGAAAATCGTGTGTCCCAACCAAGTTACATTCCATCGTGGTGACGTGAGGACTTTCAGGCCAGAGCTATCACACACACACACACACACACACACATTGCACACACAAACAATGACCCACATGTAGTCACTGCTACCTGCTCTGACATTATCAGAGAGGTGCATCTTATAATAACCGCTGCAGAAACAACGCCTGCATTTGCAGCAGAGAAAACATCACTTGCACTTGCAGATGCTGTTTGTGTGTAAAAATATTAACTGTGTGTGTGTGTGTGTGTGTGTGTGTGTGTGTGTGTGTAATGCCTAGAATAACCTTCATCAGTTAGGGGTTGTTTGGTCGATTAGCAGGTCTCTGAAATGACTGATTTTTTTATGTTAATGAAAAACTATACAAGAATGAGAAAACTTTTAAGAGTTCACTGTGTGGGAGAGTAGGAAATAAGAGACTTTACTGAAAACTTCAAATAGAAGAACCTACAGTGACACACAGAAAGAACAGATGTAAGAAGGAAGAATTAAGAGTTTAAAAACAAAAGGCTAGTGAGCAGTATTGAAGAATGGGAAATAATGATAAAAACAAATAAATAAATGGAGAATGGTTGGAAAAACATGCAATGAAAGGCAGGTAGCAGTGATTTTTAATGCTCCCTGTATTTAAAATGATCAATCTGCTTTTTAAACATAGGTAATAGGATGAATTATAAGTTCCCTTCACTTTCATTTTTAGGGCTGCAACTAATGATTATTTTCACCAGTCTGCCCATATAAAGTTCCAAAAATATTCAAAAGAATGAACTAGTTAGTCTAAATTGTTGCTGATTCATTTCCAATTAACAATTTGAGCAATATGACAATATGACTTATTTTACTGTTCCAGTGAAATTTAAGATTAAGATTGAGTTTCATTAGATTCTGTCTAATCTTTAAAAAAAAAAGTCAGGGGTCAAAAAGTCAGAAAGTTTTCTTCAGTGCTTCTTTACATCTTAGTAACTAAAAGCACATAATTATCTAAAGCACGTTTCAGTTTTAGTATTTCTTCCCATACTTCATAGACCTAAACATATAAACCAATTGGGATGTGGTAAATCTGCAGAAGTCAAAATGGAGCTCCTGCTCCGCTCACGTTGCACTGCAACGTGACTGAAGGATGTGAGCACGGTGCCAAAACAAAACGTGATGCAAGCACTACACGAGAATGTGTGTCACATTTGAGGAAGAAGGGGAAATGGCCGCCATTGCCAAGATATTTGACCTACTATTCGCTCTGAAGGAGAAGCAAGGCACTAGAGGCTTCTAGACAACAGGAGCAACAGGTCTGGAGCAGACGCGCACACATACTCTATTTTACCATCACGGCAACAGGGTAGGAACCTATTTATTAGCATTTTAAACACTTCCACAAATATACACCCAACTAATGTTTCATGCAACTATATGAGTTTTTTCTCTTTGGTGCATTTGGGGTATTTGCTGGACGCTTTTGCAGCAATGCAGCCGCAGCTCGTGCTGCGTTTAATTGTCATAAGAATATATGATCGCACTGTTTACCTCCTGGCTGCGCTCCAACAATGACTGTTTTGATGGAAACCACGTGACAGAGTCCTCTAGTAGGACGTCCCCTCCTGTCTGTCTGCTGAGTCCATAACAAACAAGTCGCAGATAAGGGACGAGAGCAGCCCTCCGCAGGGCAGTGGCTCCTACAACTTGTGAACGTGATACATTTCATTTCCACGGAACTGTCGGAAACTTTTCATCCCTCTGATCGGATGAACTGTGCGTAGTTTGCGGACGAGCTTTCAAACTCCACTTTTTGAACACTTTGACATCTTGACGCTGATGGTAAGAGGTAAAACATTTTTTTTTCTACAGTTCTTGGCTTTATATAGTGTTAAATTATTATTTTTTTAACTAATGAAACATTTGTTTGGTGTATTTCTTTTTTCTTTTTGATACATGTAAAATAGAAGTTTTAGCGTTTCATAGTTTTTCCATATGATACTACTCATTTATAAGAGGCAACGTCTGTGGAAATGATAGTTCACACTCTTTTGTTGTCGCTCGTAACATCCACACGAGTATTAATGCGCGTGTCTTGTGTGGCAATATGAGTGACAAGTGTCATGACACGATGCTGGTTGTTTTGCGTGTCGCATCTCATTGACCCACATCCTCAGTGAATCTAACTGCGTCACCCAGTGCGTTTTTTCCTCCAGGACCTAGTTGTTATTCGCTTTGTAAAACCAAACCTTGGTGCCGTTTTTACCGAGGATTACACTGCGCTGTGCTTCGGCCTGCAGAAATAGATGGTGCATATGTAATTATAGTCATTTTTTGGTGAGAGTGGGGTGAAACACTGGAGGTTTTCTCCGTGTTTTTCTGGAAGTGGGGACACAGTGGAAACCTGATCTGCACACCGCGCCCACGACGCAAAGGACTTTCACTCATTGACCAAAGGAGCGCTGCTGGAGAGAGAAAGCACATTTGATGTTATCGTCTTTTTTTTTTTTTTTTTTTTTTTAGTTAATCACTAACTGATCAGACAGACTATGCAAGAAGACGATGTGTTAAACATGTTTTCTCACGGCCTCTTACTGTCTGTGTCTGCAGGCTGATAAGATGATGGCTCGCTGCGCATTTCTCCTTTTACGCGTGTAAACTGCCAACCACAGTTTGTAGTTAACGCTCCACAATCGACTCTACATTTTATGGTTGATTGTCCCTATTAGGCAAACGTAATGAATAGCTGACTCTTTTAAAAACGCCACTAACCAAATTGAACAGTACCACTACCCGTCTAATTAAACTACAGTAGAGCTGGAGCTATGGAAAAGCCAAAGTTTTGCTTTATTTTGATTAAATATGCCCAGAATATTATATGTCCCATCTAAACCAGAGCTTTGGGCAGGGCTGGCTTTACACATTACAGTGCCCTAGGGCAAAAACGAGCTGTGGGGCCCCTTTTTAAACTCCTTCTGCGCTATTGTTACTGAGTGACTTTATGCAAATATATTTAGAAAAGTGCACTATGGAAGCAAAATAGTATGTGAAATATTCTATACTCTACATGACACGGCCTCAAGATCAGTTGACTAGGCCCCTGACGGTTTCGTTTGTATGCAAACAAATTCAGATTTAATCATATAACTACAAATTGCTGGGGTCTTGAGGGCCCCATTGAGGTCCTGGGGCACAGTGTTTCAGAGGGACCTTATAAGGTATAGTATTAGATTACGAGCAGAGCCATATGTCTGTCTGTGGTAGTTACTGCTCATCACATATCATCTGCTTTTACAGCCTACACACAGCTGATAAAGCTCTAAGCATTTAGTTAAGTGGGAGTCAAACAGAGGCTCAGACTACAGAGTCAACAGGTTGTTATTCACCTGCATATAATTTATTATCTGACACTGTATCAAGATAATACAGGTTGTGACAGGATGAAGCTGGAAAGCCAGTGACAGACGGTGTAGAAGTGAATCTCAGAATTCGACAGTACTGCTCTAATGAAATGTGGCAGGGACGCTGGAAACATTCCTCACAAGTAGGTTTTTCCTGTGTGTGACCTGCTGACCTTTACAGCCGACCTTCGACTAGCAGGCACCGCAGCAGGTGGAGAATCAGGCGTTGCCGATTTATTTGGTATCAGTCCAGGTACCTGTTGTTTCAATAATTACTCAGCAGGTTAGGACACACGTGTATGTGATCATATAAAGCACAAAGGTGCCCAAAGGCTGACTGAGTGGTGAGTCTTAGCATTTAATAGCTTGTATGTGTGTGAGTAATCTACCGCAGTAAAACTGGAGCTCATACCTCACTGAAAGTCTGCCAACACTCCACCTCTGGCCTGCCCTTGCTCTAACACTTTGCATGTCTGCATGTGTTTGTTTCTTGATAGGGACAGAGCGATGGCCTCTCCATCAACATCCACAGCAGCACCAGCTACAGAATCTGACTCAGAGCTCTCACACCTGGGGGGTATCAAGGCCTTGAAGTTGAAGGTGGGGCCGGTGCGGAGGAATCTCTTTGGGCCTGTGGATCATCAGCAGCTGCAGCACGACTTCGAGCGGCTGCTCTGCATGAGCGTGGAGGTGGCCAACAAACGCTGGAACTTTGACTTCCAGGCTGACACGCCAGGAAAGGGCACCAACATCCAATGGGAGCAGCTCAGTTGCCAGGATGTGCCTGCGTTTTACCGCAGCTGCACGGTGAGGCCGGTGTTGCGGTCCAGAGTCGGCGTGATGAAGGGAAAGAGGCGAACATCGTCTTCATCATTTGAGGGTTCTCCAGGATCCAGCAGCTCATCTGGGTCTGGGGACGAATACCTGGAAGTCACCACCACAGGGTGCTACAGGCTGCCACGGCCAGAGAAACGTAAACAATCCGCCATCACAGGTTCGTCCATATCTTCGTTGAAGAAATAATTTGACTTTTTTTTTGGAAATCCTTTCATTTACTTTCTTGCCAAGAGCTAGCTGTGAAGATATCACTCATGTCTGTATGGTAATACTTTTTTTTTTTTTTTTTGCATCCTCCCTTTTTCACAGATTTCTTCAAGGTGAAGAAAAGGAGGCTTCTGCATCACAAACCAAACTCTCGGCAGTAGAAAAGCACGACCAGACCCAGCGGATGATCACTGAGTGGTCCACACATCACCTCACATGTGTCATATCTTATGTATATATGTAGCAATTCCTAACTGACTGTCCATAAGCTCATACAGCATGGGCTTAAAAACTCTAGCACCCATAAACCTTTAATTTACAGCACAGGGAAGCTTCTATTTTCCCAATTAATCAAGCTTAGAATTCAGAAACGGTTTTGTGCATAGTTATATATATTCTGTATACTGTTTTCCTTAGCTTTTTGACTATACTGTGAAGTTATTTTTGAATGCACTCTTTCAGGAAATAACAGAAAATGGACTCTAGTTCTAGGAGGGTAATTTTTTTTAACAGGATAGTATTTGACCTTTTTGTTCTCCCTCTTGTTGAAAGTTATAAGAGGTTTAGATTAGATGAGTTACTATTCCTGGCCTCCCATCACACTTAGCCTTTAGTCTCACCCCATGACTCCAAAAGCTCGAGTCGAGCCAAGGGTCAAACCATCACTTAGGGTTCAAAATTTGGCACTGCGAATGTGATTACCTCAATGTTAAAGGTTAAGCAGTGAGGTATAGAAGTGGTACTTTGATGGCTGCAACTTAAATCCCAAAAAAAAAAAAAAAAAAAAATTTAAAAAAAAGTGACTATTTATTTATTATCCACAATGCTTAGGCATTGTCTAAGTAAAATAATAATAAAAAAAAAAAGTCAAGCAATGTTTAAAACGAGGTAAGATGAGGTGTGGAAACCTGTGCCATTGCCCCCAGATTATGCCTTAGACTATAAATCATTATGGCTCGCCACTTAAAATTATAGGCCAAGATTATCATCATGACAACATAGCAAAAATGGACAAACTGCAAATTATTTTCTCTTTTTGCTTTGTATTATTTGCATAATGGGGTTGTAAAAATCTACTGTTGGGCAGCAGAGCAGAACATACCTTATTTAATTGTATGTTTTTGTCAGCTTTACGCTTTTTAATAATGTAGCATTTTCCATTCTGTCTCTATGTGACGTCCGCCTTGTTAGGTTTTAGACACGTCTTTCTCTTCCACCAACAGAATGTAGCGTTTTAATCACTGTATTGCAGTTCAGAGGAATCATAACATTTGGTTCTACTTATGGTCATTTTTCTTTTACATGAAGAGATGAGCTGCGCCATATTTTCTCTCACCATGCAGTTCTACAAGTGTTTGCCTTGTGTTTTTACGCATAGGAGTGTGCATGAGTCATTTAATTTGGTGTTTATCTTGAGGTTCTTCAAGTTGTAAAAGTCGTGGCAGCTAAGGCAGTTGAACCAAAAAGAAATTTCACGCCATTTAATTAGAAACACATCACACAAGTGGTTCGCTGTCTGAGTGATCTGTTATGGGTCACAGGAGGTCTCAAACACGCTAAGATCTTCGTATCTATACCATAAATATCACACTAAAAGAAGACAGAAAGCCCTGTTTTTAAAGACGGGTTTGCTGGTTTTATGTCATTACTAACTGCTCAGTCAACAACTTTGGTGACTCCAAAAGCACAGTCTACTTTTCGTTCCTACCTACAGTCATTCCTAGTTTGTATTTGGATAAAAAGCCATGACCTGGATTAATCCACTCTTACTACCTCATCAAATAGTTATTGTTTCTTATAGTTACAGTGACACAAACAAAGGAAAAATCAGAACCGATGTAGCACAGGTTGTTTGCATTTAGGCATGAAAGAGACAGACACGAAGAGGGGGTGGGGGTTGTTCTGTTGTGGTAAAAACTGTCAGGGTTTAGCGCTCTGTGTAGAGTTTCACATCAGGTAAAAGAGTCAGTGTGTCAGAGCAGGGCCCGGCTCCGTGCAGAGGAAACTCCGGTCCCTCGGGTGGGGGCCGGGCAGCTTTTGTTGTCTGTGCCTCTCTCGCTGACCCACTTTGAAAGCATTTTCCAGAAACAGACAGAGCAGAGGAATAGCAGGATGAGGAAAAGGGACGGCGTTTAAGAGAAAACCTTCACAACGAAACTTCTCAGACAATCTAGATCAAAGGATTTCTTTGGCCAGACAAGTGGCCTGCTTTTGTCTGCCCCTTAAAAGTCTTAGCATCTCTTTCATGGGCCAACTGCTTCGGTCTCTGCGAAACAAATCTGCATGAAAGCAGTTGTGCATAATCATGTTAACACAATGTTTTTTGATGGTTCTACATGGCTGTATTTCACAGATCTAAAAAAAAAAAAAAAAAAAAAAAAAAAAGGAACAAACTTTTAAATTCACTAGGATGACTTTTCCCCCCAATTAATCTGTGTGTGTTTGAGAGTTCTTGTGTGCACCAATTTTCTCTGCTTGTTTAAGATGAAACTTTCAAATTCTTTATTAACTTATTTTGAGTTTATATTGTTGGTTTTGTGGGGAAATAATTCTAAATTCCCATATTTTGGTAAAACTAATTGTGTTTTTTTTTTTTTCAGAAATATATTCTTCTATATCTGCACTACTTAAAATATCGTCGACAGGATAACTATTTTTGTATTATATTGTATAGTAAAAAAACAAAAGCCTATACAAATCCTTAGAGAAACAAACGCACAGTTTAGGACAAGCATTTTTCCTCCGATTATATTTGTCACTGTTGGACACAGGGTTCCTAACATTTATTAGTCTTCATTAAGTTCTTTGGTAGAAATAAAATATATGTATTAAAAAAATGGCAAATTAAAACAACTGATTCAAGACTAATCTGTTGGTGTCTCACTGTGTCCAAGCAAATTTTGTTTTCCTAGATCACCTGTTGCAGCTACACTGCAGTGTAGCTTTTTTTTTTTTTTTTTTTTTTACTTTGTATATGCATGAATGTATAATAAACTTCATAAACCATTTGTAAGGCAATTTTACTGTAATTTAATACTGGTTTAGGTGGACTTTTTATATTTCTCACAAGTCCTTGCAACATGTAAAAAAATGTAATTGCCTCAGATAAGAATAATTTTCTTTGACAGTAATGTTAAAGAGATTCCATTGCTGGGTTGTTTGGTGCACTGTTGCCATCTATAATGCTGTTCATTTAGTGTGCTCAAAATAATAAAAATGGATAATATTGATAAAAGACAAACTACGGTCCTGAGAGTTTTGTTTCCACTCAGACTTAGTATCAGATGAATGTCTGCACAGGAAGGTTTTCCTTTCTCTTCTCTAATAGCACCACCTGGTGGTTTTGATGAAACATTACACATGTACCCAAATTCAAACGTGTTCACATCATAGCAGGCAATAAAAATGAAGCTTAATGCAGTTTTGAAGCTATAATAAAATTGTATAAAGTTTCATGTTTACACCTGTATCTTATCTGAAATGATGATTTGTAAAACATTATTTGAATTTATTTAAAACAAAAATTGCATTTACATTGATTAAAAGTGTTAAGCTTACATATAAATAAAAATAAAACCACTAAAAAATAAAGCACAGACATAGTTTACATTCTATTACATTTTCTTTACAAGCTCAGAGATTACAGAGGTGCAAGTCAGATTTTAAGCTCCAAAACCCTTAGTTCTGCATTAAGAACCAGTCTCCCACTAATGACAACATTAAAATGCACTGCTAACGCTCTTCATAGATGATAAAAGCACAAAACATGATCGTTCATGTTTCTACATGCAAGGGCAAAAACTACCTGTTGTGCATCTGCCACAGTGGCAAAGAACCAACAAAAAAAAAAACCCATCAAATCTGATTTGAACCTAAATGATCATTTTCCAAATGATGTCTGGTCACTGATCAAGGAATAGACAAACTGAACATTTAAGAGTTATTTCTCCAACTGTGTTTCTGGGGGGAGGGGGGGTCCCTGTAATGCAAATGCTTTACAGTATCATCTTTAACCCTGAATACACTGGAGCAATCAAGTGGCTGTAAGATGGAAAAAAAAACAAAACAAAAAAATCCCAAACCCAGCCCAGATCTAAGTGGTTAACTAAAACCTCATTATTGTAAGAATCCTAGAGTGCAATAATGATGATCTCAACCTAAAATGACATAAATAGCATACAGCTCTACAAATCAGACAAATTACCACATTACAGTTATTATTCACATTCTGCTGGCAATTTTGCTCCCAGACCCGTCTCCAACGGCCTGATCTTTAAGTTAAGAACGTGTGGTTTAAAGTTCCATTTCATTCAAGTACATCTACATTTAAAAAGTTAAATATTTACATCCAATTAAGCCCTAAAGTATATACATGAGTACATTCTGTGATGGCCTTGCAAGACCTGAGCTCACAGACAGATGTGGCTGACAGTAAGGCCCTTTCAAAGATTATATCAGGCACTTCAGCTCCATGTTTACATCTCTGCAAATTACACCACAGACACTTCACATTTCATCTTATGCTTTTAGTGCGAGGATAAGACTTTAGTGTTGTGCTCACCTTGTTGCTCACATAGGTGTTGACAGTGGCAACTCTGGGTCACCTTAACCATTCCGACTCACCTAAAGAGCTGGCTCTGAGCCACCGATAACAGTAGAAATATTGCAGTTGTTATATTACAGATGGTCACAGCTGCCGTCGCAGCGCCCGCCTGTCTCTCCACATTGCACACAGTTCTCGGATGAACAGGGGAGTGATGAACACGATGCTGCCCCCTGTCTGTAACAAACCAAAAAAAGTCAGCTACGGGGAATTCAGCAGTCCTTCATTGCGTTCACATCTTTTTCTGCTGTGCCACGACAATGCAGGCACAAAGGCCTGTTGTGATTTTAGAAAGTCGTCTTACCATGACGATGAAGAAGTAGAACACATACATCCAGCCCAGCTTGCTCTCAATCAAGGACACCAGGTACTAGTGGGTGATATAGACAGAAACACACAGGTCAAAGTCAAACCAGTCTATGGATGTGACTGTGGATAGAAACGTACATAAACAGAACCACTGTCACGACTTTTATATCAACCTGAGATTTCCTTATGAAATGTCAGGTATCCGTTTACCTGTCCTGCAGCAGCTCCAATACTTCCAGTTCCATCCACTATACCAGTGACAGTAGCCAGAGCCTCCTGACTGCCCCTCAGAGCCTCCTGTCTGCCCAGGTCTGCAGATATGGCGGAGCTGATCATATTAGAAGGACCGCCAATGAAGAAGCCGGTAACAGCCAACAACACAGCGTTTATCAGCTGATCATTAGGTGAACCTGAGGGTGGAGGGAGACTGAACTAATTTCTGAACTGACACAAAATCAGCCTGAAGTGTTTTTAAGCCTAAAATGTTGCTATAGTGTGCTTCATGAGGGCAGAATATAACTACTTCTCCAACGCTTGAGTATAGCCTACAAATACTCTCTGATAAGTATGTACTCACGGCTGTATCCCACCAGGGCTCCCATCGCCAGTGCCAGACTCAGTGACAGCACCGGGGCTCTCTTCCCCATGCAGTCAGAGATCAGCCCCTGAACTGTTCCCCCTGACACAAGGGAACAAGATGACAGGTCAAATTCAAAATTAACAAACCCCGTGACGTTAAATTTAACTTTGGTTGACGGGGTACGACCAGCAGCAGTAAGTCTGCCACTTACCGATGATTCCGCCGACATCGTACCACACAGACAGGCGGTCAGCCTCCGCCTCCTTCCAGCCGTAGTTGTTGCTCAGGTAAAAAGGCAGCCAGAAGAAGAAGGAATAGTTGACCAGCTTCAGACAAGCATAAGCCAGGGAATACTACAGTACACACAGAGAAAACTGTAATCTCTTGTATCATTTGTCCCTGCACCACCTGTGGCAAAATGCTAGTGGTAAATGAATTTGTCTTGGCTTTTTGGGAGCTTCAGACTCACAGGTACCACACCAGGCAGACGGAAAGCCTGAAAGAAGCTGATCGCTTGGGAACACTCTAGAGATTCCTCCGTCTGCTGAACCGACGGGTGTCGCCTGGCGTACGCCTCCACCTCGTCCTCCTCGTCACTCATCAGAGGCCTGTGGCTGTCCGTGTCCGTCTCTACAGGGCCGAGTCCAGTCTCCGACTCAAAACTCAAACCTGACACACGCATTGACAGATGTTCAAGCTCTATTCAGTTACGAGTTTAGTTATTACACACACAGCTGTCCCAGTTCAAACTGGCCCCTGTGGGAATTTGAGCAATACAAGCATCCAAGAAGCATTCTGCATAATGCTGGGATACGCCTGTGTTCCTTGACATCCTTACCCACTTCCTTTGGGGAGGTAAGAAGGCCGAAGAACACCACCACCCCGCCAGCAAACTGCACCACAGAGGTCACCAGGAAGGCGTACTGCACACACAACATGAAGTGTGTCATTTTAGTATTTAGCTGCGGGGGGGGGGTATTATGGTTCAAGGTGTCAGTAACATGCATGTGTCTTACCTCGTATCCATACTTGAGCACGCTAGAAGCCAGGAAGGCCCCGAGGATGTTGCCTACAGAGGCACAAGCGCTCCACAGGCCAAACACAAAACCCCGCCTGGAAAAAACACAAGAGAATTATTCATTTTTTTTAATCCATCCATCCATCCATCCATCCATCCCCGCTTATTCCTTAACCAGGGTCACGGGGATCTGCTAGAGCCTATCCCAGCTCTCTTTGGGTGGAAGGCAGGGGTACACCCTTTTTTTTTTTTTTTTAATCCTCCCAATTAAATTTGAAATGTATAGTAAAAAAAAACAAAACAAAGCAAAAAAAAAAAAAAACAATTCAATGCAACTTCACAGATGCAGCTCACTGACTTGCTATTTTTACATCCAGCAAAATGATGTTTAAAATCCTGCGGCTGAGGAGTCTAAATGGTGTCTATGTTTTGCAGCAATGAATGGGTGTCATTGTGTCAGTATGTGTGTCTCTCTGTGTGTGGGTATATTTTAAAGCTTAATTTGATACACACAAGTCTCTCTAAATATATCTAGACAGATGGTGCAGTTGTAACATTTGAAGCAATGTTACGTAACAGCAGGTTTTGTAAACAGAGACATGTCACACACCCCGTCTTGCCAAACCAGTTGCCCATGACAGCCACAACGCAGGGCCAGACGGCTGACTGCAGCAGACCGTTCAACACCCACAGGCCACAGTACAGGTACTTGTTGTAGATGTGGAGCCATTCAGTCAGAGTGCCGAACAAAAACTCCTGCAAACACATAAAAAGCCATCGTTGTTCTCAAAAAGCATTAGATCTCATTTTAGGATATCAAGACTAAAATCTCTTCATAAAGAATCACGTGTTGATCAAATTACATTTTTATTAAAGCAAGAATTTAAAATTACTGACAGAAACAAGTAGCAGTGATGTTGGATCATTCCCAAATTTGACATCACTTATTTGAAGATTTCAAAACCAGTGGACAACGTAAGTCAAATGTGCAAAATTAGCTATTTAATTAGCTATTTTTGCCTGCCCAAAAAAACCCCCCAAAAATTATGAAAATCAAGACAGATATTGATATTAAAACTATAATCACTATCAAGAATTACATACATAATTCACCTTATGGTCTGTGTACTCACCACTGCAGCGGAGCCACACAGGCCGAAGCAGAGCACATAGCGCAGGTTCACTCTGTCCCCAATCACACCACTCAAATATAGACCCTATGTGGACAGGAACAAACAAACAAACAAACAAACACACACACACACACACACACAGTATGTTTATTACTTGTTTCCAGCAACACAAGTAATACCTGAGTGGTGTTATAGCGAAAACTGTTTCACTGTATGATGATTCAAATGACTTGTAGTGAGGTTTTTCTGAATAAATGTGAGCAAAGGAAATCTGATTTTATTCCCTGCCCTATTGTGAGTACATGCCACCTTCAGACCAGTTTCTACCAGTTCAGCCAATTTCTGTGGCAGGCATCTTTACGATCGCATGTCTGAATGCAGAAAACCATGTTCCCCACTCACCACGGCATATGAGAAGAGGAAGATGGAGTCCAGAGCTCCCAGGAACAGAGTGGCCTGCTTTTCATCTGCAAACAGATGATTGTCCTCCCAAGTCTGGGACAGAGAAAACACAGTTAATTATAAGCACTTCACTACCACAGGGTTTTAAATGTCAAGGGACTGTTAGGCCTCAGATACAGATTTAATAATAGTTTCCCAGAGAACTGAGGTTCTGTTGTAACATTACAGTTTACACAGGGTACAGTGAAAACAGTGAAATCCATTTTATAGTATGACCATGTTTGCTGGTGTTTAGTACCTCTTCGGGGGAGAAAGCGGGTGCGCCGCCATTCTGGACAGATGGCGTCCACTGGGCTGAGATGCTCACTTTCACATTGCTGAACGTTTTCCTGGAGGCATGCAGCAACACATAGCTGGACGGAGAGAAGGGAGGTTTTCGCAGAACATAAAAGCAAATCTCTCTCAAATCTGTTTTACTTTAAATCATCTTAGTACAGATGCAGGAGTCGTAGGTGACATAATATTATCACAACACTATTTATCTAAGACAGCTGAAACAAAAAATACAATTAAACCCAACTTTCCTATTGAGCTCCAGTGTTCGGCATTATGTGGGGTTATTGTTACAGACAGCAACCTTTCCTGTCCATTGCTCCTGATGAGTGTCTGTTTATAGAGTGCCAATAAAAATGACATGGCCTACTCTGTTTAACTCACCAGACGTAATCCATTTTGAAATAATATAGATTTGTATAGAAACTGACTTTTTTCTGAAATATTCCAACTATACGAAAATACATACATTCCATTTTCCTTATCTGTGTAGCAACCCTGACAACTGGAAATCTATAGACATAGTCCATTCTTTCTTGAGTATGACTGACCTCGGTTAACCTTGCCCCTAACCTTACCTCCATTAACAGCTCAAATCCACCCAGTGTGTTTCTACACTGGCTTTATTGATATTTCCTTTCACTTCAGACCCTCTTATGCAACTGCCCCATTTGGTTGTGGCTGGTTTGGACATTTTCGTTTCAAAACTGATGAACAGCTGGAAATCTGATCAGTCCTGTGATAATTTCAAATGAACTTAAATAATCTCAGAAATTAAAAGGGTTTTCATTTAGACTCAGCAGACCAGAGCCAGGATGGGTCTAGTTTACCTAAAGAAGGTCAGGAGGAAGGCAACCAGATGATGATGGGTGTACTGTGACAGGTAGCCACAGCACGAGGGAGGCATCACAGGGGCGGCTGGAGGAAGGAAGACGAGGTGGAGGATGAGGAAGGAGGTGGTGTTGGTCTGCAGGGGGAACAGCAGCTGGACAGGGGGAGGATTCAGCTACAGTCTCCAACTACACCACATGGGACAAGCACATCACAAGAGCAACAACAAAGATGTATGAACGGAAGAAATTGAAAACCAATGTTAAAATGCTTTACTGTACTCGATGGTTTGACTGTACAGTTTAATTACAGGCCAACAGCTTGTAGAAAATGACCACAGCACTAGAAACTAATGTTCGATTACCTCAGGCTTAAATACCAAATGGGTTATTACATATGGACAGCACAGTGTAAAAACAACCAAACAACCAGTGTTAAGATGCATAGCTGTGAATGCTGAGGTGTGGCTGTGGCAGCTGCAGGTAATAATGGGCCCAGTGTGTATTAACTGCACTGAAACCATTCCCCCAACCCCCACCAGCCCCTCCAGCTTTAAATGTGCTTTTTCAAAACCAGCTGAGGCTTTTACACAACACCTCCTCTATGTGTTTGCCTGTTTTCTTTTTCCCACATTTCTGACCCAAATATATATATATATATATAAAAAAAAAAAAAAAAAAAAAAAGTTCCACCTCATGGAGCCAAGTTACACCAGAAAACCTCTGGGGTCATGTAATTAACAAGATAACCTCTAAATACAACATCGACGTTATTGTAAAAGCACCTTTTCTGCCTTAAAACAGTAACGTTACTCCCATACTAAACACTGGCCTGTCCCTTTCTTTTTTAACACAGTTCCTTATCAACTAAATCACGCAGTTAAAGGCTGTTTGCTGTCAGACTGTAGGCAAATTAGACCGCTCAGCATTAGTTTGATGTCTGGTGGCCCTTTTCAGCTATCTACCTTCACTGACTGGTTAATGTCGCGTAATCCTGGTGTTTTACTACTACTGTTATTTTAAAAATGACGTGTACGTACACATAAAGATTATATATCCAAGTCCGGCGTTTTGTTTATCTTAGAGGCAGCTTCAGCTTCTACCCCCACCTTTACCGTCAGAGCAAACGTCCACGTACAAAATATTATACTGTCAGTCACTTCAAAATCTGCACAAAGCGCATTTTCTTACCTGTGAGCTCCTGTTATTGCAGACTAGCTTCTCCCCGGGTCGATGAGTCTGCGTTTGCGATGGACTGGCGTGTCGGTCACGTCACTGGCCGGAGCTCTGCTGCCCCCGTCAGGACGGGAGTGGAAGTACAGGGGTCTAAAAAATAAAAGCTGCTGGGACTGGCATGAGAAAGCAAAAACAGCTGTTCTGCTTCCACCTGTCACTGCGCCACTTGTGTTGTAAAGCCAAGTTATCATTGGCTGTACGCAGATTGCAATATACAACATTTACCGCCCAAACTGCCTTTAGTTTAATGCTCCAGTTCATTGCATGATCCTACAACAGAGCCCCAGGACTGATCAGCAATTTGGATTGTGGTAAGGCTGAATCAATGATTCACATTTAGTTTGTTAAGTACACAGTATATACAGTATTTTTACAGACTGTTCAGGAATGTTGTACATGCATCTAAAATTGTTCTAAATTTCATATTACTTACTAAGTATTACTTTGTGTCATATAACAGCACCAAAGTTGTATTGATTTATATGCTCTATATAATTAAGGGTTAAAAAATCAAAAGGTTCATTTGTCACATACATAAGAAATATGGACAGTGACATGATCTGTGCATGCTTCTAAGGTTGGGCTTAAAGAGGAGTGTGGAAAATAAGGATTACATAAAAAAGAAACATGCAAATACAGGTTCAGGACAACAGGTTAAAAATATATGAAAAGTTTTTGTCACAAATGCAAATAAAACAACATTAAAAATGTATTTAGGATTACAGAGGTGGATGAAACAAAGAACAACAACAAGAAATAAATGAAAAAATATATTATGATCAGGTTTGAAAAAGTATGTCAGAATGTTTTCATGTTGAAATAGGTTTTTAAATATTAGCTTATTCTTTTATGGTCACACTTAAGCACATGATGGAATCTGTATCATGGTCAAAGAGGCTAGATGAGTGGGTTGATACAGACGTATGAGCAACTGCAGCTCAGAAGCAGCTGTGATGTAAATTTCAATGAACTTCAGATTTGGAGGGAAGCAGCGTAATATGATGACGTCTGTCTTGCGTCACTTGGAAACTTTATGGGATAGAAGTAGTTTCAGCATTAAGAGTCATGAATTCATTCGACATAGCTTATCCATAATGTCAGTTTAGAGAGAGATCACCAGCAGATAAGGACTCATAAAGAGAGAAAGAAACACACACCGATAGAGAGAGTGAGAGAGTGAGGGAGGGAGGGTGGAAGTTGTGTTTAGGGTGCATGCGGAGAAAGAGTGAATGAAAGCTGAAGATTGGAGAAGAGAAAGGGAGAGAAGTGCACAGCAGTTGGAGGTGTTTCTATTCTAACTTAATTAAACATTAGATAAATCCCTTCAAGCCTGGAGAATCAGCTCAGAAAGGTTAGTGCAGACTGTCAAACCTGGACATACGGCACACCACAGTGCTTTGGCGGTTATACCAATGGATACTATTATAGCAGCTTTTGTGTCAATATGCTCCCATTTCACTCATCAACCCATGGAAACTGTGCAACACAAGGAGGTAAGAAATACATATATATGTGTTTATATAGATGATATATTGCATATTTGAAAATATGGAATGTTGAAAATTGTTCATGTGATTTCATTGTCTGATTACAGAAGAAAAAAATAATATTATTTAGTATATTTTTTTCAATGTGCAGCCCGAGAAGGTTTACTGTCTCATCACACAGTAACTATTTATCTGGAGGCATTTTTTTCCCAGCTATTGCTGCTTTAATGTATTGAGTTCCTGTGCTCGTGTGCACTGTCATCTGGACAACATATCAAGTAAACAAATGATGACACCAGCTCCAGATCTGGGAAATTACCCAGGCACTATCTCAGAGACCAGTGAACTTTGAAACATGGCCCTTAGAGATGTGAAAATATGAGAGTCACAAAGAGGAGAGCAGAGCATTTTAGTCTCTGTGAGGGTCAAAGGTCGGTGTCCTGTGAGAACAAAGCAGTAGAATACAGATCACACAGCCGTATGATAAAGGAAAAACAGCAGAGAGAAGAGTGATTCAATCACACAAGAGCTCCCTAATGACTGCACCCGGTTCCCTGTCTGTCATCTCTTTCCTTGATTCTTCCCAGCTGGCCCCTGAATACTCAACCGAACATGTCGGTTTTGCTGAGGACTTTAATCTCATATTGATCTGCTAAGAGAAAGATTTTTGCCTTGAACAAAGTAACTGTATTGTCAAATTTAGACAACTCCATCTCACTTAGAAAATGCCTTTTTTTTAAAAAATTAATCATATGACTGGTCAGATTTCTTTATTTGTTTTAAGGTTAAAACTGCTCTAAATTAAATAAAGATTTGTCTTGCTGAAAGGCCTAGAGCCAAGCAGGAAATTATCTTTACAAAAATGTTGATATCCAAATTCTGAATGCTTCACTCAACAAAAGCAGGTAATCAATGAAAGCACTGACTATAGATGCTCCTCTCTGCCCCCCTCTCAGGCGTACAGTGATCATGGAGACTGCTGAGAGAATGAAAACAAGCCAAGATTGCATCAACTCGACTGTCAACAGGTTTGTACCACAAAAGGTTTATTGGTGAAGGATTCTCCTTTTAGAAAATGGACGATATACCTCTCAAATTCCTCCCAAGCCTGAGAAATAATTAACAGGACTTAGGTTGCACTTTACTCATCACGTCCATTAAGGAGAAGTCAGTAAAGGTCTTTGAACTTTAGGGCTTCCCATTTCCTCCCGTTTATTTATTAAAACATAACGGTTTGATGAAATGGGCCTCAGTCCAACTATGTGTTTATTTAGCCAGGCCGATGAGAAGAAGATGCTCATACATTGGCTTGTCCTCTGGCATTTACTCTCAGGCTGAACTTTCCCACTGTCACCAGAAAAAAATTGAGTGTCCCCCCTAACTGGCAGTGACAGTGACCATATTGGGAAGTTCAAGATAACTAGTATTTTTATTGCATTTTACCCTGTTGAATTAAGGCAACTGATATATTTATGATTTCCTGAAGAAATCTGGAAAACACTGGTTTGCATTTTCTATAGCACAATGACAATGAGATGTCAAATGTGTATGTTTGAATGGATTTTTAAAAGCATGTTATTTAATACCCTCATCTACAAAAAAACTGGAGATGATTGCAATATTTTTGTCATACAATTGAATTGGTTGAGTCTGTATTGCAGTGGCAGAAACAAATAATGTAAAACTCAACAGAAGTGCTTTTCGTTGTGTGTTTAGGCTGAAGAAGGGCTGTCTCAGTGGGAGAAGTGGTTTCCATATTGTTTCAGTGAAAAACAGGGGAGCTGGGCAAAGAGGAGAGGGTGTACCAAAACTCCCCTTCACCTCGTTAGACAATCTGAGCAACCAGAGGGGAGATTCACCCATGATGGCGCAAAGGAGGCCGACCTTTGACCCTCACAGCAACACACTGTTCGTAGGCAACAAGCTGCCCAAATCCAATGGAGGCAACATTAAAGACAGGATTTCTCTTTGGGAGGGGAAGGAACCCACTCATTCACCCATTACCTCAGGTTCATCAAACCAATGCACTAATGAGAAAAGGACAGACTCCCTTGCAATAAGCAACAGTAAAACTACTGATGGGCTGAGTACAGATAGTTGCAGGGGAACGACACATATGGAAAAGGAAAATATTGGGAAAGAGAATGTAGGAAAACTTGGGGATTCAAGGCCTTGTTCATCTGTTGAAACTGGGAAACAGCTAAAAGGGACACTGAAGAAGAATAAGGCGAGTGAAACCCAAAGAGAGGAGGATTGTAGAAGAGTGGCTCACAAAGAAAAGCAAGACCACGAGAAAGAGAACGTAGAAAAGCTTGGAGATTCAAGGCCTTGTTCACCCACAGTGACGGTGCAGCATCAGGGTGGGACTCTGAGGAAAAGCAATGACAAGACGGCAGTAGAACAAACCACCCAGGAGAAAAGAGCCGTGTTTACGCTCTTTAAAAAGCTGGAGGCTATGGGGGAAAACCACGGGAAAACCCTTCCAGAGCTTGGAAACTACTTCAGCCCGCAGAGGAAGGACAGGCAGGTAGAAGCGATCAAAAAAGACTCTGAAGCGATCATTAAGAACGGTGCAGGGAGATCCTCTGGGGCCAGAGAAGGAAAGCCGCACCAAGAGAATGTGTACACAGAGCCAGGGATGCCCCCCATCAACCCAGTCCCCAAACCCAGGCGCACCTTTCAGCATCCAGCTGTGCTCCCAGTGGAGAAGAATCAAAGGCAGGGGAGAGGGCAGAGGAACCTCCCTCCACTGCCCTCCATCTCCACACGAGACTCATCAAAACCTCCTTCTGGTGTTTACTGGAGACCCAAGGGTGACAGAGTCAGAGAAAACATCAACAGGTATCAGAAAAGTCAGTTCCTTCCAGATATAGTAACTAGAGCTAAAGCAACATTAGATCTGAGGATGAGTTAATTAACATATACTTTTGTAATATATTCTAATTTATTCTGTTCTGTTCATCATGACAGAAAGTCCTTTGAGTTTGAAGACCTTACAAGCCCAACTAGTCCTCTCTTCTCCCACTCTCTGTCCCAGGAACATCACTATGAAGACATCCTGGGTTAGACATGTCTATTACACATCATTTTAAAAACAATAAAAAATGCTAAAAATACATGAAATGCACACAGTCTTTTGTTCTTTCTGCAGACTTGTCCAAGGAGAACCCATATGAGGACATAGAGCTGGAGAGTCAGTGCTCCCAGCAGTCTTTGCCCTCCTCTCCTGGTGCAGATACTACAAAGGTTCCTGCAGAATAAGCCCAACATAACCCTTTATATAGACAAGACTTCTGAGGTAAATGATTAGGGAAATATCTGAAATGATTGTTATGCATGCAGGCCTCGAGACCTGGCTTCTTCAGGCAAAATTCAGGTAAGAGCTTTAAGCTGCTGGACCTGCGGAGAGCCAACCAGCAGATCCACGGTGCCAGCAGTGGAGGTGTTTCCTCTCCACCCCAGCTCAGCCGTCCCTCAACCCCAACAGGGCCTGAACACACCGCCTGGCTTCCTGGCGATTCCTACAGCCGCACCTGCCGTAGAATACCAACGGTGTGTGTATTTCTGAGCTGTACATATATTTCGTCATGCAGAATCCCTTATCTAGAGTAGAAGTTTCACCTTAAAACCTAAAAACTAAAAATAAATTCAGCTGTAATTCACTGATATGTTATAAGATATTCTCACACTGAGTCATGGGTTTTTCCAACAGGTTGTGTTGAGGATAAACAGCATCTTTGAGGCTCGGATTGGGAAGAAGCATCTAAGAAGGATCTATCACTACGCTGAGACAAGCTCAGGAAGAGGTGATGCTGCCATCTTAATGAAGTGAAGCTTTCCCCCCTCTAATGTATTTTCTGATGACTTTAGAAACTTGACTTTTGTTTATAGTAACAGATGAGAACAGTGACTCTGAGAGTGAAGTTGAAGAACGAGCAAAAGGTAGGAACGAGCACCACAGAACGCCCCCCCCCCCCCTTTTTTACATGTTTAGACATCTTCAGTTTTACCCATACTCTGTTACTTTCCTCTCTCTCAGCTCACCGTCAGCGCCTTGTGTCCGTCCAGTCCGCCCTGAGCCAGCAGAGCCAGACCCAGGTCCACTACAATGGTACAAACACCAGAAACAGCTCTCTGGAACAGGAGGTCCACCAGCGCAAACTCTTTGAGTATTTCCTGGTTGTGTCACTGCAGAAGTCAAAGGCTGGTGTCCACTATCTGCCGGAGGTCACACAGCAGTTCCCCCCAAAGGTCAGGAGCAGAGAAAGAAGGGCCTAATGGCTTATAGGCCATAGTCATTTTGCTGAGAATTAAAGTACAGCCGGCAGGAAAAAGTCTCATTCAGAACAAATCCAGGAATTCAACTTTAAAAGTTTAAGATCTTTTAAACCTGAAATAAGAAAAGAAATGAGATGTTTAGATGGAAGCAAAATTACAACCTGCCATAATCCAAAACTTCAAGCTTCAATTTGTCCCTAAAACCGTGCAAACTTCTTCCAGTTAATGAAGGACACATATGCATGCTTATTGATGGAAACAAAGACAAAAAGGTGGAAGTTTGGTCTGTTGTTGTCTTGCAGTTGGAGCGAAGTTTCAAGTTCATGAGGGAGACGGAGGATCAGCTGAGGATCATTCCTCAGTTCTGTTTCCCTGATGCTAAAGACTGGGAGCCAGTTGAGAATTTCCCAAGGTCAGGTTACACATTTAGATTACAAACTGCCTTATATCAAGCTTTTCCTTATAATTTCAATTTAAATGAATGGTCAAAATAATTTTGGCCTTTAGCAGCTCAGAAAACTTACTCTTTATTTCCACTAGAAAACTAACCATTTGATCCATGACTTACATGAATGGTGATGTAAAAATATTTCCCAGAAGAATAAACACAAAAATAATAAATGTCATTATTACAGTTTGTGTGTATTTGCTGTTTGTTTTTATGTATTAACTGTGGCTCGTCCCTTACAGTGAGATGTTCTCCTTTGTTTTGACTGGAGAGGACGGGAGCAGGAGGTTTGGATACTGCCGGCGTTTACTGGTAAATAAAAATGAATCCAATAATGAATAGCAGAGTGTGGTGCTACTGGACAGGAAGTGGCTAAATACCGCAGTGACGGCTGAATAAATAAGTACGCCAAAATAGTCAGAGCGCCTGTGGGAAAACAGTCCATCTCAGAGTCTGGGAGGAAGTGTGTGAGACTGGGAAGAGTGTCTGTGTGTAGATACAGCATATTTTTGTGTGTTTGCATTTTTCATTTCGCCTGTTGAAGTATAGATGAATGAATTCTCATTTTGTAAAGATTTGTATAGCCAGAAATAGAGTGAGGAGATTTTCTAACTCAAGCTTTGGGATATTTTCATATTGTAACAAAGATATTACATTACTTTCCATAGGGATGTAAAAAAAAAAAAAAGGAAGGTATTTTTATACTTATAGTAAATTTTTTATCATATGCCGATAACCTTCTACACTGAATTTGTCAAGATTTTGAGTCAAAAAGCAGCAACAAATAAGTTTCTCCCTTTTCAGCCCAGTGGAAAAGGCAAACGTCTTCCAGAGGTTTACTGTATTGTCAGTCATCTTGGCTGTTTCAACCTGTTCTCCAAGGTAATTCACACCAACCTTTTCCCAGTGATCATATTATTCAAAGAAAAGCAAATAAGCACACATGTAAAGGGTGTGTTTGCATGTACCAAAGGTGTTGGATGAGGTGGAGAGGCGGAGGGCTCTGTCTCCTGCTCTGGTGCAGCCCTTCATGAGAGCCATTATGGAGGCTCAGTTTCCAGCTCCAGGAAGAACCATCACCATCAAAACTTTCCTCCCCGGCTCGGGCACTGAGGTGAGGGACGCTGGGGGACATCGGGAGTACCAGCTGAAATTTAGATCACAGAATTACTCCATTAGAGTTTCAAGTTGCTCTCTACTGTGATAAGGTGACTTTAGTGCTTGTGGTAGCTGTAATCATTTTTAGGGGGAGGAGAATGTGAATTGAAATATTGTGGTGGACAAATTTAGGTGTTTTTTTTTAATTTAGAGTAAGTTTTTCACCAATGACCTTTTTCAGATTTTTCAGGTTAAGAAATGATCTTGAAAAACCTAAAAAAAATCCATTACCAATAAAAAGAAATACATTAAGGGGAGAAAAGGAAGGCTCTTGGTGTGTGAAACACTTTAATTCTTATCCATCCCACTTCCCAGCTGATGGAGCTCTGTCGACCCTCTGACTCCCGCCTGGAGCACGTGGACTTTGAATGTCTGTTCTCCTGTTTGAGTCTGCGGCTGCTCCTCCGGGTGTTCGGCTCTCTGCTGCTGGAGCGAAGGGTCATCTTCACCGCTGACAAACTCAGGTCGGTCAGACCCCCTGCAGGGTTTGCAAACACCTCTTAAAAAAACCAGGTTGCCCTGAACACCTGTTTCTGTGATTATTGAGGATGCAGATATTAGACAAACACAACAGGGATGTTTTCAGGGTGGTCTTGTCCCACATTTTTAAATACATATAAGACAACCCCAGTTTTATTCAGGGAACATGCCAGAGAGATATTTTAGGGGCAGCTTGTTCGGGTTATTGTGCTGGGGCCAATTTTTCTGTTCTCCAGGAGGAAGCCAGTGGGATTCAGAAAGAGTAGTCACAGTAGTAAAGGACAGGAATGCAAAGTTGAATGAAGCAAATGAATGAAGTATGTAGCCTTGTTTTGCTTTCTGAAAAATGCTGTTACTACAGGGACTATTCAGTGTTCAGACTATTAAGACTATGCTGCCCTCATGTGGTGAGATTGAGCAATGCACTATTTTTTCAGTGGCCCTGTTCTACTGTACCTGCTCCACTTTCTCCCAGCTTCCTCTCTTACCTTCTACTTTTTTTTTACATCTGCTCTTCTTTTTTCATTTTTCTCTCTCTTCCTGTTTTCCTTACCTTGCTGTCCTCACTCCCAGTACCCTCTCCCAGTGCTGCCATGCAGTCGTGGCACTGCTTTACCCCTTTGTGTGGCAGCACACTTACATCCCTGTGCTGCCCTCAGCTATGCTCGACATCGTGTGCACCCCGACTCCATTCATCGTCGGCCTGTTGTCCAGTTCCCTTCCACAGCTCAGTGAACTGCCCCTGGAGGAGGTCAGAGAAAAACACTGGTTCCTGTTTATTTTCAGATGTGACCACATTTGTCACATAAATACATTCATTCAAAAAGGGCTTATAATATAAATAATAATTTAGGATTCCTGTGAGCAGGTTCTGGTTGTGGATCTTGGGAACAGTCGATTTCTCAGACAGGTAGGACTCTGTGTGTTTCTGATGGTTCTGCATGATCTGTATAAATGTGGAAGAAATTATTTCATCCTTTAAAGTGATATCCTATCTGGTCCTTTTCCTTGTAGTTAGATGATGAGGACTCCATCCTCCCGTCTAAGCTTCAGTCAGCCCTGGAGAACGTTCTAGAGAGGAGAAGAGAGCTCGCAAATGAGAGAGGAGGTGACACCCCCAGTGGTAAGACATAAGTAAACAGGTCATAACAAACTATGAAAATATATGTAGATGTAGCTCTTTGATCATCAGCACCCTGCAGAGGGATTGTTGTACATATGCTACATGTCTGCTTCCTTCCTTCCTTTTCAGACCCTGGACATCTTAGCACAATTGTGTCTGAGGCCTTTGTTCGTTTCTTTGTGGAGCTGGTAGGCCACTATCCACTCTTCATCATTGGCGAGCGGGAGGATGGCTACTCCTCCTCGTCGTCTTCCCCAGCCCCCTGCTTTTTCCAGCGGGGGGGATTTCGTAAAGCGACCCCATCTAAGACTGTGCGTCGCTTCCTGGAGGCCTTCATGGAGACCCAGATGTTCGGCTGGTTCATCCAGGAGAGAGAGCTCCACAGACAGGCTCTGAGAGGTACAGAGGTGCAGCAGCTAGTGCAGGTTCACAGGGATTTGATCCAGTGGTTCATGATTCCTTCTCTGTCCTCAGGTCTGTTTGAAATGAGGGTGCAGGAATATCTCGATTCGATCAATGAGAATGAACACCGAAGGGTAAACAGGTTTCTCAAAGGCTTGGGTAAGTATGTCTCTGAGCTATTAGCCAGGGTGTCAAACTACAACATTAGGTGCATTCTCACCTTAAACCACTCTTTTCCTTTGTTTTAGGAAACAAAATGAAATTTCTTTCCAAGAAATAATACAACTACAACTGCACAAAATGAGACCAAGTAAAGCAGAAGCAGCACAGGAACAAGAAAGGACTTCAAGAGCCACAGAAACCCAATATGAAGGATGATTTAGTGCTTTTTCAAAGCAGCTTGTCATCTATGTCAGTGAGTGACATTTTCACTCATTGACACATTGAAAATTTCGTTCCTCATATGCTACAGTTTGGTAGTCACCCTGTGCATACACTCTAAATTGACCTGTAACAGTCAAGGGACTTTCTAAATCCAACAGGGGGCAGTAGTATATTTTCCTCAGATTAGATCATCTTGACTCTGCTTTTTAATACTTCAGTTTTCTTTTACTTATACCAGTGGCAACATCACAAGTGGTTTGACTTTGACAAGTAAATAAATATTTTCTGTTTGCTATTTAAAGTGTTAAGATTTTGTCTTGATGTTTTTTTTTTTTGTTTTTTTTTTTCTTTTCTCCATCCAGCAAATGTCCAGGTCTCATATAATCACTGCATTACATGTTTAGAGTTTGGTTGTCATTTTTGTAAACTTTGTAAATCTATTTCTGCAAATTATAAATGATCACATTATTTTATGGTAAATACATAATAAATCCAATATCCATGGTTTTACAATATGGTTTTTGTTACACACTGGAAAATGCTGAGAGGCAACTCAAAGCCAAAGGAGTTGTGTTCACTCAGCATTTGTGTGCCAGTTTTACACAGTGAGTAATCCACATACCACCCATTTGCTAACCATTCAGTGCTGTGTTTCTATGTTTCAAGTTATTTGGTCTTTTTACTACAAAGACTTTTGGTTCAGAGCTGGTGGCGACATTGTTATTTTAATCTCTGAGTCATAGAAACAAAGCAGATTTCTAGTCCACAAAGAGAAAATCGCATTTTTGTCAGCATGAAAACCTAACACAAGTGCAGAGGAGAGTAGTGTATTGTCTGAGGAATAGTGCGCTTCATTCACACCTGCTGTGCAAGCCTGAAGGCCCTTCGGGTAAGGTGCAACACCTACCCCTGTCACCTTTTTAGTGGTGATTTCACACAAACACATCTGCTGACGCAAATGATGCATACACACAGATGGACGGAGTAAAAAACACATAAAAGGCTTTGTACACACACAAAATCATTGCAAACGCTCTATTCCAGCATTCCCAGCTGGTGGTAAATGAACTTCTGTAGCAGCCACAGGCTGCACAAAAAAATCTGTGCAGTAGCTAATGTGAAAAACCACTTGATTAAAAAGACGTATATCTAAACTGAGAGTGCGTGAAGTACTGTATAAATTAAATGATCAATTATTACAGTAGCTGTTTGCCCAAAGTGCTGGACCAAAGAATTTTAGCTGAAAAAATAGAAAGCTACAGTATAAATAAAAAAACTGATGTTATTAGGGTGGAAAATGAATAAACATAACACCAGACTAATGGATAAACAGCTGAAATTGAAAAAAGTATTTGTAAATGGTTAGAGCACAGCCAAAAGCAATAAATGGTTTTTATAATAAGCTAAAAGTGGATAACAGTGGAATTGATGTGCTGGACGGCTACGAACAACCGGAATAAAAAGCAAAACTAATGGATAAATAGTAATAATGGCTAGAAATGGATAACAGCTGAAATAAACATTAGATAACGGTATGTGATAAATGGTTAAACATCTAAGAAAAAAAAAAAAAAAGGATAAATTGCTATTTCAAATGTAAGTGATAAATGGATGAAACACCTAATGGGTAGTTAAGTGGGTTGCTGAGCTCATCTGACAAAACAGGGTGGGAACCACTGCACTGAAACACACATGTTCAGTGAAGCTGTGACAAGTAAACCAGTGTGAAAATCCCACTGCAGCTTCCTATCTGGCTCCCAAGGTAGGAAAGCTGCGGCGCTGTGGGACAGGAGGTGTCTCAGGAAGACGACTGCAACGTGATGAGAAAGGAGCACTGACTGTTGTTGACATGTTTGCTCAACTAACTCGGGTTCTTGGAGCCCGAGTGCGTTTGCGTATGTGTGCAGATGGGTGTGCACCAAACCCAAATTGTCACATACCGTTTCCTGCTAAACACCTGGCTGCGGCTCAACACAACTGGCTTGTTAGTGCGGAGGTAATTATGGTTTCTATTCAGGCCAGTCAGCGGGTGTCGACCCCCACGGAGCCTTACATCCTGCACTGGTGTATTTCCACAGCAAACCTCTCTGTGGACGCTCTCTCGCCACTGCAAACACAAATGTCCTGTGTTTTCATCCAGGGAGACAGAGCGACCTTATCTGCCACTAACCTTCCCTGCAAAGTGCCTTTCACAGGTGTCTGTCTGTTCACCTGACTGGATTCCACTTCTAAGAGATGCTACATGGTGATACCAAAGTATGCTGGTCATTGCAAATAGCTACCTGCTGCAACATTCAAAGGTGCATTGTACACATGCAGCCTGTTAGTGGAAAATGAAGTTACACTGTACAAACATCATGACCCATTAAAACCAACTATCAGTTCAATTATAAAATCTCTCCAGGGACTTGCTGACCTAAATTCAAGGCTCACAAACTTGCATTGAAACTCTCTCGAGGTTGCCTCTGCTAATTGCGTGATTTATGGTGTAATTTATGGTGGCAGGGAGGTTTGGCATCTAAACTGTACTTGCCATCAATCAAAATGAAAAATTGTAATGTCATTTTCAGGCATTTTGTTTTAGACTTTTTAATACCTTCTCTCCTGCAACCCTCAATCAAGAAGCTCTGAATGTGCTGGGGGTCATGAAGGCTTTACTTTCCAGGTACTATATGCAATTTTGTGCCAGTGTGCCTCGGGTGTTTTTGTCATCACAATACAAATATGGTATCTAAGGGTCCTTTTGTGCCCGGCACTCCTCTAAACTGCTTCTTACACTGATTAATTTGCCTGACGTGCCTGTGTGAGAACAGAAGTGTGGGACTAAAGGAGAAAAAAAAAAAGCATGGAGGTAGAAGAGGAGGGAAATAGAAGGGAAGGGTACAGAGACGAGTGGGAGTTTGATCTGTGGGGGGAAGAAAAATGCTTGAGTGCACACGCAAAAATGCATGCACATGTGCGGTACACGCGCGCTGAGAGGTTTCCGAACATGCACTCGTCTGCTTGTTTTTCTGAGCTGCAGGTGCAGTGTCCAGCTGCAGCCCTGCCATACATGCCAGCAGCCTGAATCATTTCCCCTTTTTAGAGGAGGGGCCATCGAAGCATATGGAGAACATAACAACGAGGCAGGAGGAGAAAAGGGAGGAGAGGTGGGAAGGAGGAGAGAAGAGGTAAATTTGACAGGAGGAGAACTGAAGCAGGATAAAATATGGAGAAGAGAAAAGAAAACATTAGGAGCCTGCTGCTAAGCCATGTTACACCAAAGCCTTAAAACTGTGGATGCAGACCAGAAGCTATGAGGGTGGGTGGAGGAAATGAAAGGAGGGCAAAAGACAGGGGGATGCTGAGCAGAGGGTGCTGGACTAACAAAATAAAGGTAGTTTTTGAGGAGGGCAAAATCACTGTGGGTTTTGATTTTGACTCTTTTTCATGGGCATCCTTTTAATATCACATTTTAAAAGGAGACAGAAATAAAGAGAGAAAAAGAGAGGGAGTGTGTGTGTGTGAGAGAGAGAGAGATAGAGAGAGAGAGAGAGAGAGAGAGAGTGGGGGGTCAGGGAAGCTCAGGCCACACACACAGATTTCCAGGCCTGAGGGTGTGTCAGTGAGGCCTGTCTGCATGTGGTCTGCTGTATGTGTCCAAGTTTATCCAAACCACTATTACACCACTATTAGTCATGGCATCTCATGACAATGGTTAAAATCCTTCTCTCTCTTTGTCTGTCTTTGTCTCTCACTCATCTCAAAGCACCTTTTAAAGAGTCCCACACTCATTTTTCTTTCATTGTCCTATCTCACCTTACATCATCTGACCTCGTGTCTGTATTGGGCATAGAGAGGAGCCTGTCTGGAGCCTAAGGAGTGGACTCCAGACAGGCTCACTCAGACACACACAGACCAGTCGTAGGGGAGTCTTTGTCAGACTAGTTCCAGGGTGGTCTGGTCTCTAAGTCTCACAGGGCCATAGACTCATCTCTCTTCATGTGGTTTGTACATGCTGGCGTTGTGTGTGTCTTGCAAATCTAAAATGTCTTATTAAGTCTTATGCACAATGAAGCAGATACAAATGTTTCCTTTGGGGATTTCAACTACAGCAGCTCTAGAAAGTGGTCGCATCATGAAATAGGAAAATCCCTGTTCTCTCTATATTAGATACAGTGACATGATGTTTACATGTTCCCAATCTTAACATAGCTGGTTAACAAGTTAATCTCACCTGTTAATATGAATCTTAACTTTAAGTACAGCAGCGGATGATGAGATGTCAATTGTTTCCCCAGGAATTTAGTATTATTCCTCTTTCCTGTAATCTGGATGATCCACTCATACATGTGGTGCCGACTGGCCCGGCCCACTTGTTGACAGAGGTCAGCGTGACATAGCTCCATCTTCATGAAGAGTAAACTAGTGATTTTCATAGTAACCTAAGAAATCAGGTATTATTGTGCCACTTGTGGTCGTCTGTTGACTTTAATTTCATCTTTTGGGTAGCCGTTAACGACAGTAATTAAGAGCATTAAAAAAAAACCTAATGTGCAGGCATGCAGCACATGCTGAGTGTGTTGAGAGAGTGATGCTTTTTGCAGACAGAGAAAACTGCCTTGAGTAATGTTGCCATGAGGAAGTACGTCCAAACAAATAGGCTCTGTCTCTAAGATGTCACTCAGGCATTCATCACCCTGTGTATTTATTCCCAGGGATTAGAAATGCTTATCTCTTGGTGGCCATGTTTATTTTCCTCTATTGCTGTCACATGAGGGCTTTTAGCCGCAGTCTGTGTGTGTCCGGGATGATCTACATCTCCACTCAGATAGGACTTTTAATTTTGCTCTCTTTCACTACTCTATACTTTAAATCTTCTTTTTTTTTTTTACTATGATTTTACATAATATTCAGCAGGAAAAAGGCCAACAATTAACAGTATCTGACTGACTGTGTTAGGAGGGTAATACGTTTTGTCCAATCAACCTTGAAACTTTCCATACGTCCTCATACATGCCGCCAGACCCCTATCAAGTCTCTGAAGATAAGCAGTATATTGCATCTCTCCAAATGTTGTATCGTTACTATAATACTCTGGCCCCTGCTGCTTTCCACTTATGATGACACTAATAGAAAACATGCTGGGATGAAGAAAAAAAAAAAAAAAACATGCTTCTGTTTTATTTTGGTCCTCTTCATTTTCCACTTCAACCGGTCTTCACAGTGATTTGCGCTCCTGCAGGTTTTTAACCGGCATTCATCTGGAAAGTCCTGGAAAAGATTATTTCTCTGCTGGTGCGGCTTGCACATGGTGTTGAATCAGTTACTGTTGGTCAAAGAATAGGTTTTTACTCCCCAAAAGTGATGCACTTGATTCAGACTGACACTTCAAATGCTGAAAATGCATTATTATTATAAAATACACTGTAGGAAACATGGATTCACTTTATATGATGTTACGAGATCCTACAAAAGAGAGACGGTGGAACAGTAAAAGCTTGGCAAGTAGAGCCTGAGCACATGGCAAATACATTTGAGTGTGTAGTAATAAAGAGGAGGTGTGTGTAAGAGTGTGTGCGTGTGTGTATGTGCACAGGATCTCAGGACGCACGAGTGTAAGCTGTTCTTTATTAAGGGCAGTGCAACAGATCAGGAGACTACACCAACTTTTGACCAAGAGGTAATTTGGACAGCAGAGGAAACTATTTCACTTATCTGGAGCTCCAGTGTGCGATTCCACAGATGCATTCATGTTGTTGAATAAGGTGGTAATTGCTTCATGACTTCGCGTGGTTCTTGTACTTTCTGATTTAGGTCAACACTTGTCACAGAATTACTGTAAAACTGCTATGATCACATTAAAATTGTATAGATGATGGCTTAAGCTACATTTGACAAATTCCTCCCCAGCTAAAACTCTTCTATTCTATTTAAATCACACAGTGCACAGACTTTAAGGTGGTCGCTCACGTTTTGTTTGCTCTTTTTTGACAGGGAACACATGCCACCATCTCTGCCTGATGAGAGACATCGCAGCAGACATACTGTACGTACAGTTCACATGAGGTAGCTGGGCCTTGTTTTGATAAATGTGGGAAAAGGGGAAGTGGCTGGGCTGTGTGTTATCTTATCTGTGCACCGTCCAAGCCACTGACTGTGCCGTGTCCTGGGAGTGACAAGCACAGTTGTGTGTTTGGTAGCTGGCAGCCACCTCGGGCCAGTCTCTCCATGCAACAGGGGGAGGCTGAGAGCAGAGGTTTCAGCTAATTCTCTCCCCAGGATGTTCCACTGCACAGATATGTGCAAAACTGTCTGGATGGGGAGGGAAAAATGCTGCAAAGGAAAGTACAGTGTAATTGCACTTAGCTCATAGGCTTGTATTTGGCCAAAGAGCAAACTGAAGACATTTAATGAAATCTTCTAAATGACATGTGGTTCAATTTGGCTACAATAAACCCTGAATAAAATATGTGTTATTGGAAAAAGGTGAACCTTTTCTTTCCTGACAGCACATAATGAAACAGTAAAATGCTTCCATTGACAAAAAACGTCGACATGGTGGGGTTCTCTCTCTTTTAGACACCGTGATTGATGACCTTTACCAAAAGTCTTTTTCCTTTCTAATGCTGCATCTGGGAAGACTTTTCTGCTGCTGCTGCTGTGAAGGCGGTGTTACCACTCTGGCCACATCTTTTCAACTTTGAACTTCAGACTGAACAAGCTGATTGATTGACTAAAGGACTCTGGCCAAGGTGTCCTCACTTGAACTGTCTGAATCAGAATGGCCTCCACTGTACCAAGGGGATAAACTCGGCTCTCTCCAAAACCGCAGCAGGTGGCCTGTGTTTGGGCCGTACGCTAGCACAGTATGCGATTCCGAAAACCGTCTGCTCGTTCAGAAATATGTCTGGGACTAGTCCTATGTGAAACACTTGTACAAACACAGACTCTGTCCTTTTATACGTCTTGGCTGTCAGTCTCTTAGAGAGGTGCCTCTGGGGAAGGGTCACCTTCCAGTCAGTTTCCATCCAGAAGGAACCAAAATACATCCTAACCTGGCTATGGAGACCAAGGCATTTCAGACAGTGTGTGCAAGACCAACATGCATGGACAGAAAAGTAAGATTGGCCTCAGCCCTTAATGAGAGAGCTGGATATTAATCCTGACTTTGAACTGAGAAATAAAATAGTGACTGTTGTTTCAGCTCTCGGACAATAAGTCAAACGTCTGTTTCGTATAATTAAGATCCTCCTCGCATTCCTGTGTGTGGCATTACATTAAAAGAGTTCCAGGTTTACTTTGATGTGACCACAACTGAAAAATACACCGATCTTCCAGTCGTAGTTTTTCCACTTCCCATCCTTTCACAGTTACTGTTCTTCAATACAAACAGCTGTCCCAGATCGCAAAGTTACTCTTCTTTCACGAACAAGACGTGCACTAAAATCAAATGTCCACCTCCAGCACCTGGCTGTTCACAACCTATCAGCAAACCACACTGAAGAGATGTGAATTTACTCATCAAGTCTCAACAAAACGACCAACTTAGACTGAGACAGAGTTAAACACAGTGTTGGCATTTGCTTTGATTCCACAATGGGTCTACACATGAGACAACTCCTATAATCCACTTAACTATATAATTTGTCAACTTGTCAGTGCTCTGGCATCAACTTTAAAAGTCCTACAGCATTTTTTTTTTCTGTCTCATGCTCAAACTAGTTCTTATGCCCAAACTCATGCCTGGCAGAGACAAGCGAAGCGGCCAAATTGACACAGCTGTAATAGAAATCACTTGCACTTTATCAGTGTAATCCGTCATATCAGTGATTCTACATATCACGTTTGCTCAACACCTCACCACACAACCACCACCACCACTACCGGCAATTCAGTAATCTGCCACTGAAGTGCTAAGACGTTTCTCTTCGAGGAGCTACTTGAGAGTGTTTACCTTGAAGAAAAGAAGAAAAAAGAAAAAATGTTCTCCACATGCTTACGTGGTTCTTCTACATATCCAGTGGCAACTCCTGCCTGTATGTGCCTGGAGCTGGTGACCATGACTCTAAACTTATTTCTCAACCACTCATTCTCATGCAATGCAACAAGTATGTAGTGAATGCTGGGGGGAAAGTGGCATCTTAATGAAAAGAAAATAATGTGAAGGGAAAAAAAAATGTCTTAATAAAAAACAGGCTCTTTAGAGGGAATTAAAATGCCACGAGAATGGAATTTATAAACAACAAATACTGCTTTACTGCTTGGGTGCCCTTCACATACCACTGCTGACATTGGTTGTACAGTATGTGTAGCAGCTGGAGAACTGCAGAATTTAATAGAAGCAATTGAAATCATTGTGGTCCTTACTTTTTTGGAACTAATTTGCTGATACAAATGAGCTGGGTTGGCCAGTTCTAATACAGATGTAAAAAAACTGCCACAGAAATTGTGTTTTACTGCCATTAAATCCAGATGTTCAGTTAAGAGAGCATTCGGGGTAACAGGTAAGGCCTGTAGCCTCATCAAGAACTCTCTAAGTCCCCCAGCTCTCGGCACCGGTCCTGATACAGCTCATTAAACTGTGATTATATTGCTCCCAAGAGTTTGGGCCCTGGACCAGCTTGTTATAAAAGCAAGAGAAAACAGAACTCGTGGTATGAATGGTACAAATGCAGCGTGCCTCCACTCATCATCACCTGCTATGGTAGTTTGTCTCCAAACACAAAGCTTCAACTTAGATTTTAAAAAATACATTCACCCTGTCTATGCAGAGTAAGAAACATTTACCCTAACAGGAAGCCAGAGCTTTACAGAAAAAAAAAAAAACACACACACACAGTTTGCTCCATGGGGAGCTACAGACCATTACCATCACAGTTGGCTGGATAACACCATGTACTGTGACGTACAGGGTACACGCTCAAATTAACATGATCCAGGCAGGTGTTTGAGATGAAATACCTGGGAGGTCTAGTTCTCACAGGGGGCTCTAACACATCTTCATGAGATTGCACTCAAATAAAAGACATTATTACTCAAGAAGCAGTTAAATTAAATATGCAAACATGTACTACATTACAATTTAATGTAGCAGTTTTCATTTTAAATTTAAAAGACACACTCCACTCTTTGAAAATGTGTTGTTCACTCACCTGTCCCACTGTCTGCTCTGCTTTTACCTTCTGGGCTAATTCATTCTCAAAGCATTAAACAACAGGCCATACACACTTTGCAGTGAAAGGCAACAGAAAGATGGTGCTCGCTCACTGAAGGTGTTAGCAATTAGATTTTAGCACTTAGCACCCAGCATGCACCTGTAGTCACACAGCATCTTGGGCGTGTTTGATTTAAAACATTTAGCATATTAACCGGGTGGGGATTAATTAAGATTGATACACCAATTTTTTTCCCAGGGTTGTGCTAATTTACCCATTACATTTGAATATACTGTTGTGTGTTTTTGTTCTGATCCTTACCTTGTAGGCCTGGGCTCTGACACTGACAATGGGCCAGTAAATATAAACATTTAGTACAAATAGACCTGTCTAGTCCACAATGCCCACCCAGGCTCCTTGAGGGCCACTGTCCTGCTTGTTTTCCAACTCCTCCACCTTCCGATTGGCTGAACACACCTGATCCAGGTAATCAGTAAACGATAAGGTGGGGATAGTTGGAACACAAACAGAGCACTGGCCCTCGAGGAGCAGGGTTGGTCACTCCTGATGCTGGTGCTCCTCTACAGACCATGATGCTGCAGATGCACCATGAGCTTTTTGTCGCCTGCAGCTGCTTGTTTGGCTTCTTTCATTTGTTGATTTTATCACAGAGTGATGCTGTGACGTGGCCACAGTGGGCTTCTCATCTCATTCTCAGCACGATGCCAAGTTTATTCCCCGAAAATCAATTTAATTAAAAACTATTCCTTCAATTAGCAACTAGGCAAATTAACAGAAATACAAAATTGGCAATAAATCACTTTAGGGTGATTAATTGTCATCATTTTATAAGAATCTGTGTGTGTGTGTGTGTGTGTGTGTGTGTGTGTGTGTCTGTGTGTCTGTGTGTGAGCTTCATCTATGTCTCATTGGTATTTCAAACAGGTAGAGTCAGGTGTCCTGCTCTACATCAGGCGGTGTAACCTGGGGCCCCGTCATCGATGAGTGCAGATAATGCAGCGACTGAGCGAGTTAAAGCCTCTAATGGAGAGCACATCCAAAAGTATGCCAAAACAAGCATTCTTTGTGAAGAGAGGACAGGATGTTGCGGTAATAATGCAGACTGGTGCCAGACTGTGGGGATTGGCCTTGATGATAGCTGAGTGCGGTGGATGCCAGGTTGAATACCAAGACAAGTAAATTTATAGACCACGCTGACTGAAGAAAAAGGCCATGAAAATCCCCCTTTTTAGCAGATCTGCTACATGAAATCATAAATGTAGTTTAACCTTCTGTAGCTGGGGGGATGATGGGGGTGATTTTTGCATTGATCAAACCAACACATGTTAACTGCAAATGAACTTCACTGCATATTTACAGACTTTCCACTGGTATATTCTGATGCAGGCATTCCCTCCAAGAGATTTAGGACATCTATAGCATTTCCTTCCTTCTGTTTTTACTAAAGTCCTAAAGGGGGGCAGGAAGAGTCGAAGTGGAAGGGTATTCAGGGGCCAAATTTAATGTACAGCACTGCGGTCACATACCATGCATGCCAGGCTGCCTGAGCAGCTGAGAAGCCTTAAAAATAAAAAGCTTCTTAACTCTGACAGTGTGAAATATGAAGGACACTGAGATATAGGACAGAAACCCTGTGCAGCTCTCCACCTCATGAGAGCTCATGTGTCATGTTCTCCGGGCATTGACTCAAGTGGAATACAGCTCTGGATGTACACCGTGAAAGGGTGGTAACCGTCGTCCTGTTAACAAAACTGAGTCTGTGCACCGGATGTGTTTATTTTAAAATCTCCAGTAATTACTTAACTGTTCCTTAAAGATACGGTTGGGCAGAAGAAGAATGCTGTGTGTATATTTAGAGTAAATGCTGGGATAGTTACAGTCAAAACACTATATAACAGCACTAATACACCACCGACTTTAAAATGAATGGCTCCCTGGCAATCATATGCTGGAAAGTCTTTCGAGGGAGACCCCGGCACTTATTTTCTATTAACGTTACACAGAACATTTGCAAATCTGCACTGCTGAGAACTGTGGTTGCTGTGCCATCAGGGGGGCTTTCAAACAATGGACAGAAAGGGTTTCCGCTGCTTTATGATGGAGAACCTGAGCCGTGGCCGCTTGCCATGCACAGTGTACAGGCTGCAGCTAAAAGGAAGGAGCTGGCACCAAACACTGAAACGTGAGGGTATGCACTCAGATACTTTGATCTTCAAAGTGGCTTGATGTTCTTGCTGAAAAGAAATAATCAATTTTAACAATCTTCATCAGTGAAGATGGCTACAAAAACAAAATTAATGAAAAACAAGAGGCTGATTACAGTTTTATCGATAATCTTAAGCTTTTTTAATTTTCAAGAGAATGTCGGTGACACTGGAAGAAAAGCTAACAACTAAAATTCTTATTGAAATTTGTGGTGAGACTCTTGAAATGACATATTCAATTGAGTCAAGTGGTTTCAGTGCAGCCTGAAGAGCAGGGAAATGAAAAAGCCTCTCTTTCAAGATCACACAAACACATGCACACACACACACACACGCATGCACACACACACACACACACACACACACACACACGCTTTCGGGGAAGCTTGCTTTTTTTTGTGCAATATTGCAACTGACTTATTACAAGGGGTCCAGACTTCGGCCATATGCCGAGCCTGCAGGTGCAGGAAGCTGACAGCTCTAAACACAGGGCACATTTGGGTCTATCAAGCTTTCAGTAAAAACACTCTATTGAACGGGAGCCAAACACTTTCCACCAGCCAAATATCTGTGCAACCAAAAAACAGCAGGGGTCAGGGGAGAGGAGGGGGGGAGGTTAGACTTTGTCACTTTTGATTTTTCACTCAATGAATGCAGTGCAAAATATATTATATATTTCACAGCATCCTCAAATCTGGAGTTGTAATGAAGTCAACCCCCCCCCCATTCAGCTGGCATGTTTTTCAGAAAAGTAAGAATTTAAAACTGGGTGAGATGTTAATTTTTCCAGTGTGGCCTATAATTGCTCTCAAATCCAGATTGCTTACATCTTTCCTTTTCACTGGGCTGACATACAAATGGATGGGTCTTCAAGTCAAAGTCTCAAAGAATCCTGAGAGAAAATGATTTGAACCATATGATGCAGATGAAAAATTAATTCATGTTTTTTCTCTCTGTGTGCAGCTGTTCAGACTGATTAAAAACACTGGATCCTTTGAACATTTTTAGAGTGATTAAAAACATGAAAGGCTTTTTCACTGGAAGGTTGAATCTGAAACCCCATGTCTGATGCTAAAAAAGTAGGCTGCAGAATGTAATAAAAGTAAAGGTTTGAAACAAGGCTACTCTGACAAATATTGTCTTTGGAGGGCAGCCAGATTCTTGTGCTGATGATTCTGTGCCAGAGGTAAAGCTCATCCAAGCCCAGAGTACTCTCAAGTGGGCTTGAGTGTTGTTTTGGAGTTTGGGGCAAAAGAGAATAGGCCAATGGCTCCCTGTGAGATAACCCATTATAATCCACTCAACACACACAAAACAACATAGAACCACCCAAATCTGTGGGTTTTCAGCATATACACTAAACAGAGATAAGACAGATCAGGCTTTTGTTGAATTTTGACAGGCCGTATAGCATGAGTACTTACAATCTACATGCAGGTAATCCTAGTTTAGCCTGAACTCTTCAAGCTCGGCTTAGTCATTCATGCACTGTGTGCTGCCCCATTGTTGCACTATATCCTGGCCTTTGTGTACACTTCAACTTTCACCAGAAGGGACTTTCTGGGTGCTTTGCGTGTGTGAGCGTGACAGTGTGTCTGGTAGCCTTCATACCGTACATAGTTGCATTTCACAAGGTTTGGGAAGTGCCATGCTTTTATAAGTTTATGCATACTTCTTTGCATACCTCAAACGCAAAAAGTGCCTGAATTTCAATCTTGTCATACTGTCTGAAACGCATTCTGAATAAAGATAGGTACTGTATTATCAATACAAATTACACAACTCCCAAACTCCTCTACAGCTTTAAGAACTGTAGAAGACAATCTACATGCACATGAAATCTGGAAGTGACTGAAATAACAGCTAGTCCCTACCATGTTTTGTAGAAATGTACAACTTAGATACTACCAAATTGCTTACCAATTTTGGTGTGGCAGACATAAAACAACACAGGACTGTCACGTCAGAGACCGGCGTTCACATCCTGACTCCCATCTGTGGTTAGTTTGGGAGACAAAAGCACTTTGGTTAAAAGTGGAGAAAGATTGTGGTTTTGGTGAAATGTGAACAAACATGTTTTGTCCAAAGTCCTTGTGGACTTTTTCCCTATTAAACCAAGACCTTCTCTAACCCTTACAGCCAATGAACAAAATGCATAAAGTGGATATTATACTGCAAGAAAACCAATATATATTTTGGGACATTTCCTCATTGTGATATTAAAAATGTAATTCAGTCAGCATTGTTTCTTTCAAAAAAGGCTTATGTGACAAATTAGTTGTGCATAAGTGTACATGGACTTTCCAGGGTGTCTGCTGGTAGAGAAGCTGCTTCTTTCTGTTTCCAGTTTTTATGCTAACTTAGGCCACTGTAACCCCCCCCCCCCCCCCCCCCCCCTGTATCTAGCCCCCCCCCCCCCCCCCCCGTCCCACAGTCACTTGACCCCTAGGGGTTCCGCCTCCGACTCTGGGAGCCATGGACCTAGGCTGAGCTGTAGCTTCATATTTAACATACAGATATGTGAAATGTCTTATGTAACTCTCATCTCAAAAAATCTCCTTAAATTAAACATCCTTAAACATTGTTTGTGACTTTGTTGATACTGTGTTCAGCTGCAGAGGAATATGTTTTTAATGTAACTTACCAAATTCTGTATATTAGTATATTTAATCTCAGCCTGAGGGTCTGTCATTTTTCCCATGCTTCACTGTCACACAAGCTCACAGTCACGTCTCGACCTAAGGTATTTCCTCTGTCATTATTATCATTTTTAATAATATTTCTTTTCATAGTGACCTGGTGAGGACCCCTGTGCTTGGCTGCATAGCTTGCATTTTTAGGCGCAAGCTGTTTATACAGCTGCGTATCCTTTGGAGCCCCGTTATGGGCCAAGTTGGGTAAAGCAGATGTTTGAGTTCTGCCTGGTGCCATCTGGTAGCTCTGGCTCCCAGCACAACTCAGATGGACACAGATTTCACGGTTGAGGAGGAGGGCGGAAGGTAGATACGATGTCAGTGGGAAGAGACATGTACAGTGGGAACCAGAGGAAGGGGAGAAAAACAAGGGAAGAGGAAGAAAGAAGTGTGATGAGAGAGCGGAGAGCTGAGAAACTGAGAGAGGGCATAGAAGAAGTGATAGAGGAGGGGTTTAAGGTGATGAGAGGGGTCAAGAGGGATTTAGGTGTGTAAGGAGCCAGTAAGTGGCTACAGCGAAGAGGAGGGAAGGAAAAGTGCTGGTTAGGGGGAGGGAGAAGGGGAGAAGGGGATGTGGATGGTGGGAATTTAGCGTGTGAAACTGTGGGCATTAGGAAGCAGGAAACAGCAGGTCGAGGGGGACACGGTGCGAGTGTTACTCTGAGTGGTCTGGTAAGACAAAAAAAAAAAAAAAAAATCCTCACACGTGCAGTTATTTTCTCACTGACTTGAAAGATAACATGTTCCCCTGCACGTTCAGTAAAATTTACAACTTCAGCTGCATCGAAACCCATTAAGCATGCAGGCTATAATTTTAAGAATGCAAGTATTAGAAGAACTCTGACAACTTTAGTAGTACATCAAACCATCCTTTGAGGGTTTTATTATTTATCAGTGGTGACACACTACACAAATACTTGGTGTGCTCTCAGATTACCACTGCACATGGGTTTAATCTGTAATCTGTTTGCAAGGATTTCCACATCAAGCAAACCCTGGAGGGCTTCATGTTTCATACCATGTAGAAGTATAAAAGAAACAGCCATATACAGTAAATATCTCTGGATGACCTTTGTATTTGTTTGCCTGAGTGTACCCAGAGTCCACAGTCCAGCGTAGTATTACAAGGGGGGAAACAGGTTGCACAGCGCAGTGTTCGTAAATTCAAGCTCATTTAACTCTCACTACATTTAGCTCACAAATTGCAAACTCATGGGATATCACCAGCTATATCATTGATCTGAGAACTGTTCGTCGCCACATTGAAAAAATTACACATTGTGATTGTGAACATGTTCCCAGCAGGTTTTTGTTGAGTGAATTAGTCAGTCAATCAGGAAGACTGTATACAGCTGTATCATGTTTAAAGAGGGTCAGAACTATAAAACATCTGGGCAATTACTGCTCTCTCAGCTTTTGAACAACAGTCACTTTGACATGGAGAGGTCGGTGCCATCACACTGGACATAAAAAATGCATACTGCATACAGTGGTAAGGAATTTGCAATCAGTGCTGTTCGCCCTGTGTTTGGCTTCAGTGTTAGACAAGAATCAGAACTAGGTAGTCATATTATTATTGCAGACCTTAAGAGTGTTTGGTACAGAACATGTAGGTTATTTCTGATCATTTTCTGTATTATCACTGACATCGTCTTTTAATCAAACCCATGTCGGGATGAGTGTCACACCACAGACAGTAACAACTTGGTGTTTGAACTTTCTGCATTGAGACTGGTTTCCTACCAGGCCACAATCGGGCCACATGAGGAAATGGAGGTCGCTGCAATAGACAAGTTAAATGCCAATATCGGCCCACTCCATTGAAAAGCCCATGTGCTGTCTGTGGATTGTAGCCTTGGGCCACGTCAGTCCCTCCCTGCCTTTCCTGTCTGTGCCCGTGCCACTCTTTGATTCAGCTCAGCTGTAATAACAGTACGGCAGAGGTTTACAGGTTGTTTAGGGTGGAGGGGAAGGAGGGAGGCATCAAAGGAACGTGGGAATAAAGTCTGAAGTTATCTTCGCTCGTTATTGCTGACTGGGTGCTGGGAAGTTCCTTTGTAAGATTATTGATTCCATCTCTTGACAGCTATAGAATATATTTATTTAATATACTGTAGGAATATTGGTTGTAGTACCCACAACAATAAAACTAAAATGTATTAGATCTTTTTTTATTCAGAAATATTTACTTTTAAGAGTGTATTACACACATAATAATTGTTCCATAATATACTTTGTGTATTCTTTGCACTGTGTTTTCTGTACTATAAGTGGCATCTTTTTCAGTTTTCCGATTTATGCGACTTCTAACCAAAGTTGGGGAAGTTGTTTACTTGACACAAATAAACTAATTTTATAATGCACTTCTGTTTGTTTGATGCCTGCCCTATATTCTTCATAAGCTAATTTAGGCTCTAATTAGAAATGCGACTTATACGCTGGAGCAACTTATATATGTTTTTCTCTGTTCAACAAGGCTATTTTTCATAAATGTGACTAATATTCTGGTGCGACTTATAGTCCAGAAAATACCTTGCATGCGCTTTGTATATATTTTGCATAGACTTTTCATTTCTTTTAGTATCATTTAATTTTGTTTTCACCGGGTCCAACCTGGGATCATCAGCATCTTTTTTTATACATAAATATACATAAGCACAAGGGGAAGGGCTGACAACTCACCAACTGGAGTTTTAAAGTGGGAAGGTGGATGGGAAGCAGGGGGTGCGGGCGTTGTTCTTCCAGGCATGGGTATGGTTTTATTAGAGGAAAATGACGTGGTTAATGGAGGCTTATCCTTAAGGAACTTCCTTAAGAATTGTTTGAGGGGTGGTAAGTTGATTTTTTACAGCCCCAGAGGGACAAAATGACCATAATATAACCTGGAAGGTGTTGAAAGGGTTGATAATTGATACCAGTGACTCAACTATTATGTTCACAAGTGTTGACATAAATGACTTTCAAAAACCACGTTCCAGGTTCTACTCCATGTTTTTGAACCAAACCACTCCCTCCATTCAAAGGCCTTACTTAATTTTCTACTTACAGATGGTCCTGGAGCTGCAACTCCGAAGGACCAAGAACTAGAATTTCATTCTCCTTGAATAGGGGGTCAGGTTGAAGGCAGGTGAACTGGCAGGTTGTGCACTTTAAAGTCCCATTGCATTGTACATGTGGGAGCTACAGTACCAGAAAAACTGCTAGATGTTCAGGAATGTTGACCTTAGTCCTTATGTGTCCTCATAAGCTGTGGATATGGTCATCGTATACCATTATCTTCTGGATACAACATGATTACTGGTGTTCTGCAGTCATCTTAATGGAGCATATGGTCTTGGGGCCTGCAGGTCGATCAGAGACGTGTCGCTGCATCTCTCTCCAGGAGATTGCAAGACATTATTGGAACAGTGTCCCTCGTTGTTTTCTGTTTGCGTGCGTGAAGACACATCTACAGCTCCTTGTCAGAAGCTGCATGTGCTTTGAGTTTTTAACAGTGAGTCAAAGAATGATGTTCCTTCATTGGACCGTCTCATTGAAAGAGGCATGGAAGAATAAATCAGTGCAATAATTCACGAGAAGAAAACAGAAGAATTATCCAAACTAAGTGTGCACTTAGCATTGATAAGTGTGTACCGTTTCACTATCACGAGTTCATACAAGGTAAAGACAAATAAATCTCGATTAGCGTTCAGCCCCTGTTTGTCTTTGTGTGAGAGAATTTTGTGCAAGCGAATGTGTCTGCCAGATCCACTGTTTATTCTGTAGTTATTGATTAGCAAAGATGAATGGACGCTAAAGGACATTTGGCTTCCATGCTCAACATGAAAAATATATAAATATTTCTCATATTCTGTATAACCTTTTAGTAGAATGTATGAGCAATTGAGAATATATCTGGCATGCTCCAGCAGTGCTCTTACTGTTTAAACTTCCTATAGCTCCAGCAGGGGGCAGTGCATCCAAGTCTGCCTGTCTGGTGCTAAATCACCGAGGTCAGTTAAAAAGGCCTCAACTCACTATTTGAAGAAAAATTATGTAACATGTTCTCTTAAATTCTGAGAAACTTTAAAGATTAAGAGGGATTAAGAATAAAGTCTCAAAGTAGCCATGATAAGGTTTGAACCAGTGTTATTCCTGTGTTGTTGTTTATCTAGTTGGAATCAGTGTGTTTTTGTCTCTACAAGCAGGAGCCCTGCACTGAGCCTAACCCTGGGCAGAATGCAGCGCTGAGTTTTATTGGTCCCTTGCTCCTGTAAGTGTGCATGTTTGCATGCAGAACTGGAGCTGTGTTTGGGTGGAACACTCCTCGTGTTGCAGAAAGCGGTCTGAAATTCTGCAAGAAGCTCACATCAAGCTGTGGAGTACATCTCAATGTGAACTAAAAAGATGGTCCACGTCTTTGAACTCAGATCTGTTTTTGATGTCACAACAGAAAAATTGCAGGATCAAAACATCTTTCTCCCTTGCTCTGCTCCGTCTTGCCACAGACGGTTAAAATTTTACTCCTTCTCTTCTCACAGAATCCCAAAACAATTCAGCCCATAAAATCCAGACTCAGCTTGCCATATGTGGAAATGTATGGCTCCCACGGGTGCCCTGAAAGAAAATTACTGGCCACGAGATAGTGGTAGAAGATCCTTGTTTTCTTGCTTTCCTCTTTGGAAAAAAAAAATGAATGTGTGTGTGAATGTGTATGTTCTCACTGGGACTGGATGTAGTTTTGATGTGGCTGGGTGGTGCTAGTCAGGCCTTGTTATCCACAGTATCCTCCGGCCGGTAAACCTGTCAGAATGGGGAAAACACATCATCAAGCCCGTCACTGCCAATTCTGACTACATCTTTACACAGAAATTATGTTTTAAAAAAACAGTTTCTTCAAAACTGGGAAGTGGTTTCTTAAAAAAAAAAAAAAAAAAAAAAAAGTAGTTTTTTTTTTTTAGCAAACACTACTTGCTGCTTTCATTATTCAGTAGTTCCTCAGAAAAAGATTTGTTGGTTTTTCTGAAATGGAGACCTCTAAATCTTGTGCTGCTTGATTTTGTATTGAATAAAACCTCTTTGGAAATAAATCTCCATCAGTTTGCTTTTTGAGTTACGTTATATATACAAGGGGTGGAGGAAATATTGCAAACACTGCATGAAAAAGAACTTATCTAAATCCCTTGTGTAAACACTGCTATAGTGGCTGCATGCCAGTAAGCAGCACTTGTCAACACATATATATATAACATGTATAAAATGTTTGTCACTGCTTATTTTAATCCATGAGCATGATGCCTTTTTGTTGAAGCTGTGTGTTTGGCCCATGTCATCATTACACACACTCTTCCCTCTCTATGATTTTTTGACCTCTGACCCTGTATTTTAGGGTGATTTTTAGTCTCATGCAACTTTAGAAGCTTTCACACAGTTTTGATTGCCACCTGGTTTAATAACTAATGTTTCCTTCAAAATAAAAGCCCTATCCCACTTACTGTAGGTGATTTAATAGTGTCTGTGCATTCAGTTACAGTGCATGGCAGGTCTACCATAGATGCTTAGTGAACTGTCTTGATATGTAGAAGGAGGACATATAGGAAGAGAATGAAACTGTAACTTACAGTGGAATATGTTCTATGGTCACCTCACATCATACATCCCAACAAATCATCAGAGGTATAAAGAGTGTTAGTCTGGGTCTTTCCTCTGTGAGGTCAGAGGTCAAAGAAGCAGGGGGATGTGGTGAGTGAAGACTGAGCAGTGACTCTTAGGACGCTGGATGTTTGGACATTATAAGGACAAGGATTCAACTAAACTACTGGATGATCTAGGCTCTGTGGACAGAAATCCACAGGGTGTCTAGTAAATTTGCGGTTTTATCATATGTGGTAACTGTATCGATACGCCTCATCCATGGATTTGTTCCATGCGATCTTATGTTACATGCTATACGTCTTCTCTGCGTTGTGCACTGAAAAATATAGTTTAAATGTAAAATCTAAACATATTTGGTATCTGTCAGCTCTTTCCATGTGTAATATAGATTATGTGTATTATTTCTAAACATTAGCTTTTAACTGCGTGAGTGATTTAAGTATTTTTTTTTTTGGTTATTATTGCCAATATGTTCAGCTCATTTGCAAACAATGTCTTTACACCACAGCTGCAAATTACAGGCTTCTGTTTTGTTCTCTAGTGGAAAATGTGCATGTTGAAAATGATGGGAAACTTTTGCTCCACCAACATGTAAACTTTGAAGAAAGTAATTGTGTGTCATTATACCCACTGCATTGCACTGTTACTCTTCTGTGTTTATTTAACTGAAAGCAAACCCAAAGAGCTTGACTCTAATTGTGCGGTTGGTTTATTTTATTTGTATAAAACAGCAATAAGTTCCTCCAAGCTTTGGATTATGTTCTCTGATACCTCCACATGTGCCGCCTTATGCACGGACCACTTGCATGTCATGCAGTTGTATTAGGATCAAAAAAGGGGTGTTTTTTTTCTTATAAGCAAAACCAACATTGCACCCTCTTGCCATAAATTCCTGCTTTTACATTTGATTGGAGTAATATGTGCTGCCTCATTTATCTTTTCCGTCCATATTGCTTTTGCACATCTGTCAAGCGCTTCAAGTTGTTCAACAAGCCCTGTTGTGACCAAGCTGGACCATGAAAATTAAATGATCCGTGTATCAACAAGCAGGCCTCAAGTGTGCAGGCATGCGCACATATTTCGCACACACGTCGCACAGGTGATGCCATGCAGGAGGAGATATAGTGGCGGTGAACGGGCTCGTTGCTGCAGTCAGGATAAGAGGAAAAAAGAAAAATGCAGAGCAGACTTATGTCTCTTTTTTATCTAACCAAGAGAGGGGTACTGTGGCAAACCTGGATTTCATAAGCAGCCCACTCTCTGACTCAGACCGTTAGTGTGTGGTAAGGCTGCATGTCTGTTGGGAAGAGACAGAGAGAGAGAGAAGGAGAAGGAGAAGCTAGACGTGATCCTGTGGTATGACCAGCGAGAGAAGCGTGGAGGAACCCAGTGACCTCGACGTTCTCCTTCTTCTTCTCTTCACGCTCCTGCCATTTATTTCACCACATGCCTATCATGTACCCACTTTTAATAATAGGCCATGTGAGTCATGTGTGTGAGGATGCAGGACGTGTGTGTGTGTGTGTGTGTGTGTGTGTGTGTGTGCAGAGTGTGTGTGTGGTATTGGTCAGGTGTCACTGATTAATGTTAGAAAGGGCTGGTCAGGACACACTGGATGAGGCAGTTGCTCCACACTGTCTCTTTTTTGGCTTTATCTTCACCTGCTTTTTTTCATAACCTTTCTGTCAGTTAATTTGCTGAAGATCAGCAATAATTTTGTATTTTGCTGCGAGGGCCCCTTAAACCAACGGGTGAAATCCTTCACATGTTCTACGCTGGTTGGGGTTTTAAATGATGTGTGCGTTTGTTTGTTGGGGGGGGGGTCTGAACATGACAGTTATAGTTCCTCATTATTCAGACCTCAGCAGTGGTTTCACAGCCCTGTGTGGTTTGCTATACCAGACAACAGTTACTGTATCAACAGTCTGTCTCTCTCTGTGTCACATACCACCCCCATGTTGTACAAACACAACCTGCTCAACCCATGCAAATAACTGCTAACATGTCAGCAAATGTTCTGCATGGAGATATCTTGGATTTTTAGGTTTTTCCATGTGATTTTTTTTTTGTTAATATTTAATTATTTGGTTTAGTTATTATTGATGACCAGGGATCTCAGAGATAATTTGACAGCAAAATGAATTAGCAGGCAGCATCTCCTTCCTTGTAAACAACAAAATTCATATACCAAGGTTTCAGTTTGAGTAAAAGTCCCCGTGCTACCAGTAACTCATGAATATTTGTCTTTAATAATGAGTGCGTGCAGTGAATATGCTGCTCTGTGTGCAAACACTTTACCAATGCATTACACAGCAAGAATACACAGGACATTTTCGTGGTAAAATGCTTTTGCAGTCAGTATGCACAGAATTAATACATTTTTTAATGCAAAGTTTTGAACAAACAGGAAATGATACAAGACGTGTGCGATTGGAGACCAATGACAGTGTTCTAATTTGGAAACTTATCAATGAACCAAAACCAAAATGTTTTTCCAGAGATGCAGCACAATATTTTTTTTCCAAGAAATTCCCGGAGCTGTCTCACCACTGTCCACAAATTTTTTTTAATCACTTCCAGCTGTGACTAGTTCCTCCATTCCTGTTGTGCACTGAATTTAAGAACAATAGTGTCCTTTAATGGCGCTCATGTAAACAAAGAAAAGTTATGTTTATAGTCAGTGCTTTTACCAAAACACACCATTTATCCTCGAGGTTGAAAACATTTGTAAAGACAATTTTTGGAATATTCTGGATTTGTATTGTTTAAATCCTTGTTTTCTGGCTTGCAGTTCCCAACAAATTGAAATGCATTATGGGAATTGTAGGATCCTGTATTTTTGGAACTTGACCCAAACTAGGAACAAAAAATCAGGAATGCTCTGTCTCTGCTGCTTTGTTTTTGACTATTCTTTTTCTAGTCTCACAAAGACCTGGGACACTGTATTTGTACCAGGGTGTTCTTTTTCCTTCTGGATATCAGTTTGTTTACCATGGAGCCCTCACACATGCAACTAAGAGATGGATAGGTCGAGAGGGTTATGGTGAAAGGGAATAAACGTGGGAAGAAAGGTTTGGGCTGACAGCTTAATCATAAACATGTTGTTTCTCCAATAAAAGAACGACATACAGACAAAAAACTAAAAAGACTGAAAGAATAAAGATAAAATCACAGAAAACAATTGCTACCATCAGTCAGAGGGACATATTTTGTGACTAGCCTGTGTTGTGTCCCTAGGGTACGTATCGCGGACAGCAGCAACTTCGCTCAGATGTCTGGGAGGCCTGGCAGTGTTTAAACTCTGTAGCTTTGCATCACGTCTCGTGAGAGATGAGAGGATGCAGAGCCTGGCCAAGGGGTCAAAGGCCAGAATCTCACTCTTTCTGAGCTCCGATCGAATTACAGACGTCTGAACCCACTGACACATCACCGTGTGATGAAAGGCTCTGCTGACTCATTTGAAACCCCAAGGAGAGCTTATTTATTTGTCAATGTCAGGCTCTTAAAATTAGAACAAAGAGAAGTAGAAAGAGGAAGAGGACATCAGTGAGGTTCATATTTGCTCTTGAGTCATGCATGGAGTTGTGGAAACAGCATGTAAATACTTGTTGATGATAGCAGTATTGTCCATGATACAGTATTTCCATGAAACGCCACAGACACAGTCATCATTAATCTGTCTTCAGTACACTCACACCAGTGGCACCAGGAGTCGTTTTCTTTTTATTGACATTGTTTTCCTTAAATCAAGCCCTAAAAACCGTAGACTTGCACCTTTCTGCTTCGACACTTTAACCGTCAGAGATCGTGACACGTGCAAAAGGCTGTCAGTCCTTCAGATCCTCCTATTGTCTGTGAGCGCTGTTCGTCATGTACATCACACATGACCCTGACACCCTTTGACTCACCCAGTCTTTTGAAGGAGACACTGTGCTGACAGATAGATGGTTGTTTTTCTGTTCTGTCATAAATACTTTGGTCAGTTAGCGCAGCTGCCTGATAACCCCACAGCAGCGACAATGGCCGACGGTGAGCGTTCTTCACATTCCAGCAGAAGGAATGCTGAGGCCTCGGACTTTGTGTTTTTTTTGGTGAACTGGTGACATCATCATGCATCATATCCTAGTGATAGACAAACAGCGCCGTGGACACAAGGATTTCTCCTTAGGGGGCCTTTTGAAGTAAAAAAAAAGCAGGAAGCTTGTGAGCAAAGGTTATTGTGATGATGCATCACACCCTAAGACGTTCTAAATGAATTTGCTGAAGAGTGTGGGCTGTTATGGTTTGCGGACACAAACAGCAAAAACGACGGAGCACAAAATGATATGTTTTAATGATGCTAAACCAAATCACGTTTGACCCAAAAGCTGAACCATACTGCTTTGCAGTTTCCTGTAATAGAAGACAAAGCAACCGTATGACATAACCACAGACACTGACTCACAAATATAAATAAAATCTCATCCTTAAATCCCTTTTAATTCAGTGGATTACATATGTCAAAGCCAGACATGGTTTGGTAACAATGATGCTTTATGAGAGGAAGGTGTACATTTTTCAATGGGATTAAGGGATGAAGTGGTAAAAGGGGAATTTTCTTCTGACACCTGAGTGTAAAGAGACAGAACCACCAAGAAAAAGAATGAAAAGTATTATTGGTTTTTGCATTTTATATTATTTGTCACCATTTCTGTTATGACACGTATGCCTTCACAGATGTTTGCCAACTGAAGACGGTCTGATCACTTGGCCTACATGCAACCAAACGCAAAGCTGTTGCTGATCTAGATTATGGCACAATCTCTGGTGTGGATTTGCATGACAAACACAGACACTTTTAGGAGAAGCAGCGCCTTCTTGGCAGGTCCAGACGTGCAAAAACACTAATTATTAGTCAAAGGGGGGGAAAAGAGAGAGGTTTTGGGTGTGGTAGGGAGAAACTGGCTGAGACACGGGGATGTCTGCAAAATCCTTGGAGTAAATATCTTTCTCCTCGCTGTCTTCCTGTTTTATCTTGTCTTCTCTGGCTGTCTTTCTCTGATTAAAATACAAATATTGATCTTAGATATTTTTTCCTCCCTTTTCAGCCTGCACACACAGCTTTGCCATCTGTTACTAATTTACACTATTTGTTCTTTTAGAGTATTCAGCATTTTGGAGGACCCACTGAACGCTTAACTTTTTATAAGCTTTCTAACAAATGCACTGCTAAGCATTAGTTTCCATTCATGGTGTTCCATCACTCTTCAACATTTATATGAAGGGGGCACAATGTTAGCAGAAAAATAACGAAAAAATCAATTTCTTCTTTCACATTTTTAACCAAATGAGTACACAAATCCAAACAAACACCAAGGAGTCTATGTATGTGTATATATATGTCTGTGTATGTGTATATATATGATATGTATATGTACTGTATATACACATGTATATATTGCATTTTTCCTACTGCTTCATACTGTTTGCACTGTGGATTGGATGCCAAACTTCATTTCATTGTATGAGTAATGTACTTTTTCAATGACAGTAAAGTTGAATCTAATCTAATCTAATCTAATCAAATCTAATCTAATTTAGGTCCTGCACTACAAGTCAGCCCCAATCCTCCCGCATGACTGAGAATGTCACTCTTCACTGCACAAGCTGCTGCAATCGACAGCGATCATACTATTATTTATTGAGCAGGTCGATTAAAAGTGTTAATCAGAAATTTAGCACCAAGTGAGCTCTTCAGTCTGTCAGGCCTCCAGTTCGGCACAGAGGCAGCAATGCTCTATGGAAAAAGAACTGGGACTTTAAAGTAACTGGATATATTGCATGCCAGTTAGCAGGATTTGTAATGTTCCTGTACATGTTCACAATATTCCAGTTGGTCAGGTTTCAATTAGTGACCACTCTTCCTCTCTGTCATTATTTTTAAGACTGCTTGCTTTTCCCGTATTAAACAATTTTGCAGCTTTTTTTTGATTGGATGCAGCTGCAGTTTTGGAGCAGATGATTTGAGCCATCAACACGGGGCAAAAATAGAGCTCCGCTGTCTCGTGTTGCTTTGAAAACTGCACTGATTGCCAGGCCTCTTTTAAAAGTGACAGAAACTGTGATTTAGTTCTTTTTTTCCATGAGGTGTTTTCAGCATCTGTCATCCGCTGAAGCTTCTAGTCATTTCATCACTCAGCGGCTCCACAAGGGAAGGGTTTTATTCCTAAATTTGGTATCCCTGTAAAGACATCTCATCTCGCAAAATGACTGAAGAATTAATTTTACTATGTAATATTTAGGTTGAAAAACACTTGAACTTTTAAAGATACAATCATCTGCACTTTCAAAACAGACGGACAGTGTGTTTCAGTGAAACCCTTCACACCGACTTGTCCAGAAGCCAGACAGGCACTCAGTCCAAGTCCTCCATCTCCAGCCCTCACCCCTCAGGGACAGCAGCTGGCAGGACGCCCTGTGTTTTTGTCTCAGACACGCTATGCCTGTCTGCGACTCACGGTTCCTCTCGCTGAAGTTCGTGGGCACCAGCCAATCACGACCCAGCTCAGGTTGCCACGGAGGCCAGACAGGGCGGTGACCTCTGCGCCGCTTGCAGAGGGGGTGGGAGAGGAGCTCACGTGAGATGTGTTTATTTGTCAGAGGAGAGATAGAAAGAGTGCAAGAAAAGAGGAAAAGGAGACAGGAGAGTGAGGAAGGTGGGGGTGGGGGGTGGGGGGTGGAGTGAGAGCATGCCTGTGAAATGAAGTTGAGAAAATTTAATTTGGCGGGAAAGCAGGAAGGGAGGGGAGCAGAGGGGAGTAAAGGGAGGAGAAGGGAGACAACACACAGCACTGGACTCTACATTTATGCTATAGATATTTCCACCCATTTTGGCTCATAATTTACAACACACATTACTCCACATGACCAGCCTCTTTATTTGATTATACTGTTTTCCTTTTCTCACTTTTAAGGAAACTCCAGTGTTCTGTTTTCCAAGGTTAAAGAGTTGTCCCTTTTGGACCAACAGAGAGGAAAATAACGTCCTGTGAAATGTACTACTATGTTTTCTATCTGCTCTTCTCAGAACATTGCCAACCATGACTCTCAAGTCACTTCTCTAACTCCTGTAATTCTGATACAGAAAAAGAGAGAACACTGTATGCTTCTCATTTCCTATAAGAAAACAGGGTTATGGGTATGAGGAGGCTGTAGAAGTGGCATGGGGGGAAAGATTACCAAAATAAAGGTGGGATTGTTGCCAATGTACAACTAGTTGATTAGTTCTTAACTTCTACTAACAGCAGAGAAGAAAGTGACAAGACAAACGAGCTGATTTAAAGTAGCAGGAATTTGGCTTGACTGTGCTTTGGCTGATATTTTGGCACCATGTGTCCTTCAGGGTAAGTCAAGAGTCAGTCAGTGGAACAATCACCTGACTGGCATTTATACAAACGAGGACAGGTCATACAGATGAGCGCAATCAACTCAAGAGGTCGACACAAGCAAAGACCGAAAAATCCCGTCTGCAGCAAAGCACATTTTAAACAAGGGACATGTTTTTTTTTTAACATTTGTTTTTCCTGATTTGTGTCCTCACAATTGAAATAATGAAATGCAAGCTCACTGTACAGTTTATGTTTCACTTGTACTGGGAACCAACACACTTCCCCAACACACACAACAACACAAATACACACTTGATTGAGTTCCCTTTATGTTGTGTATTTTAACTATTACATGTACCTATTATATTTTCATATTATGTTTTCAGTTGCTTGAATCACAGTGACCTGACATTGATTATGTCTCATTCCCACACTGTGGTCCCTATTTCTGCTCATTGTCTGTTTTGTGGGTTTATGTGATTTATTTTGTCTATTTGGCCAAAAGCACCTGTTTCTTTTCCATTCATAGCTATCTCTGTCACAGTATGCCTGTTGAAAGCTGCATGAAGAGGGAGGAGCGTGCTTTCTGATCACAACACACTTCCACAGTCACATTAGTTAACACTGGAAAACTGTCTTTGTGAATGACTTTTCATTTTTTGCAGTGTGGAAAGAGACGTAACAGTCAAAAATATGACTTTCTACAAAACCTGTGCCAGAAAGCAGCCAGTGCAATCCAGACAACAACTGTAGGAAGCAGAAAATTGATTTTCATTGAAACCTAGGGCTTGCCAAGTTCCACATTGGTGTTGTAAATCAGCCTCCGCATACATGTCTTGTGTGGATAATATCCTAACTGCCTTGCAGCAGCTTCCCTGCCCATGTTTTCTCTGCTCTGGCTCTGGCCTCCAGTCAAAGCACAGGCCTTTTCTTACTGGTTACTCCTCATTTCCATCATTACTGCCACACCATTTGAATCTGTCATGGGCCTCACTCCTCATCCAAGTTCTCAAATCGTGGCCATACAGTAATAATCCAAACCTGGGATTAAATGAAGGCAAATCATGTAAATATTATGAAAACTAAAGACAACACATGGTCTCTCTTGACAAAAAACTGTACAGCTTTGTTTTTTGTACAGATTGTAAAACAAAGAGGAGATGTTTCCCTCATTAAATAAATCAGTCAGACTCTACTTGTTACAACATCAGCATCACTGGCACTAAGCCACTTGTAAAAGTTTAAGCCAACAGGAGTCATGCAGGAAGTAGAAAAACAAGGCTTCGCCCATAGGTGATCCATGTCCGATGGCTTTTCCATGTCTAGCCTTGGATATATAGTTCACACACAGCTCATTATTGTTTCTGTATAAACCCAGATGTTGAGGCATGGCACAATCTTTGACTGCATTAACCATCAGTGCAGGCTGACTTGATGGCTGCCTGTTGAGAACATGATAAGTCTAAGTGGCACTGTAATGACCTGGTAGACTCATAAACATTTGATTGCTTACTTGCTGTCTTACTTAGTGATTTGTGCTGTGACTACAGTGTGTATTCACAGTATAAAGTTCAGTATGTCAGTTGACGGGCCCAGGGGTGGACCGAAAACTGCATTTGGGCTGTATTTCTGATGTATTACCAACGATTGTCGGACAAATTTGAATAAAGTCCGACAAACTATATATCATTTGAAAGCAGAAAGTCTCACGATAAAAATGGTATAAAGCAATTTAGGATTGAATTATCACAGCGACTACAGTTTTCTAAATGTTTAAGAGTACAAATGCTGGAAAAATGCCACTTCTTACCTTTGCTGGTGTGTACAAATCCACACATGTACTGAAACAGCAAGTGCTGCATTATAATATTTTTTCGCTAGAATCCAGGGAACATAGTGCACCCATGTTTTTAGCCCAAAAGATGTATTATCCAGATCAGGTAAATCCATAAAACAATCGTTCTCCTCATGAAAAGTTTTAATCTGGTTCGTTTTTTGATTGATTTCGCCGTTTAGTCAATACAGCTACACATATAAAGCTTCTGTGAAGCCTCAATCAAACAAACTTGTTTGTTACGTTTTAAAGCGTAAGTAAGTACGAAAACCAATGGAAGTCACGACTCAGAGCAAAACCCAGTCAGGGGGAGAGGATAACTTCTGATGACAGTAAAATCAGCCCTTCGCATTGTTTGTCAATGATGACTGACATATGTTGTAGCCAATGAAAAGCCCTTTCCAATGATGTGTCATATTGTATTGTGGGCGAAGGGGAGGGAGGATTTAAATGGCCCACAGCCTTACTGTACTGTCTCCTTGACAATGCTGGGCAGGAAACAGGCTCAGCTACGGGGAGAAGGGGAGTCATATTTCATATTTTACAGTGTGAAATAATAAACTGGAAAGCTTTTCCTTTAAATGACACCAAGGTCATCAATATAACCCTTAAAATGTAAAGACAACAGCTAGTTTCATTTGGTATACATTGTTAGGCCGTGTGCAAAAAAAGGGGCGGGGTAGCTAAGAGGTGAGCCATTATGGTCCTCCTGTCTTCTGTTGTTTGGAGCTACAATAAATAATTATTTATGTAGGGTGTGTCCTGACATACAGGATGTATGTGGACAGGAGTTGGTTGACCTCATTTGCACGGATGATGAAAGGTGGAGTAAGAATTGGTGCCCTACCCTCAACAGGCCAGACAGGACATTAACAGTAAGGTGCCAAAAACACACAGTAGTGAATAGATATTAGATATTAAAACACTGAGAAAGTAGTGTGATCTGATTTATTTAGTGTGAAAAGAAGACCTGAAGTGTTCCGACGTTCAACCTACAGCATCAAACTTAAGCATCGCCATAACAGTATAATAAACAAACTCCATGTCACTGCGGCATAGTTTTGCAATGACTAATGTGAAGTTTTGACATTCATCTCCTCATATTTCAGTGTCATGTAGACACAGCACCGCCACAACACAGTAGAGACTGATCCAGATCGCTTTATCGGAGTTGTCTCAAAAGAAAAACAACAACAGATTAGAATAATTTCACTGCATGTTGTTGCCTTGTTCAACATGACTCAGGTTGTACTTGTTTGGCAAGGACGATTCGCATCATTGCAAGCGTGACATTCAATCTGTGTGTGCACCACACCGATAGCAGTCATTACGTGTGAGTTTTTTTAATAGTGGAAATCAGAAGAACACCTTATATATGTTTACTTCCATAACAGCCTCTTATTACATATATCTTACAAATATTTGCTCATGCCATTTGTATAAGTGCACTAACATCCTTTTCCACTTCAGGCCTCTGTGCAGAGCATGCAGCCACTGTTGGAAAAGCCTTAAAATGGATTTATTTCAACCACCTGTTCTTGATCTGGAGGCATTAATGGACAAGTGGAAGTCGCGTGTGCAGCCTGCGGTTCAGACATGGTAAAGAAATAGAAAGAGAGACATGTAACCCCCCCCCCCCTGCACATAAAACAGAGACTGGTCTCGGCACGACAGAGAGGGGGAGGGATGATGTGTGGGTTAGTGCGAGGGCTGAGGTAAAGACAGACATATAGAGCGTAGGATAGATGATGAAAGGTGGAGTAAGACTTGGTTGCCATACCTCATTTGCAGACACAGCAGACACTTGAGAAGACTGCTGGCCTGGAAAAGCACTTTAATATCCATGTTAATAAAGAAATAAAAGTTAATTAGCATTTTTTATATGTTCCTATTTTTTTCACCATCTGTTCCCTTCTCTGCTGTCAGAAGCAGCTCATTTGGAAAATGTATTGTGCAAAGATCCATACAAGTGTAGTTGCCTTCTTCCCCTGTGTTGTCTGAGTTAGAAGTAATTGTGTTTTTAAATGTCCAGATGGAGGATGAAATATGTCAGCCAGTTTTATGTCCATATTTAGCACTGAATGCTGGGTATACACAGCAATAACAACATCTAATTGCTGCAGTGTTGATGTAGCAGGGTGGGTACTGTGGGAGCTATAGCAGTGTTTGCTCCTGGTTCTAACTTTGAGCAAAGTTTCGGTGACATCATTTATCAAACAGATCTTGCTTGCTCAGACCTCAGGAGTCACATCTTGTGTTTGATTAGATTTTTTTCACTCTTGTCTATATTTGAGTTCACTCAGGAACTTAAGCTCAGTGCTGCAGCCTAAAGACTGTAGACGTATGACTTGTGTGTGGTGATGGAAACATGTTTACGCAATTACATTATGAGGGCTTCCTTGTTGGGACCAGATCCTGGGTCCCACCATGTAAATCACTGAATTTTGAAGAAACAGCATTATTTAAGTTTAAGGTGAGGTTAGGGTTAAATGTATGAACGTGTCTCCATGGCTCTTTCTCTGTGTCTGTCTTACAGTGCATCTTGGAGTAGATTTGCATAGCAGCTGTGCATGGACTGTACCGTGTTTTGGGCAAACAGGCATTGGGTTTGGGTTGCATTAGGGTTAGGGTTAAGATTAGGGTTAGGCTTATTGTTAAGGCGAGATAGTATGCAGGGAACAAAGTGGAGTCGAGGGCAGCGATCACTGTGAACCGTGGGAGTGGAGGTGCACTTTAAATAATTTCATGGCTTCAGGCATAGAGTACACAGTGGGGGTGTAAACAGTGCAATTACTGAGAATCTATTACCATACTCACTGGGTCTGTTAAGATCTTTATTAGCTTATAAATATTTCCCAAAATGACTATTTCTCTTACACAGTTGCAGCCATGTCAAAATCTTTTTTAGAAATCCAGAAATAACTGTAAATTTTGGAATGACAAGCTTAATAATGTGAAAAAAAAACAACACAGCAATCGAGCTGCTATGATTCTGTGCTGCTACATCATGTAGTTCCTCCCACTGTATAATGAATCTTGTGTTACTGCATTATCAGAGAGACACAGCCGAGGTGAAAGTTTCACTTCGTATTGGATGCCTGAATAAAAATAAAACCTAAATGACTAGTTTTCAAACTTGCAGATAAAGTGATTTTTCTCAAACCTGCCTGGAATTAACATACTGTATGTACAGTACACTTCTCTCAGCTTTGATTACAGTATAAACATGAATCACTCAACATTTGTGTATTTTGCAGCATAAACCGCATTATCAAAATACCTGTGCTACAAATCAGTCGGACAACATTTCATGTGCAGCATTTCTCAAACTAATTTTAGTTTCAAAAGAATGGAGAGGCAGATTTTATTGCCTTTTGTTTACCTACATGTATAGTGTGGCAGGTGCTGGGCAGTGGTCGAGGCCACCCTGGCTGCAGAACAGTCTGAAGTGTGAACTCGCTCTCCCGAGGAAAGCCTGATACATATTCGCGGCGTTTGTGTGAGGCCCTGTGCCTCTGTGTGTGTACATGTCATCAGCTCTGATGGGTGATTGAGTGCATAAGTCCACTCGCACGCCACAGCTCAAACAAGCCTGCATGTATGCGTGTGTACGTGTGTGAAACGCTGTCCCTCCTGCCTGAGTAACTGGGTAGGAACCAAACAATGCAGCCCTGCTCACACCCTATTAAGCTGTCACACTGCAACCATTGAGCCTATCCTATAATCTTTACTATGATGGGTGTCTTTTTTACAGTAATTGTTATGCTGCTTACACAGCATAGTATGTGCACACACCCGTAGCACACATGGGTTAAGCAAACAATATAAATGTGACACATAAAGTAAATACACTGGAACACATGCAATCTCTGCATACAAACACCAGCACGCACAAACCACACAGTGTCATCCACCAAATATACCCGCATGTGCTGTTCTTTCCTGCGACCTCAGCTGTGGGTTCATTCTTCCCTCACACATATGGAGCGCTGGCACCATCTCAGCTCCCGGCTGCTGCCCTGCTACTATCAGCACATTTTTAATTGCCTGGCTTTACAATATAACAGCCTCTCTGATGACAGCGCACTTGTTTGTTTTTATATGTAACCAAAAAGTCCCCAATAGCACGGACTGGATATATGTATATATATGAATATATGTATCCATTGTCTTTAGCGCTTTTATTTTTATTATGTGCAAATAAAGTGTAGTTTGGAGTTTTCTTACCCTGGGATACGATGTTACTCTGTAAAGTGTCAGAGACAAGGGAAATAATTAATTGAACCTAGTACATCGCAACCACCTTGTTACACAAGCTCTGCTGACGACAGTTTCAAACAGAAGAATCTCAGTGGAGGATAAAGGCAGAGCTGCTCATTTTGTTTCCATTGTCATAAATTAATTGTTGATTTCAACTTGTCTCATAATGACAAAGAACAAGCTGCCAAACTGTATTTTAGAAGAATGCCACTGCCCTATCTGGCACAACCAGTGTAGACAAACCTGCATGTCATTATACTGTACTTGCACAGGAACCAGAGTAACCACAGTTGATGTTAATGCCATCGTGGCTGTGGTTGTGTGGAAATAGTCTTTTGATGCATTGAATAACAGCAAAGAATGAGAGATTTATCTGCAGTTTATCTGTTTAGAGTAAAAGTCAAGATATGATAGATCGATAAGTTCTACATGTTGTCCTGGTATTGCCACAAAACAAATCTCTATTAAGGATTTTTTAAGCGAGTTGGCCATTCAGTAGTAGGAAGCTTGTCATTGGTGACCATGAGCTAACTGCAGTCAGAAGATACAAATGTACTTCAGTAACTTTGTCTACTGAAACCAGCTAAGATGGCCCATTGTCGGTCTTTAGAAATCCAACCTGTTTCCAAGAACTGTGGACTTCTCACATTGTTTTTGTCTTAACATCAACTAATGGCCTTCAAAAGGTGTAGCTTACAATATAAAAATAAGAAACAGCTATCACACCTTTGGAACAATAGAAATATCCCATAAATGACACTCGCTCTGCAGTAGTCTCTTGTTTTTCACGTTGGTCCGGTCAGCTGACGTGTGTGTGCGTGTGTGTGTGTTTGTGTGTGTGTGTGTGTGTTTTACTTTCTTTGATACCCAGCCCTTTCCCTAACTCTCAGACACAACAGATACTTTCATCTCGGAAAGTCCCCAAGTACAACCCTACAGAAAAAATCACCTTTTTCTTCACAGTTCCTTGTTACTCATCGTACTCAAATAGCTGTGTCATCACAGTGTGTGTGTGTATGTGTGTGTGTGTGTGTGTGTGTGTGTGTGTGGCTACTGGCCTTTAAATTCACACCTTAGATCCACCCTTATTCCTTCTTGATACTGCAGCAATGACACATCCATGATTCTGTCCACATCACAGTTGAGTACTGTTCATTTGTGGTTAAGAAGTATCAATAATCTTTACTAATTCTGTGACAGAAAGTCCCTTATCAACAACACCTGAGTTACAGCACTCAACCAGCCAGGTTGTTGAGTTCATACCAAAGGGTAATGTGAGGAAAGTTGCCCAGGACTTGTTGCTATCTTGTTGTCTCCATGGAAACAGCTCCGATCTTTGCCTGTCATCACAGTGCTTACAAACACGTGCTTACAGTATACCCACAATAATGTGGCATTTGTTCAGCTTCAGAGTTTAGAAAGCTGGCACAACCAGCTGAAATAACACAGATTCCATGTGTGAAGACAGAACTGGTACGATGGCCTAGTCATACCTTTAGAAACAACACCTGTTCACGTCTAAAAGGCGTGACCCTTCCAGAGGATCATCAGAGGGCGTGTCAACCGGCGGCCTTGCTCACTTTTAAATGAAAAATAGCCGTCACACCTTATTGACACAGAAAAACAAGTCAAACAGTAGCCCGGCTTTTTAGTCACACTCTCAGTACAGAGGTGCTGTAGTAGGAATATAGTTAGTGTATGTGAAATGCATACACTTTAAATCCTTAAGTGATGAGTTATTTGTTATTGGGCATATTACTGGGAGAAAAGCTGTTTGTTTCTGCGTCAATCCTATGGACATATATGTGTGTAGTGATGGATACTCCAGGCATCCTGTGTCTGAAATGCCTTCATAGCACAGCACTGATGCAGAAGCTGGACAGCCATCAAGGCTAAATGTAGACCACAAAATTGGGGAGCAGCTTAGGGATGGTCTACCAAGCGAATGACAATCGATTTACATCATTACACTAAACTCTCAGTCTCCTGCTGACTTGAGAAATAAACCTGGGCTTCATAACCAGACACACACACACACACACACACACACACACACACACACACACAGAGGAAGAGAGAGGAGTGAAGAAAGAGGGTAAGGGCATGCGACGTGAGGAGTGCTCCCTATACTTAGTGAACTTCTGGCGTTTTAATGGGCCTGACGTAGTTCCATGCTGTGGTCTGAGGTCTCTCCACCAGCATCTATTTTCCCCCAGAAACTAAGAATTGGAAAAAAGCACAGAGCATTTAAGCAGGCTAAAAATGTATCTGATGGCAACCACTGTTGGCTGAAAATAGCCCTATAAGGGTATTATTATCATTAATGAGGGATAAATTTGTCGGCCGACTTACTCCAGAGTCAGGAGCGTTTAAAATTATTCTGTAGTTTGCCCCTTTTTTTAGGCAGAGCTGAGCCATCAAATCTGTCTGAGGAATGGATGCTCTCCCGCTGACTTACACTCATAAAGTCAGCATCCCCTGTGGCACCGAACAAATCATGCTGAGTAAAGATCAGCTATAGCAGAGTCTCAGCGTGTTGCTTTAATCCACACTGACAGCTTTGCGTATTTTAGCTTATTAACTCACATATATTTCACATACCTGCAGAGATTTTTTTTCCAATGAAAGCAGTGAGTTTGGTTTCCAGGGTTAAATCTGACTCTCACATAATTCAACAGTTAGTAGTGGCTATTGCGTAGTGGCAACAGGGACCGGTGGCACGAGCTCTGCCCCACACCTAAAGCGTCACTGTTGTTGTTTCATTGTTGCATAGTTGCGTGTGCACGTGGTTTGAGGTTGAATAAGAGGAGATAGTGAAGCAGAGTGAACATCTGCAGCAAGCAGCAGCAACACCCTTGGTTTCCATGGCACTCTGACAAATGGTCAACAAACAAGGAGGGGGAAAAAAACTTGTCTTCCTTTCTGTCGTTTCTTAATTTAGAAGTTTTCCAACTCTTTGTGTCACCCAAATACCTGATGTAAGACCAGGGGTGCTTTAGGGGACAAATGTTCTGCCAAAGTCAAAAGTGACTTTGTTAATTCCAGACATTTTACTTATTAATTGCAGATTCCAACACACCCTCAGTCTCTTAGATGCTCGATGAAACGCATATGAATGAAACACACTTTTGCGAGTGGCTTCCCAGCCATAAAGCATCAATCACGATATTAAAATACACACACCATCATCCTACACATGATATCCATGTTTAGTGTGTTTCTTAAATGGGGCCATTGGGCTCATGAGGTTGCATTAAACTGGTATGAAGCAGACTGGGAGATAAAGGTGGCGTGATGAGTGAGTAAGAACAGTGAGACGATGAGGTATGGTGTTTCTGATGACGAGGCAGGACAGGTGGGGAGAAATGGAGCGCTGTACAGGGAGGGAGGGTGTGTGTGTGGGTTGAAACAGTTTGGTGAGGTATAGGGAGAGAATGGGGGAGGAAGGAAGAGTAAAGGGCAGAGGAGAGGCAGAGTTTGTGGGAGTAGACTTATCTCACCCTCTGTATCACAGTGGTCTGCTCTCATGAACATGGGGGAGGTGACGTTAGTCATACACCAAAAATAGCTGTGTAATATGTAGTCCTTACACAAAGTGATATCAGCATTTCAGCTGCAACCAACATTAATCATTAATCCAGAAAAGTGAACCTACATTTAAACTAACACGAGAAGCGAAGTCACTCTCAATAAAAAGACCACGGTGAAACACTTACGTGCTTTTGTTGCTCAATCCTTTTCTAACTAAACATCTAATAGGGTGGGTTTATAATTACAGATCAATATTGGATCAATAAATACATAAATAGTATGAATAAACAGTGTCTTTATGTGTGATATCAGAGGAGCTGTAATGCAGATTTAATCACCACCTGCGTAGTTTTGTTTACGGATATTACACTTTATACTTTTGTTTGAATCCATGGATATAACATTAATTATTGTGATTACATTCAGCTTTTAAAGCTTATGAATACAGTATATGTTGCATATATACACTTCCAATAAACAAATCCTGTATACTAAGGTGCAGTCGGCTACCATGCACACCCAATTAGCAATAAATGCACCACACACACACACACACACACACTTGTCCACACACACTCCAGTCTCCTGGACTCACATGTCTCACATATTTATTCAATCTTATTTGCATAAGGTCAGATTACAAGAAAAACTCCGAAGCCCCGTTTTTCATTACTGCCTCTCCGCTATAACTTTACAGTCTCTATACCATATGTCTTGTAGAGAAATGGGAGGAAAAACACTGGCACAGATTCCAGTTGTGGCTTACCCTCCTGGACAGGGTTTATAGTTGAGTTGGAAAAGTACCTCTCTGTTTGGAAATGTAACGGCACCATTGTTTGGTTCCTGTCGAGTTGCTGGTTGGACCAGTTTGGTTGTTAGTGCTTTTAGTAAAATTAGTCTCTCTGGTGTGTTTGTTTGTGTATTTGCTGTAATTTTAATTCACAAACATCCAGATTCTTAAGTCCACATAAGTCATACCTGACAGTTGATGCACGTTAAAAGCTGTTTTTTAAAGAATAAATGCAAAAACATACAGCTTTCACAACAAATGATATGCAACAGTGACCTCTGCATTAGTGCTGGTTTGTACAGTAATTGTGAAATTATTTTTTCCTACCTTCATTTCCTTCAGTTGCTACAGAGTGGAAGAAGACAAAACAGGAAGTGCGATAGTGAGTTTCACATTTTCATGACTAGACGGGTACTTTAAAGCACACATGCAATGCGTTTGTGCGTGTGCGTGCGTGTGTGTGTGTGTGTGGGTCATAGTAAAATCACACACATACCGCAACCCAAACATAACCTGAATGCTGCCGCAAAACTGCTGCAGCAACATGACGATGCATTCTTCCTTATCAGCTTTAACATTTTCCTGCACTTCAAACCGAGAACAGTCTTTACACTTTCATTCACATGGTAATTTTAAAAGCTGTGGAGTGTATGTGCGTGCCAACTGTAGCTCCACTATTAATCAGCCATATGTGGCTGTTCTGTATGGAAAATATTCCAGGGTTTGTATGTTTTTGGCAGGCAGTCAAATACCTTGCATGCCTCCCATATGTATAATCCACTGCATCCTGCCTGACCAAGGCTTGGCATGAAATTTATTCTTCGCCTTTTGTTTTAATTTCCACTTGTAATGTATAACTGCATGTTAGCTTTCATTTGTTGTCTGGCTCTTATCTGTGTCTTGTGCCTTTGGATTCACCTTAAATGACTTTTATGGTGAACGACTGGGAGAGCCAGAGAGACATCCCGCTTTAGACAGCTGTCAGAGATAAAATCTAGCCCTCAGAGGAGCGAGGCCCTGAGCCTCGCTGCGCCTGGGCTGCTGTCGGACAGCGCAGATGAGAGATGGGAAGTGAAGCAATGAGAGAAATAAAAAGGCGTGCTTTACCCACAGCGCTAGAGGTTTTTAAACCACAGTCCAAAAAGAATAAACCTCTTATTATCTAGCTGTCTCTCCACATGATTCTTTACTCGGTCTCTTTACACAGGCTCTTATTACATTAGTGGACTTTATCAGCTGACCAAAAACACAGAGAAAAGGATGGGTACACATAGTCTGAGAGAGAAAAAGAGGTCGGCCCTCTTTGATGTGTCTGGTGAAATCTGTTCCTTATCCCCTTTAAATACCCTTCACCACCCAACATTCAATCACACACACACACACACACACACACACACACACACACACACACACACACACACACACATGCCCTCAGGGTTCAGTGCAGTAAGACCCTGAGCACGCGAACCAGCGCCTGTCTTTCATTTTGGTTTCCCCAAAGCAAAAGACAGAGATGGAGGCCAAAAGTGTCAGACAGAGAAATTATGAGACGCGCTCCCGACATTCATTCCAATGTAGCGACCTCTGTAGCATGTCCTGCTTTGACAAGAAATGAATCTGGGCCCCAGCGCTCTGCTGTTTCATACCAGGGGATGAATTATCACCCAGTGGCTGAAACATGAGAGTTTGGCTTCAAGAAATGTTAGGGTGTCACTTTTGAGGTTGAATCATTACCTGAAGCCCATCAGTCATCTCTAGTTTTAAATCAGAAAAAAGTTTCATTTTGAATGCCACATTAACTTCACCATCTGCTTTTATGGATGCTGCAGTAGTGCCCCCCCCCCCCATTTAGATTTTGTTGAATCGTAAAAGGTGAAAACAGAGTGAATGCATGTTTATTCACTGTTTGCTCATGTGGTGCATGGAAGGTTCCATCTGTTGTTTGTCATTTTTCCCTATTTGACCCTGAATGAATATTATTGACCACTCGAGACACATGCCATGTTTGTGTCCGTGGCTTAACTTGATTGAGTCCACAAATAGATCAGGAATAACAAAACAAGAGAACAGCTGAATAAAAATATAGATGGTGCATAACAAGGACACATGGATTTATGGATTAATGACAGCATTCAGCAATTGTATGGTGGGTAAAACCTGACTACTTTACTTTCTGCTTGAAACACAGACTTTTCTGCCTTTTCATTGTTACACCTGAAAGTTTAAGTTGAATTTCTACTTTAGCCAAAGACTCATAGCTCTGATAAGATCTCCAGCTATCTCTGCCCTCATCTTCCTCCTCTATGTCCCACTGGCTGCACTCCTGCTGGGAGGAAGTTTGACCGCTGACCTCACACTACTCCAACAGTGTTTGAAGTGGACCAGCAATCCGCCCAGAGGTGGACAGGTTTCTTAACTACACTCGACATTAGCGATCTTGTGCAGCGATCAAACCACTCCCTCCTTTTATAGGCTGACCCAGATGAGAAGATGGCCTCCTTCATGCTTCTTATTTCTCTGCTTTTTAGCACACTGCTACATTTCTTGGCTTTTTACAGCCACTGACTGTCAGACAGGGGAACACTGTGAAATTAAGGGAGGTCACAAGGATAAATACGATCAGTCTCAGGGGTAAATACCAGTTATTTATTTACCCTTACATAAGGCAGTTGCCGCACAGAGGTTATTCTTCAAACCCATAAATAATGGTTTTCTTTTTTGGCCAATCGAGGGCAGCTTAGGGTTTAAACACAGCATTGTCGTATTACCACTTTATAAAGCTGTTAGTTCTAACATTATCCATCTGCCTATTTCTTAAATCTACTAATCCTGCTGCACAGGTTCACCAGGGTTTTTGAAACAGCTTCTTTCTGTGGCTAAAAAATAATGTTAATAGTGGCCTGGTTTTATCAGACGCCAGAAAAGTGTGTAAATGTTAGATTATAGCGCAAGGCGCCGAAACTTCAGTGGTGGAGCACGAGATAGGAGAGCTGACACTGATAACGTCAGAATCAAATTCATGGTTTCCTTGCAGTGGTTTCCTTCTTATGTTTGATTTAGAGGGTGCTGCTGCCAAACACACCAGTCCTCCCTTTCTTTCTCCGCTAATGGCAGAAGCTGTCTATGAAAGCCAAGACATTCCTGCAGTTTTGCTGGTAGGACTTCTCTACTCTTCTCACTCTCCTTTTTTCTCCCCATGTGTCGACCTCCTCTCCATTTATCTCCCTTTTTTTTTTTTTTTTTTTTGTCAGACCAGTGAAACGCTGTGGTTTCAGCTATCTGCCCTCTGTTAGTTTTCATTCCCTTTCCTCTTCCTTCCTTCCATCCAGTTGCAAGCCGGAGAGCCTGCAAGCACTTTGTGTGTTATGTGTGTGTTTATGCTGCAGAGAGGAGCCCTTGGGATGTGACTCAGAGTGCAATCTAAGACAGCCCCTATCATAATGACTGCTTATTACCTACCATGCTCTCATATAAAGATATATTTATACACCCGAGGACATAACCTCATCGCTCATCTACATAACAATTATGGCTGGCTTTATAGGCCTCTTTGGAGCCATAGAGGAAGCTCAGAATTCACTCAGTTGCAGAAATGGCCTGGGTGACAGACAGGTTGGGAAATTAACAACACCCACCAGTCATATTCTGGTTAAATTGTTGCTGTGGCCTGTAAGTTTGTCTATGAGTCTTTTTGGCAGGAAGATAAACAGATCAGTCAGTCATCCTGTACTGTTTTGTGTGGTTAGCTGGTAAAGTAGGGGACGTGGCGGTAAAAACTTTAAACAAAGCAGTTTCTTACTGTAGTCTCCTGTACTAATGGCAAATGGAGTTTGGGACATCAAAATGATTGTTAAAGATACTGTCCAATATCCTAAAATTTAGAGAGTTGTTTTTTTTTTCCTGTGAAAAAGTCCATTTGATTATTTTATTAGGATGGATAGCTACATATGGTTGGAGCTATTTGACACCCAAATATAGCAGCTGTTAAAGAGAAGATGGAAGGCTGGTTTGAAACTAATCATTTATATAAGATTCACGTCTACCAGTTGGTAACTCCTGCCAAATTTAACAGAAAAAAAGCAGAATTTCAGAATCCACCTAGTCCTTACTGAAATCCCATCAAGTTGACCTAGGCCTCGTCATTGCTACTGGAATTTACCCCACCTTGCTACTCCAGAAGGATGCTGTTGGAAGAACAGAAAGGTAGGAAACATAGAAAGATAAGAAGTAATAAACTGCAGAAGAAGGTCGCCTTGCACAGGTGTGGCCCTGTGTTGTAGAATGAATAGCTCAAAGACATTAAGAAATCAAGAACATATGGAGAGTTTTCACTCAAAAATGAGCTTAAAATACTTAATAAATAAAATTAGAGATGTTTTGATTTACTCTACAAAGCAAATGCACATGATGTTATGTAAGATGCATAGTTCAGGTTATTATGAAATGAAAAAAGTGGTCTCAAACATTTGGGGACACTTATGCCTGAACTTTGAACTCTGTCTTTTTTGTGCATTTGTCAGTTGTTGTCAGCAAACAGGCCTTTGTGCCAGTTCACTTAAAGCAAACCCAGCATGGATTTACTTACATGTCATCCTTTGGCTTAATTGCAGTTAATAATCAACCAATACTGGCTCATTACAGCTTATCACAGGCTAAATGCATCATCATCAATCATAAAAAAGAGGGGGCATGTTTTTGGATAAGGTCCAAATGTACGCAGGTGTTTCTTGTTGATTCCACCGTGGATGAATGTGTGCGTGTGTGTACATTTATTGTGAACAGATGGTTAATGTCCAGAGATAGGCGGCTGGTGCTGACTATGCTGATTTGTTTTCCTGACTAGTGATACAATACCATGCGATTCTTACTAAGAACATCTGTTTTTATTTTTGAAATCTTTTTTTCACCTAAAAGCTTTATTGCCGTAATCCCTTAGCTGTTTTGAAAACGTTAAAAGAGTGAAATATTTTTATTTATTTGTGGGGGAACACAACTCAGTGTATGATGTGACATTTTGCTTGTGGTTTAGCGGGAGATAGACGTGTTGTTTTCTGCTTGAACTTTCACTGTTTCCTCCTCTCTCTCTCTCTCTCTCTCACACACACACACACACGTACATGCAAGTGGTACACCATTGCATGCGTAGGTGCAGGTTTTGCCCTTGTTTGATCTGATCAATACAAAACTCGTCGGACATCCTGTTTGCATGTGTTGCTTGGTTCAAAATGTTAGTGTCAAACTACAAACCAGATAAAAGAGCTGCTTTAAGAGTGAAAGCGTGTGGGAAGCAGCAGCTTTAGGGCATGTGTGTGTGTGTGCATGTGTTTATGTGTGTGAGTGTGAGAGTATATGGGCGCCTGGTAAATGTGTGGGCCACTGGTAACCCTCATTCCACAGAGCTAACAGACCTCTGTCTCCTTTCTCTATCTACATTTTTTTTTCTCACACCCCCAAAAACCAAACTCCAGCATTTACAAAAAAGCATATTGGCATTTGTCTGTCTGTCTGGTGCAGCTCTGCATCTACCTCTGGCACACAGCAAGCAACACTAAGCTAACAGCCTTAATATAATTGCAGGATTTAACTAAAATGTTGCAAATTCAGTACCTGCAGCAGCTGAGCCAGACTTTCACACTCGTGATGCTTCGTATGAGAGCATCAAATAGAAGTTAGAAAAACACTCCCACATCTCACCCTCTGCTGTGGTTAATTATACACTGAGAAAATAGTACTTATTTTCATTTCAGCAAACCAGTCACACTGACTAATGCTCATCTCCTCTTGCAGCTAAATGCTAAGACAAATCCACAGCAGCATGGAGCAGAAGCTGCAGATGTGGAGTTTTAACATCTGTAAATCATCTCTCTGGATAAACTGAGACAGCCAGGATAAATGTGGGCAGGGGAAATGAACGGGATGCGCTTGTCTCTCACTGAACTGGACTCACAACTGTGGTTGTGGTTGTACTGGGCAGCTCCCAGGCCTGCGTGTGGGTTGTGCATGTATAACTACTCCTCCGAGCTGATGTTGTAAGTTGGAGAATATTCTTAGCTGACTTGACTGTTCAAGTCAGTTAAGGAAAAAAAAAAAAAAAAAAACCTTATCATCAAAATAAGGTTTTTGATATGGTCTGGTTTTTAAAGAGAACTGTTTCTAGTGTTTTATCTACTCCTGTGGATTAGCGGTCAAATGGAGATGATGTAACATCAGGCAGACGTCTGCAGTGCAGCTAGAATGGAAGTTTATAGCAGAAATCTCAATTATTGATCATAACTGTAAACCACAGGGTTTTCTGTCATTTCCTGAGAACAAAAGAGCAATAGCTTATCTCTGCAGACCATGGTGGCTCAGGCTTTCCAACTAACATACAAACTTTTCATCACTATACTGTCACTACCACTCCTTACAGCTTCACTTAAAGACCAGCTAAGCGAATGCAACATCTTCACACCCACTTAAAGTGGCCACAAACATAGGATTTGTGCTTTAAAATATTCAGATGATATAATTAAGTCTATGAGTGTTATGATAGCAGCAAAAACTGAGTTATGAGGTTCCCCAGAAAGAATAAATACAGAGTCAGAATGAAGAAAAATAAAAAAGAATTCAGGTTCCAGCTGTTGTCTTCTTCAGTAGGTTTGTCAGTCAGCCTGGGGTCATGCATTAGAACAAGCTGCTCTGCCCTGGACAGCCTACTAATAATGCAACATGCCTGTAAGGTTGCAGTGAAAGGAGATAATCATATTCTTCACATGCCCTGATATGTGACCTGGAGAAAACACACTGCATTTGTCACCTGATTTGCAAGCCTCCATAGCTGTGACCTGCAGCCTTCACATAGGGATTTGGCCTTTAAACATTTTTATCCTTTTAAGGGTCGTGACCCAAACTCACCCAATCACAGTACCTATCACACACACACACACACACACACATTAAAGGAGCGAGTGAACGCCCTCACCCTGACCTGTGAGTGCTGATACTTCCTGTAGCCACACGTCTGTCCTCAGGTCAATCATTAGTCACTGCCAAAACCCCAGCACGGGGTCAACTACTCAGAAACCATCCAAAGCCAGTTCCCTTTTCAAATCTGTTTACACCACCAGTTAATATGCCTTTGAGCTGATACACTGACAGGCTCATACTATCCACCTACTGATTTATCTTGGCAGCATTGAACAGCCTGTCAAATGCCTCATTAATACAAAATCACAGTGAACACAGACAGTGATCACTGTCAATGTCAAATAATAAGCTGAATGTCAGGGAATCTAACTCCTCACAAAATGCTAAGTACACTAATCTGAATAACTGCATGACAGGTTTGTACATATACCAGCATCCAAACACACATGCGGTGTCTGGGACTAACGCACACACTTTGGAGTAGCATGGCTGGAGGAGCCTCGCGTGCCAACCCCCAGGTGCCTGAGCTGTGATGTATATGTGGAAAAGACATGTCCCCGGGGTATTAGAGAAGTCACCTCTGCAACTGATTGTTGCCTTATTTCTTCTTCCCTCCACTCAGACACACATGTCATCAAGCCCTCGGGGCCAGATGAAAGAAATCAGAGACTTGTGACCCACATAGGGGGTTGAAGAGGGTTGGGGTTCTTATGTCTATAGTGGGTCTTAAAACATTCAGCCGTCAGGTCACAAAGGCTTGTTTCCATGGCAATAATACAGGGTATTTCCTCTGGGGTAATATGATTAGATGACAAAAGCGTTTAAAGATTTAAAAATGAGAGTTTTCAGTAGATCGAGGCATGTTTGAAATAATGGAAATCCATTTGCGTCTCAAGCAGTTCTGCTGTATTTCTGTGAAAGCAGCTGCTCAGAGAGTTTGCTGTTCCATGAAAGCAGGGGTGCAATCTACAGCTCTACAGAGAGCCCGTCAGTTTCAACACAGGAAACTCACAGTGCTTGATTTTCAGAAATGCAGAAGTTGTTTGTTTATATCTATTCAATCCACAAGCGCCTTTGTGTGTATTAGCAGAGAACACAACAGGCCTGCACTTTCAAGGTGACCCCTGCTGCAGGCAAACTAAACACTCCAGCTCTTTTAGCAGCAGGCCAGCCAGCATCTGAGGTCACACAGTCAGGCTGCATGAGTCACGCAGCCCAGAGCGAAAGCAAAATGTGTAAAAACTTCACATTGGCAGATTAGTTTGTTTACATCCTGCACTGGACGTGATTTGGCCTGAACGCGGCAAGACACAGCCAGAGAGCCAGTCCTCTCCTTAACTCTTCTCTGCTTCTTTCCCTCTTTTCTTATTCCATCCCTAACGCTCTGCACCTCATTCCCCCCCACCCACCGCCAGCAGCACATGACCATGAGGCAGAAGTGAAGAGGAAAAATAAAGCAGCCCTGCTCTTGTAAAAAAAAAAAAAAAAAAAAATTAAAACAAAGTTTTAAAAAAGGCAGAAATTAATAACACAAAACTGATGTGGAAGTTGTGTTTCCAGAATAAAAACACTTGATTTAAAAAAAACAAAACAAAAAAACTCTTTTCCCCTGAGTGGAGTTTGCCAAGTTATGAGCTCATACTTCACAGGCCCTGATGTATATCTATTCATAGCATCAGCTTCAAGATGTTAAACCTTTATGACCCATTTCTCCTCTCATTATCTGCAGCATCAATTAGGGGCCTGCTAATTTAACACTGGGAGTATGGAAGCACTTTCCTCACCTGTAAGGACACACACGACAGCTCACAGCGAGCTGGCACGTGCAGGAACAGATTAAACTACGGCTCTTTTAGAGGTGGAAGGGACTAGTGAAAGTCCGAGTGCATGTGGCTGCATGTGCATTTATGGGGTGGGTTCTTTTTCTTATTTCTGAAAATCACAACAAGCTATGATGATAAAATGAAACACGAGGTCAGGCTGGGGTGACACCCACACCCTCTATCGACCAGGGGTTTTGAGGTTATGCCTGGAACAGCTCACTGAAATCCTTTAAAAGCAATGACGTCATTTCTACCTCTCGGCACACTGTAGGAGCTACTACCTCTCTCCCTCGTGTTAACTGTCCTCTCAGAAGTATTTATCACTCTCTAAACCCACAGCTGCATTTTAATCATTTGCAAACCCGACTGGAAAAACGCAAACCCCCTAAAGCTCACAAGTTTCAAACACACACCCACACCAAAAAACAAACAAAAAAAAACCCCAACTATCACAGCTGACAGCAGCAAACAAAGCAGCTCATGGCTCCTTTTTAAAAACTCTGCACATCCACTCAGGTGATGTGAGTTTCAGCTAATTAGACGTCTGCAGGGATTCCTCTCAATGATCAAGTCAGATGTTGTCCCGCCTTAATCAGACTAACAGCAACGTGAGGCGGAAAGGTGTCAATCATATTTAAACACGCCCACACCCTCCTGAGAGATCTAATCAGGGAAAATAAGTGAAAGCACCTGTGAGAGTGTGGCTGGGTGTGCAGAGCTTTTAAGTACTATGACTATCAAAATTCACGCAGGCTCACAGCTTCATCTTTAACACACAGTGACATGTCTTCATCTCATTTGTCTTGTTTGGGCCATCGGAAAATGTGCACCGTGCCCTGATTCTGCTTACCATCTGTTGGCACTAGTGGCCCAGATCATTTTCCTTTATGTGGACCCTCAAGCAAGACATTGTAATTGTAACCACCTGAAAGTTCTGGGCCCCTTCAGGCCCAAACAAAGCCCAGGCTGAACCTAGTCCTGGTGTTATGTTCTGCTGTGGTACACAAGATGTAAAAAATGATTTATCATGCACAGACTATGGTGCTATGACTTAATTATGGCTGATTTGATTTTTTGGATTCATTCGTCTTCTGTACAGCATCATGGAGACTGTTCTGAACATCCAGCTGTTTGTTTTTTGACCACTATTACTTCACATGTTATTTTCATTATACTGTAGCTGGAAACCTGATAAAAATGAAGAGGAATTTTAGTGACTGGAACCTGCTGTTCCTAACAACAAACATCAGCTGAACGTGATGAATCAGTTTAACATCGATTTTTAAGGCAAAGGTTTGATTTAACTAAACGACAGGGTCATAATTTGTTCATTTCATACACACAACATGCCATATTTTAATGAGTGGTGTGTCAAATGGAAATGTACTTGAATACTTTCCATTAACCTTTTGTTTACTTGGTATACACAGTTAGTTAGCAGATTTTAAATAAAATTACATTTAAATAAATAAAAAAAACTTAGTGAAATGTAATTATAGCCTAACATTGATAAAATAAGTAAACTTTGACATATGTACACTTTCAAATACAATAAAGTTGTACTCGATGTATTACTGTAAAAGCTGTAGTACTAACACTAAATCTATATATTTTTGACTACAGATCTCCAGAGGGTCATGCGGGGGCAGCTGCCCCCAATATTGTAGGGTTTGCCCCCCAGTTAAACAATGTCTGGAAAGAGTTTATTAGTATCCATCCATCCATCCTGTGCCTAGAAATTCTGTCCATAAAAATAATGAACAGAACCGGTGACAAAGGGCAGCCCTGCCGGAGTCCAGCATGCACTGGGAACAGGTCTGACTCACTGCCGGCAATGCGAACCAAGCTCCTGCTCCTGCTCCCAGCATGCACTGGGAACAGGTCTGACTCACTGCCGGCAATGCGAACCAAGCTCCTGCTCCTGCTCCCAGCATGCACTGGGAACAGGTCTGACTCACTGCCGGCAATGCGAACCAAGCTCCTGCTCCTGCTCCCAGCATGCACTGGGAACAGGTCTGACTCACTGCCGGCAATGCGAACCAAGCTCCTGCTCCTGCTCCCAGCATGCACTGGGAACAGGTCTGACTCACTGCCGGCAATGCGAACCAGGCTCCTGCTCCTGCTCCCAGCATGCACTGGGAACAGGTCTGACTCACTGCCGGCAATGCGAACCAGGCTCCTGCTCCCTCTGTACAGAGACCGGATAGCCCTTAGCAAAGGGCCCCGGACTCCATATTCTCGAGCACCTCCCACAGGATGTCACAAGGGACACGGTTGAATGCCTTCTCCAAGTCCACAAATCACATGTGAACTGGTTGGGCAAACTCCCATGAACCCTCGAGCACCCTTGAGAGGGTATAGAGCTGGTCCCGTGTTCCACGACCAGGACGAAAACTGCTTTGTTCCTCCTGAATCCGAAGTTTGACCAGCACTCTGGCATAGACCTTCCCAGGGAGGCTGAGGAGTGTGATCCTTCTATAGTTGGAACACACCATCCGGTCCCCCTTCTTAAAAAGAGGGACCACAACCCCAGTCTGCCAATCCACGGGTACTGTCCCCGATTGCCACGCGATGTTGCACAGGCGTGTCAACCACGACAGCCCAACAACATCCAGAGACTTGAGGTACTTGGGGCGGATCTCATCCACCCCCGGTGCTTTGCCCCTTAGGAGCTGCTGAACTACCTCAGTGTCCTCGGCTTGGGTGATGGACGGATCAGCCTCCGACTCCTCAGGCTCTACTTCCTTTATGGAAGATGCATCGGTGGGGTCAAGGAGATCCTCGAATTATTCCTTCCACCGTCCAACAATTATCCCCCACAGGGATCCCACAGGAGGGCGGGCCCTCGTCACTCTTTTCAGGCTTTCGCTCGCCAATGGGCCCCAACCCCAGGCCTGGCTCCAGGGTGAGGCCCTGGCTTGGCCGTACAGGGCGATGTCACGGTCCTTGCTGTTTTCTTCATAACGGGTGGTTGAACCACTCTTGGTCTGGTCCATCACCTAGGACCTGTTTGCCTTGGGAGACCCTGCCAGGGGCATATAGCCCTGGACAACATAGCTCCTAGGATCATTTGGGCACTCAAACCCCTCCACCACGATAAGGTGGCGGTTCAGGGAGGGGGTTTATTAATATAATTAAGAATAAATATGTTATAAAAATCAATTTATGTGACTTTTGTTCCATTTACTTAAAAGTAGAATTGTTTTTTTCCTTTGTATAATGACCTACATTTGCCGCCCTCTTATGCCACCCTACCAAACCCTTTTGTCACCCCATGGAAAAATTTCTAGATCAGCCACTGCTACCTACTACTAGTGAAACTGATTTGTAAAGACACTTTAAATATTGGTAATTCACTTTGTTTTAAATCTACTTTGAGAAGTTCCGTACAGTATTTTACAGCCCAAATAAAAGGTAAAATGCGGCCAAAAGAAAAATATCTCTAAGCCACAAACTTCAGTAGCTAAAGGACTTTCCAGGGCACTATTTTCTGTGTTTGCTTGTGGCCAGACTCTATGACAAGTGTTTGAGAATATTTGTGTTAATCTGAGGTTTTTGGCAATCTGTAGGAGGCTCCCCCTCCCTGCCCAGTCATTTATGGAGCAACATGCACTAATGGAAAGAAATGTTGACAGTAACACCCAGGCTGGTAAACACCTGATATATCTCTAAAATGTATCATGTTGCTGTTGTGTAAAGCTGTCAGCCATATCTGAGGCCTAGTCAGATTCAGGAATTATGTTTATGCAAAAACTAGAATATGATTTCAATTAGAGAGAAAACAATGAGACAGATGAAAAAATTGTTCCTGTACTGTTCCCAGATCAGCTACAACCCAAGTACTGTAAACAATGATCTTCACATAGTGGAGACAGATACAGGCCCACGTTCAGTCAGACAACCACAGAGGACTGAAAACCTCATCAAGGTGCAAGGTATAAGATGAAAAACATACTTTTACTGCTTTTCAGGGTAGCATTATACTACTTATTATACATTTTAATATGATGCTGGCATTTTATATATGTTTCACACCCAAATAAGTACTTTGTCAAAAGAGAAAACACCACTGTGGTTAAGAAAAGTGTTACATTTCTGTCAAAAAGTGTATTAAAAAGATCTGAGCTCAGTAATAAATACTGCAGACGCTCACATCCAGCAGGAGATATCATAAAAACTGCTCTCACTCAGAATCTGACTCCTACAAGCTGGTATCAACAGGAAAAAGTCAGCCAATGACACTAATTGGGTGGTGTGTGCTTTATGAAAAGAACAGCCTGTACTGTCCCAGATTCCCTCCCACAGATCTGACTGGCTGCCTCCTAAGTGGTCTGCTTTTCTTCTCTCCGCTGTGATTGGAGCCAGGGAAAGCCAATAACTGATTTTTTTTTTCTCTCCACTTCCCTCCCCGCTTTTCCTCAGGACATACCCTTGTTGTTTTCAACTTCAGTGGCAGAGCTGGGCTGAGGCGATCCAGCACAGTCACAACCCAGAACGCCGTGCTGGATTTCAGGCCCTATTGGCAAATTATAGAAAATTTCTTCATACAGTGATTTACTAGTGTTTAGATATATTATGGTATGTTTACTGAACCTGTCACAACTGTGTCATTCCCCAAACTGAAGGGCACATTAGGACTCATTTATAATGTGTGTTAGACTTTGTAATCACTATGATCAGCCTGCCAGTTCACAGGGCCAGATCAGTTTAAGCTTAAAGTGTGTTTGTGAAGGGTGGAGCGGTTGAGTGCTGTGCAATCAAAGCAGTTAGCACAAGCATTCATTACACCAGTACGGCATTTTAATCAATCCCCAGGCCTGATCTAAGAAAAGAAAAGAGAAAAACACACACAGGGTATAAAATCGATTATTAGGCTCAGTTTTGCAACAGTTTATTTATCTTAAAAACAATAATGAAAATATATATTTACAAAAATGCACAAAAAAAAGATGCTTTGGGAAGCTATACATACACCCACAAAAAAAAAAAAAAAAAAGCTCAACATAAATAAGTTAGTATATTTTTTTCAGTGTTTAAAAAAAGGCACACAGGTACACTTCAAAGTTTTACACCAAATGAGGCAGTGTAACTTTGTTTTCTGCCTTCACAAAAATGAGAAATTAAGAATAGTGCAATATTTCATGTTCCACATGAATTTTACACCACAAAGACAAATCTTTGATTCACATATTTGCATAATAAGCAGCCCAGAGGTTTAACATATTTATTCTATATTAAACTGGGACTACAGCATTTATTCCAAGGGGCGGGCTGGAGTGGCATACATGCCACTAAAATATGAACTCACCTAATTTGCAAAAAAAAAAAAAAAAAATAATAATAATCAAAGCTAATTCTTAGGATTATCAGCAAATACTGTTAAAATTTGGTTGGATATTGCTCAGCAGTTTAGCCAGCCCTCACCCTCCACCCTCCACCCCTCCCTGTCAGGAACAAAAAGGTACAAACTTTGGCAAAAACCCTAAAAATAAAACAAAATGGGGAAATAGAAAGACATTTGCGTGTAAACCTTATCTATCATGGCTGTTCTCAGTTAGATGGACCCTCAGCTTACAGTGTGCCCTTCAAAGTCAAGATATATAACACTGGGACAAATAAAGACATAAAAAAAAAAGAAGTAAAGACCCCCCTAATCCCCTCCCCACCGCCCAACCCCACCCCCCCATCCCACCCCCATAACCCTGACTTTTGAAATCTGCATTTTTTTTTTTGTATTAAACTTACATCAATTACCTGAATAATGATACAATATGACCACTTTAACAAAATAACATTTCTCTGTTGGAAATTGCACTGCAACATCCCGAGTCAAATTCACACACTTATTCAAAAATATTTAACAAAGTTATGAAAAGCATATTATGCTTTTTTTTTTTTTATGTGCTACATCTGAAACATAGGTAGTAGGTAAAAAAAGAAGGATGAGCAAAAATCCATTTGCACACTGCTACATTGTCTGCTGCTTCTGAGGCAATTGAACTGAAAAGAGTGCCAAAAACTTGATAGTGTACATATTCAGTGCTTGGTGCAGCCTCTCCTCCTCCTCCCTTCTTTTAGAAAAAGGCTGATTTTACTTTCTTTTATTTTCATTCTCTGTGCCGTCTGTCAGGTGATGGGGAAGGCTGCAATTCTCCACCAGCAACAGGTCTCCCCGCTCTGTGGGACAGAAAGAGGAAAGAGGCTGCTCAGTGGTGCAATTGAAGAAACTGTTGCTCTCGTGCTTGATATCCACTAACACGCACGCGTACGCGCTGAGCAGTCGTAACGTAGGGTTATGTGAGATGAAAAAAAAAAAACATGCATTATGTGTGAGGAGGCATGTGCGCAGGAAAGAAAAGCGTTTGCAGCTGTTACGAACCGATAAACAAACGAATACAACTGTACTGGCATCCAGTCTGAACGCCGATCATTAGTATGTTGCACAGCGGAGACTTTGATGTTATCATGCATGTGTTTCATTTATTATCAGTGGAGCAGTGAGACGATGATTTCTAACCTCACTCGGTTTTTCACTGGACCTCCGCGCCGGGCTGTGAGGAGCTGCGTCTCTCCTCCTCCGCGACACTTAGCGCCTGACTTCCTGCACCGTCCGACTGGTCTTCATCGTGGTCGTCGTCGGTTCGAGACCTTTTGCTCTGACTCTCGTCGGAGCAGGAACCTGGCGAAGACAAAATAAACACATATGGGCTTTGTATATACTGTAAATGTGTATAAAAGATCAAGCAGGAAACGTTTGTCAGTCGTGCGTCGAGCTGCTAATCCACTATAAAAGGCACCTGGCGCCCTGCGGAGGCTGCTGGAGACATTTTAGCGCAGAGCAGAAGGATCAGTGTGAAAATAGCAAGAAATAAGTGTCTTGGTCAAATCCACTCTACACCGCCACCTGCAATAATAAGCAGGCTCGACTTCAAATGGCTTTAACTTGTGCAGAGAAGTTTGCTCTGTCTGATCTACCGATCGTTGAAGACACAACTGTAGCTCTGCATCGCTGCACAGCGGAAACAAACATGCGTGACAGCTTTAAAAGGGCCAAGGTAAATCACCTAAATCTCCCGAACGTCTTTTCCTTGATCCGTTTCTCGCTGGCTGGCGATCCGAGTGCTCCTCACTCCTTCCCTCGGCAACCTGCTGAGTCCCGTGAGGCGCCCTGAGATAAAACTCCGGTGGGTCTTGGTCCTCCTGCCAGTCGTAACTGCCCGGACTGAGCGGTCTGTCGTTGACCGGATCGAAGTTATATGTCTCCATAAAGGCCGCCACTCCGTCCTGAATCGAATCCGTCAGAATTCTCCGGTTCTCCTCTCGGTCAGGTGTCCCGAAAAGGTTTCTGCAGACCGGAGGTCTGACGTTTTCTGGCTGCCGCGCATCCACCCTCTCCACTGTCGGGCTCGCATTAGAAAGGCGAACATCTGACATTTTGTTGCACATATGACAAGTAAAGAAATACAGAAATACCTCAAACTGCTAATCCGGAATAGTATTCCTTTCGAAAGACAAATTCACGGGAATGCTGCATGCGTACTCCACGCGTATCATCCAAAACGCGTGCGCGCAAAAAAAAAAAAAAAAAAAAAAAAAAAAAAAAAAAAAAAATAGGGATAACGTGTCTCCAAATGCGCAGGGGGGGATTTAAGAGCCACTCCTGTCAAGTCCGTAGTAAGTCTGAAGACAACAACAAGTCAAGTTCTAACAGCCAACATGGCGTTAGAGGGAGCTATGAGCGAAGAAGAAAAGTCGACATCAAGGACTATTTAAACAGAGAAGGCGATTCATTGGTCTGCGCGCGCTAGGACCGCCCATAGGGGGAACAACAACACAGAGCCGGACTGGATTAACTCCGTACTTGAAAATCAGTCAATTCCGTGTGAAAAATAAAAAAAAAAAGGAGGTGGTAATTGTAAATGGGCGCATGCTTGTGTTTTCCTTCCATTAGCGCCTGATTTATGAAGCAGGGCTCATTTGATCTCTCTGTGTTCATGCACTGTAAGATCCTGTGGCTAAGAAATCTGCTCATTGTGTTAAGTGTAAAAGCTGATAAGAGAATAAGTGATAAAAAAAAAAGCTTATCTCACTGCGGGAGCACGCGCTTAGGTCTCCCCTACAGGCTGGTAATACAAGAATCACAAAACGATTGTACGAGTGCTGACAGATATCACAGCTAGATCTGATTTGGTATCACATAAACGGGTTAGGCACACTTGATTCAATCACTGTAAATGTATTTGGATTCAGTTTAAGGGTTATTGAGGGACAGTGGGATTTTAAAGCGAGCTTTTATACAGGAAAACAAAACAAAACCCATCAAAAAGAGTCATAAATAATCTGTGGCTTGGCATTCAATGACATCAGCTCGACAGCAGACAGCCTTCCGTCATCATTGGCACGATGCCTATCACTCCCAGCCTTTGGCACTGGTGCCACAGGGTGGTTTCTGTGCTTCATTGGTTGTGATTACTTGTGTGTGCATAGAGTTTAAATAGAAAGTGGTTCAGCTTTTAAAGAAATTAAAGAAATAAAAAAAAAAACACGTTGAAACTCACAGCCGGTTCCCTCTGAGGGTTCTCTGTTTGCACCCTGACCTGAGATTAGGACCAGTGTTCATGTCAAGAATGAACTGCTCTCAAGTTTGTTTGCAATCCTGCAATAAGTGAGTGAAAACAACAGCAACAGTAAGAGCTACTTGTGCCCAGAAGTTCACAGTGTCCCAACTTAACCTCAGCAGTGTCACTCAGCATTCCTCTGCAGCATCTGCCAGTAAAACTCCCTGGGCCTGCCTTTAAGGCCATGCTGTTTCAATTAACCCTTGAAAAGACTCAAGCATCTCGTGATGAATACAGCAGGCCCATGTGTTATATCGATGTCATCGCTGGGGTCATATTTAATCTAGAACGTGGTTATGGGCAGCGTTGTAAAGAGTGATCCCTGAGCTGGAGGGATCGGTTTCAGCAAACTGAAGAGGATATTTCGCTACGATCCCACACAGTCCTGATGATTCTCAGCTAAGCTGAAGATATCTACAGGTCTCATTCTCGTCTCGACAGAGGGGGGAAAAAAGTATGAGGTAGATAATCCATCCCAATAAACATGAAACCACAAGATGAGTCTGCTCGACTTTTTGTTTTTATTACACTTTTACTCATCCAAGTTTTAGATTTCTCCAAAAGGAGCCAATTCCCAAAATACCTCCCACAGATGTTTTATTGCCACGTGTGTTTAGTGTTATTCAGCTACTTGTTGTCTGTTGGGAAGCTCGGTGACACCGTAAAATTGTGCATCTTGAAAATGACAGTGTGATGTTGCACTGTGCCAGATCCTGTCATTAAAACAAGCTTTAGTTACACATTAATTCTAATCTACAAAAGGTCACTGTAACATTTTATAGTTCACGATAACAGGAAAACTCTAAGTCAACAGTGCAGAAATCACAGTGATACTTAGAAAGGACGTGCCACGGTCAACACCTACGTGTCTACAGCACACGAGGGTATATGTTATAATGTCATATTGTCAGTTACCATCAAGTAATAAAAATGTTTTCTCATAAAAAGAAGCACAATGAACAAATGTGCAAGAGCCAAAAGAGAAACTGCAGATTATTAAGTTCATTCCTCTGCAAGGATAGAGGAAACATCAGTCTGGTGTTTCATCGGCCTAGCAACTACTACTTGGAAAATATTACTTGAACATTGTTCTCCCACGTATGATAATATTCGTAAGAACAGCTTTAAGGAATATTGGAGGAGTTGCTGAATTGGGCTTAAAAGGCAATGGCCCCCAAAACTGATCAGATATTAGCAGTGATTTTATTAGTGTTCAACCATGTCTGACTATCAATAAACATACAGACTTTAAATTGGGAACCATTTTTAATTGGGAAGTCCTATTCTGAGCCTGCAAACACAACCCAACAGAGGTCCGGCAACACTAGACACACCTGCTGTTCCCTTCTATAAAACTCCAGAAAGAACAAATAAAACATGGTTGGCTAACACAGCAGGCTAACTTACTGACCACAGCCATAAACTGGTATTTTTCTGGTGGGTGGTGTTAACTTCACAGCAAAATAATGATAACCCAGAGCCATGCTAATAAAGCCCAGGATGTCTTTAGTGTCTTTATGGTTTGGTTCACTGTGGTTTTAATCGAAAGTGCTGATAAAATGTCGATTTATGACAAAAGCTATTCAGACATTTGTCTTCCATTGTTATGGACCTCTTGCCCGGTATCATGAGACGGCAGCTTTGGAAATCTGCTTCTTCTTGGCCAGCTCAGCTTGAATCTGATGGGGGAACTGGTCCAAGTGCTTGTTCACACACTGCATGCAGAACCTCTTGGTGTAGAAAAGACTGCAATCCTGACAGAAGAGAAAAGAAAAGCTCAGAACCAGCCCTCAGCTCCTCACAAGCACTTTTATTCCAAGATGAGAAGATATTTTCTTACTATAGACTTATATAACGATTAACTTCAAGGACAACAGTCATGAAGCCCACTGAGCCTACACACACACCCACCCACACACACACACACACACACACACGGTCATGTCCCACTATAGTTGAGTGGACACATAGACATAATTCATTCCCTAGACCCTGACCCTAACATCATATCAAAAGGTAACCTTAACCCTTAACCCTAAAACCGAGACGTAACCCTGTCCAGGGTGTACCCCTGCCTTTCACCCAGAGAGAGCTGCTTAGATAATGGATGAACACACTGTTCTAGCAACACACACTGTGCACCTTAATACACTGCACCAGCTCTAGTGCATCTTAACAGGCTTTGAGTACGTGCAGAGGCTTATCAGGACCGGTGTCATTCCTCCCTGTGCGATGGGTTTAAGTAGATGAGCGCATGTTTAGTCTGTAGCACAACCAGACCGCAGCCAGTCTTACCGAGCCGACACAGACACGCGTGTTGCACAGGCTGCAGGTAGACCCCAAAACCAGAAACTTGTCCTTGTCCGGACTGAAGGGATCTTTGGTCACAAAACACTCCTCAAGCAACCTGGTATAGAACAGAAAGACAGACATAAGCTCCCAGACCAGACAGATGTGTTTTTGAACATCTGGATAAATGGAGGGCTATTGTGGTAATTATGCTAACGATAGCGTTAGCCTAGCTCGTGCCAGAACGCTAAATCAGAGTTTTGCTTAATTTTCACTTACACGATGGCTCTGGTGTTGGGTGGTTTCTGGCCGTAGTAACTATAAGGGCTACTTAAATCACACAACTGACACGTAAATGTTTTTTGAGGGGTTTCGCTCGTAGTTTGCTCCATCATTCAGAACATGGGAGCGGAAAAACATGGCTGTTCCTGGTTTTCACATCATGTGACTTTACTGCCACCTACTGGCCTGGGGGAGTAAAACCACAGACTGTATAGAATTTATTGTAGTATACCGATTAAAAATATTTATATACATGTGGGAAAAAATACGGTGATCATCAACAGAAAACTTTTCATGTTTTTACTTTTTATTGACTAATGAATAAACACATTTAAACTCGGTATTTCACATTGAGGGATTTTATTTCACATTTGGTGAACCAGATATTTTCATACTAAAACAAATCCTATGGAAACACAGTTTTACAGCTGATAGTTCACCATGTCAGGATAAAGGAACAGCCCGGGTGTAATTGCTGATCTCTAATTAATTCCAAAAGTGGGGTCCTAATCAGATGAACAGACAATACTGGCTTCATTATGCAGTTAAATAAGCAAGCCATTACAAACACAAACCAGTTAAACATAATCGTTTATTGTGGTATAACACAATTAGTTTTATTAAAAGAACAAATATATATATTTTGTATTCTACACTGTACTGTACATGAAACAAAATATAAACAGTTTTATTATGACAGGAACTAATGTTTCAGTACAACATTGGGAGCTGAAGCCAAAGTACAGAAAAGAAATTGTCTTTTTTTTTTTTGAGGTCTGTGTTGTATTTACAAAAATAAACATAAACCAGCTTCACAGATTATTTGTTTATACTGAAAGGATTCAATACTGGCCAACGTTTTTTTTCTTGAAAGAACGTGTCTATTGTAGAAAAAAAATTCGTAGTGTGTGAGACTTATCTAAATAGGTTTAAAGGTTGTTAAGGTGTTGGTTGTGGCAGTAGGATAAAAAGGGTTAAATAAATATATAGCCCATAATGATGATGGTAGATTTCTTACTGTATGAAAACATTCTCTGTTCCAAAATGAAGTAGTTACATATCTAAACCATGTATTTGTCATGAAACACTGTGGCACTTGGTGAAAACTTATGCAGGTGGATCTTGTCTCAAAATAATGCACAATAAAAGGGCATTACAGTGACTTAACCACATTCAAATTACTTTTAAATTAACTCATCATACTAAATATCCAAACGGGAAAAATGGGGCTTTTATGTTTATTTCAAATAAACATAAAAGCCCCATTTTTCCCATATCCCTGTTCCATGGAAGCATTCCAGTCTGCTCCAGGACCTGCCAATTCCCCTAAACACCATTTAATTTCTGGTTTGTTCCAGTAGAAGGTGTTTGAATTCCATAGTCACAGCAGTGTGCATCAATAAAAGCTGCACAACAAGTTACTTACAGTACACTGATATGCATGATAGCATCAGTTAATGTGCATTCTGGCTGTACACCCAGTTCTGGGTGTACCTGGCTTACATTAACATTGTAACACATGAGCAAATTTCTCAGTACATGTCCCTGTATATCTCTTGCAGTAGAGGGTGCAGCGACGTTTCCTCTGTTGTTTTGATTTCCTGCACCAACTGAGCATGCTCGGTGACCAGCTCCCGGAGGTCGGCCAGTTTCTGCAGCAGCCTTGGGAAGAGGAAGGTGTTGTCGGGGTGGTTGGCCAGCAGGTGGAGCCGTAGTGCCTGAATGATGCTTTCCTGTAGCTGCTCCACTAGAGGCACATCCACCAGGCCTGGACGATCTGTGTGACGAAGAGATCATTTACGTTGAAAATGTGCAAATGTGCTTTAAAAAAAAAAAAAAAAAACAAACATCTTATTTGATTTTTCTAATCTGTTATCTTGACACACAGTGTTACCTCCACAACAGATAATGGCAGCCACAAAAATGGCCAGGTCACTGTCATCCAGCTCCAGAGCATTAAAGCGTGTGGCAAACTGGAACTTGGGCTCCATCATGTCGCTAAATGGGCGCCGGAGGCTTTTGAGGAATTCTCGGGTGATAAAGCCTCTACCACGGGCCACCAGGAGGCCATCTTTGTTCATGCAGGAAGCCAGGAGGGTGAAGAGAGCTTCATAAACACCATATTTTAATAGAGTAACCTAAATAAGAGGCAAATAAAGAGGGAAATAGAGATATATCACAATCTATCTGTATAGTTTTACAAGAATGAAGGTGGTGGGTGCAGTCTTAGACCCACCTGATCATTCAGATCCAGTGTCTGGAAACCTGGCACTGCCTTAGCAAACTCTGTCAGCTCAGTGACTGTCTCCACCGAGGTACTCTGGCAGCAATGGAAGAGTCTGGCTTCGGCCTCTCTCTGCTGGAGCTCCCCACACCTCTCATCCTGAACCACCTCCTCAGGCCGAAGGCTGCTCTCGGGCTCCGGATAGTCGCTGTGTACCATATGGGCCGCCAACGTCCTCTCTGCCAGCTGGAATGTCTCCATGTCGTGAATGATGAAGGGCTGCTGGGACAGACAGGGGAAGGTGTCACTGAGGACAACACATAGATATAAATGATAGAATATCCACAAATGTTTGCCTTTGGCTTTATGGTTCCCTTTACCGGCTTGTTGGTTTTTCCAGTGAGTATAAGCCGTGCCTTCGCCTTGTTCATGTTGAAGTTCTTCATGTAGGCTTCGTGGATCTGCCCAATAAGAATTTTGTGGTCGGCCAGCATGGGGCTTTTCACTTCTTTCTCCACCATCTTGATTTCTGCCTTGAGCTTCAGCTTCTCGGCCTGTGGCATCCGACCAAATCGTATGGCTGGTGCACGGAAACATTCGCTCTTAGCAACAGCTACAAGAGTTTTCTTATATTACAACTACACTGCAAGCAGAGACATCGGAATTATCCTCCCACCACTATGTGCATAACACATAAAACATTCACCCACAACAGATCTGGTGCGTTCTGTTCTCTTTGCTCCCTTCTGAAGACAACATGTCGTCTTCCTCTCAGGTTTCTGACACTGTTCTGCCTGCAGTGGGAGGCCATCATAACAAACCCACTGACCCTTCAGCAGTCAGTGCAGATGACAGGCCACATGTGGTGCTATATGGGCCTGTGTTTTCTCAATGTCAAGCTGGCTGTGGCAGAACATTGTTCTATAAAAGCCAGTAAAAAAAAAAAAAAAAAAAAAAAGCCCATTCAACTGGATTGTGTTTAAATGGACATGATTACAGTAATTACGTTCACAGCGATTGCTAATATACACTTTGAGAGCACGACTATTTCAAAAGGTGATATAACATATTTTGTACTTGCTCACAAAAGAATTTAAAGTTTAATTTATAAATAATAAAATACAGATATGCTCAAATTAGAACAGTTTTGCTGCCACAGCCTCATTAGTTCTGGTATGTTAAAACTCCTCTTTACCAGTGCTACTGTTAACCTATGTTTTACTATTATTCTGTAATTGTCTCTTGTGGCTCCACTCAGCAAAAGATACATAGTGTTGCTATAAACTAATTCAGGGGTGTCAGGTCTTACCACTGTGGGACATGCCCACAGAGAGGCACTTGTGGAATCGACAGTACTGGCACTTGTTGCGGTTCTTCTTTTGGATTTTGCAATTACGTTCACATTTATCATACTCCAGCTTCAACCTGATGGTCCTCCTGAAGAAACCCTAGTTGAGACAGGAAAACACACACGCACACACACGCACACACACACACAGTGTAGATATCAACTTGGTGTACAATTTCATATAAAAACATTATAAACTGATTACACAAAAAGCCTACAAAAATATTCTGCTGGTACATATGAAAATCAGTTAACATCATGATGTTGTTATACTCTGTTTATCCATAAGGTCAAATCCTTGTCACGCAACGGTGATGAAGACTCTCAATTGAATTTTACACCAGAAATCAATTTTGCGTGAGCAAAGTACATGGACCTGAAGATAACATGTTGTTTTCCAAATTCACATTGCTGTTTTAATTCTGTAGTCTGGCTGTTAATACTATTCTCATTTAGAAAGCATTGTCATTTTAATTACTTTAATTACTTAATCTAATATTATGAATCTCAGGTCCTGGGGATATACATATAATGTAGCTGTGTATTCCTCCACTTCCATGGACTGTAAAATCTGACCACAAAGGCCATCATCACTAAACATGTTAAGTTTGAGCACATTTTGAACTGCGCTGTACAGTTAATGAGAGTATTTAAAGAGAGATTTCAGAAAAATAGTCCACATTGAGTAAGACACGCTGCATGCCTCCAACACACACTGTGATACGAGGCAGCAAGCCAACAAATGTTAACAGATGTCACGCATGTGCCAAAACATATGATCCTTTGGAGTACACTCAGACACACACACAGACACACACACACACACACACAAACATACATCACGGAAATTTCAGTCAGGACTTCTTTCAGTGCTTGTCCAGAAGGGAAAATTGATTTTCTGGCACTATGTCTGAAACCACACAGAACATCAGTTATCATCTTTCATTTGGCCTTGGCTGCGTTTATGTTTCAGACACATTATTATTATTATTAGGGGTTATTGTGCAGCACACATCAGCTTTTGTGTCATTTTTGACCGAAAGAATCTCACTGTGTGGGGAGAGGCCGGTTGTATTCCCTGTGAAAATGCTGTGAACGTCCTGGCATATTGTTTAGTGCTGTATGTTAGCAATCAAAAACACATTATAAAACAACAGGAAAAAGCAGATGTGCGTTTTTACAGCCTAAAGACTAAAGACATAAGCAAAGAGATGTATTGTGCAATGCTTCCAAACATTTTTCAGTGATACAGAAATAAAAGTTTAAATTCTGGCATCTTTGACCAGGTGACTGTTGTATTTTATACCATCACCACCAGCGACTTCAGCTCTCAACAACGCAGCACTGTCCTCTTTTTAAAACGAGGTGCTGAAACTGATACGCAGATTCTGCCCAACATGGAACTGACCGCTACGTATCACAGGCCAGACTTTTTTCCATGATGGCGCAATATCATCAGTCCGAGAATTTGGAAACACAGTGCTGTCAAAGTACACCTCTCATATGTGCAGTATCAGACAGTACAATGCCATCACATCTCCACATTAGAGTAATATCAGCCTGAAACAATGTGTTTGCACAATGAGCATGAGTTTGTAATGACTGTGACAAATAAGAAGTGGGTCACCAGTACCAAGTAAAAGAACGTTGTGTAACTTTAAAAATAGGAGAGAGTCCACTTTCTTGGTCATTTTGTAGCTTTTGTTACATAAAACAAACATAATTTCAAGGTGGACTAGCGGCTGATGAGAGAAGAGAACCTTAAACCATGCAGGTTAAAATGTCATTCAGAAATAGAAAACTTAGATTAGCAGGAGCAAGCTGAGGTCGGCTCAGAGAGGTATGACACTACGACTAGCTCACATGACTCGATAAACAATGCAAGTGATGATCCTAAATAGTTTTCAAACACACACACGGACCTGATCACTGAGCGCAACATATAAAACGTAGCTCAGTGTCACAGTTTTTTAAAAAAAATGTGACGATTTCTTGTATCATCAAATCCCAAAGTGACTCTGCTCCCTGCCAACCAGGGGAGAGGTGACAAGTCAACCAAGGCCATCATGTCCCCCACCTCACATGACCTGGCTACATGTCTCAAAAACTTTCCACTGGCCTCTAGGTCAGGCGCCTCTGCAGGCTGAACTTTGTATGTTTGGGTGTGTGTATGTGTGTAAGTGTAGGCATGCACTGTATCTGCATGCACACACACCTGTGCACATATGTTGTGTTCTTCACCTCTGACACAGTTTCACAGGTACATACAGGGACCCCCAAAGACAACACCTCCCCGTGGCTGAACCGTCCCAATGTTAGCCCCTCATTTCTCACCTTGCAGCCCTCACATGCATGCACCCCGTAGTGGAAGCCCGAAGCCTTGTCTGAGCATACCCGGCACTCCAGGCTCAGGGTGCCTGGAGCTGCTCCACACACGCTTGACGACGGACTGGAGGCTGGGGTCAAGGTGTCTGTAGCAGACAACACAGCAGGAAGAAGACAACGCTATTAAGACAAATCTGTAACACAAGTCACAGTGCCTTTACAAAGGAGCACGAGTACCTTCCAAACTGTTTTTGTAACTTTGTAATCACATTTTATTTGTGTCCTGTGATTCTTCCAACAATGAGGACACCTGACTACTCACCCGGTGCGGTGGAGCTTTCGAAGCCCAAACCAGCGCTCTGGTACTCTGGGAAATCAAATCCCAGCTGGTCGTCTCCTATAGACTGGGAGATGTCATGAAGGTCCTCCATCAGGTCTCCGCACAGGGGACTGTCCATGAGGGAATCTCCCAGTGGGGACGGAGGGCTGTACAGATCCCCTGCCATGGTGGAGATCAAGCCAAACATGCAGGGTCACTCACCTGACTGGTACAAGACGGGACAGAATTAGGTTTTTAGACTAAACATTACAAACATACACAAACCTGAAATCTGCTGCGGGGGGTTACATTGAACCCTTAGGGTACTAATACCAGAGCTGTTAAATTCATTACATTAAGGTGACTGTTTAATAAGTGATCCATGCGCATAGAGTCACTGGTGTGTTATTTCAGCTGCATTATTGACTAAAACCCAAGCCGGAGCAGCCAAAGTACACATACTGAGTTTGTTGAAAAGCTCTGGCTCCGATTTATTGACTAACTCTGTGTGTACATGCAGTACATTATACACTGTGTTTGCATGTTTACATTGTATGGAATAGGAGACACACACAACCTGAAGGCTTTTCTCTCGGTTAGATTACATGCAGCAACAAGTAAACCCTATGTGTCCCACTACCTGTCTGCTTTTCGGCCTGTGTCTATCCATTTTCTGTCTATTTTCAGAGTATGTGTGCGTGTGTGGGAGAGCGGGGGGGTTGTGGAGCCCCAGCTGCTCACAGCTGGCTAAAGGACATCTGTTTAAGCCATAGCATATCATCACAGAGCTGTAGCCATTGTTCATGTTCTGTAACACTCTGTTCCAGTGTTACTGTACGAAGTGTATTTTGGCCTATGAGCATTACAAACAGGAACATTATGCTATTCATATTATAATGGTAACAAAATATTGTGAGGATGCTTTAAACTGTGCTGCTTAAGCTAATGTTTGAACATGACAATTAGGTCACGGTGCTGCCTTTATCAGTTTGTGTAGAAAAAGTGCACTCTGTCAACCCCTGAGGGCAGGCAGTGAGGACGTGATTGATCAGATCATGCTTGTTCTTGTTTGTCTGGTCTTTGTGTTGCAGCATTTTAGGGAACAGGTCCTGACAGTATGCCAGGGTTGTGTAACAGGGGTTTTTGTGTGTGGAAATGGGATGTATGCTTCCAATACACTGTGCGCCGTATCATATAGAGTACACTTGTTTACTGAAGGTACGCACTGAGGCCTGCTGACTAACTGGTCTGTCGAGTTGACGCACCTTTGCTATCTGAAAAACCAAAACCCCTAACAGTCAGCAAAGATTTCACCAAGGGATCCAGCGAGCACCCTTAGGAGCACCCTCAAATGAATGTTTTCCTGCAGCCCTGACCATGTCTTCTAAGATCTTGTCTTAGGAAGTCGACATGTCGAGGCTGCATCTCTGTAAGCCTACACTAATGCAGCCAACTCCTGTGATGAACATCATATGGCATCATTTATCTACGTCTCTGCTTAGGATCCAATCACAACACAAACATAACTGCTTCCAGATCTGGTTTTGCTCCAGATCCACCATGGCAAGACTGAGAGAAGAGCTCCAACGATCTGTCATTAAACTACTTTTTGATCGAAACCTGACAGAAAGAAACTTGACATCTATTTTGATATTTATTTATATAATCTTTGAAAGCAAGACACTAAACATTTCACACTCTCAGGAGAGTGTAGAGAATAATAGTTACAGCTGTAAGTGAAACTGCATATTCTGTGGTTTCCCTTTCATTACAGGGGGATTACTTGGAGGTCACAGCTTTCTAATGAATTCAGCCCATTTCATTTAGCCTTTACTGGATTTGTGTTGATGTATATTTAAGTAGGTCAAAAACTATAGTAACTCTTGACTGAGTTATAATGACTTATATTTCCTCTTTCTGTGATGGCCCAGGCCCAGCCCACGCTTCCCTGTTACCTCAAACGACATTGTGTTTTAATTCCCAGAGGAGCTATGATCCCAGAGAGACAGGTCTATCTTTTGTTCAGCAGAAGAAACAGGAGCTGCACGGGGAGAAGTCAGCTGCTCTCAGCAGAGCGTGTTGGCAGACAACAGCGAGGATCCAGCAGACCCAGAATCAGTCGAAAAATCCCAAAACAAAGCACAGTATTTCAGGTGAGCAGCAGGATACCTGCAGATGTTTTTTAGTGTCTTTGGGTTCAAGTGTCATTTAAGATCCATGGCTTGTCCAGGAGGCACCGGCAGTACAGAGGAAAGAACAGATCTCTTTCTTTCTGTCACTGCCCACTGCTGAGTCTGGATCAGCTGTGCTGCCCTGACCTGTGATCCCTCCCCAACAAGGTCATCCCTGTAACCACTCAGAACAAAAACCCACTTCCACACTTGGCTTGGAACCAGTTCTGTGAGTATTTCTAGGTAATGCTGCTGCACAATCAATGAAATTAAACACGTAAATAACCAGGTGGTTTTGTGTGTTTGACAGGAAAACCAAGCGAAGACTTGACTAGTGGGAAAGTTGATGCTGGGCAAACTCACAACATACATTAACACACAGAGCAACAAACCCGCAGCCTGGGCGTTTAGAGACAGTTTGAGGAAGCTCAACGAAATGATGTTTGGACTAGTAACTAAAAGTTCGCAAAATCTCCTCAGACAACAGGGTTAGACTGCTGCTAAAGGTTTACAGCCGGACAAGAGTTTATAAGTTACCTCAGAGACTAGTGTCTGAAGCATTTCCACACGGACGCTTGTCTGAAGGAGGTGTTTTGGTCCCGGGTTCCCCTCTGACACACACTGATCCAGATCGGCTCTGCTCGAGACTCACCTCGTCGCCTCGTTCAGCGCTGTCAAAACTTCAGCTCGTCCTCTGCCGGAAAAGACGTAGCGACGGGCGCGCACACCTCCTGACACACCTATGCTTTCAGCCAATGGGCGTGCTTAAAACAGTCACTTCCCGGTGGCGCAAGACGTCACGCGTGGGTGCGTGCGGATGTGAACCGTGGACGCCTTTGTAACGTGACTCACATGTCCCGTATTTCCTCCCAACAAGGGGGTGTCATTAAATCACAACACTGGAAAGTAAATCAGCTGATCATAAATCATTTACTCACCAAATAAAAGCATCAGTATTACACAAACGCTCAATCACGTGATGGTTTTTCAAAATAAAATGCCACCAAGCTACCTGACGGAGTGTTGTGCAGGTTACCGTTAGGTCCTGTTTGAACTCTTAGAGAAAACATACCACACATACCAGCAGAGTCAACACTGGCTGTGAGAATAGATCTGAAACCAGTGTGTGTGTGTGTGTGACCGAGGATCTGTAGTGTTGCCTAAGAGCATGTACACTGTGTGTTTTATAGAGAGATGTTATTGTCTGAAGCACTGATAAAGGGATGTGTCACTATGGTGGCAGTAATGAACTGGGTGATGCATTGAAGGAAAACTGTAAAGAGGTTTTGCCTAATTGATCTTTATGAAATGTATCTGTAAACTGAGGGTCCAGCTCTCATGCGTTTCTCCTACATGTATACTTGCAACCAGGTCTTCTTTGAAATATTATAGCCTGCTATAAAATAAAGCTTGCAAATGTGCATTGAGTATGTGCTGCCACCATTCCAGAAATGCACCAGACGTAATATCTGGCGCCATCTACTGTGGATGGACGCATAAAAATATCTCAGTGTCTCTCACCTAAGGCGAGAGACTGTCTGGCATCATCTTTCCCTCTTGACTTCCACAGTACAGTTAGACAACAAAACTCTTCTGAGCGCCCTCGGTGTGTTTTCACACAGGCATGTGTGAGGGCGATAATTTATGATTTTTTGCTGGTACCTCAGCACCTGGTCACTTGTTCCATCTGCGAGGGGAACACGCGCACATACACACACAATCACAGAGACACACACACACACACACACGTTTTCTGAATTAGACAGTCTCCCACTCTGAAGCTCCATTAACTGCAGTCTGTGTGAACCAGATAACAGCTTTGGTGAAGTTTGGCTCCAAGCCTGTGACTACAGCAGCTTTGACATTACAAAGTATGGAAATATCTGTCATTTATTTTTAGCTCACATAAAATGTTCTGACTCTTTTGGCTGTTTTTCTTTATTTTTGACTATCAAACTGTCTAATCACCTTTGTTTTTAAGTAGAAAAGACATCTGTTGCTCACACTCTGGAGGAGATTTCTAAACAGGCAGAAAGACACATGTTAAACTACAGAGGCTTCTGCGATTTGAGTTTCAACATACAAATCCTTATTATGGATTACAGAATAAGATAAATCTCTTATAAAATACTTCTGAACACACTGAAAAGATCAGACTCCAGTCATTAGTTCTTGTACAATTATTTTTTTTTATCCAGCCTTTATTTAATTATGAATGAAAAAGTACAAAGTTAAAATACAAACAATTAAAAAAAAAGTTCTTAGGAATTTTCCTCATTATATTTTACCAGTTACAAATCTATTGAGTGATTATTAGTGTTGCTATCAAATGTGTATTGTAACTCAGCACCACTCACCAATTCAAAGAAACCTTTGAAATCAGACGCCGGTCGTGTCACGTACAGAATATGAGAATCTGACGGTTTTTTTCAATGGTGACAAGGACGTGTGTGCTCCTGTGATGTATTGCTGCCCTCCAGGGAAGGCAGTAGGTTGTATAGTTAGCTCCTGATGGGGTAAAATCACAACCCTGAAACCACACAACCTACTACCTCACCCTGTACGAACACCATAAGTCACCCAGGTGGGTAGGAGTGTAAAAGAAGACAGAGCTATGCTGTGTTATCAGAGAGGAAGCAGCGAGGTGGGTGATGATTCAAAGTTAAAAGTGTTACCTTTCTGCACAAGCAGAACCATTATTCAAATATTGGCTAGTGGAGGCATGTTATTAAAGCACTTACAAATAATAAATAAAGCACTCCAAAATTTACCCTTTGAGTAGCCAAAGAACTACAATAAAATTGTCTATATTTTAGAAAAACACAGTAATAAATTTCAGGTAATCAAAATCAAAGGTTTACATGCAGCAGTTATTTTTACAATCAACATTTATATTGCCCGAAAATCTTATGATCTTCTAAAACATCACTAATTCTGCTTTTCTTCCACAGTTCATCAGATCTAACTGTTTTTAATTACTGATTTGAATGAAATCAAATACTGCCTTCTTTAATTAAATATTCTATGACGTTACTTTTCAGACATCTGAGATGGTGAACAGGTTATATGACCGACTGAGTCCGTCCGACGACGATGCCAGCACAGTCGCTTCAGGAAAGACAGTAAGTTGTATAGTCATCTGACAGCTTGGGAATGACCCTAAAACTATACAACCTACTACCTCACCCCAAAGGACAGTTTGTCTCCTGCAGGTGTCTCCTGAGTCACGCGGTCGAAACGACAAACAGCCTTTAGGAAAGTAAAGACATGAAACCCCAGACGAACCGCAAAATGAAAGATGAAATAAAGAGCCAGACAGTGGACCTCTGAACTGAAACAATGTTTGTCACACACAGATCCTGTCCTCTATGTGCATGCTTTATTACTATCTTATTGTATTATATATACTGTATATATATGCTAAAGAAATTTAACAATAATAAATATTATTGAAATAGAAAATAATCTATATCTAAACTGTCTTACAGGATACAAGTGCAGGGTTCATTATACTGTATTTTTTAAATTGCTTAATTACTTGTTAAATGTAGTTTGATTACCTTCGATTTAATGCTAAAGCAAAGCAGCGTGAATTGTGCATCAAACGATGTGTCACAAGCTGAGAAATAATCATATCTTCATGTGTTGTTTGCTAAAAAAATTAAAGAATGCTGTCAAAATACTTCCTGTTCGTCACTTGTGCGAGACATGTCACCTCCTCTCTGTGGTGGTGGCTTCAGGTCTGTGGTTTTCTGTCAGCTCACCTCCTCTCAGGTTTCCAGGGCCTAATGGAGACAAATGAGGAGAGAGTGAGCTGCTGCCGGTGTGTCAAAAGGTCATTTTGTCTTCTACACACGTCACCCGGTAACAGCGCAGCTCCACTGTGCATGGGATCCTGCACCCACATATAACACACAATATTCACAAAAAGCAGTATATAGCAGTACTATCTGAGTGTTGTGTAAATACCTGCCCTGAAATGCAGGTACTCAGAAAGTGAGAGTCTCTCTTGTCTCTATTATTCATGAGGATCTTGTTTGGCAGTCTGTATAAATGTTATCAGGTAGGTTAGGTGACACCTATTAGGAAAACAGACATACTAACAGCTGACTGACTGAGCTAAAATTAAAAACCTGTTTAAATCCTATGAATCCTATGTGTCGTTCTTCATCCATAGCCAATTTATGTATGTCACACGAAATTGTGGTGCAACTAAGCATAAATTTGTATATGTGTATTTATAAGGTCAAGCACACAGGTTGTGGTCGCTTCAGGGAGTTTCCCGAGTGAGACAGGAGAGGCGGCGGCTCTGCTGTGGTTCCCCCTCGAGCTAGGGTGAGACAGCGAGATGTGAGGGACCGAGTTACGGTGGGACTTATAAAAGTGAATCACTGCCTTGATTCCTGACCTGCGTGCACACGTACGTGCACACGAACGCACCAGTTTGCGGCTGTTTTATTGCAGGTTGGCCATCCCATAAATGCCACACAAATCTCTGCTCTGGCTACCTAAAATCCAAGCCTGTGAGGTCTACTGCGGACCTGAATGAATCTCACGGCTTCACTTATGCTGCTAATGTGTGTACAGCGAGGTATCAGGTTTACACAGGAGAAGACTTAGCTTTAGTTCAATGTGTCCAGTTTTGAAACATCTGTCTGAGATGTCTGCCTACACTTCAGTATAGTGGAGCTGATTTTTGATGTTCGGGTTTCGATGGTGACTTTCACAGCATTGAGAATGCAGATGTTAAAAATTATAACTATTCCGTTTGTTCAACAGAATTCACTGTGACCTGTTTTTCCCCACTAACAAATAAAACCCTGTGACCCTGAGTAAGAACAGCACTTTTTTGGAAAGTGTCGTAAATGTTAAATTTATTATAATGTAAATTTATATTACTATGCTGACAACCAACAAAATACTCACTAGTCATTCACCATTTTCCTCCACACACCTCAAAATTAGCAAATTAAACCAAAATATCCGTACTAATAGAAACTTAATGATAGTAATGTGTGTTACAGTCATGCTATAGATTATTTTTAAAATAAAATATGTTCAAAGAGTATTTTCACAGTCACACTCAAAAGCACAAGTATCCAGGCTTTAAAAATATAATCATATTATGAAGTAATAACAGGTGTAGCCAAGGAACACCCTGCAGCCATGTGCACTCCCATAACTTCTTTAAAAGAAAGCTCAGCAAAGGTTTTGGAAACATTACGCATTGAACTGTAAAACTGTGTTAAACTGTCATGAATGATCCTTACAATTATTTGAGATTAACCACTTGCACTTTGAAGTGAGCGGACCCTGTGTGCCTCAAGGTTAGGGATTAAAACTGTAAAATGAGCAAACATAAAGCAAAAGCAATTTCTTTTCTTTGGTGTGTACCTCTGTCATTTGATGTTTTATGTAATGGCATACTTGGGAAAAACAAGGAAATAAACAGAATACAACGTGAGATAAAAGCTTGTGACCCTGAATGAAACCCGTGACCATATTTGCGTGGGAGTCTGCTGATCAGGGATTCAGTCAAAGTTATTCCAGACATATTTCAGTTGGTTCAAACTAAAGAAACGAAGTCAAAACCCCAAAATTTGAGGAGCACTTTCGCCCTGTGAAGGCATCCTGTCACTCAGCCTGCAGTTGATCAAAACCACCAACAGGTGTCATGTCTCCCCAAGTACACAAGGAGAGTGTGTGCAGAGCCGAGGGCTCCTGTGACAATGAGGCCTTTGTGCAGTTCCGGGTGCCAGTCCGTGTGCCCTCGTGTACTGTTTCTCTCTAATCTTCATTTGACCTTTAGGCTCACGGCTTTTCTTTCTCGTTTTCCTGACTAATTTCCTTTGAGAAGATTATCTTTGAGCTGAGGCGGAGACTTACTGATTCAGATGACAAGTCACACACAACCCGCCAGAGCTCGTTTTGATAGGACGCCTTATTCGCTGCCACGGTCGCTGCTGTGAGCTGGGAACAGTGTGAGCCGGATTGTGTTCAATAAACTAACGACAAACTGTGTTAATTGTGCTGTGTGCCTGCAGGCCGATGAAAGAGGAAACCAGTAGTTGAATGTTCTCAGCTCGAGACCAGACACAAACAATTTTTGACTTTGAGAATTCAGCAGTATGGTGTTATTCACACGCACAGACACACACGCACAGTAGAGCCTATTATCAAGTGTGAAGTAAATATATATGTTTAAATTGAATATATAGATTGATATATGTAATAAAATGCATAAAAGGTTAAACCAACCTTAAATTTGAGGTCTGAACAGGGAAAAAAGAGTAATTCCAATATAATGAGCCTGTAAAAGAAAGAGAAAAACAGAAATGTAAATATGGTTACTTTTATATATATCTACATCTACACACACAATATTGTACAGATGCAGTCACAGGACACAACAAGGTGTCCATGTAGCTCGTGGTCATAAAACTGCCAATCAGCTAAATGCGTGTATCATTAAGGCTGATGTAACATATGTTAAAGTCATCATGGCTCAGAATACTGCTGCCGATTTTAGACTGGCCACTATATTAACATATATAGTGGCCAGTTTTAAAGTAGTTCAGATTCATCTCTCCAAAATCCCCAGAGGGAGTTATATTAGTGTGTTTGAAGAATCGCAAATTAAAGTACAGTATAATAACAGTTATTTTAATTTTCTGCAATTAGCACTTTACTGTTCTCTAATTTTAGCTTCTAAAAATAAAATGTGGAAACTTCAAAATATTTAAAATATTAAAACTATAAAAGAGACAAAGCTGGGATTTTGAGATATGCATCAAATTAAGCTAAAGATAAAAGCCACACTTTTTTGGTTTTTAGGTAGTTTAGAAACAAATCATTTTAAATATACTATGGCACTTCACACATTATAGAAATAAATATAGGTGTCCCCTCCTCTCTCCTTCACACACTCTCACACACACACACACACACACACACACACACACACACACACAGACAAACACACAAATACACACCTACAAAACACTACACAGAGTTAGAGAAAAAATAAGTTGTACTCTAAAAGTAAAAGGAATCTTCTTCTATGATATTAAACAAATAAAGAAATTAATTTCAATAAAAATATATCGTAAAAATGAATCCCAATTATGTAATATGATTTTACCAAACAGCTGAATGAGACTACATAATATTAAACAACTGCAACAAATTAAAATCTCTTCTATAATTTGTTGAAATGTGTGTGTGTGTCTGTCTGTGTGGGTATATGTATATATATTTTTCTCACTGAACATCCCCACACAGATGAAGACAAACACATGCTGAAGTGCTGTTATTAAGAAAATCAAATGTTAGATTTCACAAACTTTTGTTTCTGCTTCATTTAAATTCTCCCTGTAAAACTGGATGACTGACACGCATTTGCTCTCTCTCTCTCTCTCTCTCTCTCACACACACACACACACACACACACACACGACGTGAAACAAACAGAGGTATAACTGAAAGTAAAACACCCCTAAATACTTCTCATACCTCATTTCCCCTCTAGTTTGTTGCTTGGCAAAATAAAAGTCAGTTTTTATGCCAAAGTGCAAAAGCACTAGTGAAAAAACCTACACTGACGTGCTCATCATGGATGTAAGTGTTCTGAATAACATTAAATATTTTATGTATGTCTGCTTTTTAAAAGTGTCCTTGTACCTTTGGACTGCATGTGTGTGTGCCTCTACAGTCTATTATACTCAAATGCACCTGTGTGTGTTGAGCAGGACTGTGTGGTGGCCATCTGTAGTGTGTGCATTGTGTGTGTGAATGCTCGGAGGAGGGAGGCTGTGCCCTGCACTCCTTGGGAGAGGCGTGGGAACCCCATTCATCTTCGGAGCCAGGGTTCATTGTGGGGTACATGGCATCAAATGTGTCTGGGTGTTCGCCCGCGTGTGTGTGTCTGACAGTGCAGTGTGCATTTGTGCATGCATGCATCCTAAGATGTGTTGTGATCCTTGTTGTTCGCTTTTTAATACTCCATAACACATTATAGGGAAGGCTGTCGATTCAATGCTAAGGACCAAATGCCCAACTCCAAAGGTGTTTTTTTCTCTTTAAAAAAAACCCTCGCCATTTACAGTGTCAAGGTCAACCTTAATTAAACACAGGAAATCAGTTTTTGTTTTTATTCTAATATTCTAAAATTTTCTAAAATATCTTCTCAAAGACGGCCAATATTTTGAAGAAGTACGGTCTATGAATTTTTTGTTATATGTGACATAAACAAACTAAATGTACACTGAAGACACAACATGCCAGGGGGAAAAATACTACAAAATATTTTCAGTATATTTCCAAAGTTAATGTAGCGATCCAAGTGTTTTCAAGTTTTGTTTGTGAAGGGCAGCACAACTTAGAGCAAATATTACCTTAATTTTTACACTATGTGCACTGAACAGAATCAGATGGAATAGCAGGAAGTATAAAGCTAAATAAATAAATAAAAGAAAAGTAAGCAGAGAAAAAAAACATCACATCCTTCGATGATCTCTGCTGCAGTTTCTACTGCTGACCCTTGCGTTCAACAACAGTGTGTTCCTTCTCCAAATGCTCATATATTAATTTCCGGCTGCGTGTAATAGAAAAGGGGTACGGACACACCGAATGCAGGAAACGATGTTAGGGTTTCCTGCCGGGGAGAGAGTAACGGCAGTGGTCATGCCAGGCCTTGTAGTGTGAGAGTGGTGGATGAATAGGCCTGTCAAACATAGGCTGTAGGCGGGATGACTAGAGCTATCTGTGATGACTCACACTGCCTCCACTCCTACCTATTGGTCATGGTTGGCTCTGATATGCTGATGTGTTCAGCATGAAGCCAAATCGACATGCATGTGGGAAAAAAATTACGATTTTCAATTAGCACTAGTTTGAAAAATTGATTTATGAACGATAATTAAAAGACGCCATGTTGGATGGCATTGATGAAGGGTGTGGCATATTGAGATTTTTAATTATGAGGAATATTTGATGTAATACTGCCGCTATTATAGAGCAGCCATTATTCCTCAGGGATGAAGCAGGTGTAATACTAACATTAATGAATATTTCACTTTTTAAAAATTCTTTTAAAAAGCATACCGCTCCGTTACTGTTTACAATAGCTTACACTGCTTTGAAACCACGCAATCAAACTAAAGAGAGAAATACCTACAGCTTAATGCTTCAATATGTCTTAAGGTAAAAAACAGAAAACAAAAACTTATGGTTGAGCTGTTTTGATAAAACATATATAAATAAATATATATAAATAAATGGTATGTTGTAAAGCCCATTTGAGCTATATTAAAGCTATGTGTGGCCACGTGTCAGCGCTGACCCATTTTAAAATCTTTAACCTTCTATTACAAACCATAAACCCTGAACATATTCACTAAGCTGAGGTTTCAATGAGAAGTTCATATGAGAAGCGTGGTTAATGGTTTTCTGACCAGGAAAGAAAAAGAGCGACACAGACAGAGAAAAGGGGGGAGAGAGAGAGAGAGAGAGAGAGAGAGAGAGAGAGAGAGAGACAGCGTTGTGGTGGGGCTCGGCCTTGTGTAGCAGGCCTTGCCTGGCCCTCGTCCCAGCATTACAGCACTGGTCCCTCTTTGGTCCCTCCAAAAATGTCTCTTTTACCCACACAAAAGGCCAACCTGGAGTGCTACCCGCAGGTACGAACACACTGGAGGTGAGATTCATTTGCTTTTGTCTGAAATTCAAAGCCCATGCCACATTTTCTCTTTTGCCTATATTTAGTTAAGCCTTCTGTCTCTGGACATATAGCCCTGAAGGGAACAACACCCAGGCACAACGTTTAAACACACAAACATGGAGATTGGGTCAAACGAAGAAGCTCTCCAGCATTTGTTTCGGCTGTGTGTTGAATTGTTTTGTCAACAGAAAACCCCTGCCTATGTACTTGCTTAACACACATAAGCATACATGCACACATACAAACACACACACACACACACACACACACACATATTTACCTCGACACAGATTCTCTGACTTACCCGCTGAGACATTGAGGCAGCTGGCAGACAAACCACAGCCATCAGCTATCTGGGGTAAAGTGCCGAAATCTCTGCCGTTCATTGTGCTGGTTTCCTCGGTAGCTGCACACAGTATGTCCACATATGCTCTCTGTAGAGAAGGGCAGAGAAGGAGCTCGTATTCAGTCACACAGTTCTGCACTCCCTGCAAGGAGTAGGCGGGCACGCCAACGAGAGACCCATTCAGAGTCCCAGAAAGTGCCAGCCTGCCTGTCTGCCTCAGCACCTTGTCTGTATGTCTGTCTGCCCATCTGTCTGCCCCTCTGTCTGGGTCTTATCCTGTCAATCTGACTACCTCACCCCAGACCCTTCTCTAAGCCTCGGGTAACCTGCCTAACCTCAGCTAACTGTTTTCTAATATATACAAACCAGTTCCCCTTGCTCTCCCGTCTGCCACCTCCTAGTCTGAGACTGTCAGGGCCCGCCACAATGGGGAGGCCATGTGGGTATCCCATGGAGTCGCGTGTTCCTCCCGTCTGGCAGTTAACAAGGCTTTGAATGAGGAATGTTAGCAAACAGAGCCACTGAATGTCGGGTGAATGCTAAGCCAGGCAGCCAGTCAGATCGCAGCACTGGCCCGGGCATATGAATAATGCAGAGGACTCGGCAGGGAGGAGAGGAAGCAAGGCTCCGCCTCCCATGGCTCCTTCCCTACTCCACCCGCCCCTCCTCCTTTTCCCCGCTCGAAACTCAAATGCCTTCACGGGAGCAAGAGAGCGAGGCGCGGGGGGGGGGGGGGGATTCAAGATCTCTGCTGCTACTCACTCATGCAATACAAAAAAGTCCCACAAGAGGAAAATAGTTACACAAGCACACACATGTAATTGCTACAAATCAGTTCTTAAAACATGCCACTTTCTTCCTGTCGTTGGGAACTATCTCACTCTTTTTTAGCTTTTTGTGTCTTTTGTTTGGAATTGGCACCTGTCCCAGAAAAAGCCCAGTCGCTCCTGCTCCGCCCTCCTGCTGCCTTCTCACTGGAGACTGCCCACGAGAGAGAGAGAGCGAGAGAGGAAGAGAGAGAGAGAGAGAGAGAGAGACAGAAGGGGGAGAGAGAGAGGAAGAGAGGGTGGGGCACAAAACCCAAAAGAGGGAGAGGTTTAGAGATGGAAAGGGTGAGGAAGGTGGAGGGCAAAGGCAGATAACAGCACAGGAAAAAACATGAGAAACCATTTACTGAAATCAAGATACATGCACAGGTAATATAAAATCAAGCTGCTGGTCGAACAAAATGTTGAAATCAAACTGCTGTCTTCGTCCTCGGCTTCAGGGACGGCTCAAGATAAAGGAAAGCATGGAGAGCAATCAGAAACACGTGCTCAAAAAGCCTTCGCATCACAGTAGGCCACAAACCAAAACCACCAATTCTGCCCTGTCCAGTCAAACTCTATTGACAAGAACACAGAAGATGCAAAACTGACCAAACGCATGCGATCAGTACCCATGAAGTGAAGAAATGGGGGTCCCAAAAAACATCTTCGCAAATGGCGCAGTGATGTCGAAACAGGAGTAAAGCAAAGCCACTTGTTGCATGATATTGAGGAGCAGATCTCGCAGAGAAGTGAGAGCAGGCAGAGGGTTAAAATCCTGGGACTGGGAGTAGTAAAAAATCCCTCCCTCTTTTGGCACAGGCCAGCTAAAGGGGAGGGCCCGCCTGTAGAAATAGCAGCAGAGCGTTTTTCCCCTCTTTTTTTTTCAGAGCTGCAGCGTCCTAGTCTACCCTCTCGCATGTGGCCAGAACCCAGGGAGAGAGACGCGCGATGGATAGAAAAAGCAGCAAGAACCGAGAGGGGAGGGGGCCAGAGAGGGAGGGGAAAAGAGCTGTGAGTGGAGGAGAAAGGGCTCAGCTGATGATGAAACAGGGACGTGTGGGAGTGTGTGCGCACTACGTGTTTTCATCACTGACCTGGCGTGACGTGCGTGTGCACGAGGGGTGGTGTTGGTTGTTGGAGGCGGTGAGGATGGGGGGGGGGGGTGTCACAGTGCACACACATTCACAAATGATTAAAAAATTGTGGGACAACATGCAGCACCCAGGTTTGAGATTCCTGTGACAGATTTACAATTCATCTCTTTCTTTCGGTGCTGCTGCAAGTTTGATATCCGGCATCTGCCTCTGACCTACATTTTCCTTGTCATAAAACTTCCAGGGAGCAATTGGAAGCAACAGCAGGCACCTCATAAAGGCCTGGGAAAAAAAAGGTCTGGAATGATCACTGATAAATATCGACTTTAGTTCTGTGTCTTTTTCTCGACCACAGACACGTTAATGAGTTGAAAAGCTACACTGGCTGATTTGGCACGCAATCAGTCAGATAAGCACCTGGGTGCGACTGCCCTGCCTTGATTGCAACAGTTAACCGTGCTGTAAAATCCTGTAATATTTACCGCAGTGCGCCCGCCATGTGCCATTACTAGGCCACCCTCGCCTTGCTGCGAACTGCAGCAGCAGCAGCGGTCCTGCGTGCGAATAAGGAGAGCAAAAATGTCGGGCAGTAACCGAACGATAAAATGGACCCTGCTGATGACTCCGCTCATGTCCTGCACCCTCCTTCCCCCTTCTACCTCCCCCTTCAGTGTCCAGCCTATTCTGTCTCCCACCCTTTCTTGTCCTTTCAGTAGAACAGCTATAGCCTACAGTAATAAACACCATTGCTAAGAACAGCTAGTGTCAATTTAAGCCTGCACGAGGAGGATCTTTTTCATGTTTTTTGTGCCGGATTCCACCCCTGCTGTATTTCTCTTTAACTGTCTCATGAACACCTAGCAGGGCTCTGCGTCAGCCTATCGAAGGCTCTTCACACCCGTCCAGTTTCCGCCCGACTTCTCTCCCCGAAAACTTCTCTCTGTGGCCAAAATGCTGTAATGCCCCTTGGCTGTTTGCAACAAATTCCCCCAAGGCAAAAAAAAAAAAAAAAAAAAAAAAAAAAAAGAACAACTTCCTCTCTTCTGGACACCATTCCCCTCCCCTCCAGTCTTCTCTTTCCCAAAAGAAACCCAGAACTCAGCACAGGCAAATTTTTTCCCTCCTCTCTCCCCAAAGTAGCAGCCGCACAAAAGAGAGGGGAAAAACGGAAAATTGTCCAAAAGAACGAAGTATTTCTCATCATGTAGCATAGCTAGCTGGCCTTGGTTTCAATCTGTCTTTATTCCTCACGCAGAGTCTGAAGGGGAACTGCGCACACTGAAACAAATGAAAGGTGAAACGTCCTACGTATCAAGGTAGCTGTTTTCATATACATGTGTGTGTTTTTTACTTTGGAAAAACAGACAAAGAGCAGAGCAAATATAAGCGACTGAACAGCAAACTAATATGGCCGCTCGGCTAGCTGCAGTCTCTCCTTCCTCCTCACTCTCTGTCTTGGAGGCTGAAAGAAAAGGCGTTACGCTGCTGTGTGTGTGTGTGTGTGTGTGTGTTTGTACCTCAAAGGACGGACTCAGTCAGAGAGAGAGAGGGACAGAGTGAGTGCACTTGTCTTCCCTAACTCTCCTTAGCTTTCCAGTCTCAAACAAAACTCAGGTTCCCTGTGTTCTGTGTATCGCTGCACCATTCGCATATCAAAAACGCACAATGCACAAACGCGAAGGCTTACTGTCGTGAAAAATGAACACAATCGAGACAAAAATCAGGCTACAACAGAGCTTCAACATGGGGCAAACCAAGCATTTCAGTGCACATTGTCATTATATCATGTACCTTGATGAGAAATACCAAAGCTCCAAATTGAATACTGTGACGTCACATCTCGCCACGTCTTTGAACCAATTGCAATTGCTGCAAGTATAAAACGCCACCACAACTGCGTGCTGAATATAAATCAAACAATTGTATAAACAAATGCATGTTTCATCAGTAATCTGAAGAGCCCCCTATCTAAAACACTGTTTCAGCTAGTCAGTTGTTTACCATCTAACATGTGGCAGGAATTCAAAAAACTTGGCAGAGCCTGTTGCACCGTACGTCGTGGAGAGTTCATTTGAGGATACAGCTATGGTTTTGGCTCAGCTGCCAACTTCTGACACTGTAGCCCTCTGCAGAGCCTCGCCCCAGCAGGAGTGGCCTGCGTAATGCTGCCATTGATGAAACTCCAATATTAACAAACTCGTTTGTGACACCTCCAAAAGTACACAACCACAAATTTTTCATCATTCCCGCTCATTTCCAGATTAAAGCCAACCTATGCTCTGCCTTATGCTTATTGTTCATATGCAAAGGCATAATGCATTGTCGCTATTTAATAGTCGTATTTTAAAGCTGTGGGTATTTTAGCTGAAGCCATTAGGCTTTACCACCCTGCCACTGTCTTCCAAATCTGCAAACATCAAAAAGATGCAGAGGTGAGGGACACCATCAAACAAACCCTCTGCAGTAAATGTGTCACTGATCATGCACAGTGGCAACATGGCAGTGAAATGAGTTACACTTCACTTCTGACTGACAACAATAGAGCTGTTGATTCTTATCAGAGCCGGGGCGCCTTCACATCCATATGAATCCTCACACAAATCCACTGCTACAAACACAACCAACCAATGCACAGATTAAATTTATAACACACACACGCACACACACACACACACACACTGCTCGGTGCTGTACTGCCCTGTGCGAGGCAACACATGCAGTACTTGAGAATAATATGCCATGATATTTTTTTATTTTTACTCAGTGGCAAAACAATATGCTGTCAAATATAGGACATGAATAGTAATTACATAACTAATACAATTGATCAGAATCACAGCTGATTAGCAGTCAAGCAAACTCAAAATGCATCAAGGCACAGCAAAAATAAATATATAATTAAATAAATAGAAAAACTTCTGCAGCAAAAATACAATTTCTGAAATGTATTGCTTGGAGTTGTTAGTAAGCAAGGAATAAAATGCTGTTTAATAAGTTAGCAAGGAAAGAAGTGGCCCACTGTAAATTAGCTACTTCTGTAAATACATAACTTAGTGAATTTAAAATGAAAGCTCAAGTCTTCTCTGCAAGTCTAAGACAATGCTCTGAATAGTAAGACGTCACACGTATGTTGTGTTTAAAGCTATATATATGTCCACACTCTGGCAAACATACACACACACACGCTCCGTCCTCCCCTCGGTGGCCAGTGCGGCGAGCCGCCTTCCTCTATGAGGTGGTCCGCTGAGGGGCCCCTCAGCAGCACGCGCCTCGACAACTTCTCTATTACAGCCGTGACCCCTAAGGTCGGGCTCTGAAGAGTTCTGAACAAAGGCCACGACCCCAGGGTCAGAAGTGTAACGCCGGGGGCAGGCTGGGGCCCCATGGCAAAGGGAGCATGCTGTTTGCTTTGAAAGGTAAGGATCACTAACACAGAGGCCTAATAAGGATTAAGGGGCCATCCCCTTTGGGATGTCACTCTGGGGCCTCATACATCAGTCTCTATTAACCTCTGTGACCCACAGTGGCCATTATGGGGGTATGGGTCACGGCTGCTCACGCTGCAGAGCTGTAAAAACTAACATTGCATGCAGTCACTAACACGGGTGCTGCTGATTTTATAGACAAACTGTTTTAAGAGGTCAATGCCTTGTCAAACAGGACACAATCCTCCTTTAAGGAGGGCTGTCAGTGCAGGCAGCTTCCGACTTGTTGCAGTAGCTGGCAGATTTCAAGAAGGTACTTCAGGGTAAACGGCAAAAAAGCAAAGTAATCACCAATCATAATCTATAGAATGAATTTTTCACTTTGTTAAAAACACAGAGAGAGTTTGGCAAAATGTTCGTAAGAGCAGGTGAGCAAGAACCAAGAGACAGAATCACAAAATGGAGGACAGGAGTAGACAACATGGTGGCCCGAGTGATGCAGTCACTCACACACAGACTGCCTAGAATTTTTCAAATTGCGACAAAAACATTATACCTTGTATAACGTATGTCTATATAAAAAAAACAGACAAAAATTATTGTTTAGAAACACCAAAAGAGAATCATACAATGAAGTAACTCTAAAAGATAAAGATATGAATTCTTTTAGTCACTTTGGGACCACACAGATCTAGAGATTGACCCTCTGCAAGGACGAGGCACGTGGGCACATGTGCTTTACACTTTTCATTCTGCTTGATTTGCTCATATCCAATTTAGGAATTTTTTTTCTTTTTGCTCAAAATGTCTTAGTGACAAAAACGCTTCAAAAGTTCCTAACAAGTATAGAATCTAATTATTTCATGCCAGAATGAGTAAAAAAAAAAAAAGTCTAAACTATTAAAGCTTTTATCTGTAATATAATTGACGAATGGTTAGTAAAAGCAAACACCATTTATTTAAAAAATGACACACGAATTGTACACAGTGTGTGTGTGTGTGTGTGTGTGTAGATATATATATATATATATGCATAAATATTAATCTTTACATATATAACAGTATTACTGACAAAGAATAAAATTACAAGTCCAATTATGAATAACAATAATAATGATGGTGATATGTCAGTTTGACCAACACTCACTAGTGATCAGTGGGATGCAAGTTCAGTCAGAGAAGAAAAAGACCCCCCCCCCCAAGTTCTAGATACATTTTTAAAAACTGAATAATCCGTGAATTCATTTAAAAAGTGACTTAAAAGAATACTGAACACAGTTAGAAAGATAAAGATGGAAAATTAAATTCTATATTTGGTGATGATGATTTTGTTGGTTTTTTTTTTTTTTCCTCCATTCTGCCAGGCAGGCATTCATAAATCCTGACCTGTTTTTCTTAAACAAAACTTTGGAAAGTAATGTGGCAAAGTTTTACACACAGTGGCCTCATTTTCACTCACAGCTCAAAGGAGTACTTCATATACAAAAAAAAAAAAAAAAAACATCATCATTATTATTGCTTCAAAATGCCAATATGACCTTTTTTATTTAAATCAACTGTTCAAGCTTCAGTTTCAGGGAGAAGTAAGTTGTATGAAGAAGAAATTTCTTTTTCACTTCATGAAATTAGAAATGTACTGAGAAGGTACTGGGAAGGTTACTTTAAACTTTAAATGATTTCAAATAGTTGAAACAATAAAAATATATTGGAATTGTCAAGGAAATGAGTGGTCCAAAATTATTGGAGTTTCAGTCCATTCCAGACAGTCTGAATATATAACTAGAAAATCATTTTCACATGTATGTCACTACTGCAGATTTCTTTGATTTAATAATATGATTTTTCATTTTGAAGTATTACATACGTGTAGTTGATTTTACCCTATAAAAATTAAGTTTTCTAACTTTTATTTTTAAAATATGCAAAAGGGTAAAGCAGGTGGCTGAAATTCTAAATAGTGGCAGGAGCCTGCAAGGGCATAAAAACATTCTTGAGTGTTTTCCAAACACAGTTCACACTCATCAAGGGCACTGACAGATTCAAATGAATTTCTTTGATAATCATTAAGCCACTCACCTCTGAAAACCGAGCTTGTCTGTGTGGAGGGAGCCAATACTGCAGCAGAGCAGAGCAGAGCAGAGCAAAGGTTGGAAAAAAAGAGGAAAGAAAGACGAAATGGACCAGCGCATGCTAGAGACGAGTGTCCCAAATTGGTCCATTCCCAAACAGCTTTTAAAACAAGCAAACAGACAATAAATCGTAAACAAGCAGCTGTTTGACAAATTCACAGCTCGCCTTTTTTTTTTTTTTTTTTTTTTTATACCCTTCTCTCATTAAAGTAAGGGCAGTGCGTTAGGAGACTCATCGTCCTACTTTCTGTTAACCATGAGACTCCCCTCTCTAGGTCATTTTGCAATTGTCAGGTTTATTAGAAAAGTTTGGTTTCTAATTTTGCTAACAGAATACACTGTCCCATCTTGAGTACATTAAAAAATTGCAATTACAGGGACATTTATCCAGGGAACAAAGACACACTACTTTCTATTCTTTCTTTTGTAATAAGTGTTTGGAGTATGGCAAATTTTAATTTACAACAAAACTAATGCTGCCGTTCCTGCTACCTTGGCCTTATTCATCCTTGCATTAAACATAGATTCACTGTGAGGCATCAACATGTTCTGTAGAGCAAGACGACACAGGAAAAGCTCAAACATTTGTATCTTTCTTTACAAATGCCTCCTCTGGAATAGCTTGTTATTAAGAATGCTAAAACTGAAAGCAAATTACAGCCATAAAATAATACATCAAAAATATGTTTTCAGATGCATTTTTTCAGTTTGAAACTTACCCCTTTTTCTCCCCTGCTCCCACATTATAAACACACACCTCTGCAGAGCCTTAACTACTTAACATCTCACATTTCGAGGGACATCCACTATTAATAAATTCTTGTTTTTCGGCTGTTAACGAACATCGGTGCACATGCACATCTCTGACATTGTCAGGGAGTGGTACCACCTCTTAAAGGGTTCGGACCTGCTGTTGGTTCTGGTTTAATGCCACGTCACAGACGCACTGCAGTCTGGATGGGCCTGCGTGACCTAGCTCGGTCCGGATAGGCGCCCTTTGCACCCCAGCCCCCATCGGGACCACACACCCACATTTCATACAAGGAAGGTGGTGGTGGAAAAAGGAATGGATGTGTAGCCATATTTCAATTTAACTGCAAGATCTCTGGCCTCCAGTGCCTTCCTCTCTGCTCTTTTCCTATTTCCAAAGAAATGAGGCACTTGTCTGAGTGAGAGACAGCATGTTCATTTTAGTCGCTCATATCTATTTCAGCTGACTAAGGCTTTGTGAACGATCCAAATGGAGTGTTTGTTTAATTTCATATCTACCACGAGTCTGCACACACATGCTTCTGGCTTCACACACACACACACATACACAAACATACAAGTTAGGAGCTGTCTGGGTTACACAAGGTAATATGAGGTACCAGAGTATGTCTAAATTAAACTAACTTTATCTATTTATGTGAGGAGGAAATTCACAAGTTTCTAGATTCAGAGGATAATCTGTATCATTTTCTATTGCCTGTTCACTGTGGTTTAATAAGAAAAACACTCCCAGATTGAAACAAAGTGTGTGCATGTGTGTGTGACTTCATGATCCACTCAAGGACATCCACGTAGCACATTAAAATTGAAAAATGGAGAGTGCTGATAAGGGTGGAGCATCTCCTAACTGCAGCAGCCTTCAGTTCTTGATGCTAGTGATTTATCTTTAATTGGATTTTACAGAGGGGTCTCCCAGTGGGAGTCGACGGTCTCATTTCTGAACTGCTCCTACAACTTTGTGCAAAATGTAAGGACAAATAAGCAAAACTGGCCCGCCAGTAAACAGGGCATGTAATTAAAACTGAAATGTGAAAACTATCCTAAATCTGACCTGCATGATTATTTTCTTAAATCTATACAACACACAGCCCAGAAAATATTTATATTTTTACATATTTTTAATGTGAAAACTTTTTTTTGTTTTGTTCTGTGGTATTCTCCTAATCACGACCGGCATCGATATTGACCCAATTCTTCAAACCAGCATGAATTTTTCTGCTCTGCCTGGACATTAACAAAATTGACATAAAATTTCAAGTATCTGTCTGCAAATATTATATTATAACTATTCTCTGATATTTATATTACACGTTTATTTATAATATATTATCTGGTGGTTTCTCTGAGCAAACATGCCAAACACATAAATCACTATTAAACCACTGTCTCTTACTTTAAATAAAGTGTTTTTTCCCCCCCTGAAAGCATTAACACACTGTTGAGTCCACTGGAGTATGCAGTCTAGTGGGAGGGTAAAAGAGACGCTGGCTCTTAGGGGTTAAGATGCTAGCAGTCATGTGCCTGTCGGCTGCAACAAAAGCCTGCCTATGTAGGGTGCATACAGATGGAGCGAGCTCCTTTGTGTGCAGCGTTTCACACGTCACAGCCTCAGAGCTGCCAGGTCTGGCTCTCTGGGCCTGGCTACAGGCCTAGCTAGCAGCTTGTAGCACCTGACACTGGGCTCTCACTTTGGTTTTCTATGCTTGGGACCCAAGTGCAGCAAGTTTTGAAAGATAATGGCACAGAAGTCCAAATAGTTGGGTCAGACAGCTCAACACAACAACAAAATACAGTACAGGATCGCAAGGCACGATAGGCAGATTGAAACTCCCAGCTCAGATCAGATCGACATGATAGGAGCAATAGTAAGCCTGGTTCCCACTCAGATCTGCCACTAAATATTTGATTTTTCCCCTCCTCTACTGTATGTCACATACCCCTGTAAACTACTTGGCAAGACTGCTTATAATGTGGTCCTATAAATACCTCTACTACATCTTTTAATTATGTGTCTGGTATATCAAGTGTAAAAACTTCTGTATCTGTATCTGTTATAATTATGCAACATGTGCTAAGGCACTAAGTCAAGTTCCTTATAGTGTACGTATTATTGTACGCAGTGTTTAAACTGGTTAATAACTGAACCAAGTATTAAAGCAGAAGTACAGACCCACTTAAGCAAGAATCTCGTGGCTCTGGAAAATGTTGTTTCTCTACAAAAACAATTCATCTGCCCTCAACAATGAAAAAAAAACCTCTTTGGTGTGCACTTCCCAACTGCGGTCAGGCATAATCTGCACATTGTGATGCACACTGAAAAATAAACCATGTATTTCTTCAGCTTTACACGGTCGATTTAATATTTTCATTCACTAATAATGCATGGGTTTATTCCGCTGTTGAGGATTTCACAAACTGAGATTCTGCTATTGATGAATACGAGAATCCATACTCCTGTGCTTTCATTTAAACTGTACAAAGATTTGACTTTGAATAGGGCATCAAGTTTCATCCTGCACCACATAATGTATACAAATAGCCTGTCAGGGGATGTCACTGTGGAGAATACCAGCTGTGTGTCTGGGTGTTTGTTGAGGGCTCTTACACGTTGACAAAACCACACGGTAAATCTAAAAAGTGATGAAGACGGTCAAGAGCAGATTTGTATTCCACGAAATTAAGAAACCGGACACATATAACAGGCAGTGGTCATCAATTTATGAAGTACATACAATACACACATACTACATCTTGCCATTAGCCAGTGGGGTGGATCCTTTTACCCAGAGTGAGTGAGCAGGTGGAGGGGCTTGGTGTTGTGCCCGAGGACCTTAATGCAGCACACCTGGCTGCTACGAGCATACAGCCTTTGACATTTTCAATGCAGGACAATCTCTGTCAGCACTAGAAGACCATGCTGACATGACTGCACTTAAAACCCACATAAAGTGGATGGAATGCTGCGGTGGACCGGCATTATTTCAAGTGCACTGCCCACCACTTGCACTAAGTTAACTTTTTAAAAAGATCATTACACATATAAGCATGTAGTCAATAGAAAAATATTTTTTCAGTGTTCTGTTGGTTTTGGATTGAGAAAGCCCCAAACGAGCCATATGTGCGACAGAGGAGCAGTAGAACCATAAAAAGTCAATTCTTCTATCCTTCCAAAAATCACAATAAATCTTTAATGAGACAATACTCTGTTCTCTCTAGATATTCTCCTCAAATAGGCTTACTGGCACAAAAACAACTGTTTTACAATGTTCAGACCAACATGGGGTGTGCTGGTGTTGCTACAAGCACTGCACTGCATATTAGCAAGCTAGTATTTTACTTAAGACATATGAAAATATTTTAATGTGGCCCATTAGAAGCTTTTATATGGCTAATAACACCTATTACGATATAAAATTAGTACCTGCTTAAAAGATGTTTCTGTGTTGGCAGTCAGTGAATTGAAAAATTACACGATACTAAAGTTAACACACCTTTTAAAAGGACACGAGCACTGTTAGCGTGATATATGTAAGCTGACAGTATCTATTAGTTTCTACAAAGTTTTGTTTGTCTCTAAATACTTGGAGACTATAGGTTCCCAGAGAAGAGAAGTAACAAACTAAAGGCCCTCCAAATCAAGTGTTACTTTTATCTCTTTAGAAATGGCACAATGGTCATTTATTCTGCCATAACACTTGTGCTGAAGCTGGTGAGGTGCAATTAGCTCCCACATACCGTCATGTATTGTACCACACCGTGTTACAAATTTTATTAAAAGTGTAAATACTCCCGGATCAGGAAATGAAACTCTGCAGTCCTGCAGACTCAAATGTGCATGTGTGTATGTGTGTGTGTGTGTGTGTGTGTGTGTGTGTGTGTGTGTGTGTGAGAGAGAAAGTCTCTGTGCTCTCTTTCTTTTACACACACACACAAAACAAACCCCCCTCTGTCATTCAAACAAGCTGCTGCTATAGGCTGTATGTTAATTAAACTTTTGTCTGTAAAGGCTGGAGAGTATTAGCTCCTATTTTCCGACCTTGACACCCCGCTGTCACCAATCATGTCCTAAAACACATACACACAAACACTCTTGTACACACGTGTACGCACCACATGCTTGAGTAACATACGACCAGGACGAGCCGGCCTGCAGCCTGACAACCACAGCGATGGAGGAGACGTGAGGGAGGGAGGAAAAAGAAGGTGCCCTAGCGTGTTAGTTTTCTGCCAGGGAGTCCCTATTGACCTGTTAAACCTTTGTGACTGGAACAAATGCAAATGGCGCTGACTTGTTCACACAAAATACTAAAGGCCCATTCAAATGAGGCTCCGGGCCACAACGCAGCGTGGCCGAGCGCTCTGTGGAGGCAGGGCAGCCCCAGTCAGAGAGAGACAGAGAGAGAGAGACAGAGATTCTTAAAGCCATTGCACAGTTCAGTCAAGTTGTGTGGTGGAGAGCAACCATTCACTCTCATTACTTCTCCTTTATGAAAAGAGACACACAAGATAGTTACATTACACCTCTGCTGTAATTCTACCTTTACTAAGTCACACTGTAACAGCACTGTTACACTGCCCTGAACTTTACTCCATAATTACCTTGTGTGTAATGCTTTGGAATTGGATGCCAGTGGACCTGAACTGTTCCTGTTATCAAGCAGGATACCAGTCATGCTTGATAATCAGACACTGCTTAATCCAAGTTGGGGTTAGCAAGGATACGGAGTGTATCCCTGTGGCTGGTATCATATCCTACTTTTGAATTCTATCCATGCGGTACAGAATGAGAAATGAGGAAATGAAAGTGAGTGGGTAAGAGAGAAGTGTAGAAAGTGGCAGAGAAATCCACAGATGTGATCTCTGAAAATCAGACAAATAAAAAATAACTACATGAAAGACTTTAGTACTCTTGAGGTAATCATTAACTTAATTTTAATAGAATAATAGTAACAAGAACGGTGAATAGTTTACCCACAGTGTAAGTGAGTATGAGTTTGGATGCAAAAAATTAAGTGTTAGGAAGGTATTTACAATGGCAGAATGTTTACAGATCCGTGCATGTTTTACACATCATTGTGTTGTAAATTAATGGAATTTTGAATGAATAAAATTGCCATTTAACCCATGACTATATATACAATAATGCATGATGACAAGATAAAACGATGGTTTTTATTTTGTTTTTTGCACAAATATATCAAATATTAAAAACTGGAATCTTTAGAAAAAAATTTATACCCTTTTCTGTGGTCAGATATCCCTTGTAATCTCAATTGATTGAAAGGTAAACACTTGTGTATTTTCCCCAATTCACACTGCATGTCACGACTGCACAAAATCCAAGGAACTCTCTGTAGACCGGTGTGATAAACATGTAGTGAAGGCCAAGATCAGAACCATTTCCAGGGCTCTGAGTGTTCACAGGGGCACAGCGGTCTCTTAACTGTGAAATGGAGGATGTTTGGAACCACCAGGTCTCTTCCTCTAGTTGGCTGGCTGGCCAAACTGAGTAACCGAGCCACAAGGGTCTTGGTTGCCGAGGTGATCAAGAACCCAAAGTTCTTTCTAATAGTTTCAAAAGTCATCTGCAGTGATAGGAGAACCAGCTAAAAGGACAACCAGTTCAGTATAATGGCTCAACAGGAGTGAATTTGAGTGAAAAGTACATGGCAGCCTGTTTGCAGTGACCAGATAGCATTTAATAATCTCTCAGAGTATAAAGAAAAGATTCTCTGGTGCAGTGAAACAAAAATTCAACTGCTTAACTTCAAGCACTAACTCTGAAGATCATTAGGCACTAATACCCTCCCTACTCTGAAGCATGGTGGTGGCAGCACCTTAGGGTGGTGGGGTCACTGGTCAGAAATGAGGGAGGGATAAATGTAGCCAAATACAGAGGTTTTACAAGAAAACCTGCTCCAGAGCACATGTGACCTGAGACAGCAGTGACAGTGCACCTTTCAGCAGGGCAATGACCTGAAACACACAGCCAAGATAACACAGGAGTAACTTTAGGACAAGTCTCTGACTGTCCTGAGGCAGAAGATCTGTAGAGACGTGAGGAAGCTTGAGAAGATCTGAATGAAGAATGGGATAAACTGGTCAAATCTAAGTGTGTGAAACTCAGAGACTTAACCAAGAAGACCCAAAGCTGTCACTGCTGCCAAATGGAGCCTTTTATAACATTCTGAATTATCAGTATGAATAATTACAAGAGATTTCAGTTTTTGATTTTTATACATTTACAAAAAACATGAATATTTTCTGAAGCCACTGCACATCCCATGGTAATGGATGAAAGCCATGGAGCCCAGTTGAGGTTTTCCATAATCATTGAATGGGGTATTCAAACAGATACGAGATTTGAGTGAGTCAAGCCACAAGTGGATTAACTGGGTTCCAAAAACAAAATTCTTCTGCATGCAGAACAGAGCTATTGATGTATGTGAATATAGTCAAGACACTTCAAGAGGCTTGGAGATGAAAATATCTCTTAAATGCTAAATAATCACCTTTAAATGAATTATGACATTATATGACAGAGGCTCAATTCAGCTGTAGCTCATTTGACTTTAATATGACTCAAGGATGCTCTAAAAGACCATGTTTCTCTACTTCAAGAAAGAATATGCTTCTTTGAAAACCCTTTACAGCACAGGTTGCTGGAAGTCATAGAGGGCTCTCTTGTTCCATCACTTCATTACAAAGAAATCAATAAGAGCCGGAGGATGGCTCTTAGCAGCACATCTGGACAACACCTGATCAGAGGTGGACTGCCTACTGGACCACAACTACCCCACTTTCATCAAATGAAAGGACATTTCCAAAAGTGGGGATGTGGTGGGAGGTGATCTAACCAAGTCAGGTTATCCAACTTTTCAATATAATACACTGCAAAGGTGTTGAAATTAAATTCATAGTATCAAATTTGCTGGGCAAAATATAAAATAGTACTTTTCTTACAGTCATGTGAGGATTATAACTTCAGTGTTTTATTAATAGTTTACTGCAGAGATGCAGAATGAGTCATAGATTAAGTGATTTCTTACTTGACACTAAAACCCTAAAGTAAATGTTTGCCACAGTTTTATGATATTAACTATGCATATAAAACAGGTGGAACATCCACCTAAATGTTATTTGAAATGGATGTGTTACAGAGTTTAAATAAAAGTACATACAGAGCTACTATTCACTCAAAATCATTTAAAATCATTTCATTCAAATTCTCGCAACTTGCTTGGACCTGTAAGTATTACACTTAGAACATTTATTGGTGCATTTTATCCAAGTAAAAGTGAGCTCTCTTTGCACCCTGTGCTGGGTCTGTTCGACATGCTTTATGTGAATTGACACCTGCAGAGGTCACACGTGAGCTAAAGCTCTACAGGGAGAAGGACAGAGGAAGCACAGAGGGAAGAGAAACACCAGGGAGACAGGCAGAGAAAGCTTTAGTGTAAAAATATTTGCAAATGCCTTTTGATAAATGGTTAGAGAGTCTGAGCAATTTGCTACATAAAAAAATCTAATGAGACTATTTAACTTTGTATTAGTCATATAAGCATATAGCTTTTTTAATAGTAACTAATATGTGCTGCTAATTCATCTGCACTTTTTAAAAATTAATTTGCATTCAGAATTTCAAGCCAGGTTTTACATCGTGGTGGTGCCCTTCAGCAAACAATTTGAATGTTTCTAACATCTTTCCCACAGCACACAACAGAAGGGCTAAAGTTAAATGAGGACCCTGAGTCAAATCTCAACCCTGAACATCACAGGGAAATGGCATATGACAAAGCCAGCTAAACTACCACAGAAATAAAAATAATTAGAACTTTACTATCCTGTTCCATCAGACAAAAGCATATCCTGCAGCCAATCATTCAAATCCACAGAACCTTATTTCATATTCTCATGATGCTCATAATGGTCTCGAACATACTAAATATGTCATGCTGAATTATGGGGAAATTGTATAAATTGATGCGAGAGATTTGAAGAATTTTTTCCATTTGATCTAATGGCGGACCCATAAAAAGACTGCATCTTGAGGTTGAATATTTCATTCAATACAAGCATTAAATGCTGTGGCTTTAGTGAAGCCTTACATACAAAATACAGTATGTACGTTACAGTGTGGAGGAGGGGTTTTTTGCTCATTTACCAAACACTTATGATTAAGAGGAACATCAGGTTTCGGGCAGCTTAAGTGAACTCAGTGAACTTTTGTCAGCCTGACAATGATCTTACGTTGGAACTGTACTGCACCGTAAAACTCCACCCATGTAGTCTGTGCAAGTTAAAACAAACAACAGGATTTGAATCAGGCCTGTGACAGGTATGTCAGTTCCAAGCCGTTCTGTCAAGAACGCTACCGAGTCACCATCAAGGCCTGTGCATATTAATTTGTCACAAACTTGCACCTAAATAGGTCATGAGTATTCCCTTTAACTTCTATTATAGTATTTTCAGCCTGAGAATAACCAAAGTTGTTCTTATGGAGTAACGTTACTCATTAAAAGCACAACTTGCTTCAACCACATTTTCACATAGCGTTGCTTTCATGACGGCAACATAACATTCGGATTTATGAGGAGTCAAAGATGTAATGTTGTTAGGATTAACTTCATGAAAGAAATAAAAATGATAAATTATTACGCAACAAGTTTATTTAGAGTCTTCACAGAGAAAATCCACTATGATCAAATCCCCCTAACTCAGAAGCCAGTTAGGCACCATCCTCCTTCGCTGGAAAAGTCAAGAGTGCTGACAATGTTGCTGGACAAACTGAGACTCATCTCTCAAATCTGATTGTGCTTATTATGGTCTACTGAAAATATACCCGGCTGCACTGAAACATTAGACAGAGACCGCTGGTTTGAGCATTAATCATCTTATTTTCTGTCTTCCACTTACAGTTTCGCTGAAGATGAGGAAGGATGCCCAGATTTCAAGTTACGTAAAATCTACTTAAGAAATGCTGATTTTCTGGAGAATAAATTTCAGTTTTCATTTTTTTAAACTTTATGTTACCTCATTAGTCTCTTTTACATTAAAACCCTTTTTTTTTTCTAAAAATGCTCACTGATAGAGCGCAGCAAAAAACCCAGAGTTTGTATTATTGCATATTAAAAAATACAAATCATACATGCAATTATGCCACTGTTTTGCTTCTGCGCTCTGAGCAATCCTGACATTTCATCGTATTCTGCTAAATAAGACTGTGACCAAAATGACAAGTTAAAACTGTAAGTAACAACATTTTAGATTTGGCCATATATTTTTTGCACACAGCCTCTGTGAATGTTTGTGTGTTACAGTCCCCATGTGCTCACCTGCTCTGCAGTGTCCAAGGCCAGGTCCAGGTCCAGGTCCACTTGTGTCCTCGGCTGCCCTGAAAAAAAGACAAAAAAAAAAAAAAAAAAAAAAAGGACTCAAATCACAAGTCAAAATCAAGAGCGTGGAAAATCACAGTTCTGGCGTTTCAACCTGCACTGTGAAAAATGATTGAGATCTGTGATTGATTAGGACGTGTGGTGCGCAATTTTGTTACGTGTTGTTCTCCCACCGTGTGCCAGTACAAGCTGAGAACAGGACATTCTTAGTGGAACATTTCCACTGCTACATGTCAGCGCTCTTGGGCAAAGGACCAGCTGGAATTTAAGCATTCTTCCTTAAATATCTAAAATCTTTTTTAATTACACTGTAAGTACAGTAAAATTATTATTAATGATTATTAGCAAAATAATCTTTATCATCTTTTAAGGACAAAATATCCTTCCTGAAATGATAGTGACAAGCTGAATTAAAGTTCATTGCTTTGAGATAAATGAAATGCAGCAGCCATTTAGAAATGTGTCCACTTAAACTACAATAATAAAATACTTTGCTGATTCATTTTCAGTCCTTTGCGAAGGTCAAAGCACAAAGTCAGCTACAGCTAAAACTCTGCCGGGGCTTTGCGTCAGGCTCAGTGGTACTAGGGACCTGTGGTCCAAGCAAATCAGCCCTCCTGTTATAGTAATACAAACTTCCATAGACACAACAAATAAAGGCAATGAAAACGCTACTGGACAGTTCAGACTGCATCTACATTGTTCTTCATTTATAAATATTATTGTATTTATAAATATTTCTCTCATACTGCTGCAGTAGTTGTAGTATGTTGTTCTACACTATAGTTTGGTCTAGCAGACGTAATTCAGACTGTCAAAGATTTTGCAAATACTTGAAAGAGGCTGAATACGTGGTTTCAGTTAAAGTATCTGGTTTTATTTAATTCCTAAAAATCTCCTTTATTGCATTAGGTCCTCCACACTAAGAGATTATCTACTTTTAGGGTTTAGGTCCGTCTCGTTCAGCATTTACAACAATCACCTTGGCCTGTTTTTGATTCCTGGAACAAGTGTCATCCAATATGAATTGTGTCTAAGATCAAATTTAAGCCCAGTGATTGAATAAACCGATGACCCATTTCCAGTCTGGGATATTGGTAAGATAATGTATAAAACCAGGTCTCAGGCATCTTTGTTTTGTGCTATTGGGATTGTGGCAGGAAAATTATTGTAATATTTTAGCCATTTATCTTTCAGCCAAAAGGGTTTATCAGCTATGTTTAGCTTCTGTCCTTTCTATACTATCACAGCTTTAAGGAATACAAAGGGATTCAGAATCCTTCCCAGCGCCCAACACTGGCTTTAATAAAGCCAGTTTGTGTAGGTGTTTTATGTTTTTCTGCCTCCTAAGTACATAATGCAGGCAGCCTCTTTTTGCTGTGGGTAAAACTGAACCGGAAGAACCTGCACTGCTCCCCACAGAGCCCTGCTTCATTTGCTTTTCGTCTCTCCTTTCCTCTCCCCCCCTCCCCATCTTCTCACAGGACTCGTGAACTCTCCATAAACCCACCGTTTCCCTCCAGAACGCTACTGTCTACCCGACATCAGTAGAACCAGAAATAAAACAAAAGAGTGAGAAAAAAAGCTGAAACAGACAATAAGGTATAGAGGATGAAGAGAGAGAGAGAGGGAGGGATAAAGAAAAGGACAGAGAAGCAAGCCAGATTGCAGAGAGTTGAATCAATGCAGCGGCCTGGGCTTTTTTTTTTTCTCCCCTCTTTTTTTCAGTTTTTTTTCCCTCTCTCAAATGATTCACAGTGGAAAGAAAAGGCCTTTTCCCTGTCCTCAGTTGAACTCCACATCAGCTTCCTGTTAGAAAGGCAAGGAGGAAACACCCAAAGCAACACGCGCGTGCATACACACACACAAATACACACAGAGGAAGGCCTTCACTAGTGGATTCTTCGCTGCCAGAGAAATTAGGTCAAGCACTTAAATGCTCTGCACTGAGATGCGCAGAGATTTAAAATGTGAAGTGTTTGGTAGGGGCAGCAAAGGCATACCAGAGCATGCATACAAACGCTTGTTTGGAAGTACACACGAGCTAAACACTGTACTGTCAGCTCATGGCTTGCCACATTATTAGTACCGGGAAAAAAAATGAAATAATCGGTGACAGACGCCCACTGCTCCTACTGCTCAAACACCATCCATCTGTGCAGATTAGAACATGACAAGGTGGCTGTAGCACACACAATAAAAGAAATTATGTGTATTTAAAAAAGACTAGGTAAAACACCTTTTTTACTTTCCCTCACGGGCAGAAAGTGAAGCACTACGTACATGTATTCAAAATTCCAGATATCCTGATTAGGAAGGGACAGGAGTCTCAGCAGGACAGAATAGGACAGCACAACACGCCAACATGCGATATCAGCCGTGCATACAGAACTGAGCTCTGTTAACCCCACCACCTCCCGCCCTCTGACCTGATATGCCCTTAAAGAAACAACATTGGCTTCACATCCAATCAACTATTCATAGACAGGCTGGATTGCGCTCAGCCTGATCTTGCCGTTTAGGGTTTCAATCAATTGCGTGAGATATGAGAGAGCGGGAGGCAGAGTGGGAGGGAGGATGAAGCTGTTCTGAAAGCAAATGAGAGAAAATTTGGGTGAATCCAAGCCGCTTCTCTTCTCCATATTGGCAACTGCCAATATGGCCCATAACAGTGTTCTGAGCTACAGGGTGGCAGGGAAAATCAGACAATAATCTCGCCAATTTTCACTCTGCAGCCATGTGCTTTCTTCTGTCCCACTGACTCAGTGGAGAAATGAGCCCCAGTCCATTGTCTGAAGGCCACCTGTGTTTCTGCTCCATTTTCTAGAAGGCACAATGGTATTTTCCTGTTTACAGCGCTGACTACGCTTTATGTACATGCAAAATCAGGGTATTAATACATCACTTAAAAGAGCCTGTTTGTGACTGAGGGCTGTGGCCACAAGGTCACACTGACCCTGTTGGTATTCCAGCTTCTCACACTTCTGTTCCTCTTTCTAGCAGGAGGCAGAGAAAAACTGACATAGAGCAGGAGAGAGGGCTAACAGCAAAACACCATGTATCTGCCAGCCAATACAGATCTTTTCTTGGGAAACATTGCTGTATGGCAATTTCGACTGATGCTCCAGTATGAACAGAATCTTACACTGCCGACCAGCCGGCCTGCAGACGAAGCTCTGAAAGCACACACACATTCAACTGAAGCAAAATACATGGCCAGATGTGCAGGATGCCGGTGATAAATTGAAAGGATAAGCAACCCCTTAAGATAAACAAATAAAAGTGATGTGTGTGTGTGGTGTGTGTGCCACTTTTAAACTTTTGACTTCTGCTCATTATGAAGTGCCGATGTGCTATGGAGCTGGACATAAAACTTATCTTAGACATGAACAATATCTGTGGCATAATGTGACACAGCTAAATTAAAACGAGACTTGAGAAACGCCTGAATCTCACAAAAAGGTGACACTGAAATGTGGTGTAAAGCCGATACTCATGATTTAAATCCTGCATTTTCATTCAGGATAAAAAAATTAACATGATACTACTGCAAACAACAATCCCCCAGTGACCTTTAGTGCACTGGTGCATATTATTTTAGTTGCTCAGAACAAGAAGATGCCCAAATTAGATGTTAGATTTTTTTAAATGTGCAATTTAATTAATTTATAATACATAAACATGTGAACAAAAGATTTGGGCATCAAAATGAAAAATCAATATGAACCTAAAAACCACTTACTTGCTCTGTTCTCTAATAGAAAAAGCTACTACCTGATGAATGTGCAGCTCCTGTTTGATTGTCCAAACGCACAATCACATATAACACCAAACAAATATTATCATGTCTATGCTCTTTTTAATTCTCTAAGGAATTTAGGTTTCCTGTCTTTTAAAAAGTTTTCTATCTTTAAAATAATAAGTATTTCAAAGAAGGTCACTGTACACCTGAAAAATAGCCAGGAAGCACCATACAGGCCTTTTAACCATTAAAAATACATTCAGCTACTGCTGAGTTAGCTCCTCTCGGATTTCAATGAATTAATTTCATCAAAAACTTCTCTGAGGGAAACCACAGTGACACATCAGGGGAGACCGCACAGCTCTGCCATATGTTCTCATGCCTGACATACAGTGATCATCTCAGGGCGAACAGCTCGGGAGACGCCGCTTTTCTAATTAAATGCACATTTTACTGATATCATACAAATTGCTGACTTGAAGAGTGGTTGTGTTTTTCCCTGGATTGGCGTGATCTGCCCGGCTGTCTATCTCTGTTTGCATCGGGGACAACAAAGGGAAAGATTATGCCTCTGTGTGACGGGAAACTAGGGCATGAAAAGGCGACCTCCTTTCTCGCATTGCGAGGCAGACTTTACAGCCCAGCCACCATTTCATTTTCACTTAAAGGCTATTAGATGTTTGGGGCTTGTTCTCAGATTTACAGACGATTATATTACGCTATAAAGCTGTTATTATGAACGCGCTTGTTTTTATCACCCTGCAAACTTCGCCCCCCCCCCCACCACCTCCTCCTCCCCAAAGGACTGTGGATCGCTTCAGTCATAACAGCGTCAATTTCCACTGACCCAGTCAAAGGAAATAAACCTCTACATGCTTACGCTTTAAAACTGCTTCGGTGCTGTCATTTTACGCATTTACGTAAATTTAAACCTTTAAAAAAATCGGCCGACAAAGAGAATAGGGCAGAGGGAAAATTACTCACCGATAGGTAGCAAGTTCAAGTTGGACGGTCTCTTCCTCCGGGGTGTCCAAATAAAGTCCGCCGGCTTTATATTTCCTGGAGGGTGGCTCGTCTTCTATTGTGCGTCTGACCCAAAAGGGAGTAGCATTTTTTTTAAAGACAAGGCGACAATATTTGTATGTGGAGAAGGAGAAGAGATATTCACTGGTAGACGCTTTCCGACTGCGGCTTTTGGGCCATGACACAGTTGTGCTTCCTCTTCTCCCTGTGCGTGCGTGCGTGCATGCGTGTTCGTGTGTGTGTGTGTGTGTGTGTGTGTGTGTGTCTCGCCGGCCATCCAGCTCGGTTCAATGGGGACACACAGGCTGCAGACTGCGCCGTGAGTCCTGCGCCGCCGACGAACCAGATGCGTCGAGTTCAGCTGAGGTGAAGCTCCGTTATACAACGAGCCCGAGGACGGAGGGTGCGCAGCAGCCTGCACCGCCGCGCCGCTTGTTCCGTGAGCCCTAAAGACACGAGAGAAGGGAAAAGGACACAGCGCGGTGAAATATGTGCAAAAACAAGGCTGTGTTGAGATGATTATTAAAGGCTGCATCACTACCCCCCACCCCTACGCCTCCCGCCCCCTCCGCGGGTCTTAAAAACACTATTTGCTTTTGTGAACTTACCTGACGTGAAAAAAAAAAAAAAAAAAGGCATTTTCAGCCTGTCATTCGTTTGACACTGGGCTGGAAATAACCCACAACACCACCGCGAAATTACAAAGTGCAGCACATTAATGTGTGGCCGTATTAATGCAGTAATACTCTGCTGTTTTCAGAGCTCCAACATGCAGTGAAGTCCAACAGGTTACCATAAAGTCACTGTGCTGGCGCCCTACACAGACCTCAGCTAGCTACACCTTGGATTATCCCATTTTACAAATAATACGCTAAATAATAGTCTTGACACGTTGTAGCTATAAAGACTGTTTCTTGGGTTATTAAAATATTGTCTTGAAACAACAAAGAAAAATAAACAATAACCAAGTAGTCCTCAATACCCTAAATGTGAGAGTGTTACCCTCCGACCATGCAAAAACACCCTCAGACCTGGAGCTAGCTTCACTTTTAGTGTACCGGCTAATTCTTCTCCTCTCATGCTACTTATTAAAACACAGTCATATGTCGTTTCTTATGTCAGTCTGTGTTTCTCACACCTGTTTGCCTGCGTTAATGAGCTCTCTTCAGTTTTACCCCCTCTGATGGTTTAATGAAGGTCTCGTTATCCAACAAGACACCACAGGTGACTGGAAGACAAGTCCAGACTCGTCGAGTTCCCAGATTTTTGCCTCACCAACACTTTATTGATTGATCAGCTGCGGAGGTGAGGCGAGGCAGAGGAGTTGAAGGAGCAGTCCGACATTCAGAAAGTCAAAAACGACCCTGCCAGCATGGGATAACTTCAAGCTATAATTAATTTCCCATGCTGCTTTGTTATGTGGGTCTTCATTTAGGATGATGGCAAAACATTTGTGATTAACAATATTTTTTATTTAGCATGAGAGCTTTTCTTATGGCTGAGAATATTAAAACTAGTTCACATCCCCAAATATGCATGATCTTCTCTCTGTGAAAATCTTTAATAAACACACACACACACACACACACACACACACACACACACAAATAATCAGGCACCAAACTGACAATATAGAGGGAAAACAGTAAAATGTTGGGCTTATTTATGCTGAGGATAGACCCCTGTAGAGTCCCCCCATTTCCAAATGCAGAGACTGAAATGAAAGTGCATTTTAAATAATGTGCATCAGATTATAGATAACAATCTTTAAAAGGGATTGGTAATTATTAACTTTTAATATGGGATCCCTGGTATGTTTATTAACACACTCCTTTGCCAAGAAATACTCAGATGTAAATCAGTAAATAAGTAATTTTAAAAAGTTAATTATTAAATTAATTTAAAATCTTCATGTGCAAATCAGTTTAGTTCATTTACAACACTTTCGTGGCTTTTAAAATAAATTTTGTTTGCAAGCACAGTTTTAAAGTTAAACATCAGTTAAAAACACATGATGTGATCTGTTACAGTCATCCGTAAAAGAGTTTAAAATTAATATTAAATTAAAAAGCCAGTGCACCTTCATTCAGTAGAACACAGGCTTGTTCACCCTGTTGCTCGTGCCCAAATGTCTGTGTGATGTGCTTGATTTTTTTTTTTCTCTCTGTGCATAAGTTTTAGCACCACTTCAACGGTGAACCTGCACAATAGAGACGAGTTCACTGACTGCTGGTAAATCTGCATCGACAGGTGATAGTACAGTTACACTCATTGATCATACTCTGTGTATGGTACGACCAGAGTTGTCAGTACAGAAACCATAGGATTAATAGTGTGTGTGTGTGTGTGTGTGTGTGTGTGTGTGTGTGTGCCTGTGTTCCTACAGCTCAGTTACATATAGGCTGGGCATGTAGGTTATAGCTTAGAAGGTCACAAGGTTCATATAGATGGGGATTAACTTGGTGTGTCTCAAGGTAAACACACACATCATTTTTTAATTAAAATATTTTTACAGTGTTTTTAAAAAAAATAAAGCTCAGTGTTAACATGTATTAAAACCGGATGGTCCATTTATTAGAATGACTGCTTTATAAATGAATGCCATAATATATGCTTCAATTCTAATTAAAAGTAACATTATCATCAGTGTGTAATTAATTATAGTTTGTGGTACCTTTTATACAAGGCAAATATACAAATCACTGCAGAACCTACTAGATTTTTTTTTACTAACACACATAATAGCAACAATGACAATGACTGCATAAACAAAGTTAATTTTTTGCAGCTGTTTGTATTTGTTCCACATGCAAAGATAATGCTTTTAAGCCTGTTATTAGTTTTTAATTCCTCATATGCTGTTATACAATATTACATATGATGGTACATGAAGATGTGTGATGACATTAAAGTTGTAATTCTGGCAAATCAGAAAACAGTTTCTTCTAAAATAAATGAATAAATACTAAGTATACTTTTTTTTAGTTTGGTTTTTTTTTTAGTCAATGCATTTTAATAAGGTAATTTCACTGTTTTTCTTCACGCCTGACTCTTTTACTTGTTCTGCAGTTTTTTAATTTGTGTAACTGAATTTAAAAAACACCTACAATGGGAAATAATTTACTCACAAACCTTTTAACATTCTTATGTCTTTTTTCAATTTTTTACTTAAATAGACATAAACAGCAGCAAATGTCAAGCTGTAACATGAATGCACTGGAAAATGTAAAATGTTGCAATAAGGCAAAGTGATATTAGTCCTGTTGATGGATATTATGGTATTGAGCACTTATCATCCAAAACCTTACACCTAAATGCACTCAATACTCATAAATGTTTCATTTTATACAATTTGCATGTACACTCATTTGCTCACATCGATTTAGAAAAAAGTACTGAAAAGAGAAAAATACTGACTGCACTATGAACCTTTTTTGACAATTCGAAGCAACAACATGTCCAAGCAGGAGAGGAGTGGCGAGGAGTGGCGAGGAGTGGAGAGGAGAGGAGAGGAGAGGAGAGGAGAGGAGAGGAGAGGAGAGGAGAGGAGAGGAGAGGAGAGGAGAGGAGAGAAAAGGGGGGTGAATCTTGTGGAGGTGGCCAGGGTGCTCCATTTGGCACTGCTAATTTGCAATCAGACACTCACTTTGAGCTCCTTCCCTACCATGTCTCCAGACATTGCGGATGGCAGCAGAGACAAAGCTAGCATTCTCCGCCATCCAAGGCCCCTCTTAGTTTTATTTCAGGCCAATGCTCTCAGACACAGACCATTCTGCAAGGAGCACCCAAAGACGGCAGCTAGGGAGAAGACAGGAGGAAGGAGCAAGTTTGGAGGAGGAAGAGGATGAGATGCGAGGGGAGGTGTGGAAGAAAAGAGGGAGGAGGCTTCGTCAAGCGCCCAATTGCTGTCTCTCTCCCCAACCGCCCTCACCACCTTCCCTCGTCTTGCTGTTGGTACCCTGGACTGTTCCCCACAAATGTGCTGCAGTGCAGTGCCACGCCCCACCTAGTGCCATGACAAGATTGGAGAGTTGATCGATCACACTGTTCAGACCAGGAGAGCTGATCGTCACCTTTTCCCCTCCACCATCTTTAGTTACATACTGAAGAAAACACTATTGGAGAGAAATGGTGAAAATTCACAAAGTTCAGTAACCTTGTGACCAGCTCTGTTTGGCCAAATATAGAAACCACAATCCAGTGTACTGATCCAGTACTGACGATACTGGCTTTATAAAGTAGGTCAGGCCATGACATGCGCGAGCAACATTAATTACATCTTCTGGGACAATATCAATAGTTTTAGTGCTACAGCAATCAACTAATACTGAGAAGTAATTATTAATTAATTGTGGACAGGAGGCCACAAATACATGAAGCTAAAAGTCTGCTGCATCTCTAATATCATCCACATCTTGCTGTTGTCTCTTTTTTCTCCTCCCTTGTGATTGGCATGCAATCAGTCATTTTTATTAAAGTTATGTTTATACTGTGTAGGGTGACCGAGCATGTATGTTTTTACAGTAACGCCCTGTGTAAGGAAATAATGAGAATAAGCAAAGGACACTAGCTTTTCCTGGGGGCTTACTGAGAAGAGCACGTCAGTGTAACTTCATCTTTTAGAAATCAGCGTGAACACACTTGCACGTGCGTGCGAATATGTCTGTGCACCTGCATTATCGCTTTATTATCAGCAGACCAGTGGAAGTACAGTATGTTGTGGCTTGGTTGCCGCAGGTAACAGGTCAATGATTACCCGGAGGGCCAAGGGTGTCCTCAGGCTTAGGTCAGAGCCACTTCCCCATGAGAGAGACTTTCAGCAGTAGGCTGCAGCTGTCATCTGTAACTCTAGGCCTGTGCAGTTATCAGTGTCTTATCTGCTTGAAAAGCTGCATTGTGTGCACACTGTGAATGCGGGCTGTGGCATGGACAGCGCCATGCTTCAGGAGTTTGTGCTGTATTTTAATGAAATGTGGACAGAGTAGTTATTTCATATTTCGTATTTTTCATATGTTTATCTCATCTGGAGTTGACTGCCACGTATCAACAAATCAATGACTGAACAGTTTCCTTTGTTTCACATCAATAACGTCTAAAAGCAAACCCAGAAACTAAAGCTAACAGAAATACATAAGAGAGTAAAACTGGCTCCTCTCTTAGTTTGGGATGATTCCCACAGGTTGTCTCACTTATTAGCTGCTTTCCTGCCCAGGACCGAAGATCCCTCGATCCCACGATCCCTCACTCAAACACACAACGAAACCCAGAATGGCTGCATTTGTGCAGAATGACCATTAGGCAAAATACGACTGCCTTCATTCATGCATTTTCTCCTTCTGCCATGCCAGCACAATTGGCCTGAAAGGGTGCAGGTGGGGGGCAGAGGAGACTGGGAAGGCTGCTGCTGAAATGCAAGCAAGCTAAAGTTGGTCACACAGTTCTAACTGTTTGAGGTCAGGGTGGCTTACAGCACAGGACACGAGGCAGACTGTTGGGAAAATTGTGTCCTTGAGGTGATCCCAACAGTGCTCAGCGGTCAGCTTGACCCCCGACTCTGAGTTTGACCCTGACTATATCTTTAGCAGTGAACAGTACAAATTAGTGGATTGCATAGCTCTACTTTCTCTCCTCTTCAATCCCTTTCTCTTTCTCACTTTCTTTTTCTCTGGATTACCACAAACAGCCATTGTCACTGCAGACCACAAGAACAATCGGGTTCTTATGCTGTGGCTGGTCAGGGGATGGGAGGGTAAACTTCAGCAATGACTGCACTAAGTAAATTATAGCTCCAAAGGCCTGTGTGGTTTGGAGAGGCTGCGCTTTGTGAGAGGTCCTGCAACTAAAACCACCACTTCAGCACATTTGTTGCCTCTGCAGTGCGAAATGACGACAGAACGGCAATAGCAGAAAGTTGTTTTTTTTTTTTCTTTCTGAAATGGTACAGTTTAAATTCATGCAAACACTTTCAGCAAACAGCGAGCACTGTTAGGAAGCCTGAGAAGCTCTTTTTGGAAAGCACTCACACTTTCTAAACTGAATAATTGCGTGACTGCAAGGCATTGAGGGATTGCCACAGTCCTGATCCCTCTCTCCCTCCCTTCCTCTCTCCCCTTCCCTCTCTCAAATCAAGGCTCCGCCTCTCGACTGTCCTCCCGCGCTGCGATCGCTCCACCCTCCCGCCCTATCCACTTTCTACATGACATCATCTGCACATCTGTTGTCCCAACAGGGTGCTGGTGACACAGACAGGCCACAAAATTAGTAGAGCGTTCTCCCTCTGCCTTTGTCACCATCTCTTTCTTCCCCTCTTGCTCTCATTTTCTTGCTGTTGATCTTTTTCTCCCTGTCCCTCTGAACTCCTTCCTTTTCCCTGCCTCTTTCTGCCTGTCCTTATTTCCCTGCACATCTCTTTTTCTACCTTTCCCCCCTGCATCATTTCCTGTAAATAATATGGTTGCACACTGCATTACATCTCTGTTTCCTACAATGCGGCACGTACATTTCAGCAGGCAGGAAACAGCCATTAAACTAAATGATCCATGTGCCTGACCCTAGCCTTGACCCATGTGATTGTGAGCAAACTCAATCAGCAAGGTCAGCACTAACATAATGTGACTCTTTGAAATGTTTTTTTCTTGACTTTGTCTGATTTGGGCTATTAGAGCTTGCTAAAACCGGTTAAGAGGTTGTGGTTATATCAATTTGTGTGTTTGTGTGTGTGTGTGTGTGAGAGAGAGAGAGAGAGAGAGAGAGGAAGAGAAAGAGAGTGGGAGCGATCTTTAGTGTATTTCAACAGTAAGGCCCAACCCATTAAGGGCCGAGTATTTTCAAGGGAATAGAAACTTACAGAAGTGTAACACATGTTTGATTCCCAAAACCCCAGTGCAATAATTCCTCACATATGAATTACTAACAGATCAAATCAAGTCATACTGGATCACACCAGCTGCAGTGGAATTACAATATTTGGAGAAATACATGAACAAATGCTATTATTTGTGCAATTCACTAAGTTTCCTTAGGAAAAATAAGTAAAGTTTTATTTCATATTGATCTATAGGAGTAAAAATGAAAATCAGCGCACTCACAGTCTCCAAATAAAAGAAATGCTTTGGTACAAGTAATATAAATGAAATATAAAATGCAAAATAAAAACCATTATTAAAAAAAATTAGAATCAGGGCAATTTAATTCATTAGCTCTCAGTGCCCATCGGTAGGAGGATGTCAAGCAGGCATCACTTTAGGTTTTGGGGTCCTGATCTGAGCAGCAGATGGCATTTGAATCGAGGCTTACACAGAAAAATCAAGGACCTGATGACCACCACACTCACACACTACACCCAAATCCTAAAGCTTCCAGATCTTTTGTTGTTCATGTTGTTAGGTATACCTCTTGATTGTCCTTCGAGTAAATTATAATGTTAAGTGAGCTGTGTAACTGGATTCTACATTAAGAAATCACTTTATGTGATTCTGATCTGTTTTTGTAGTTGCTGTGGAGATTTCATGGCCTTGGAATACATCTGACAATTACCAATAACTGGGTCACATTACTAACAGTAAGAAAAGATGTTTATAAGGATGCAAGCTACAATTTGTCAGTAGATAACAAAGCCCGATTTCACATAATGCATTGTTCTTTAAACACAAGTTACTTTAAACACAGATTCAAATCTTTAGATGCTGGTGGAATAGTGTGTAGAGGTATCTTTTTAATTTTTGCTGTTGGGTTCCCTAGGACAACAGCTTTGTGTAAAGTAACAATGAACATAATTATATGTTGAATTTATGTTCACTAAAACTTTTGAGATTCCTCAGAAAAACTGTCACGTATCCCATGTTTACAAGATCAAACGTGACGGTTAAATTTAAAAATTTCGATGGTAGGAACCAAGATGGTGGAACTACCGAGGGGTGGTGGGAATGACGATGCTGTTGTACTGCTTTGCCTCCTGCACTTTTGAAACCTAGGAGTAAAGAGCCCCCTTGAGGATTTCAAAATTATTCACTTCGTACCTTAACTACTGCCTCTAAACTGCTGAGACACAGTAATGTCAAACTCCACCCAAGTCCAACACTAAATATCTTAACTGACATGTAAAAATGATCAAATAATCAGATGAACTTTAAGCAGTAACCAAATTTTCATTAGCGAGTTAACACCATGTTAACGGTGAAACCTCTGAAAACAGCGTAAAATGATTCTAGTGTGTTTTGATAAAGCGCGTTGCTGCTACTCTCCTGCCATGAAAGCACAATGCTGATGCAAAGAGGACTGGCTTGACCCAAACCAGAGAGGTTTGGTCTGAGCTGAGACTTTCTCTGGTGCTTTGTCTCCTCCTACAGTTACAACTGAGCAAAGACATGGATGGAGAGGGCTGTTAAATTCTTGCAAAATGTAGAAAAATAGCCAGAAAGCACATGGTAAATAAGTTACACGTATAGTATGCTACACTTATACCAATGAGTCCACATTTCCATTGAAACTAATGATCAGTCATAATTTGACCTCTTAGAAGCATGTCACGAACAGCTTAGCAGAAGAAACTGATTTTACTCAACTCAAATGAAAATCTCTCTAATTTCAGGAGGACATCAGATCTTGTAGTTTTTCCTTATTACTTTGTTAGTTACGCATACGGTTGTTTTCAAAACTTTTTCTGGTGACACTGCGTATCCATTTTCTCAACATCTGCAACATGTTTACAACTGAAGATCTGTATTTCTACACCAAAAACATAAATCCCACTTACATAAAAGGAATAATTTCTCAAGACATTTATGTGCCTTGTGGCATTGTTGAAAATATAGCCCTCTCTTCATCTGCTCTCAAAAAGGTTCAAGATGCTTCACTGACAATAATTGCTCAAAAGTGGAATTGTTGTTCCGCAACATGGAAACAATTTCCCCTGTCATCTTTTCGGGTTTCATAGATGCTCCGAACAGTGTAAATTAGATTTGATTGCAATGTAGTTTCTTTTAGTGGGGTCATAAATACTCTCTTGCCTGTTAACCCCCGGGATAGGTTTGTTTTTTATCTGTGACACTCCGTATTCCCTTCACATTCCAGGGGGCAATATTCATTGCACCAACCACACTCAGATTTCTTGAGCGTTCCAGTATGAGTTTCACCCTGTTGCACATATAAGCACCATGTGTTTGTCTTCACATATTAAAGTCTAAACAATGCCTCTGACATTGCGGTAACAATTGAAAGCCACGCCAGCTGCATGCAGCTATGCACCAAAATTGCCCATATGCAGTTGTCTGACCTTAACAAATTAAAGCCATCAGGGTGTCTTAGCTGATCAGAGGCGTATGATATATACTGTAGGACCGAGGCCTTTGATGCATGTCTTACACCATCTAATAAAAGTTCAGATGCTGTACTTAAACAATAAGTTTTGTGTTTTTTATTGTCAGTTGCCCATATGAAAACTATGAAAAGTCCAAAACCAACAATGTGTTAGTCTCAATGCTGTCAGTTCCTTTATAAATCTGTAAGAAATGAGTGAAATATATATATATATAGTTCTTTTTATTCAAAGGATGATCTCCTAAAGCTGACTAAAACAGGAATAAAGGGTACATTTATAGGATACTCTTTTCTGTTGTGGATTAACATCATGCTGTCATTATCTTTATTGTATCTAGAGAAAACCTCTGATGATTTTATCTATGCAAACATGTTTGTACTGTCATACACGGTGATTGACAGCAGCGATGTGGCCTTAGGATGCTCTTGCATGTTTTTCTCTGATGATATCAGTGATACCGATGATGACAATAGTGCATTGGGCATTCTTTTACTTATAATTCATTTTTCTCCTTTATGCACTTTCTTTTTCTGTTTTGCTGTCTGACAACTAACTGGCCCCAAAGACCACTGTAATAATGCATTGTTTCTTAATTTTGTAGTTTTTTATCAGAACACAACAGTCTAAATCCTGCCAGAAAAAGAAACTTTTGAGTCAGTGCATCAAAGCCAGACAATGGTGAACTCTGACTCCTGAGTCTACCGCAGCTGGGTGGAGATCGGATACCGAAAAAGGAAATACAGCTTTAAATTTCTCAGTCACATGGCCTACAATGAATGAGAAACTTAGCCGATACCCTCAGGACAGAAATGTAACGTGGCTGTACCTTAATAATAAGAAGTGTCAGATTATAATGGCCATGACAACCACTCAGGGACTCTGTTGAGGATTCTGGGCTCAAGGACAAGATAGACCTAAATCCCATAGAGCCACAAGACACCGCTACTAATCTGGACTTTTTAGGCCTGCTTCCAGCTTGAGGGCCCTTAGGTGACACTGCTCCAGTTTTTCTCCTTCTATTGCCAGCCCTGTCACTCATCCCTGTAATACAGATACTGCTATCAAACCCTTTTCTGTCACACCTCTGACAACAAAAGTCATGTTGGTTTTGCAAAGTAAAGATAATTCCTGCGCAGCCCCACACTTACATCGTCTCCATGTTCAGCTCCTCGTCTAGTGAAAAAATATGAAAAGAAACAGATATCGCCGAGCGAGTGCCAGGACAGTGAGTGCACGCTCCTTAAGTGCTATCTTGGCTTTGGAAATTGTGGTTTTAGGAGGATTATTTGGAGAGAAAGGAGTAGAGAGAGGGGAGAGGCAAGAAAGGAACAGAGAAACTAAGTAAGAGGCACACAGAATACACAAGGGGGTTCTGCCCCTGCTGACCCCAAGCCAGAGACATTATTAGTGAGTTGCTCACTTAAATGGCTGCAGACTGCGATGGGGTTTCTAGAGCCAAGATGGCAAAATGGTAAATCTGCTTCTCATTTTTACAGCACTAGGTACATCTGACACAGTCTGAGTGGGCACCAGGATCAGGCCGAACTTTAAAACAGCCAAAGAATGAAAGGTATTTCATTCTTTTACACAAATCACTGATATGTCTCAAAATGTTTTCTTGGCAGCTGCTGTGAATTTAAATAAAAGGTTCACATCCATAACATTACCCTCAACAATTTTCTACGAGTTTCACAGATGACTGATATCTCATTTTGGAACCATTTTTATTAATATCATCTCCTTGTGGTTATTTGTGCAAGTCAAGTAAAGCTCAGAATGTCTAAATTTTCAGTCTCCAAAATGTCAACAAGTGAAGAAAATATGTACTTTGCCCTTGGTCCACTCTGTGAAGCAGGCCCATAAAACGCCTCATCCTTTGAAGATCCCTTGGAAGTGAACTGGACCCCCCCCACGCCCATTATAATTTTTCTTTACTGACTTCAAAGTTCCACAGCAAACAGGACACTGTTCCCTTTGTGTGGTCCTCGTTGGCCTTTCACATTACACATTACATGGTTAAACAACAACACTCACCAGAGAGAAAATGTACTACTCTGACATAGTGACTAATCAAAAAAGGCAACATCTTCCTGCTGTTTGAAAAGGAAAAACCATCTGAAAAACATTCATCATCATCAAAAGGCAGAACAAGTCTAAACGTACCGATACTGCACTTCCTCCTCTGCACCAGGGCACCAATGTTTAGTCAGATGTTTTGGAGTGAAGACGTTTTCATTGATGCCACCACACGAGGGCGTATTGTTGGTGGGTGATGAGGTGAAAGATCACAGAATCTGATCAAGTGACTGAGCTGACGTATTTCAGTATCTGCCCCACTGAAGAGCTGATATTCACTTTACTGCCCTATAAGACCAATCAATCCTCAATATTTTGGAAGGAAAAATGACAGAAACATTAACATTTTTTTGTTTTAGGCTACTTTTTTTTTTTTTGCATCTCTTTATTGTTCCGTAATGTCTGCTGCACTGTGGCCTGAGAGGACCATGTGTGGATATGACACTATACCTGAACCTCAATGTGTAGTTGTTAAGTGACGATGAGATTATTTAGAGACAAGGATGAGACACCACGCAGTGTCTATACAGGCCTCTATAGTCAGAAACAGCCAAACGCCAAACTGTGAATACGAATGGCAAAGCTGTCTGGGAGGAAGAAACGGAAGGGGGAGCAGGGGATGTGTTAGGGGTGGGGATATGGTGGAATCCTGGGTGCACCGGGTGCATTGTCTCCCACCCACATTTATGCCACAACATTCTCACTTTTGGAGACGTGAGCAGCGCGTATCGGACATCCGGAACCCCAGCTGCCTCCACCCATTCTCGCTTCTCCCACCCAGCCGTCTATCAGCCCCGGCGGCGGAGCGCACTTCAGAACGAGGGATGCAGCCTGTCATCTCCCACACATGGACAGCGGAGTTTGGAGCGGCCGCGGTGCGCCACGGCTGCACTAGCTGAAGACAGCGGAAGCAAGACACGGCACTCCTGCGTTTGACGCTTGGAATTTAGATACAAGGATAAATCTGTTCGCGTATCACTATCTTTTCTTTTCTTCCTTTTTTTTTTCAAACCGCAACAGTACAGCACAAGTTGTGTTCAATGCGCAACCATGCTTATCATCTCGTCTCGCAGTGCGCTGCTGTCCGTCTACTACCCACAGATCTTCCTCATCCTCACCAGCGGTAGCTACCTGTAGGTTTCTTAATGCACTTGCTCAATTTAAACAGGAGTGAGTTTGATTTTAAGCTGGTACGTGGAGATGTTTATGAATGAATGTCCAATTACGCACAAGGAAATCGGAGACAGCCAAGTCAGATCGCAGGTGTTTGTTACAACATTTATATGAGCTCTCGGTGTTTCTAAACGAAATATATGTCCAGAGTCCTCATCTTTTGTGGTTTTGTTCTGGTGTGGCAGAGAGATATGTTTGGAAACGGAAAATGTAACATACAATATCCAGTCAGACCAAGATTTAGAAAACGTTTGTAGGAAATCCCATTGACGTTCAATAATCTATTTATTTCACAATGGAATCTCAGACTGCCAAGGAACAAGAGCTGCAGATTTTTCCCAATAACATAAGACTGTATCGTTTTCATTCATTCAAATTCTCTACCCCATGTCTCCACTACTTATAAATAGTGGGCCTGGGTGAAGCCAGTATTTAATCTACAGGGTTTTTACATGTTCTGTGTGCCGATGATGAGATAACCTGCTCTTGTGGATTTACTCATTACAGCAGAAGCACTTTGTCACAGGAGCACCTCATCAGACAAGAGCCATAATGTGAAAGGAGCATATGGAAAAGAGTAATGCTAGACTCAGGATCGTGCCAATGTAATGAACTCTTTCTTATGACATTAAAAGACCCAGGCCCTCACACAGTGATTGCTGCTCCATACATGCCTCTCATTCATAACAAGGGCAGGTCCTGGAACCTAAAATAGCTGCGGTGGTTCATGTTTTCTGTAACAGTGAGAGCGAGAGCAACAGACAGAAATGGATTTGGAAACAATACTGTGATTAACTATTGTTCTCTTTCATGTTTTTATGAAGATAACACATGATGTCACCTAGGGTAAGGATTAATGGTGCAGAATATTCTGTAACTGTATCTTCAAATCTGGTCGTATTTGTATTCTTATTTTCATGATCTAAAAAGTGGCAGCAGAAATGAAAAGTAAAGCAAAAATCTTATCACTTTTTGCTCATGTTTGCAGGTATTATTTTCATCTTTCCCATTTCCTTTTTATCTGTTCTCACTTTTCTCTGTCTCTGCCTACAGGGCTCTGTCCTCCGTGGTAGCTCTGGGTGCAAACATCATCTGTAACAAGATCCCTGGACTGGCCCCCCGTCAGAGGGCCCTGTGTCAGAGTCGCCCCGATGCCATCATCATCATCGGTGAAGGCGCCCAGCTGGGCATCAACGAGTGTCAGTTCCAGTTCCGCTACGGGCGGTGGAACTGTTCGGCCTTGGGCGAGAGGACTGTGTTTGGACAAGAGCTGAGAGTAGGTCAGTCTGTTTGAAACTTAGGTTTTCTCTAAGGAGTTTTAAATACTTTTATTTCCATCCAGTCAGCATACAACAAAGGTCCTCAACTGGACTTAAACTGGAGGTGTTGCAGTTCATGGTTGGCACCTTACACCCCTTGGTACACGGGTGCCCCAGTGGAAAAAATCTATGTTTTTTTATCTATGTAAAGACTAGCTGAGTGAATCCTTGGACTGTATATACAGGACAAGAGTCATGCAGATCAAACTAAAGTAGATCTGACAAGTGGAAATCTTAGCACTGAGGCACAAGTATGTGCGCAGTATGTTAATTGGACGATCTAAACCACACTGAGCTGTGGCCTGATCTCTCACTCACTGAAGTTGAAAGAACTGTGCTACTACGCGTGATGCTGTTCAGCTATGTGGTACAGCAACCTGTCCTCACATTTCTCTTACACTGTCCTCAGGCTTCCTGCAAACCTCATCAATGGCATGAGAAAAAGCTGCAGCATAGCTTGACTCAGTGTCATGAAACAGACGTCGGGATGGGTGGTGTAACTTTAATGAAGGCATTTTCTGTGGAACCCCACATGCAACAACCACAGTGAATTCTCTGCCTTGTTGAAACACTGTCGTGTCAACACAAAGGGCTTTGTTCGGGTCCCCAAAGGAGACTCAGTGTGTGTTTGATGTGTGTGACATCACTGTGCTTGCAACACACATTGTCACAGCAGAGCAGTCATAAATGGGGTGTGAAGACTTCCTTGTCAAGCATGGTCTTAGGCCTGTCTGGGTGTGCCATCTTCTGAAGGCATTTATATTGGCGAGTTGTAAACACAGAAATGAACACATCTCCCAGGTTTTAGTCAACATTCTTCCCAGTTTTATTTCTCACAGAAGCCTGTTTGCTCCTAATGTGAACCTCTTATATAAATTGTATTTCAGTCTGAAATGTTTTGTTGCGGTCTTGCTGTGGGTTTGGATCCATGTTTAATCTAGCAGCTCTGGGAGCAATCACTTTCTTCTACACGGGAGACAGGCAGACAGACGTCTGGATCCCTTTATTTCTTTTGTCAGAGGAAATGTCTCTTTTCTCTTGTGGTGTGTAAACGAGCTCGGAGAGACACTCAGGACCCAGCTTTGTGCCTCATGTGCTCAATGAAGACGGTTTTACCAAAAAAGAACTCAGGAAGGCTAAACCTAATTAGAGCTGTATAAAACCAATTAGAGGGTTATGCCCAGCAGTGAAGAATGTGTCCAACTTCTAGCCATCGTTGTCCATTTTAGCTGTTTTAAAATTGAAATGTAAGCCAGGGCTATCTTATGTTGCTAATGTAACATCCACCACTTCATCTGATTGACCTGCTGGGCCTGTGAACTCATTAGGCATTGAGAAAGACCAGAGAGATTCATGCTAACCACTAATTGAAGTCAGCTCCAGCAGCTGGATGGCAACAATGGAACCCTGCATGCACTGCTGTACAATCAAAACAAATCACAGTGTGAGGAGATGGCTGTTTGGCTATTGCGTGTGCTTGATGCCTTGAGAAATGCTCACCATACAATATATCTGAATGGGTCACAGATTTAGCCTGATGAGAGAAGACTTCAGAGTTTGTTATGAGTTATGGACCAGGGGAACCGCAGGCCCAATGGTTTCTGCGAGTCAGTTTGTCAGGATGGAAGGGAGCCAGTAGAATCGCCTCTACCAGAGACGCCATGCATTAATACTTGGGGCTGTCGAGAAAAAGTAAGGCCCAGCATTATCCTGATTGAACTGGAAAAATATCCTATTACCAGCTGTAGTGCCAATAAATTCATTTCCCCCTACATGCCATAAATATAAATGTGTTTATTCGGACGTTCGCTGGTGACTTACAAAGCTTGGAAATGGGAACGTTTCAGTCGAGCCTGGCCGCAGATTATTTCAATATGCATCACAACACTATTATTTGCTATAATAATGTGAACCGCCTAAGACGGAAACAGAATGACACTTAAGCTGCGTGAGAAATTCCATTGATGAAAAACATTAAGGCACAGCAACTCAATGAGTGCCGATCCAAAGAAAAGCTCCTCTACTCAGCCAGCAGATGTCACTTGTGTTTCCTACACTATGATGATTCTTTTCTAACAGGGGCTGACTACTGATGCAGAGATATGAAGTTAGATAGATGCTCTGAATGATGCTCCTCAAAGTCAAATTCGGATATTTATCCCTTGAACCAGTCTCATGCAGTATTTCAAATCGCAGGTACTTATCTCAGGTACTTACACATTTACATGGACTTGTATAATATTTGGTGAGGTCATGTAGTACCAGCATAAATAAGCCTATAAGCTAGGTAAAGTAAAAATACTTGGTGAAATGGATGCAACAGAAGCTTGAGATATTCACAGTTTAGTCTAGAACAGCAGCAACTTCATTAAGATTCTTCTGTATTCTCTTTAGGCAGCAGGGAAGCAGCATTCACCTACGCCATCACCGCAGCTGGAGTTGCCCATGCAGTGACTGCAGCTTGCAGCCAAGGAAACCTGAGCCAATGCGGCTGTGACCGTGAGAAGCAGGGTTACCATGACCAAGAGGAGGGCTGGAAGTGGGGAGGATGCTCGGCTGATGTCAAGTATGGCGTGGAGTTCTCGCGACGCTTTGTAGACGCCCGAGAGATTAAGAAAAATGCCCGCCGGCTGATGAACCTTCACAACAATGAGGCAGGGCGAAAGGTAATGTGAGTAAAATCAATCTGACCAGGTATACCACAGATTGCTTTTCGATGATTATTCTGATGCAGAGACTAAATCAGTGAATGTATATAACAATTAAAGCTCTTACACAAAGTCCTTCAATGCATTTCTGCATATGTGTGTGTCTGTGATTGAAATGCACCACTTAACACTCAGTGAATAGCCCTATAGTCCCTTCACTGAGTTACCAAGCATGAACAGTGACACAGTGAATTACCAGGTAATGGCACCGCGGCAGCACCAGGCACCACTGAACCAACCAGAGTCGAGAGTGAACGTCCCCAAAATGTGTCAGCCGTGAAGGGAAAGAGCCGCTGATGTGACTCGTACTTTTAGACAATGTTTGAGTTCTAAACTTTGTCACTCAAAAACGATCCTCCCTTCTAATTCAAATGCATCCACTTTAAAAATGACATGGTCATTTTCTCATATTAACATCAGGCTGGGTCTCAAGGGCAAACAGTCACCTGTCAGTTCTGTCATCTGAAAATATTTCTGTGGCACTACATTGTAAATCTGGCTTAAACCACAGTGTAATTCTATACATGTATGGTCGCACAACAGCTCTGGTTAGATTCCCCAGGCTGTTATGCCATTATGTGGTCTGAAAAAAGGTAAAGTTAATTAGAGGCTAGTTTTAGGGTATGACTTATTTTCCCCAGGTTTCTGACATAAAATTGGCATACTGGTTGGTGTGCTGAAAGTTGATGTGTCTGCAGAAAATCCAGCTTACTAAAAGAGATTTGAAGGTTTTGCAATTATAATAAAGTGTTTCAAATTCAAGGTTTTGGATCTTTGCTCTTCTATTAATTTGTAAAACTGGAATCTCTACTGTCCATGTGCTCAGATTTTAGAGGAGAGGATGAAGCTGGAGTGCAAGTGTCATGGTGTATCTGGCTCCTGCACCACTAAGACATGCTGGATCACCCTGCCAAAGTTCAGAGAGATTGGTTATCTGCTTAAGGAACGCTACAGTGAAGCAGTTCAAGTGGAGCCTGTCCGGGCCTCAAGGCTCCGCCAACCCTCTTTCCTACGTCTCAAGGAGGCTCTGGGGTACCAGAAGCCCACAGACACGGACCTGGTCTATTTGGAGCGCTCCCCCAACTATTGTGAGGAGGACACGGCTACAGGAAGCACAGGGACAAGAGGCAGACTGTGCAACGGCACCTCAACCCACACAGACGGCTGCCACGTGATGTGCTGCGGCCGGGGTTACAACACGCACCACTACACTCGTGTCTGGCAGTGTAACTGTAAGTTCCACTGGTGCTGTTTTGTCAAATGCAACACCTGCAGTGAGAAATCAGAAGTCTTCACCTGCAAGTAGGGAACAAGGAAGGATGGAAAACAGATAAGGGACTAAGAGAAGATTATATGACCAAATGGATTTTGAGGTGAAGGACATGGAAGTATTTATTCAACTTTTTGCACAGTTAACATCCTATTAGAAAGTCTTTAAAGACATCAAATGGGATATGAGGTTTGGGGAAAAATAGACATGTCATAAACATATTTGCTTCTATATTGGTACAAAACTGTGACAAGACAAAACGTTGCAGATGAAAGGATTTTTGCTTCCAGCGAAGCAATACGTTGAAGACAACTTGCAAAAATGTAGCTTACTGTTCTCACGCACAAGAGGAAAAGCAGCAACATTGTCGTTGGATCTTGGGAAGACTTTCATAACACGCTAACTGGAGACACTACGACAGCAAAGTGCTTTAGACTGCCACGAAAGAAGATGAAACATGGCAGTGGAATACTTTGAACCATATGCTCACACTGTATTCTGTTTTAACACTGAAAATAAAAGCGAATTATTTATGTAAAAATATCTTTCCAACTTACAGGTCTACCAGGATGGGCAGCAAACTCATTGTCTTTCACTCTTTTATGATTATGACTTTCAATTGCTACTGATATACTTCAAACAGTCAGGTAGAGGCTTATTTATAGCCACTAAGCTAAATATTCTTTTTTTTTCTACATTTTTTTTTAATCCATAATCAGTTAGTGGCTTATTTTGCTATAAATGAAAATGTTTTTATTTCATGGGCTATCAGTGATCTGGGGGATTGTGCTGTTGAGTACTCAGGGACACATCCCCTTAGGGCCAGGGTCCTTTGTTACTCCAAGAACCAGAGACAGAAAACACTCACAAACTATTTTAAGCATCCAACTTATTAGTCTGAAAGGCACTTTCAATCCTGAGTGTGTTCATTGTTCAGTTTTCAGAGGACTCTTGACCTGTGACAAAAAGAGTGAAAGGCTCATTGGAACTCCGTAGAGGTGCAGTCAGGTTCAGATACATCCAACGTTCCCATGAACGACAGCGAGGTGGAATTCCACATCATAGCCTCTGCTTACACAAGGCCTTGCAGCGTGGTTTAGGCCTGCCTGGGTGGATGGCCTGAGCCCTAACCACACAGAAGGGGGCATGACAGGATCATAGGCCTTAAAGCTAATTTTGGACTGCGCTCCTGTTTATTTAGGCTTTATATAACTCACAAAACATTTTGAAGAATATATTTTTATATGAGGAACTTGGCACTTTATGTCATTTATAGATGAAAAGAAAGTCACAATTTGCAACTGTTTTCTGATGTAATTGTACTCAGATTTAGGTGATAAATTATTGGGAAGTTATGTCTTTGATCAAAGTTCCTAAAATGCAAATATTTTATGTGTTTGATTAAATTGGCCCAGCTTGTCCATCCTGGCATAATCCTTCACAAAATCAAAGGAGCTCATAAATGCAGTGCTGAAAAACACAGGATATCTTGTGTATTACAGCAAATACAGGGAAATGGCGACTTGTGGATACATTGGAAATTTTACCAGCAATCTAACTGGGTCCTTAGGTTAATGAGTTTGTGTGTTTCTGGTTGTCTTAATAGCATTTCAGTAACAAGGAACTACTTTTTGCTGCCTAAAACAATAGTTATAATTTAAAATAAGCCTAATTTAAGTTTATGCATCACTTACAATCTATTGTATTTTTTACCAATAAATTTTCAGTATAATTTTAATGCCTTCCTGCCTTGAGTTGTATGTCACATTTGGCCTCCTTAAAATAATTACAAGAAGTTGTCCCATGCAGAAGTCTTTATTAGACAATTAAACATAGTATTTGAGTCAAACATGAAGCATTACACCCTGACAAAGTGTTTTGTTTTAGGTAAATATCAAGCCAGATGGCACAAATTCAATACAGCAGAGGCCTACAAAATAAATGCTGATATGAGAAATAGCAGAACCTCTGGCCTTGACTGACGTGGTACTAATAAGTTAGGAGGTGAACAGACAGCCGCAGCCATGGCACCTCATTCAGCCCGGCTGACTCTCACAGCCTCTTTCCTGTGGTGCTGAAAAGCATTGCAGCCAGTCATTCGAGCGCAAATAACAGCTGTTTTGTTAGCCGTCTGAAATCCTGGGGACCGGAACCACATAAAGCTCTCTTCACTATGCTTGCGGATTGAGGGTAGAGTCCAGACGATTGTTTCAATACTTTATTCATTAAAAATCAGAGGCAGAGCAAACAGGGTGGAGCAGGGTGTGGGAAGGCCCGTAAAGCGCTGCATTGTTAATGTGTCAGGACCGTTCAGCTTATCCAGCAATGGGAAGAGTACAGAGGGATGTCATTCTGCAAACTAAAGCTCCCAGTATGACTCACTCACTCACTCACTCATTCATTCTTCAGAGACACACTTTCAATATGCTCTGATCCATCATCTGCTGATCCAGAATCACTATCACTGATCAACAGCAGCAATGTGCACAGACACAAACACACACTAAGCAGGTCGAAACAGTACTCACTAAACTCTATGAAAGTCTGGTACAACTCTAATATAGATATATATGGTTTAGAGGAAGAAGGTGTAAAGGGGCCGTAAGGTGTAAGATGGATGAAGATCAATGTTGCGTTTTATAAGACATGCATTATTCATCTATAGTACTGTGCAATGAGGAAAAGGATAAGATGACTGAAGAATAAGATGAGATTCACAGGACTATGTTAAGTATGAAACTCACTCATGATATAACTGTAAAACTACAAGCAAAAAAAGCTGATACAGTGACAAGCTCATACTGTGTACTAAGCATTGTTTCGGGCATGCATAGCAGCACTTAATTTTAGTATTGCATGTTTCACTTAGATTTTAATATCACACCTGTTTAAATAAGCAGTTAGAAGTAAATGAGGTAAAGACAGTAGTTGTGCCTAATGGTGTATTTAATTAGATGAGGTGATGAGGGGGTTGATTCCATCATGTTTGGGTCATTCTGTGTTTCACAGTTACTGGAGAAGTCACTATGGGCCTTGGACTAAACCCCAACTCCTGCTGGTAACATCAATGTCTGTGAAACATGAATAGCCAGAACACTATGAGCTCTTTGTCTTTGGATTAAACCAAAAGGTACCAGCCTGAACCCACCTCTCCCAAACTCTTTTCTCAGACTCAGGTGAAGAGTTCCTGACATCCTGACTCTGGTCTTTGTACCAGGGGGACCCCATGGGCCTTTTGTGCATCAAGAGTACTTTAAGCCCCATAGAACATGAGTGCTAGAATTACCAAGGTAGAAAAGTAACTTATACTCCTCTCATACTGACAGAAACAGATATATAGAAGCACTTTTCTGCTTAATCTGTCAGCAGCAGTTGCTGTCTGAAATTCTGGACAGACATAAAACATTTGTTTGAGTATAGATGTGTAATTTAAACAGAGATAAGCTTAAGTACTAGGTTATATTAATGAGGCTTGTAACAACAAGAGCACATGTTCACACAAGTGTATACATGTGCACATGTACCTTTTTTCCCCATTCTCAGCAATTATTTCATATGAAAACCTGTTCATGGGTTGAGGGCCTCCTCTGGTTGCTTCTCCAAGGATTTTAGGAGTCTTTCCTCACAGGTTTGAGCAGCAAGCTTCCATCTCGCTCTTCCACCAGGAAACCCAACTCCCTGAGAGCAGAGTAGTCAGCAGTGCCACGGCATTCCAGGGCGGCGACAAGCTCCTGGTTTTGTGTATTGTGCTCTAGGAGGTTCCTGATTGCAAAGATGGCCCACTGGCTGATGACTAAAAGCATCCAGTTAAAGACAGCAACAACTGAATTTTAATTCTAGAGAATGAAATGCACTGTGGTTTTTTCCAGTATTTTAGAACATGTGTTTTTGAGAACTAGTTAGTGTAAACATGTATGAATATGTATGAAGTTTTGTCAGATGTCAATGTTTGTACCACTTTTATAGAACCTTAACAAAAAAAGCAATATTTAACATTTGTAAGCTGTTAAATCCATTTCATGAAAAAAATGCATATTTGCCAAATGTTTTCAAGTCCAAAGTCAGGATGCCAAACTCGAGAGAGCTTGGTATTTGCATCAGGTTGGTCAGTTTGCAGACAGCCCAATAAACAAACAGGTATTGCAGATGGGTTATGTTTTGTGACAGAAACACACCCTTCTCAATCACAATCTGTCCACAAAGGATACATGGATTATTGCTGTCTATGATGCAGTTGTCCAAGATGAGGGGGATGCCTTCTAGTTCTCTCACCTGAGGAAGTCAAAGTCAGTAACACACAAAACAATGAACTGATGTAACAGGATTTCTGATGGTCACTTTCAAATCACTAGGTGAAAGTAGGATTAACAGTATCAACAGGTTCTGAAAATGACTAAAAAGGAAAGAAATGTATTCAGCCTAAATGTCCCCATCCTTAGCAGAGCCTCATGTCAATGCAAGAGCAACAGTGTGGTTATGGGTTAGTCTGCGACCGTCACAACATGGTGATCTGTTCTGTATCATGTGTTACAGAGCTATAGGCTTAATTATTGTCTCTGCTTGCTGTTGCCCTCCTCTTGCCATTGTGGTTACCCTCCAAGCATATTGGCATGAGCTGCAGAACAAAACACAGTGCTGAGCTTTAGAAAATGGAAATGTCATTTAAACTGTCAAAGAAACAAAGTCGCTGACTAGCACAAGCACCCAGGTCTGCATTTTCCACTTTCAGAATGACTGTCTTCAAGTTGCTGACATTATGTCCAAACCCATAAAGTGATGAATAACAAGCAACTGGTCCCTAAGTTCAGCCTGGTACACTCAGTTCAACGCTTTGCATGCACATCTTAAATTACAATCTCTCCCAAAGGTGAACAGAATGACATTTGGTTTACTGGAAGAGATCTTAGTGAAAACAGATATGGGATGATTTCTGACCACTGACAGACCACAGATCAGCATCCATAAATATTACAGAGGCCAATAGAAGGTGGCCATCCCACAGGCATTCCACAAATCTCTTTCTATTAAGTAGGACTGAGTCTATAATGTGCCCCAGATATAGGTCAACTCCTCTCCATACACTTTATTATCCATCTGTGCTTTCCGTTAATAGTGGGATGCTGACAGATGTCGATGGAGACAAACTGATAAAATCACTAAAGCACGCGAGGGGGAATATTTCATATTTCAGTGCAGAGCCAGGTTGTTGTGTTGAAAGAACTCATAAGGTTGCAGTCATCGGACATACAGCCCCATGCACCATTAACCATCACAGCCATTTGCACTCCTCTGTCATCCTCAGGAGAACATGTGGTTTGATACCACAGCCCATTACTAGAAACTGTACTATAAAATGCTAATTTAGTGTAATTCTGTCAAAGTAAGGCCAGCAGTGCCTCTCAACCTCTTGAGCTTTGACCCCACTGTGTTAGACCAATCAAGAGTGACAGTGCAGAGCCCAAAAATATAGCATTTACCAAAAAATAGCAAATCCTCACATTTGAAGAAGCAGAAACCAACACATGTTTAACAAATTTCCTTTGGCACCCTGTCAAGTGTATATAAATTAGAGCATATACATTCACAGAAGGCCTTTCACTCTTAAATTTATTATGTATTTAAGGCTGGTAATGAATGAACTAATCTGCCCTTTCATCGTTCCATCCCTTCATCATTTCCAAACCTTGTTCTGGTTGTTGGTATTGCTGTGACAGAGGTTTCCTATCAGCCTGATGAGGTGGGCCTTGAAGCTGATAACAGGAGAATGGAAGGAAGGGTCTCCCTCACCACTGAAGGAGGAAAAATTCTGAGCAGCACTAAAAATATTCTTGCTGGCCTTCCCTATGGCATGAACCTGCTCCAGGAGCCCTGTAGAGGAAATGTAAAGAGTGGGAAGAAGCAACATCAGCACACAAAGCAGGTTGATGCAGAAAGAGATCCACAGACTATCTATGTGTGAATGTGTGTATGTGTATATGTGTGTGTGTGTGTGTGTGTGTGTGTGTGTGTGTGTGTGTGTGTGTGTGTGTGTGTGTGTGTGTGTGTGTATGAGTGAGAGAGAAAGATTTCATTACCAACAGTGGTCATCAGAAGGTCAGGATGGTCCTGTAGGAACATAAACTGCTTGCAGTCCGAGGTCATCTCACACAGCACGTCCAGCAGACTGATCACTGTCAGTGCCTCCTGAAGGACCTGCAGGGGATTGCAATCAACAGCTGTCATGCACATGGAGAAAGGATGCTGTGTGAGATGTTATGGGGATAAAATCTGTCCTTAAAAATGAAAGTCCTGTGATCTGGCTTATCTGCCTGTACCTCATCACTGGAAGCAGAACCTGTAGCAAGTGTCAGCACAGCATCACAACCTTTCTGGAAGGAGGAGGCCAGGAAACGAGCCACACTGGGTGGGATACCACAGTCCTCCGAGTCCTCCTCTCTGAGTTGGGCCAAAAGCAGCTCTAATAGAGTGACTCTGAAAAACATATACAGAAACATCTATAGTACAGACTTATAGTGTCTTTAATAATTATACATCTGCATTCTTTACCTGTACTAAATACAATAAACTAACAGGTAGAATTAGTCCAAGTATCAGATCCACTAAAATCAATGATCCACATTAAAAGATGAGATTTAAGAGGATTGAGATTATCAGATGATCAATTTCTTTAAATGACATTTACCTTTCATGGTGAGACATTCCTGTGTACATACACTCTGTAAGAGCTGAAGACTTCAGAAAATGCTGGGTAGCAATGAGAACCCTGTAAATGAAATAAATACGTAATAAAAACTTTACTAACAGGTTGTACCAAATAGTAGACAATTCCTATAAATAGTACACATTACTATTGACACATACAAATATACTTGCTAACAATTACAATACACAAACCAACACAGATGCACACTTACGTCCAGTCCAGGTCAGGTTGGGTCCTGCAGAGCTCCATCACTCTGAGAGCCAGCTGAATGTTCTGCGGCTCAGACAATTTTTCCACCTTGGCTTCATCCAGGCATGTGTGGATTACCATAGAGCTGTAACTCACCGCCTTTTCATCATCAACACTGAGCAGCTGCCTATTCACACATTTTGGTTGATTCAATGTGAAGACAAATGCTGACACAGAATGTTAAATACCCCCCCCCCCCATCCCCAAAAAATGATGATAAATAACTGTAATGTAAATTATAATGATAGTAATCAAAATATCTATTTCAAAGTTTTTGTGTAAAGAATACTAATAGAGTAATAACATTACTTTCTGAGACATAACTAACTGTAAACACACAAAACTTACAGGAGAAGATCTGGGAAGCTCAGCCGCCAAATATCATCTTTGCACAGTTGGTTTCCCACAGCTAAATTACCAAGGAACTGGATCCCACAACGGAGAGCTGGAAAACATGGTATAACTGAATCAATTTCTAATTAGGTCAGCTTTGAAAAGATCATCTAATTTAAATTTAGATCAATGGCCGAGTTAGAACTTACGTTCATATGTGATATCTCTGCTCTCCAAACTTGTGGTCTGAAGAGAGCTCAAAATTTTAAGTGATACATCAATGAAACCAAGTTCCCTGGATGAAAAACAGTATTAGATTAATTTGTACCATTTGTTTAGAAGAAATGGATGGGAGATGGACACGATAAACTGAACATAATGGAATCTAATGCAACACCACTATAATAAGGCCTAGTATTTTGCAACATGCTCTGTTGAATTCTTGATGATTCCTGTATTTCTCATATTCTGCCACTAATCCTAGATCCTTCTGCATGACTTAATTTTACGGTATTTTATTGTATTTTTGTATAATTTCACAGTATCTCATTAACACTGCATTATATCAGAAATACCTGAGCAGACTTTGATTGCGTGTGCTCTGGACGCACGCGTTTCGCTGAGCCCTGAAACACTCGGCGGCCAGCTGCAGCTGCAGAGCACAGGACTGCTTGTCCCCATCTTCACCGCTGGCGGCCTGAAGCTCATCACAGAGCCTGGACAAGACCTTGATGAGACTGGAGAAAGCCTCCTCCTCCACAGCTTCCCTGAGAACAGAAAGTCAACCAGCAAAGAAAAGGAAGATGACAATGAGAATTTAGCAAAATGGGGTGAGACGTGGAGCGAAGCTAAAGTTAAATAGACCTTTTCCATAACAGACATTTTGACTTGTCAAACACAGCTGCAGCCAATAACACTATTAATTGCTGCTTTGAATTTCAATAACCACTGGGACAAAGCCATTGCTGATTTTATTAGTTCCACTTGTGCTTCTAGTGCTATAACAATCAAAAAAAGATCTATGCCTATTGTTAGCAAACCCGGAGAGTCTTATTTCTTTGGTTAAGTGTCTAAAAATGTGGCGAGCAAATGTTAACTTGTATTTTTCCTTTGTACAACAGAAAATGAGACGTGCAGCTCACGTTGTTTTCTTATTCAGAGGCCAATTTTAGTGCGTAAAAATAAGGTTCAAAGTGCCAACACATATTTAACTCATATTGCTGTTAACTGACTGAATGAGCTTCACAGTTTATTAATGCAATAATTACATTGGAATACCATTTGACAGCGTCTAGCTGCCGGTTGGACTTCAGGTTAGCTAGCTTGGCCGCTAAGCTAACACCCTCAGTTTCTGTTTTCAAAAGCGGTAAATAACTCGGTTCGCACCTGTACTCCTTGTCGCGTAACGCAGCCGTAAATGTTTTTAAAAGCTGCAGGTGTTCAGGACAGGGTTTTTCATTCAAAACGCCGGCGATACACGCTGACATGTCTGCGTTGCTGTTGGTCGAAGCTGCCATGTTTGCCTGTGAGTGGCGGGCGTGTGGGCGGGACGTCCGGAAAGATTTCTCACACGCTATTGGTTGAATTCGGGAGGGAGGAGGGGTCAGAGCATGTGCTGCTGTTTTCACACAGCTGTCGAGAAAGCTTCTGCCCAGGACCAAAATAGTAACAAGCATTGTGTTGGTGCCAACAACAGATAAACAAAAGGCAGCATTGAAAGTAGGAAACGTTTATAATTACATTGTCACAAGCCAGCTGACACTGTAAGGCTGGCCCTGGAGCTTTGAGACTCTGGGTTTAGTTGACCCCAGCTGGTAATCCATCCAGCCAAAAAAAGATACCCCTGCTCCTTGCTTTGTTTTTAATTCAGAGTATAATGTTTCCTGAGTTATTGCTATTAATTAAGTGTAGTATAGTATAACCGGCACATCTAATTAGTTATATTGTATTGTCTTTCCTTTGAAGCAAAAAAGGTACACAGAATTGAACATGGCATTAAACATGTTAGATTTCATATGTAATCTGACTGTGATACACAGGCCACAACAAAGTAAAGTGTACATCAACTGACAGCACAAAGGCTGATGTTGATATAGCTAAATCATCACTTATTTTGCCATATACTTGTCATTAAAATATTAATGCCAGAGCTAATCATCACTGCCTAACATGTGTCTGTCTGTCTGTCTAATAATGTGTTATCTCAGATTTATGCAATATTTTGTCTGATCTTGGCCTGCTATCCTTATAGAGTTATGAAACACTGTAATATTCATTTTAGATGTATTTTAAACCAAACTAACTCACTTCACCTTGTGTGCTAAATTAGATAATATGGGTCTAAAAAGAATTTTTGAGTGTTACTGGGGCAAGTGGGAAGCTTCCATCTCAGGTATCAAATTAGGCCTATGTTAAAATTATGTGGATATATTTAGACTTAGCCCAAAATACTACATCCAATAATTTTCAAACTAAAAGTCCTGTACAGGGTGCAAACTGCAGCTGGGCTCACATCTGAAACCCATACACCTAAATCAATGTTTAAAAGGTCTGAAGAGCAACTCATTCAGCCCAGACAAACTGTGGGACAATTGTTGCAGCTGCAACAACAAAGCCACAGGACCAGCCTTTGGGAATTCCATGTAGAGTGGTGAGTTTTAGATTAGAGGATTTTCCTCGGTATGGTAGTCCCCTGTATTTTCACTGGCCAGGCACAGCACAGCAGTGGTGAAAGGCAGATCGATGTGGAAGAGAGATGATTATGGATGGATGGTAAAAGATACCTCAAGCAATTTGTCAGCTTTAAGATGAGGCATTCAAAGAACCAAACATTCCCAGTATAGGATTCCCACTTTTCATCTTTTGAGCAGGATAACTGGAAATATACACATAAACTGGAAGTAGAATGGTATGATGGGGAATCTGAAGAGTAGAGTTACAGGAAAAACAGGACATCCTACCAGATTTGAGTTATACTGGAAACCTCAGTTATGCTAACTAGAAAATAGTTGGTTTAGTCTGTTGCTGTAGTAGAAAACATCAACACAATTAACCGCACTGAGCCTTTATTATTCACAGATGTTTGTACAGTCTTACACACATACAATGTTCAATGCATGTTAATAGATGAAGCATTTAATTATCAAAAGAGGCATGTTACATTTGGTCTGGTACAGTTGTGCAGGGTAACCAACAGTCGAAATCAAGTTCAACGATGAAGACAGTGGTTAAGGAGATGGCAGCAGTGACATTATTTCATTGAAGTCTAGTCTGGTCAATGTTATCCTCAAAAACCAGCATGTTGTCATGTTAGCATGATGATAGTAGTGTGTCACTGTGACCAGGTAGTGTTGTCATCATGACTCTCATGTACTAACAGGGGGTATAGCTCAGTGGTAGAGCATTTGACTGCAGATCAAGCGGTCCCTGGTTCAAATCCAGGTACCCCCTGGTGATTTTTATGCAAATAAAGGTTTTGTTATCTTATCTTATCGACTCCATGTCCAGTGTCATTGCTAATGTCGTAGCTCAGCTCACATCCGGAACTCAGAGATGAAGATGTGGATGATGACAATATTACGCCGGAAAATGATCCTTGATTTGATATAATCCACAGAGATCTCCAGGTCAAGATCCAACGGACCAATGATAGGTTTTACCTGCCGGACTACACCTGAGGAAGGACATCGACTGGGATTAGCGGCTGAATCACAGTTCTGGGAGTGATATGTAATTAAAGTATTAAGAGTATATACATCCAATAAACAGTATGATTGAAGAGTGACCATTTCTTTCTCTTACCAACAGTCATGCCCTGATTAAAATTCTTCACCACATCAAAAGACAAATTGTCATCTGAACCCAGGATGTCAAAGGAAACGTAAGTAGCCCCAGGCAGAGGAGAGGGGTTAGCTGCCACAGATGTCCGCAGGAAAGCAATTTCTGTTGGAAGAATTAGTTGAAAGTATTCATTAGTCTGATAAACCACAAGGCGTATTCACTTCTTCCAATTCAATACTTATGTTAAGATTAAACAATAGTGGTTTGCAAAACTGAATGTGTAATTGAAAGTTGTAGCAGGTTGGTGGGAAGAAGGTTGTATTATAATGAGGGTTAGAATCTTATATTGCAAACTACTGAGTTAACCCTTTCTGGGCCAAAACTGCAATGGCTGTTTTTGAGTTTAGCAGACTACTATAACATATCCACACCTACCTCCCAGACACATTTGACACTATCACATGCAATTTTGCAGTGCAACCTGCAAACAAGGCCGCACGTGTTCTCACAAACACATCTACGGTAAAAGTTGCTCCTAACAAAGTAGAGCTCCACTTCCACATCGTCTTACCCTCTGGTTCCCTGAGGCGTCTGAGGGTTGGCAGAGAGAGGAAAGTGTGGGTGATGATGTTGACAGGGTCCCGTACACAGGCAATGTCATAAGGTTGGCAGGCCTTAACACAACGCACGCTAAATGGTTCATTCCTAGATCTGAGAAGAACAGACAGCACTGATGAAAAAGCTCTTCATGACACGCGGCAGGAAGATGAACACAATCAGATACACACAATCCAAATAGCGAGTGTGATTTTCTCACACATTTAATGTATAGAGTACACAACTGTATTCACTGGAAAAAAGCTTTGACCACAGCTCCACAGCTGAGTTGAGCAAAAAGAACCTGGCAACACCTGAATAGCCCCATAGACCTCTTATGGTTAACCAAGCGAGTGCCTTAGAAATATGCCAAACCCTGATTCCAAACCCTGAAAATCATGCTTTTAGGGCTTCTTGATGTGAAGACAGTAGTGCTTTCAAATATAACCTCAAAAACTGCAGAAAGAGCAGAGCCATGTAATTAGCAAAAAGCAGGTGAGTCCAAGTCGTTCGCTAAAAGCTGGAGGCCGAAGCCACAGAGATGATTGTAAGGTATTTCAAACCGGTGAAATGCCACTAAGAAAAAAAAAAAACAGGCTGGTAGAAGAACAGAAGAGGGTACACATGAAATGAATGTCATTTAAAGCAATTATATTAACATGATGGAAAATGTTAGTGACATTTCCAAATGATTGTAATGTCTCCAAAAAAGACAAAATATTATAACTTTTATCACCAATTTAGTTAAATAAAAATAGGTAACTTAGTATTATGGAAACTGGGTTGTTATATAGTCAGAACATCTGGGGAAAGATAATAGTCACATATATTTCAAAATGATGTCTTTTCAATCAGCTCTACGTGCACCAAATCCCAAAAACCACCAGGAGAAAAACGGAAGAGTGGAAAATTGGTTTGGCTGCCTTTGTCCAGTTGACCAGCACAGCTACAATACTGGCCTTTTGGTATCACTTACAGCAAATGAACTGATAACCACCCAATACCAACACTAAAGGCCCTATTCATCATACAAGCTGTACTGCTGCTCCACCACTAATTGAGCCCCCACGCTGGCTTGGTCCCAGGGGCCCGTAAATAAGCACCATGCTTATTTTTCTTGTCCACCAAGACAAAGCCTGTTTGATCCTATGGTGAAGTTGCTTGGAACGCATCATAGGAAAAATTGGTTTTAGCATTAGAAATGACCACAGTGGAGGAGGCACGCGAGTAGTGGTAGAAAGCATCGTCAGCATGCTTCGATATCACAGAGTGAAGCTATTTTTATCTGACGTTTTTTTTTTTAATTCCAAACACAAAGAAAGTATACACAATGGGAAGCTGCCACAAAAACATGAGGAAGAGCGAGCTCCATGTGGACGATGCTGACCCTGCTGATCCTCAGCAGCTAAGGAGCACCATCTAGTGGTAAACTATACTATCGTCTACAGCTACATCCTAAAAAGATCAAAAAGTCACAGCGAGTAGTCGAAACATCTGATATAAAATAAAACTACTGTATTTATCCTCTCAGAGGTGAGATTCAATTGGCAAAGTTGACTTGTTACTTTGTCAACCAGTCATTTATTGTAAAATTCTTCCCTTTAACTTTTGACATGTTTTGACGTGACAAATACTCAGTTTCTTTCAAGATTTATGCGTTGTGGGGAACAGCTATGGTTCTATTAGTGATTTCACTAATAGATTAAAATTCTTTTAACATTTGATGAATATGAGCCCCTTTTATTGACGTGCCCTTTGTTGACTGATTTAATTAAAAAGGTGGGGTAAGCCGGAGCTGTCATTCCAGCGTAAAAAAGAGGATGGATGAAGATGAAAACCCCTTTGTTGTCCATGAGTGGTGACTGCAAACACTCCAAGCTCTTCATTTAAATTTCACACACTTCTAATGTGCAAATGTCCTTGAGGGATGAATGGTCTGCTCATGCATGACAAACACAGCAATCTTGGCCATGTACAGATGTGGTGTCCCGTAGCGAATCAGCCTCAACTCTACGGTCAGAGAGAAGTCCCGGGGCTCGGACAGGGCACGCCGCAATGAGATCAACTCCGCCATGAGCCTGCTGCTGCACAATGAAGTATCCCTCCTCATCTCCAGACACTCAGCAGCATTTCATCTCCTGGGATAGAATTGGAGTTTCCCATCCAGAAAACACCATCAGGGACTGGAGTGTTGGTGGGAAAGCTGATGTTGTACAAGGAGATTCTCAGGGGGAGAGAGAAACACGACGCAAGATCCTGAGTGAACTCGCAAGCTATGCGATCGCAACGGCTGAAAGGGAAAATGAAAAGATGGGCTCATTGGAGGAAGGGTCAAAGCAGCAGCATACATAGAAGAGACAGATGCTGAAAGAGGGGAAAGGCAGAAGGTTGATGAAATAAATGAAAACTGGAGAGTGAGAGAGCAGTTTGGGCCTGAAAACCACAGACAAATATCAACAGGCTAAAACCAAAACCAAGACCCATCGCAAAAAAATATGTGATAAAGAGTGTTAGGGGACGGGTCCCCTCACTCCTCAGCAGGGGACAATCAACCCTTTCATTTCAACACTTTCATATCCCAGTAACCATCAGCTCTTACCCAAGTGTCGCCTTCCGATAGTTTGCAGGACATTTAAGGGACAGGCAGCGAAATCCTCCTTTGACATTGATGCAGCTCTCAGAGACGGAACAGGTATGGTTCCCCACTGCGCATTCATCAATGTCTGAAGAATCATGTGAAAACAAAGTTAAAGTACATTTAGTTAAAATACTACATTGGTAATTGACAATGGAGTTTTACTCCATGTCAAATTTTCAGCATCATTCCTAAGACCAAGTGTGAAATCTTTATCCCCTGACCTAGACATGTGTGTCCATTGGGGGCGAGTTTGTAGCCCGTGGACGGGCAGCTGCAGTAGAAACTTCCCGGAGTGTTGGTGCAGCGGTACGAACACACATCATCACCTCCAGTGGGCAGGGTGCACTCATTAATATCTGAGAGGGGCGGGGCAAAAGCAGTGAGTTTGGCTGCACAATCAACCAGCATCATCCAGCATTAAGCCTCACAAAGACCCACAGTACCTTCACATGTTGTCCCATCAATGTCACTCAGCCGGTAACCACGCCGACAGTAGCACTGGTAGGAGCCATAGATGTTGGTGCACTCCTGGCTGCATAGGTTGGCCTTACATTCATCCACATCTTTCAGCATACAGGCAAAGGAAATAAAAATTCTTTTTATACAATAAGATGAAAATGTTATGTTTAAGGTGACAAATCACCTAATTTAACCTGCATCACATATATTGGTATAACATTCTTAGCAAAATGCTCAAACTGGATGAAATCAGTTCTTCAGTGAAATGAATGAAAGGTGAGTTTTACCGTCACAGGTTCTGCCATCAGAGGACAGTTTGAAACCAATGGGGCAGCTGCATCGGTAGGACCCCTGTGTGTTCTCACACTTGTGGGTGCAGAGTCGTCCGGGATAATGCCTGCACTCATTGATATCTAAAGAACACAAGGGACAGATGTTGACTATCAGATTAACACTAGTTACCGCTTGTGCTCTAAAGAACTCAGGGATGAATGTTGCACCTTCGCACAGTTTGGTGATGGTGTTGAGGATGAAGCCAGTTCTGCATTCACAGCGGTATGTTCCCATAAGGTTCACGCACCCATGGGTGCCACACACGTTGCCTGTGTGACACTCGTTGACATCTGTAAGAAGACAGAGGCGACCAAGAAAGCGGAAGAGACAGATGATGGAGGATGACACTTCTTTAGGAAATCAACATTAACTGTGACAGTACCCACCTTGACAGCGTGTCCCATCCTCATTAAGGTGATAGCCCCGTCCACAGGTGACGGTGCTCCCACGACACACGTAGGAACCCACTGTGTTAATACATGTCTGGCTCCGCTTGCATGGACTGTCGTAAACCAGACACTCATTTATATCTAATAAGAAAAAACACATGAAGCAAGTCAAGTCGCCTTTTACCTGTGGGAAGTGTTTAACTCCAGCTTGACACTGAACTCACCGATGCAGTCTCCTGAAGCATCCTGAATGAAACCATCCGCGCACCTTTTCTTTGGGTAGCAGCGAAATGAGCCTTCTGTGTTTTTGCACAAAAGGTCTGGTCCACAGTCATGGGTCCCCAAAGCACACTCATTAATGTCTGCAACAGCAACATTTTTTATATGATGTTAAGTTTTGAAGATGTTTACTACTTGTTATCAAAGGACTAAAATAGCAGGACAAATGATTTGTCGTTGATTTGACACCTGATTTGTTACCTTTGCAACTGTTATCGTCCATGAGTTCATACCCGGTGCCACATCTGATTTTCCTCTGACAGCGAAATGAACCAATGGTGTTAATGCAAACTTCACTTGAGAAGCAGTTGTGCCTGTGAGTCAAACACTCATTAATGTCTGTGGAGAGAGACATCCAATCAAAACATAAGAAAATCAGTCCTCACACTGTTTTATAGTAAATAAACAAGACACTGTTGCCACGAGAGCAGCCCTGAGACTGTATTCACTGTAGGTACAGCAGCACTGCATGGAACATGAGGGAATGTTGTAAATAAAAACAATAACTTTAGATGTTAGACACTCCTTTTGTCTCACTCAGACTGATGAAAACTCATATTAGCTTAAAATGAACACAGGAAAATGTTTTGTTGCTAAATAATTAGAATTCATCCTGATTGAATCAGTGATTCCAGCCAGATACTCGTTTATATCTAATAAGAAACAACCAAGTCGCCTTTTACCTGTGGGAAGTGTTTAACTCCAGCTTGACACTGAACTCACCGATGCAGTCTCCTGAAGCATCCTGAATGAAACCATCCGCGCACCTTTTCTTTGGGTAGCAGCGAAATGAGCCTTCTGTGTTTTTGCACAAAAAGTCTGGTCCACAGTCATGGGTCCCCAAAGCACACTCATTAATGTCTGCAACAGCAACATTTTTTATATGATGTTAAGTTTTGAAGATGTTTACTACTTGTTATCAAAGGACTAAAATAGCAGGACAAATGATTTGTCGTTGATTTGACACCTGATTTGTTACCTTTGCAACTGTTGTCGTCCATGAGTTCATACCCGGTGCCACATCTGATTTTCCTCTGACAGCGAAACGAACCAATGGTGTTAATGCAAACTTCACTTGAGAAGCAGTTGTGCCTGTGAGTCAAACACTCATTAACATCTGTGGAGAGAGACATCCAATCAGAAGATAAGAAAATCAGTCCTCACACTGTTTTATAGTAAATAAACAAGACACTGTTGCCACGAGAACAGCCCTGAGACTGTATTCACTGTAGGTACAGCAGCACTGCATGGAACATGAGGGAATGTTCTAAATAAAAACAATAACTTTAGATGTTAGACACTCCTTTTGTCTCACTCAGACTGATGAAAACTCATATTAGCTTAAAATGAACACAGGAAAATGTTTTGTTGCTAAATAATTAGAATTCATCCTGATTGAATCAGTGATTCCAGCCAGACACTCGTTTATATCTAATAAGAAAAAACACATGAAGCAAGTCAAGTCGCCTTTTACCTGTGGGAAGTGTTTAACTCCAGCTTGACACTGAACTCACCGATGCAGTCTCCTGAAGCGTCCTGAATGAAACCATCCGCACACCTTTTCTTTGGGTAGCAGCGAAATGAGCCTTCTGTGTTTTTGCACAAAAGGTCTGGTCCACAGTCATGGGTCCCCAAAGCACACTCATTAATGTCTGCAACAGCAACATTTTTTATATGATGTTAAGTTTTGAAGATGTTTACTACTTGTTATCAAAGGACTAAAATAGCAGGACAAATGATTTGTCGTTGATTTGACACCTGATTTGTTACCTTTGCAACTGTTGTCGTCCATGAGTTCATACCCGGTGCCACATCTGATTTTCCTCTGACAGCGAAATGAACCATTTGTGTTAATGCAAACTTCACTTGAGCAGCAGTTGTGCCTGTGTGTCAAACACTCATTAATGTCTGTGGAGAGAGACATCCAATCAAAAGATAAGCAAATCAGTCCTCACACTGTTTTATAGTAAATAAACAAGACACTGTTGCCACGAGAGCAGCCCTGAGACTGTATTTACTGTAGGTACAGCAGTAGTCAATGCATGAGTGCATTGACTACAATTATGCAAATAGTAGTAGTTGGTTTGTTGAGTTAAACAGCTGGTGGCACTGAGTTTCCAGTTATCAATGGGAGCGTGACAAGATGTAGCTATTATGTACGTTATTCATGTACATTTGTGGCACTTCGCTGTTACTGACATGGCAAATTTTCCGCCTGAAACAAGCATATAAAGTTTTTTGTGATAGTTTTTTTCAAATTTCCACTGAGGTTTTTTTTTTTGTTATGCCCAAACTGAAATGCGCATAGAAGTGGAAAACCACCCCTAATTTGTGTTATGTGGTTGTGAAGACTTACCCTCACAATTCACTCCATCATTTTGCAGTCGATAACCGTCACAGCAGCCACATGTACCATTACCTAGACTCAGCTGAGCGCATATGGAGACTGGAAACAGCAGAGAGACAAATGAAAACATCACAGTAAGTGTCCAAGAGCAGAGGTGTATATCACCAAGAGGCTGATTAAGTAATGCTGATTTGAGGCTTTTCGGTCACTGCTGACATAGAGGTGTAAAAAAAACCTTATTATAAGCAAATATGACTTTACAATATAGAACAAAACATTTTACAAATAAGTTTAGAGGACAGGGGTCTAACATTTCAGCGCCGCTTCACAAATCTCTGTGACCTTTCCTTTGCTGTGATCTTATCTCTCTAGCCTTTGCTCCACAAAAGCAAGACACTGATTTGGTTTTATACACACATAAGTCAAATCAGCTCATCAACTGAAGCCAACTAGGCGACAAAAGCTACAAGCCACAAAAAGTCACCAGTTGGCCCTCAGTTGCCACTTGGCAGTGTGTCTATAGCTTAGCCTCCTGTGGTCCAGCCTGTCTGGCTGCAAGCTCCTCCACAGCTGCCACAGCAAGTCCACGATTCCAGCCCTTTGTGGATACAATGCTGTTCTCACGTCCGACAAATGCTGATCTATTCTGATGTGACACATTGACTTCTTCAGCACTTTAAGCCTAAATACCTACAGCATACATGAGCATTAATAAAATCATATAGTACTCTGTGCAAATGGCATTTTGATTTTGAATGCCTCCTCAAACACGATAAGACAGAATGAAGTTAATCAAGATACAAAAGACTGAAAGCATAACATTATTTGGGTTTTTTTTTTTTTTTACCGTTGAAATCCTGTGTTCTGTTTTGGTTACAGCAGAGTTTAGCTGTGGATTCGCACCGTCTCCCCAGCCCCACACCCTGAAGCTCACAGTCCAAACCCTGGCTCGCTGCAGTCAGACCCAGGACACAGCAGTCATAACACATCTACACACCGAGGCAGTTAAAAGAAAAAAGGGAAATAAAGAAATAGCATTGTATGTTTAAAAAACAGCCAGTGTGTAATGATTTCTAAAGGGCTAAGCATGGTGTCTGTGTGTACGGAGGTATTAACATCACCTTTGACAGTTGAGTTTCCGAAGGGTTTCCATTGTGGAAGATTATCTTGCAGGAATTTTTTTCCTGGGCCAACTTGATGCTGTTGTTACAGATCTGGTCTTCTATTGCCGCTGTGCAGCACTGCTCCTGGATGATCCTGAAAATAAACAAAACAAAACAAAAAAATCTGCATAAAACCTCATCCAAACCACTAGTGGACATGAATATTTACTTAGAACACCAGGAAGAAAAGGAGCAGTAAAACAGTTTTCTCTTTTCAGCAGATCTTTAGTCAGTTTTAATAGATTTCATGTTAAAAATGCTTCACTTTGCTTTTCCTCTGTGAATGTTGCCTCCTCAGAGCTCCATGTGTTGACCAGGTGGTTTTCTAACACATCAATCACCGCCTCCGTGTTCTTACAGTCAAACACAAGTGGCCTTTGGTGTTAAAAGTGCTCCAAGGGGGCCACTTAACACCTGGACTTACTGTGCTGTTATGTAGCAATCCTCCCATGTGGTACAGTGGATGTCTTACTGTGGACTGTGAAGATGGTTTGTGGACTAGGAGTCCAGGGGGTTGGTTCCTGCTTTTAAAGAAACCATCAAAAACTCTCGTCCAACAAGATCCACACATTTCACAGTGGAAAATGTGTCTGTGTCCACTGTGACATACTTGGACTCCCACCGAACAGCTCAAGACTATGTTTTTTTGTCAGATATGAATTACAACACTTTTCATAAGAATTCACATAGATTCTTTACTGTCCCTCCCCTATGTTGACCTTCCCTGTAGTCCCGGTGCCCCGTGTTGAGACCCACTAGGATTAAGGTCGTTGGGGAAACCAGGTGTTGCTTACCTGCAGGTGCGGGAGTCCGAGATATGGGAGAGGACTGTGCAGGTTACTCCTTGTAAGCCCTGATTCCTCCCGTTCATACAGCACTGTTGGTCAGTGGGAGGCTGGTTCTCTGCTGAGGCAGTGGCATGTCACACAGTGGAATGACTGACTGGGATTGAGTATAATTGGTCTCAGGAAGTCCACAGAAAATACACAGAACATAGCCTACAACATATTAGTGTATAGTCCCAAATTTAAATCATTCTCAAAATGTCTCCATATTCTACAACCCACTGCCAAACCTAGTCCTAGTCCTTACCCAGTCCCTGCAGAAATCCGCACAGAGAAAACAGAAGTAATGTCGTCCACGCCATCGCAGTCTGTGTGCACCGTTAAATGGTCCAGACTTTAGCAGGTGATTTACTGGAATGATTTTATTTTAAAGAGCGGCTGACGGTCCGCGTCTCCTGTGAAAGTTGCTCACACCACAGTCTCTAGTGTGCGCCCGGGAGAGGTTAAGGGTTTGCTGGCGGTGTGGGCGTGGAGGAGGAGGGAGCTGCGTGAAACTATCCGGCAGGACACCGGCCGGTGTCCTCAGTTTTTTTTAAAACATAACCGATAACGGGATTTATTCAGTACCACAATGTGCCAACACAAAGTGAGTCAAGGCAGATGTTGCCCGAGTACAGATAAAACAGAAAAGTAGAAGACAATACCTTGATACAGTAAAAAAAAAAAAAGAGAAAGTAAGCAACGCAATCCTGTATATTGCTTGTATATTGTAATCCTATAGTGTCTAAAACACCTTTAGGGGCTTTTTAAAAAATTGTATACTAAGGATTACGGTAAAAGTTGCAATGATTTTCAGATTAGAAAAGAAAAAACAAAAGCACAATGGAAAAAAATGTGCCTAACTTTTTAAAGCAATGGAAGAACTTTATAAATATTTTAAAAATACATTAATAAAAAATGATTATTAAAATAAACAGACCAACATAAGAGTGGAAGCACAGCACAGGTCAGACCAACAACACAACACCTGTTTATTACAAATATTGTAAATGCAGGTATCTGTTATAGTCATCAATGCTTGTAGCTCATTTACAGGTCCTCTGTATCCTCCAATTATTAATAAAGTGCCAATAATGAACAAAAATTTAAAAAGTGGTGTGTCAGTTTCTGACTCACTCATTTCACACTTCAAGTCAGTTGATGGTCATAACTGTTTACAAGTCAACAATGTTTTAATTAGCTAAAGTATAAATGTAATTTCACACATTTATCAATACAGTTTCTACCTGATCGGACATAACTGTACTCATGATGCAGAAGAGCAAGGATACAATTTGGAAAACGTACTGTTGCCGGAGGCAAGTGATAGGAACGTTAGAATCAGTTATATGTGCTGATATTTCAGGGAAAACAGTCTGTGAAGAAACGTTCCTGTGATTAAAAGAGACAAAGCTGCTGTGTGATAAAAGACTGATGGGATTTGGAGGAGAACAAGGCTCAATAGTGCCACAATAGTGGCACACTTCACTGTACTACGGAAATGTTCTTCCTTCTGTCCAGAAACTCCAGTACTTAAGAGTCCATATCTGACACCTGACAGCAACATAACATAATTCTAATGAAATAAAAAATACTGCTATTATAATAAAACAATGTTTATGAGCCACATGGCTAGTACAACGGAGCTAAGGTCCATAAATGCAAACATGGAGGCATTATTAATATTATTATTACTGTTTATATTAAGACATCTTGCATGCATTACTTATCCAAATTCATTTTTACTAATGCGCTTGCAGCCTTCAATCCACAGCATTATTATGTACAGGTCATAAGCAAGGTAACTGATGATAACTTACACATGAACCTATCAACATAGAAGATATTTCGTGTGCTTCTCGGTGTCATCACCAAAAATGATCTTCTGTGTTACAGTAAAGCTTATTTAATCCCCTCAATGTGTATCTAGAGCAGAACCTCTACTAAATAGGTCTGTTTAGTATAGCAGTACCCTTGTTTTCCTATTGTACATATATTATAGTAACAAAATGGTATGATTGCAGCAAGTGTACTGTAGGTCCCCACTGGGGCCAGTTCTGTGGAAGACTGAAATCATCCATCTCCTCTACAGTTCATCTTGGTTGTAACGCATCTATCCCTCCTCGTCTTTGGCTGCATCTGCAGGATCGGACTCCTTCTCCTGGGGTTCAGGTGGATCTGCCGTGTTTTCTGCAGGGAGCTGAGGGTTCTCATCTTCTGGGGGGCTGGGAGCAACGGCGTCTTTTGTTTCTCCATCATCAGCAGGAGGAGCACTTTTCTCCTCTTTCACAGACGTTTTCTCTTCCTGCTTTACCTCCTCCTCTGCAGGACGTGCACATTCCTCTTCGTCTGCCACCGTTCTATCTGTCTTTTCACTCGTATCAATCCCCTTCTCTGTTTCTGATTTTTCTGCCTCTGCCTGGGCTGTCATGTCTCCAGGAGCAGCCAGATCTTCTTCTACAGGGAGGATTCCTTTTGCTGTGGGATTTTGCGTTTTACTGTGCTCAGCAGGAGCCGCACCTTCCTTCATCATCTCTTCCTCTTCTTCATCTATCTCGTCCTCTATAGGAGGGATCATCTGTTCTTCCCTCCCTCCGGGGAAGACCCTATCTGGGAAGATGAGCTTTAGCTGCTCCTCAAAGTAGTCCTCCAGGTACAAACCTGCACTCCCTATCTCCGAGGTGGCCTGGAAAATCACAAATTTCAGCAAAAGTTTTTTTTTGATGAAATTCAACTTACAATGAAAGAAAACACTAAAGAACTATGCACGAGTTATGTAAACTGGCTGTGTACCTTGTAGTACTTTGCACAGTTGTAAAATATGAGCCTGATGTCTGCGACAAAGTCCTCGGGACTCGTGTAACATTCACCATCCTTTGACTTCGACTCCAGTTTTCTCCTCACTATTGACAAATCCATCGGGGTCTTGATCAGCTCTTTGTACCTTCTTGTCTCCTACATAGGAAAAACATTAAAGTTTAGCACTTAAAACAACTATCCATCCATTCTCTTCTGCTTATCCGAGATCTGCTTCTTTCAGTCATAACCCAAAGTTCGTGACCATAATGCAGCCTTACAGCTCAGCTCCCTCTTCACCACAACGGACTGGTACCGATCTGTCTCTCAATCTCATGCTCCATCCTTCCCTTGCTTGTGAAACAGACCCCCCCGAGAACCTTAAACTCCTCCACTTGGGGCCCAGTTCAACTAGTTTTGCCAGATTATTCTTATAATTTCATGAAAAGTAATCAGCTGAATACCGTATCTTACCGATGGAGAAGCAGGCTGCTGGAAGTCAGTACTGAAGTCATTACAGAACAGACGCAGTAGCAGCCTCTCACACCTCTGAATAAACACAGAAAAAAAGCAGAAAAAAAAAAAACAATTAATTGAGCATATTACGTAGGAAAATAACCTTCCTTAAGGGTTAGGGCATACCCTTCTGTCAGCAGGTGGGAAAGCTTCGGAGAGGACATCCTTGTCGTCACAGTCGTACGCCATCTCAGGAGAGACGAGGTCTCGGCAGAACGAACAGAACCACTCACCACTGAGGACAGAAGAGGAATATGGCCACAAAAAGCTGAACAAGATCCGAACTCTACTGTTTGTCCCTACAGACGGTCAAGAGTAGTCTTAGAAAGACCTTGAGATGGTCTGTGGTCCATTGTTTTTAAAATTTTTTGAAGCCAGAAGCCAGTACTAGTGCTGTCAAGTTTCATCCAAAGGCTCAAGGGAAACAGTGACCCCAAGCAGAAGTTACTGCACTTACTAACACCAGAAAAATCTCCATAATTGTTAAAACCATTTGATAATTGCAGTAATTATGACAATATGCTAATTTCAGAACCCATACTGTTTAATTATTTCTTCCAATTCATTCATGGGTGGTGCTCAGATCTGTGTCTCACCTCGGAGATTCATTCAGTGTGGGGATGTGGCAGGACAGATGGAAAACTTTGGGACATTTGTCGCAACAAAGCAGTTCTCCTCCGTTCTGACAGACAGCGCACCAGTCCTCGTTAGGGTCTTCCTCCGGCTCCGCTCTCTTTTCAGACACCGCCTGTGCCGTGGGCTGATGACGCTGCTCCTTTCCAGCTTTGGACTCAGACCCAGAGACCGAGACAGGGCCAGATACCTTCTGCTGCTGGCGTGGCTTAGCCTGAGTTCCAGTGCTGCTGTCTGGCAGGCTGGACCCGACACTCGACTGTACCTGTACTCAACCAAAAAGCAGCGTATATGCAGTTAGACACAATGACTCACTGACAGCAGCCCTAAACATTGATTCAGGAGACTTTTACAACCCAAATGACTGTCTTACAAAACGAACTTCATCCTCGTCCTCTGGTTCATCCTTGATGACAATAATGGGCCCTGGGGACGACCTTCTTCTCCGTTTGGCAGAGGGGCCTGATGGCAGCTCAGAACTCAGCTTCCATGAAGTTGTCCTTTAACACAGAGTTTGCCAGAGAGAGGAGAAGGGAATAAAAATGAACTATGGATGAAGAGAAACTGTGATGAAGGCAGAACTGATCTTTTCTTACCCTGTGCCTCTGTCTGAAGAAGATGGTTTGGTTGTTGGGGAGTTCTGTCTTTCTTGAACTTGAGAAAAGAGAATAAAATTTAGAATTTAAGTTTTTTTCCATGCTTGGCTAGGATCTTCAGGGATGCGGCTCAGTCAGAGCTTGTAGACTGACCTGACATGTGATTGAGCATACTTGTTTTGTCTGCGGTTGCGGAGGCCAGGCTTGGAACGTAGCTGGATTTGGGGATGGAGATAGTGATGGAGGGGACTGATGCAGCAGCTTCACTCCTCTTCATGAAGGAGGACTCTTGCAGGCCCCGCTGCAGAGACCAAAAAAAACATGTTCCCCCATAAGGCATCACAATTATATTAAACAGCCCCATATAGCCCTTTCTTTCTTTTAAATCATCCTTATGTCAATCAAAAACCTCTTAGCTTCCACTCTGTTCTCCTCCCCTATATACCTGGTGTAGTGACATCTGTGTGGCAGCTCCTGCAGAGAGAGGTTGTGGGTAGCGAGATGTACCCTGCAATACATCTATGGGTTTAGGTGGGAAGCTGGAGCTATGGATCAGATCTCTCAGAGACTAGAGACAGGAAAAAAAAAACTGAAGTTGAAAGAAGTTTTAAAAAAGGCACTAAAAAAACAGCAGCTGTGACTCAGTCTGTCCCATTGGTTTTGTCCCACGTGACAAGGATACTGGACCTGACCCCTCTACCTGCGCCCACTTACCTGAGCAGGTGGGAATCCTGTGTTGGGAAGCATGGGTGACGTGGGGCTTCTGGGGTTTGGGTGGGAGCTCCCATACCGACGTCCTGGCTGTGCCAAGCTGGGGGGAACCTGGGAAGGGGAAGAGTCTCCGTGGATGGGCCGGGTTGGGGGTGGAGGGCCGGGGGGTCCTGGGAGCCTGACATTTTGGTACCAGGACCAGTGGTTGGGAGGGGGCTGTCTGTGGGGCTGTTGGGAAAGCTTGTCAACCTTGGACAGGAGGGTAGTTGGACAGTTTAATCAGTGCTGGAAGAGGCTGTACTTTGTTGACATTTTTACATTGTAAATCAAAGTACAGCACCGAGAATGTCATAAATCTGCAGGATATGTGCAGATTTACCCAGAACATCTGGTTTTAACATAAAACAAACGGACTTGTCAGGGCACAAAAACTACTGGCTGTGCTGAAAATCATACCTGCATCTGGAGCTGGGCCAGCGTGCTCTGTCGCTGCTGAGCCGAGAGCGACAGAGCTCCAGCCGGGACCTCTGCTCTGGGAGTTCCTTGGTGGTTGAGGATGGGTGGCCGTCCAGGGCCCCTTTCTACTACCAAGGAACCTGATCAGACAAAAGTCAACTTAAACCGAGCACAAAATAAAAACTCTTCCAATTGTGACATTTTACATTTCAGTGTTTCATTTTCAGCCGCATATAAAACAAAAAATTCTTTTCAAGACTCCCAGCAGTGCCACAGAATTCTCCATGAAAGAAGAGTACAAACATAAAGACGATAATGAAGAGGAGAACATAACGTAAACTGCAAATATAAGATTAAGAAAAATGTTGTTCATACCAGATGAGATTAATATACTGGAAGACGCAGATGCAAATATTATCTGATTGCTTAACTAGATTTAAGAGCACAATTATAAATAAAGATAAAATAAAAGGTGCACAGGATGATATCACCAAAAAGTGTTGGCCAATGAAACTTGATGTGTTTTTAAAGATACTACTACTTGCCTCACACTCAAACTTTTAGGTGATGTCATACTTACCAAGGTCAACATTTGTGGCCCAGAATCCAGAGCGACACTGGAAGCGAACAGAACTCTGAGGGACGATGGACGGGTTACAGCTCGCACGCATCAGCTGATGGATCTGAAAAAGGATCTAGGAGAAAACACAACAGGGAGATGACAAAATCTGGAATTCTAAATGTATTTTAGGATTTTGTTAAATCCTAATAGTACAAAATTACTTTTCTTAAGCACAAAACAGACTATGAATTGCTCATCTCTTACCAGCCTCTTGCAGTACAGCAGGGCTGTTCCACTCTGACTGGCTGTGGCCCATTTGGTAAAGCTGATCACGTGGTCCAGGTGCCTGCTCAGGGAGTTGACGTCTTCCTGCTGCTTTTTCAAACCCAACTCATGGTCCTTAGTCAGAGCCTGAAAATAAATGTTTGCTTGAAAGGTCAGAAAACAAGTCCTCACTTAGTACCTTTGAATCAATAATTCAGCTTTAACATACTGTACCTCAAGCTGGTTAACCAGAATCTTCCCTTTCCTGTTGATCTCCATGATCAAATTACAGATAGACTTCTTTATTTCATTAGTTACAGCCTTCCTGTTTTCCTCAACTTGCTGGAGTCTGTGAGAATCAATAACCATGTCTCACACATACTGACAATTTTGAATATGATACTGCATTGCTAACAGACACTATTATAAACAAAGATACTACAACTGTATATATCCAGTGGTAGAAGGTGACTTTACCCAGCACTAATACAGCTGGACACGTCCTCGATGGCCTTTCTTTTCCCTTGCAACTGCTGCGTCATGTTCTCCAGATACTGCCTGTGGTTCCTGTACGCGTCCTCCAAAAACTGGTAGCTAAGAATATCCAAAAGTTAATTTTAACTATAAAGGCATATGTTCTGTCAGTTCAAGTTAGTCTACTACTCTTTTTGCTTTAAAAATCTTGACTTACTTTTATACTTTTCTGATACTAAAAAAAATTTAGATAATACACAAATTCTCATCAACCCTTACAGCTAATGTACTTAAAGCTTTGTGGGAAGCTGCATTAATATTGCCAGTTGTAATGGACCAAACAACTACCGTATTTTCCAGACTATAAGATGCACTTTTTTTTTTTTTTACCCTTCTGGCTTGCAGTATGACATACCATCGTATAGCAAAGTGACTTACTGTAATATTCCAGTGCAACTTAAAGTCCAGAAAACACAAAACTTCCAAATTTATGGAAATAACTAGAGTAGCACACTATTTATATTGCTCTGTATATTTGTAGATATATTCTACTTACTTGTGATCCTTGTGTTTGAGCAGCTGACAGTCTCGACAGGTGAGGAGATCGCACGTCTCACAGAACAGCTTCAGAGGTTCCTGCTTATGGATGCTACAGAATACAGGCCTCTGTGTGGAAAGACCTACTGCTTCTGAGAACACACAAACATATAAAGTGAGCCTCTGTCACTTTAACTGTTTGTACAGCTTTCCAAAACATCTACACTAATCATGTCATAGCTGACATCTTGCTACAACATTTTGTCTTCCACTTTTTAGCAACGGGAAGACAACTGTCGATTCCAAAAAAATAACTGACGGTGCTTTTATATAACAGTTGATCCTGCCCTCTCTTAATTCATTGTGTCTGTCTTGAGGATACTATTATAACTGGAGCAAAGATGTACAAACAAAGCATTGTTTAGCCTGCAATATAAAGCATATTAAGTTGTTTAAAGAATAACTTTATTTTGTTTTTGACAGTGTTCAGACTAGATGGAACCTGTTCATTTTAGACTAATTAAAAAAACTAATTTTCCTACTGTGGATGAACACGCTACCTGGAGACATCTCCTCCTTCTGGCGTATGGTGTGATCCCTGGTGAACTTGACCCTTTGGTGCGCCTCAATACACGTCACACACAAAAACTCCACACATTCCATGCAGTAACCTGTTGCTTCTGTGTTGTCATCGCAGCTCATACACACCTATTGAAAAAGCAAAGAAAGAACAAAAAAATGCAATATAATGAGTAAAAAAAAAAAAAAGAAATCATCAGTATCATTAAAAACAAACTGGTTTTGCAAGTGAGGACTGACCTGAGTGGTTTTCTCCACAGTGCTGCTGGGCACCTCAGCAGTGTCCTTCACAAAGAAATTATCCAGCACATCCATTTCCCAGCATTCCTGTCTGCATACTGGACACCGAATGGCACCCACTAGGACAAGAGACCAGATCCGCTACTTAAACCTTTCATACTAAATGTGCAGTAATGACTGAGTGCTTTAAGACTAAGATATTCTTCATAATGGTGGAGCTTCTGTTTGTTTTTAGCCCATGCTAAAGGCTGCATTTCAGGTAAATATTTTATGAACTTATTATATGTGTGTATAATCTGCCTGTAGTGTTTTTCTTGCTGGGTGAATACATTCTGAGAGCAACAAATGTAATTACCAAGCTATTGTCACATTACAGATGGTGATATTTTATAGTCCACATCATCCGGCCCCACATAAAGGGTCCATAAATCTAAAATAAAGAATGGAATAACTTAGACCTACTGCACTTCTGGTTTGTTGTCAAGCGTTTTGTTATGACTTATATCTGTCAGACCCATATCAGGCACCTCGTATGAATGAAATCACTATTCTCACATTGTTTACTGTTGTCCACTTGGCCCTGAAGGTCACGCCTCGGCTCGACACTCCTGTAAGGGGCAGGCAGACACCTCTTGCACAAAGAGTGGAGGCACGGCAGGAGTTTGGGCTCTCTGTTGTGGAAGCTCAACTTGCAGATAGGACAAGTGTCCATGAGCCCAAAGTTGCCTTGTTGTTTTAACCTCTCCTCCTCGGCTGGCAAACTCTCTGCCTCGTTTTCCACGATAATAACAATGTCATCGTTGTCAACGTTTTCGGCGCTTTCATCCATTTTCTTCTTTACAGTCCACCAATCAATACAGCGTTGAAATGGGAAACAAAGGGAAGCCTGTTAACTTCTCTGGCTTAACAAGCCAGGTAGGTCGTGTAAATACTCATTTTATGCATTACAACAATAAAGACATAGTCGTTTCACCAACGATATGGCTTATTTACAGCTGTGTGAGAGCAGCGTTTAGTGGGAAGTGGGAATAATTCTTTCCGTTTAGGAAGCTAAATTAGCAACGTAGCCGATATTAACTGGACACATACTAAAGACAATTAATGAAAGATTCTCCGCTTTGTTGAGGTTCTGGTTGAAAGAGGCCAAACATAACAGTACGCAGTCACTTGTTAGTTAAAACTACGCTAAATACATATCGTTTTGAGGTTATGTCCATGTGAAAGGCGACCATCTGTGCCTTCTTCGCCCAAAACACATCGATTACCCACATGCCACTGCGGTGTCTTAAAGCTACAGCGCCAGGTTAATGGGCCAACTTGGCACAGACAGCAACTTCATCATTTCACCCTGCTTGTTATACCAAGAGGTTCGCTTAAAAACATAATAATAATAATAATAATAATAATCCATCCATCCATTTTCTATACCTTCTTATTCCTAACCAGGGTCCCAGGGATCAGCTGGAGCCTATCCCAGCTCTCTCTGGGTGAAAGGCAGGGGTACACCCTGGACAGGTCACCAGTCCATCACAGGGCCACATAGAGACAAACAACCTCAAACACTCACACTCACTCCTATGGGCAATTTAGAGTCACCAATCAATCTGACATACATGTTTTTGGACTGTGGGAGGAAACCAGAGAAAACCCACACAAGCACAGGGAGAACATGCAAACTCCACACAGAAAGGCCCCTGACCTTCTTGCTGTGAGGCAACAGTGCTAAGCAATATTGGTGTTCTATCACCCTCTCAGTTATTTGCTTGTTTCGGCTGACTGAAAAATGTTTACATGTGTTAGAGAAATTAAAATGTTTACCCTCCTGTGACCTGATCCACCTTACTTCAGTATAACTGAAACACTTCTGAATGGGGCCTATTGTGTATTGTGGAAATATAATTGTTGCTCTCAGTGAGCACAGTTTGCTCTAACCTTGACTATTTGATAAGGGCCCAGATGCCTTTCTGTGAGAAATCCCCTCCCTTTTGTATTTCCATGAAAACGGATGTGTTAGTCTGCAAGCAGCCAGTGTAACAAGGTGCTGTGTGACTGTTACTCCCTGCAAGTAAAACTTCTATATAATCTTACCGAAGTTCATCCTCTGAGTCTATTTGTTAAAAAAATTTACCTAACAACATGGGTTTAACAAATGTTTTTGCAAGGTGGCATTAGAAAGTGCTATATATACGTTGTTATACACAATAAAAAATACAATTCTACTTCCACAAGTGAATAGGAACATAAGACTCACAAATATATTTTTAAAATGTATTTATTCTTATCTTACACGTCCCACACATTCTTAATCTTGAACACAATATCATAAGTTTTAAGTGCAGCTAATATATTATTTATATTTACTGATCTTCTCTTTTTCTCTTGTTTATGGATTTACATGTTTTTTTTATTTTTTACAATTACAGTTTTAAAAGTTTTAAAGAATTTTTTTTTTAAAAAAAGGGGGGTGGCGGATGATCTGGGATTTAGGGGCAAACTCTACAGTAGGGGGCTGCAGTTAGCCCCTGACCCACCTCTTGCTATTTTGTTGATATGCCCTGCTGCAAGAGACTGCTTTCTACTAGGGAGGAGTCTTGGCCGTGGTCAAACAGCAGTAGAGAAAACTGCGCCAACTTACATTGAACAGCATATTAAGCCTCAGGCCTTGAAGAGTTGCACACTTATAATCATGGAGTTGACAGCTGAGAGCCACTCAGTCTCTCTGAATGATGGAAGCAGCATACCTTTGATCGGACTGGGAACTTATGGGAATCCACATACGGTAGGATGCACTAGTTCACCACAGTGGTTATAAAATGGTTATAAACTAACATTAGGCCTAATAATTAACTTGCATCAAATCAGATCAATCTTAAGCCTATTTATATAAAAAAAAAATACATAGGTTGGCAAAAGTGCTTTAAAAAGAGTAAGCACATCTATAGTACAGCACAGCAGTTCACATAAAGAGAAAAGAATAAAATAAATAAAATAAAATTGACTGTATTTAGGAGTGGAAGGCCGTAGTAAAGATGTTACAATTGATCAATTCATTTGTTTTATATTTTTGAAAAACTGTTTGCACTGTTTTCTAGGTGACTCTATATAATATTCATTATATGCTGTGTTTTAGACCCCTAAAGGCACTACATATGAAGCAGTCAAAGTGGCTATAGAAGCAGGGTACAGACACATTGATGGTGCTATGATTTATTTCAATGAACATGAGGTGGGACAAGCAATAAGGGAAAAAATTGCAGATGGAACTGTGAAGAGAGAGGACATCTTCTACTGTGGAAAGGTTTGCAAAGTTGGTTTCAGTAGATCAGTGACCCTCTCCCACAACATATTTTCTGACTAAAATAACATATATTTTTGCAACAACCCAGTATCTTCTTTTTATCTGCACTGATCACACAGCTGTGGAACACATTCCATCCCCCGGAATTGGTAAGACCTGCATTGGAGAAAACCTTAAACACAATGCAGCTGGATTATGTCGACCTCTATATTGTAGAGATGCCTACAGCCTTCAAGGTATAAAAAAAGATCTGCTGAAAAAACTTTGTCTACTTTGGCTACAACAAAGTCCAAAAAAGACTTTTTTTGACTTTGTTGTAGCCAAAGTTCTTTATTTAAAGTTATTTAACCATTTTTTCTGAAGCCAGGAGATACATTTCACCCCCGAGATGAGAATGGGAAGTACATTTATCATGAGACAGACCTCTGTGCTACATGGGAGGTGAGACTTCACAATCAAAAACATAAAACTGCAACATGGACTACAGCTAACTAAATAAAGAGGACATGGTTTTAAAAAAAAGCCTAAAAAAGTTTTCATTAACAATACTTCATTTCCAGATTTACTACTACCTACAGGCTCTTAAATGCAGAAAAAGAAAGATAATATTGGCCATCCATCATAGATATCAGTTCAGTGTCAGAGTTGACAACCTGCAGTCTGTGACTGTAAAATATTAACAGCAGTTCAAAGTTGAACTTTTTTGCTTTCTGCCTGTGTGTTTTAATCACATAATTATCTTGGGCAGGCTTTGGAGGCTTGCAAAGACGCCGGGATGGTAAAATCTCTTGGAGTGTCCAACTTCAACAAGAGACAACTGGAGCTGATCCTTAAAAAACCTGGTCTGAAGCACAAACCTGTCTCAAACCAGGTACAGGTTAATGAGCTATGTTCTGGAAATACCGGACACAATAAAGAAATGACACGACAGGTTTAACTCTGATTTACAGATGGGCTGAAAAACACTAAAGAATGTATTCTACTAAACAGACAGATTAGGTATGATTATAAAAAACTGTAGAAGTGCCTTTGTCAAAACTGCTTTGGTACATAAATACTGACTACAGAACAAAAGGCTCACAATAAGGCATTCAGTCTACCTTCAGGAACTAACATTTTTGCTGTTTCAACACAGGTTGAATGCCACCCCTATTTCACTCAGCCAAAGTTGCTTGAATACTGCCGGCAAAATGAGATTGTCATTGTGGGATACAGCCCCCTGGGGACATCTAGAGATCCAATGTGGTATGGAGTACATATGAACCCATCACATTGTGTTCATGTATCTTCTTCTTTTTCTTTCAGCTGCTCCCTTCAGGGGTCGCCACAGTGAATCATCTGCCTCCATTTAACCCTATCCTCTGTATCCTCCTCACCCACACCAACTATCCTCATGTCCTCCTTCACTACATCCAAGAACCTCCTCTTTGGTCTTCCTCTAGGCCTCCTTCCTGGCAGCTCTAACCTCAGCATCCTTTTACCAATGTATTCACTGTCCCTCCTCTGAACATGTCCAAACCATCTCAATCTGGCTTCCCTGGCTTTTTCTCCAAAACATCTAACATGAGCTGTCCCTGTGATGTCCTCATTCCTGATCCTATCCATCCTCGTCACTCCCAGAGAGAACCTCAACATCTTCAGCTCTGCTACCTCCAGCTCTGCCTCCTGTCTTTTTCTCAGTGCCACTGTCTCTAAACCAGAAAACATTGCTGGTCTCACCACTGTCTTGTCCACCTTTCCTTTCATTCTTGCTGACACTCTTTTGTCCCACATCACACCTGACACTTTCCTCCACCTGTTCCAACCTGCTTGCACACTTTTCCACACTCTCCGTTGCTCTGGACTGTTGACCCTAGGTATTTAAAATCCTCCACCTTCTTCACCTCTACTCCCTGTAACCTCACCGTTCTATTTGAGTCCCTCTCATTTACACACATGTACTCTGTTTTACTGCGGCTCAGCTTCATTCCTCTCCTTTCCAGAGCAAACCTCCACCTCTCTAGATTTTCCTCCACCTGCTCCCTGCTCTCACTACAGATGACAGTGTCACCTGCAAACATCATGGTCCACAGAGATTCCTGTCTAACCTCATCTGTCAGCCTGTCCATCTCCACAGCAAACAAGAAGGGGCTCAAAGCCGATCCTTGGTGCAGTCCCACCTCCACCTTGAACTCCTCTGTCACCCCTACAGCACACCTCACCACTGTCTTACAGCTCTCATACATGTCCTGCACCACTCAAACATTTTTCTCTGCCACTCCAGACTTCCTCATACAAAACCACAGCTCCTCTCTCGACACCCTGTCATACACTTTTTCCAAATCTACAAAGACACAAATTGAATGAAAAATAAAAAAAGACATTGTGTTCATGTATAACTATTAAAAATACACAGTGTTCTCAGATAGCATTCATATGTTACACTATAACTGTTGTGACATTCCAATCTCTTAAACAGGGTAAACCTAAAATGCCCTCCAGTGTTAGAAGATGAGCTACTGGCATCCATTGGTAAAAAGTATAACAAGACCGCAGCCCAGGTGGCCCTTAGGTTCAACGTGCAGAGACGGGTGGTGGTCATCCCAAAGAGCTTCAACCCTGATCGCATTAAGGACAACTTTCAGGTTTGTTTAGTATGGCAACAATTCAAGCAGCAGGTTGGCATAAAGTGTAGTCTTCAAAAGTACACCCTAAAACACCAGGAAGTAAAATATGAAATTTAATGGGACTGATCTGTTGTCAACACTGCAGATATTCGACTTCTCACTCTCTCAGGCTGAGATGAAGGCAATTGAGGGGTTGAACAAGAATATTCGTTTTGTGGAGCTCCTTATGTGAGTATAGTCCCAACTGTGTGATGTTCTGTGCCTCCTATGAAAAAATAATAGTGAATATGTCTCTCTATTGACTCAACAGGTGGTCTGATCACCCAGAGTATCCGTTTCATGATGACTACTAGACACTATCAACACATCCCTAAAATTTAATCAAATAAGTTGGTGTGTTCACTTTATTGCTTTAACAACATTTTGTGCCAAAAGTAATTTTAGTAGCCCTTTAATTTTCTGTAGGATTGATTAATGTGACTTCTCCATATATTGTAATGACTACTTATTGTTTTTGTTTACAAATATTATACAATTTTTCATACAAGCTTTTGTGGTTCATTAAAAAACATAAAACGTCATTCCCAATTCTTTGGACATATGTCTAAAGTGTGTGTGTGTATTGTATAGTTGTAAACATGGCATTAGCAATAGTGGACATGTATTATTTCTTTAACAAACTGATATTTATGATTCAAGACATTTGAAATGAAAGGAAGTAACATCAGCTGAAGTTCAGTTCAGAAGTGGTTTCATCTTTGCAGCAGGCCTTTGAAGAAATAATGCTGCCTTAAAGTGTTGTAGGAATTCTTAAAGACACCTGATGAAAATGTCATGGTGGCATAAAAGACACCCAGCCATACCTGTAAGGACATCCTTTATCTATACTCAGTATCCTGTAATGTACTGACGGGGGTGGGGGTGCGTATACCTTAAAGGTACAACTCTCACAGTGTTACGTCATCTTCAAAAGTGGTAATTGTACTGTCAGAGTGTCTGTAGCATATTTTGATACTCGATTATAACATATCTCGACAGACTGATATCCCCTATCAAATAATGCTCCCAGTGCAGTATCCCTTCATATTACACCACCCCTAACCCCATCTGCATACTACTGGAAACATGTTTTGATATTTCTACTTCTGACTCCCTCAATCACTTTGAGCAGACACCACCTACACCTACAAAAAAAGAAACAAAGTCATGCACACATATAGTATACACAGATGTAAATATGTTTATCAAACAGCTCCCAGTTTATTGCGTTAAACAAACACAGGAGGGGGTGATCACACTAGAAAGGTTCACTACTATTTTAGGACTTCTGTACTCTTTTTTCATAGGCCTGCTTTTGTTTCTTCTGAGACTTGGTGATGTTTTCTGCTGCTGTTTTATTCCTGGTTTCCATTGATTCCTTTTTTTGGTCCAAAAATGCACCGCAAGTTGTCTCATCAGGAAGAAGTATGTTGGAAAGCTAAAAAGAAAAACAGTTACAGTAATAGTTACTTGCAAAAGTATGAGTAACTGAATACTTTCTGCCCAAAGAAATACCCAAATTGAAAATGTGCTCAATGTTAACAGCCAAGTATATACAAGTGGCTGGTGAAGAAAATCAACTCATCTTGCCACAAGCTATTATAAGTAGTTTTTAAAAGGACTGCAGAAACAAACTTACCGGCATGTTAACGGGAACCTCAGACGGGAATACTGCCTCCCTCCCATACATCAAAAGAAATGGGGAATATTTTGTAGTAGTGTGGATCTTTGATCTTAAAGAAAACAACGTGGCATCCAAGTAGACGTCCCAGTTGTTCTGCTTCTCATTGACCAATTTAGAGAGAGCTCTAGGAAACACAAAATAAACAAACAAAATTAAGGCTCTCTCAGAAATAGTTCCAAATGTCTTGCTCCAACTGTGCACTGCATAAGATAATGATATTAATCACATGAAATTAATATCAATTTTGAATAAATAGTAATAGATTGAATCATATCAATCTATAGCTCTACTAAAAGCTGAAAACAACTTACCGCTTTATGTTGTCATTGGTTTTCTTATCCAGACCATTAGTTTTGGGATGATAGGCAGCTGTCACGCTTTGTTCAATTCCCAAGATGTCACAGAGGCTGTTGTTGAGCTGAAACCAAACAGAATGTTACTATAAGAAAATAATCCCTGTATTGTATTTACAACAATAGTATTTTACAAAATGCACGTACTTCATTCACGAATTCTCTTCCCTGGTCAGTAATGATCCTTTTGGGACAACCATGTCTATATATGATGGAGCAAATATGGCGTCCCACTTCAGTTGCTGATTTAGTCTTCAATGGGAATGCCTCAACCCATTTTGAAAAATAATCTGTGGCTGTTAGAATATACTGGAAGCCCTCTACAGTTTTTGGGAGAGGTCCCATTACATCAATACCAATGACCTCCCAGACAGCAGATACCTATCAAGGTAAAACACATACATTTACTTTTACATTTTCAACATTTCTTAATTAGTAGCTATTGTTATCAAGATACCACTGTACACATTTACCTTTACACACTCTAACGGCTGTGCAGCAGTCAAAGGTTTCCCAACCCTCTGGCAATTGTCACATTCCAAGACCTTTGAGAAATTAGCTGTTAATATTTATACAGTTTCCACAACAGTACAAAACACAAAAAATAACTCAAATACATACCCAGTTGTCAATATCAACAGACATGCCAAGCCAGTAAAACTTGGAGCACATTGCAGTTCTTGTTTTCAGGATGCCTGAATGCCCCCCAGTAGGAGAGGAGTGAAATTCCTTGAAGAGCTTTCTTGCATTTTCTTTGGACTTAACAGCACTTCTGCTTCCAAAGAAGAGCTCTCCTTCTGCAGGGAACATTCATTAAAGAACTAGAATCATAAAAGAGCTATTGAGACACTAAGTACATCGGAATGTATTTCAGATACTCACCCTTTACTTTGAATTTGGATGCGTACCTCCTAAGGTTTAATTTCTGGGACTTGCTATACCCAGATGGGTATGTTCCCAGAGAGAGAAAGTTGTACACTTCTTCCCACCTTTTCTCCATAGCTATGCAGAGAGACGGGGATAACTTTATAAGTGTTTTGTATTGTTATAACACCATACGTAACAAATAGCTGAATTGGCTAAAATAATGAGCAGCACAAAAACTTATAATGATTTTTTTAACTTTAAAGTTGAAAGTGGTCATGCGCACTTAAGTTATAATGAGAGACGTTTTGCTTAAGGATAAGCAAATATCCGCTTTCTATATTATGCAAATTAGCACACATCGACAGGTAGTTCGCATAACTCGACAACACCCTTGTCCCTAGTAAAAATATAAAGTAATACAGCCATGCTTTGCTAAATGCATCTATAGCTAATACCTGAGTCAGTGTTATTGCTGTAACACTTGATAGCTGATACAAACAAAACAACTGCACATTGTGTTTTTTTTTTGTTTGCTACAGTTTGTTGCAAAACCACCTGCGAACTCGGAAGTAGTCCAAATTTCCGAGTGTTTATGAAGGCACCATAACAGCTCGGCCAACCTTCTTAGTTGTAGCTAGCACACCGGCTAACGCGGCTACAGCCCCTACAGACGACGTTAAACAAAACGGAAAGTGACACCCGGCAAAATAAACCAACGGGAATGCTGACTTTTCCCAACAGGACTTCGACAGACCTATCCAGGTCATGGCGGAGCGTCCCGCTCAACCGACTGACTTAGCTAACGTCAATGTTAGCTGCGCAACGGGAAGCGTTAGCTCTGGCGATTTTAGCCAACCGAATTAGCCGTGAGCTAGTTTTTTTTCAGTCCCAAATCCTTCAATGAATGGGGGGTTGATGCACGAAGTGAAGACACCAGTCAACAATGAATACTCGCTACTACTACAACTACTACTATTGCTACTACAAGCATCCTACTTGTTGTGGTTGACTTAGCTATCTATCGGACGCTCGCTGGAGTTTATCTTGGCGATCGCGTTAGCTGAAGAACATCACCTGCTAGCCACAGAACTTGGTGGATACGGTTGTTGCAAAGAAGGAACCATGCACTGACCAGGTTTATAGACGGAGCGGCGTTTTCTTCCTTGGCAACTCTGTTGAAGTTGGACTATTTTTTTAGATATTGACTGATCGTCGCTGGCCTAAGTCCTCCCTGCAGAGCTGATCATCTGTGAGGCTGCCGACTGGGAGAGTGAACGATGGCGTTTAGGAATAACACTGCCCTCCTCCCCAGGTAGAGGGGACCCGGGGAGACTTTCCTGCCTCGCCTGGCCTGCTGTGTACTAATAATGGGAAAACACTAATCGGTGGCTGCGTTCAGACCAGATTATGATTCGCCATCGCGTCTGGGATGGCCTGTCATTGAAGGGATTTGTTTTTTAGGCGACCTGAGGGATCATGGTGGACACGGATAAAGTTCTCCAAGAAGAAAATCTATTGAATATAATCAAAATAATCACGGACTGTTGAGTTCAACTCGGTGCGTTGTGTCCCCTTATCATTTATAAAGACTATTTCACCGGATCCACCCCAACATGTCTGCGTTTTCTGAGTTCGTCGCCCCTCCTGAATGCCCGGTTTTCGAGCCGAGTTGGGAGGAATTCTCGGATCCTTTAGGATTTATCAACAAGATCCGACCAATTGCAGAGAAAACGGGAATCTGTAAGATCCGCCCCCCGAAGGTAAACTCACATATTTTATAGAACGGGATTCAAAGTCAGGGAGGGTTTGTTTGTTTGTTGTGCTCCTGCATAGGTGTCGCTGCTTTGCGTTGGGCCTGCGTGAATTCAGAGAGAAACGACGGTACTAGTTACCATTACCCCAATAGAGGTCAAATAAGACTGGATTTCTTTGCCCCTAGTTGTGTTCAGTTTGACCTTAACTGGTCACTGCTTTCATTTGCGATGCGGGGAACAAAGTAAAGGTCAAACAAACAGTTCCTTTGTTTTTGTTTTGCTGGTGGCTAACTAAGTTACACTGATTAGCTGCGAAGATGCGACATTGGGCCACATGCAGGCCTGTCGGTACATGAACCCATGATTCTGCTTCTTCCGTGACATGTCACCAACCACCTTTGAACAGAAGTAACACAGTTTTCTAGGGGCCTTAAAGTGTGGCCAGCAGAGCAATAAGAGCCAGTCCCCAGTCCCCAACAGTTGCATATAAAAACAGCTGCTTCCTCTCAGTGCTCAGTGTCTTAGTAGTGCCAAAAGTAATTTTAGTAGCACTTCAATTGCACATATAAAAAAAATTCTTGTATATAATTTTCTGAAAGCTTGATTAATGTGACTTTTGTATAGCGGATGATTTCATTATTCAAATTAAATTCATCTTATTACCAGTTATTTTTTTATTGCTAATTTTCATACAAAGGCTTTGTGGTTTATTAAAAGGCAAACATAAAACATTGTTCCCCATTCTTTGGACATGAGTCTAAAGTGGGCGTGTGTATCATATAGTTGTAAACATGGCATTATCAATAGTGGGAATGTATTATTTCTTTAACAAACTGATATTTATGATTCAAGACATTTAAAGTCGAGCCTTGAAAGGAAGTAACATCAGCTGAAGTTCAATTCAGATGGTTTTGTCTTTGCATCAGGACTTTGAAGAAATAATGCTGCCTTAAAGTGTTGTAGGAATTCTTAAAGACACCTGATGAAAATGTCACGGTGGCATAAAAGACACCTAGCCGTACCTGTAAGGACATCCTTTATCTGTACCTAGTATCCTGTAATGGGGTTGTTTGACACTGGGCCACATGCAGGCCTACAGCCCCTGAACCCATGATTATGCTTCTTTTGTGACATGACGCCAATCACCCTAGAACATAAGTAACACTGTTTTTAAAGGGCCTTTATTTGGCCAGCAGAGCAATAGCTGCTTTGAATACACAGAGTTGCATAAAAAACAGCTGCTTCAGCTCAGTGCTCAGTGTCTAAGTAGTAGCATTGTGTTCTAACTTTACCTCAATAAATAAGTTCTGTGCACACTGCAGTTTTTTCTTGAGAAACACCAGTGTGTTCTAAGCTGCAGTGCTGCTGCTGTCATGTTCTCATTGATGTGGTCATTGTTTTCCTTTTCTCGTCTATCAGGACTGGCAGCCTCCTTTTGCCTGCGATGTACGCAACTTTCGCTTCACTCCTCGAGTACAGAGACTGAATGAACTTGAGGTGAGTTTTCCCAGAAGGTGTTTCATGCCGTCACAACAGTGATAATAATGAGTGAAGCTTGTTTCCTTATAAAGAACATGAACCTAGATAGCAGTGGAGTATGTAAACTCTGCTTTCACTCACACTGTTTTCTGTCTCACAGCTTGAATTTGTAGTGTTTTAGTTCGGTTGTCTAATGTGTAAAACAAGGCCAACAGGATAGCGCCGGTACTGGAGTTATGCAGTTTTTATGTGACCAGGGAAATATGCTTATGTATCAGAGTGCAGCCATTCAAACATAATTTTGCCTGAGGTGTTTAGTGTGCATAACAGCAGAATTTTGAGCTGCTGTATTCAGAGTCTGTCCTCTCTCTGTCTCCTGACTGACAGGCCCTCACTCGGGTTAAGCTCAACTTTCTGGATCAAATCGCAAAGTTCTGGGAGCTGCAGGGATCCAAGATTCGATTCCCTCATATAGAGAGGAAGATTTTGGACCTCTATCAGCTCAGCAAGGTAAAACTAGATCAATGTGAACTGCTGTTCTGTGTGCTTTTTTTTTTTTTTTTTTTTTTTTTTTTTTTTAGGACTATATATATACGGGTTTAGTGGATAAAAAGACATGTTACAAGATGCTTTGATGCATTCAAAAATAAGAAATAATTTGTCTGAAAAGCTATTTCAATAATTGACTTTAATTTTTTAGTGAAATTTCCTCACTTTTCACATTTGACTGTTAAGCTTTGTTTGTGTCAGTTGTGCTGCTTATTACAGACTAACAGACACCTGTGTGTGTGTGTGCGCGCGCGTGTGTGTGCGCGTGTGTGTGTGTGTGTGTGTGCGCGCGTGCGCGCGTGTGTGTTTTAGATTGTGTCATCCGAGGGCGGCTTTGAGATGGTGTGTAAGGAGAAGAGGTGGTCCAAGGTGGCAAGCCGAATGGGCTTCCCACCCGGGAAAGGCACCGGCTCACTGCTGCGCTCCCACTATGAGAGGATCCTGTACCCCTATGAGCTCTTTCAGTCCGGAGCCACGCTGACTGTGAGTGGTGCTGACAGCAGTTTGTCAAAGCCTGGAACAAAATACATTTTCCTAAAACCTGATTTCCTTTCACTCCCACTTCCATCTCCAATCAGGGCACCCAGAGACTATATGAGGAAGGAGACGATGGGGATGAAGTAGATGAGGGAGTCGGTGAGGAGGCAGTGGAGGAGGAGAAGCAAGATGAGGAGGACGAGAAGGAGAGAGATGCAGAGGATGATGCGATGCAAACCAAAGAGCGCCTTCTGCCTGAGAGACGCTCCAGGCGCCTCAAGTCTGAGGTAACAAAAAAGAAAACAGAAAAGTCACACTGGAAATGTTCATAGAGGAGACTATGAAAATTCATTTTCTCAAAAGTGTAATAAGCTCTGAGTAATTACTGTTTCTCTAGAGAGAAAACAAGGAGCCAAAAGGTCTCAAAATCTTCAGCACAAGTCCTAAGATGGTGGGCTTGGAGATTGTGTCCGCTGGTGAGGATCATTTCTGGTTGACTTGTATTTTTACATATGGCAGGAGTTTAACAGTAAAAATCAGCTGCTGCTGTGGGTATTTCTTTTCTCATATCTTTGTTTTTTTTTCCCCTTTAACCAAGACGATGGTTTCAACAAGAAGCAGCGTCACCTCAAAGCTCAGGCCTTCGCCATCAAAATGAGACCCCGCAAGGAGACCCTGGAAGTCAACTTTGTCAGTACCAGTTGTGTGGCCTGTTGGGTATTTCCTGTATTTTGGGTGACCAACATTAGCATCCCTGTCTCTTCTTTGACGCTAAACCCCACAGATCGACCTCTACCTGTGCCTGGTGTGTGGCCGTGGCGATGAGGAGGATCGGCTCCTGTTGTGCGACGGCTGTGATGACAGCTACCACACCTTCTGTCTGATCCCACCTCTGCAGGATGTGCCAAAGGGGGACTGGCGCTGCCCGAAGTGTGTTGCTGAGGTAATGCTTGCAGGCTGTCAGACCGATTTAGACTTTCAAAGAAAGTTGAAATGTTTTGATGTTTTTTGGGGTTTTCTAATGTAAAAATAACAATTGTGATGCTCAGAAATCACTTTGAGCATCTCAAGAACATTGAGCACAGATGATGTAAATTCCTCTTGGAATGAGTTTGTTGTCCATTTACCCTCTGAACAGGAGTGCAGTAAGCCCAGGGAAGCATTTGGCTTTGAGCAGGCTGTGAAGGAATACACTCTCCAGAGCTTTGGAGAGATGGCTGACCACTTTAAGTCTGACTATTTCAACATGCCCGTACATGTATGTAAAATCAGGTTTTTAAACTACAGTATTTAAACTGTTTCATGGATGTCTGATCATATGGATATCTCAGTTCTGGCACAAGAGTTTGGGATTAAAGAAATTTAACAAATTTTAGGCTTTTACAGTGAAAGCTTAAGGCTTTCATTAGTTCATTAGTTTTAGTTGTTCCCTCCAGATGGTCCCCACAGAGTTGGTGGAGAAGGAGTTCTGGCGCCTGGTCAGCAGCATCGAAGAGGATGTCATCGTAGAGTATGGAGCTGACATTAGTTCGAAGGAGGTGGGCAGTGGATTTCCCACTAGAGATGGCAAGAGGAGGCTAGTGGGAGATGAAGAGGTGAGAGGACTTGATTTTCCTCACACAATCTCCAAGAAGCGTTATAACCATCAAAGTACTTGGGATGGAGATTCCTCGAAGACACATTTTCTGGGTTATTTAATTTTTCAGACATCCACCTAATACATTCTTTAGATACATGTTTGTCTATAGATTGGACTTACATTAAAGAAAGACATGGCATTTGCCCTGAAGTGAAACAGAGCACTTTGTTTGCTGTCACGTCAGGAGTATGCCAACTCAGGCTGGAACCTGAATAACATGCCAGTGCTGGAGCAGTCGGTGCTCACCCACATCAATGTGGACATCTCAGGCATGAAGGTGCCCTGGCTCTATGTGGGCATGTGTTTCTCCTCGTTCTGCTGGCACATCGAGGACCACTGGAGTTACTCCATCAACTTTCTGCACTGGTGAGGCTTCATGGCCCTGCGTATCCTGGTGTAAACAAAATATACACTGTTAAAAAAAAGTATTGTATTATTCGTGTGAGTCTGGGGATAACAACATTTGATAAATAATGTGATTTTATACTTTCCTGTTCTCTGTTCCCCAGGGGTGAGCCGAAGACTTGGTATGGCGTCCCAGCCTCTGCAGCAGAACAGCTGGAGGCTGTAATGAAGAAGTTGGCTCCAGAGCTGTTTGACTCCCAACCTGACCTGCTCCATCAGCTGGTCACCATCATGAATCCCAATGTCCTAATGGATCACGGTGTTCCTGTATGTAGCCTGGCCCCTGGGGTTGACATTTTGTTCTGATTAGATATTGGTCATGTCAATTATTTATCACACACACATGTGTTTCCCTCCTCAGGTGTACAGGACCAATCAGTGTGCAGGGGAGTTTGTGGTGACCTTTCCCAGGGCATACCACAGCGGCTTCAACCAGGGCTACAACTTCGCAGAAGCTGTTAACTTCTGCACTGCTGACTGGGTAAGTGACAAGAAAACTAAAATAAAGGGGGTTTTTTTCAGTTGAATGTGGGCGTTAATTTTTCACACACGCCTTTCCTCAGTTGCCCATCGGTCGTCAGTGTGTGGCCCACTACAGACGGCTCCACCGTTACTGCGTCTTCTCCCACGAGGAGCTGCTGTGCAAGATGGCTGCAGATCCAGAGAGCCTCGACGTGGAACTGGCTGCTGCTGTATTCAAGGAAATGGGATATATGATTCAGGAGGAGACAAAACTGAGACAGGCTGTCGAAGAAATGGTGAGAGGAATTTCTTTTTTGAGTTGTTATTTTTGTGTAGTTATGTTGGTTATGGGTTATCTGCTTTTAAATTTATATCTTTAGTGTGTGTGGAAAATGTAAACTGCATTCTTTCTTGTTGTTCCTCACCTATAGGGGGTGCTGTCCTCAGAGCAGGAGGTTTTTGAACTGGTCCCTGACGATGAGCGCCAGTGCCACAAGTGCAAGACAACCTGCTTCCTGTCTGCACTGACCTGCTCTTGCAGCCCTGATCGTCTGGTCTGTCTTCACCACGCAGCAGATCTCTGCGACTGTCCTCTTGGCAACAAGTGTCTCCGGTATGAGGCACAATACTGGCTCAGTTAGATCCACTGAAAGAATCTCCTTACATTAGCTAGCAGTATCCTACTCCACATTTACTATCAACTACATATCTGACTGATATGCTTTAGGTATCGCTACGATCTGGAGGAGTTTCCATCTATGCTGTATGGGGTCAAGGCACGGGCACAGTCCTATGACACATGGGCAAAGAGGGTCACAGAGGCCCTAGCTGCAGACCAGAAGAACAAGAAAGGTTTTATGTAGTTGATTTACTACAACTATACAATGCTTACTTGTTGCAGAGAAGTTGTTATCATTGTTGTCATTGTTTTATGTGCCTCACAGATCTTATAGAACTTAAGGTTTTGCTGGAGGATGCAGAGGACAGGAAGTATCCTGAGAACCATGTGTTCCGTCGCCTAAGGGAGATGGTCAAAGAGGCGGAGACCTGCTCCTCTGTAGCTCAGCTGCTGCTCAGCCGCAAGCAGAGGCACAGGTCAGTGGGAAAGCAGTGTACTGATTAATCACACATCAGGAAGCAGGTTCCTGTGTGCTTACCTCTCTCTGTAATGTATAAACTGGGCATTTTTTTCCGATTTGCAAGTCTGCACTGAAGCTGATTTGTTTCAAAGGTGAACTAAGTCATCACTCTTTATCCATGTGTGCATGCAGTAGCCGTCTGCGTTCTGAGAGCAGTCGCAACCGAACCAAACTGACAGTGGACGAGCTCAAGGCCTTTGTGGACCAGCTCTACAGGCTGCCCTGCATCATCAGCCAGGCCCGACAAGTGAAAGTTAGTCCCCTCTGATCTTGCATGCTATTTTTTATTCTCTTCTCTCTTTGCCCCTTTTCTGTTATGATTATACTCCCTCCTTTTCCCTCTTTGCCTTTTCTCTCAATCTTTGTCTTTTATGTCCTTTGTCTCCAGGAGCTACTGGAGAATGTGGAGGATTTCCACGAGCGAGCCCAGGTGGCGCTGTCAGACGAGATGCCAGATTCCTCCAAGCTGCAGGCACTACTGGACCTGGGCAGTGGCCTGGACATCGAACTGCCTGAGCTGCCCCGACTCAAACAGGAGCTTCAGCAGGCCCGCTGGCTTGACGAGGTTAGCGCTTATGACACTTGCAACCTGTTTGAGTTCCCATAATGGCAATGTCATCTAACGTGCTGCCCTCACCACATCCCAGGTACATATCACCCTGGCCGAGCCCCATCGAGTCACGCTGGAGCTGATGAAGAGGCTAATAGACTCTGGGGTGGGTCTGGCTCCCCACCATGCTGTAGAGAAGGCCATGGCCGAACTGCAGGAGATCCTCACTGTCTCAGAGAGATGGGAGGATAAGGCACGTGCCTGCCTGCAGGCCAGGTAAGCCCACACATGCAGATGCAGACACACTAACACTGTTGCCACTGGTGACAATACATATTAAACATTTTAAAAATTACAAAATGTATACACACTCATGATCCCATGGTTCTCAATCCTCTACAACTCAAGGCCTAGACACAGCATGGCAACCTTGGAGAGCATTGTCTTGGAGGCTAGGAACATCCCAGCATACCTACCCAATATTTTGGCCCTCCGGGAGGCCCTGCAGAAGGCCAAGGAGTGGACTGTTAAAGTGGAGGCCATCCACAATGGCAGCAGCTTTGCCTACCTGGATCAGCTGGAGAGCCTGCTGGCCAGGGGTCGCTCTGTTCCTGTCCGGCTTGATGCGCTCGCCCAGGTGGAGTCTCAGGTGGCTGCAGCCCGAGCCTGGAGGGAGAGAACTGCACGCACCTTCCTCAAGAAGAACTCCACGTACACGCTGCTCCAGGTGGCCCCATCAGGAGAAACATTGATGTGATGCTTGTCTTTGACATTTACATTTGATTTTGTCACCAGGTCTGAAAAGATTAAAATCTGCTGTAAGCAGGACAAAAACTCAAAAAAAAAAAAACAACTTGTGCCTCTTCTTGTAGGTTCTCAGTCCTCGTGTGGACATCGGGGTCTATGGCAACAGCAAGAGCAAGAGGAAACGTGTGAAGGAGCTCATGGAGAAGGAGAGAGGAGGCTTCGACCCTGACACCCTGAGTGACCTGGAGGAGAGCCTCGAGGAGGTGCGAGACCCTTCTGCTGTTGTAGCAGCCTTCAAAGCCAAAGAGCAGAAAGAAGTGGAGGCCATCCACTCACTCCGTGCTGCCAATTTAGCTAAGATGGCCATGGCTGACCGCATTGAGGAGGTCAAGTTCTGCTTGTGTCGGAAGACGGCTAGCGGCTTCATGTTGCAGTGTGAGCTTTGTAAGGACTGGTTTCATGGAGCGTGCGTGCCTCTGCCCAAGACGGGTTCTCAGAAGAAACTGGGAGTGGGTTGGCAGGGCAATAGCAAAGACTCCAAATTCCTGTGTCCACTTTGTCAGCGGTCACGGAGACCAAGGCTAGAAACAATCCTGTCTCTGCTGGTGTCACTGCAGAAGCTGCCGGTGCGTCTGCCGGAAGGAGAGGCTCTCCAGTGTTTGACAGAGAGGGCAATGAGTTGGCAGGTTTGTGAAGATCTAACGCTTTTTAATTACCCACAATTGTTCCTTAGATAACAACCATCACCTTCTTCATTTTAAACACTCGCTGTTGACCCCTAGTAAATCCTTATACTGTTCTACCTGTCCTCCCAGGACAGAGCACGTCAGGCTCTGGCCACCGAGGAGCTGTCCTCAGCCCTGGCCAAGCTGTCAGTGCTGAGTCAGCGCATGGTGGAGCAGGCTGCGAGGGAGAAAACTGAGAAGATCATCAATGCTGAGCTGCAGAAAGCAGCTGCCAACCCTGACTTGCAGGTAACAGATGATTTGGATCATTAAAACTAGCAATCCTATTTTCCAGTGTAAATTATAGCTCCTTTAGCTTCTACTGAGGGTTTGGATGTAAATATAAAATATTTCAGAAGAGGGCACTAATATGCAAGATTGAAGTGAGAGTCTGAAATGTAAATAAATGCAAGGAAATGTCCAATTAAGGACATATACCTCTGGTGGTGACTGACGTCTCCTTAAATAAAAGAAACATTTTACATTGAATGTTTGTGTGTCTGTACTCCTCTCCTCTGAAGGGCCACATCCAGACTTTTCAGCAGTCAGGTTTCAGCAGAGCCACTTCACCTCGCCAGTCTGTGGATTACGATGACGAGGAGACAGACTCCGACGAGGACATCAGGGAAACCTACGGTTATGACATGAAAGTATGTGAGGCAGCAGAAGGTTGGCTGTAACTCAGCAATGATGTCTAAGTCCCATGTCAGCAAACAGCATTTTTTAAAACTAATTCTTCCCTCTCTGCGGCTCTGTTTTTGTTGCAGGACCCAGGTGAAGTGAAGCCCTACCTGTTCTGTGACGAGGAGATTCCTGTTAAGTCAGAAGAGGTGGTCAGTCACATGTGGCCAGCTGCCACACCTTCATTCTGCGCTGAACACGCCTACTCATCAGCATCCAAGTCATGTGTGCAAAGTGAGGCCCAGTTCACTTACTAATTTTTTTAAAAATAAATGCCTTTGTCATCTCATACTCATAATTCCTTGTCAGACCTAGGTACACCCAGAAAGCAGCCCAGGAAGACCCCTCTGGTCCCTCGCAGCCTGGAGCCGCCCGTGCTTGAGCTGTCCCCGCAAGCTAAGGCCCAGCTGGAGGAGCTGATGATGCTGGGAGACCTGCTGGAAGTGTCCTTGGATGAGACCCAGCACATCTGGAGAATCCTGCAGGCCACACACCCGCCCTCTGAGGAGAGATTTCTGCAGGTCATGGAGGTAGGGAGGTCATTTATTACACAACCTGATTTCTCAGCTGGACCTCACCACAACAAGGCTGGACAGAGATTATATACTGGGATTGTGTTTAATGAATATATAGAGGTCAAGTTAAATAAAAACATGCTTACATCAAGGTCAGAAATAGAGATAGAAACTGTTATTTCCTTTGGTCTTTATAGCCTGATGACTCTCTGATGGAGAAGCCTCTGAAGATTAAGCTTAAAGATTCAGAGAAGAAGAGGAAACGGAAGTTAGAAAGAGCTGAGCACCACCACATGCTGATGGCCACTGCCGGTGGAGCCTCAGTGATGGGTGAAATGCGACCAGCCAAGTCCAAAGAACTGAAAAGGGTCAGCCTGGAGCTTGGCCTGGGTGGGAAACCCAAGAAGAAGAAACTCAAGCTTAACCTGGACAAGAACCGAGAGATGAAGCAGCTGGCCAAACGTCTGGCCAAGGAGGAGAAGGAAAGGAAGAGGAAGGAGAAGGCTGCTGCTAAGGCAGAAGCCATAAGGGAGGGACTGGAGAAGAGGAAGGAGAAGAAGATTCTCGACATCCCTTCCAAGTATGACTGGTCTGGAGCCGAGGACTCCAATGATGAGAATGCTGTGTGCGCAGCAAAGAACTGCCAGAGACCCTGTAAAGATAAGGTGAGGACTCACCGTATTAAATATTGTGATTTGGTCATTATCATTTCTGCCAGAACAATTAATCTTGGTGTGTTTCTCTAGGTGGACTGGGTGCAGTGCGACGGCGGCTGTGACGAGTGGTTCCACCAGGTGTGCGTGGGAGTGTCATGCGAAATGGCGGAGAATGAAGACTACATCTGCGTGGACTGCTCCCGGAAGGCCACCGGGGCAGGCGGCGTGGTGACCGTGGAGGAGGTGGCGGAGGAGAGCGTCGTCGTGCTGGCGACGTGCGGCGGCAGCGCACAGAGTTTGTCCTCATCCTCTATTGTGGCCTCATGGCCTCACCCATCCTCCACCTCTCACCTCAACCCAGCAGTCTCACAACACCAGCAGCATCAACAAGAGCCCCAGCAGGGCAGTTAGCACTAAAACGGGTCTAGGACTGAGTTTGAAAACTGTACCTCACACAATGTGCATAACACAGAATGCAGTACCCAGGCTAGTGGACTTTACAGCACCTGAGGAAAAGAACAACTCATAGTAATTAGATCTGCAAGACAGGGGAAGGGAAGGCTCCAACTTTGACCCCTCTGCTCCACCAATGACACCTCTCTCCAAGATGTGCTAAAACAGTTGTTAGTGCACAGACAAGATTTATTCCTCATACCACAGTTTTAGGTGTAGAAACATCTACAAACTACTTTCCGGTCCTCTCTTTCTCTGCTGTAACAAGCCATTGGCCCACTTACAGTCAAACAAACACCCTCTCACTAGTGTTCAGCTCAATCACGCACATAAACAGATATGTTCCCAGTCATGTTTTACAGGACATCCTGAACCTCTGCCTGACCCGCTGGACAGTAACATCTCAATATGTAGGACTCCCAACTAGGAAAAAAAACAAATGGTTGTAATGTAGTGGAACTATTTATAATGTACATAACTTTTAAGCAATTAAACAAATGGATTGTGGCTTTTTTTTTTGTTTTCTCACCTTTATTAAACTCTTCCTAGTCAAATGATTGAGAATTGTGATCCTTCTTTGAGTGAGTTTGTCTTTTTTCAGTATAAGTGCAACATCCCTAGGAGCTCAACAGCAGTTTATGTCCATATGATTAAGAGGCTGATTGAGTGAGTTGCAAGATAACATTGTCTGTGTTACTCATTAACTCAATTAGCAGTAAGGTGTGGTTGGATGCTGTGGTCAGGAATATGACTGGCTGTGGGTGGGGGGCTGTGGGTTGTGCTAATGTTCCTGTCTCAGCTAAGTCAAAGGTGGCGTGAACTGACCTCAGCTGCTTTAGCTTCCATCTGAGTGAGTCACCCCTGTCACTGAAGATAGCATTAGGAATATACAAGATTACACCACATTTGACCTGTTTTTGTATCTCATCCCATTAGAACTTCACCACCTGGTGTTGTTGCGTCAACTCTACTGGCTGATGTATTGAGTGGACTGAAACTGGTCTTAACACCAGCACTGCACTTATCTCTTATGTCAGAGCCCAGCACTGATAGAGGCCACAGAAGGCACACACTGATCTATATATGGGCCACTGCAGCTGAAACTGACACAAACTCATTGTGTGTCTGGACTCTCGTGTTGCGCCTTATTTTAACTGTGGGGCTGGGGTAGGTGATGAAGTCTGATTTCTGGAGGGGGGAAGGCGCAGGGAGAGAAAGAGGAGGCTGGCTTAAGTTTAGCTTTACAAACCCCCGCCCTTCCCTGGAGTCATGTTAAATATTATAACGTGAGCTTTTTTTTACAGATAAACCTCCAGACGACTTCGGTCTTGAAACGTGAGTTACAGAGAACGCTGCAATGAAAGGTAATACATGCATGCCAACATTTTCCCAATTGGATGTTTAGGACATTTTTCAGTGCAATTCAAATTGTTTTCAGTTCATTTAGTACATAGTGTCTGAAATGGATCTATACAAAGCTCAGCATGATTGTTTATTTTTGTGGCAAATCTGTAGAAATTTAGAATAAGTGACATGTATAGACCTTTTCTTTATGCCCACTATGTTTTCAACAGTTAGTGTCTTTGCTTAATGAGAACAGGGAAATAAAGTCCAATTCAGCCAACTGCCAACCAGCTTCTCAAACCTGCTGCAGTCCTCCTCCTCGTCTATGTCTGAATTGTAGGAGAAGCTGTCAAAACGGGACTTTCCAATGGCACAAGCCAATCCAAGGACCCGCTGCCCACCTCAGTGGAGAAGATGGAGGAGCGGGGCCAGTGGAGCAACAAGGTAGAGTTTATCCTGTCGGTCGCCGGCTCCATCATCGGCCTGGGCAACGTGTGGCGCTTCCCTTACCTCTGCTACAAGAACGGAGGAGGTGAGTGGGAGATGAGGTGTGCATGACAGCATGTCAGGAACATGCTTAATGAATTCTGTACTACCATGATGCACTTTTACTATAAACCGTGTGCACTAACTGATTAGAGTAGACATTTGATATGAAACTTCTGATTCAAGTAAACACATTCAGAAACTACATATCAATTGCAAATCTCAGCTTTAGACTCACTTTGTCTCAGGTCAAAGAAAGAAGGACACATGTATACGTTTGGACATGCTTGTGTAGCTGCTAAATTCAATGCCCCCTCTCTACCCCTCCATGGGGCAGCAGGGTCAGGGTTCACTCTGCTGCCCCATGGAGGGGTAGAGAGGGGCAGGTTTCAGGACCGAATGAGGTCAGACAGCTGTTGTTGCTCCTTGCTCACAGCAGCTATCCCTGCAGAGAGGCAGATATTTGAGCAGGCCAAACATCCTCGGCCACCCAACAGGCCGTCGCCACAAAAAGCTGAAGCAAAATTATTATATTGTCCATAGAAATGCTACAACTATGATTTATGTTCAGTATTTCTGTTTGGGTTGCATGTTTGGTGCCTCTTTTTGCACGATTGGATAGCTATAACCCAGAATATTTTACTTTCTCCCCACTTAGGTGCTTTTCTCATCCCCTACCTGATCTTCTTATTCACCTGTGGTGTCCCTGTCTTCTTCCTCGAGACGGCCCTGGGCCAGTACACCAGCGAGGGGGGCATTACTTGTTGGAGAAAAATCAGTCCCTTGTTTGAAGGTAAGGAGGACAGAAGCATCACCTTGAGCCATGGATGGAGCTCACTGAAAGGGGACAGACTCAGAGGTCCCTGGGGTTACAGCAAAACCATTCCAGACAAAACAATCATAAGAATGACCAATAAAAAATATGCCAAACTATTGCAAAATACTTAAAGACCTGCAAAGACATTCCAAAAGCTCTCTGAGGCAACAACCAAGTAGATTTACTAGCTGAAAATCATTGACATTGTTACTGATTATTATTTGTAGCATGTTCCATGTCTTAAAATGTGATTTCTACAGGTCTTGGCTATGGTACCCAGGTGATAGTAACCCTGCTGAACTTCTACTACATTGTGGTTCTGGCCTGGGGGATTTTCTACCTGTCCTTCTCCTTCTCACGGGACCTGGCCTGGTCATCCTGCAACAACACATGGAATACAGGTACAGAGTGTGCATCAAAATGCAATAGATGCTCTGAACGATGTCTTAAATACATGTAGGATTCCTCCATTTTGTTCTTTTCCTACAGTAAACTGTGTAGAGTTTCAGAGGAGGAGCACCTCAATCAACACAACGAGCAACCTAAACACCACCTCTCCTGTCATGGAGTTCTGGGAGTGAGTTTTCAGATCTCCTAACCTAATGATACATGACTTCTATAATAATGATGGTGATACCAGATTTGTGTTTCTTTCCTGTCTCTGCAGGAGGAGAGCATTGAGGATTTCCCCAGGCATCGACCACATGGGCTCTCTGAACTGGGACCTGGCGCTGTGTCTGTTCATCGCCTGGGTCATGTGCTACTTCTGCATCTGGAAGGGGGTGAAATCCACAGGAAAGGTGGGTCACAGGAAATTCAGAGTCTTATCCTAGTCTGCATCCTAGTGACGTAGTGAACACACCAGGTGAAACACTTGGAATGTTTTTTTTTTTTGCTACTTAGTCATCACTGTTTGTGTCTGTACAGGTGGTCTACTTCACTGCAACCTTCCCCTATCTGATGCTCACTGTGCTGTTAATCAGAGGCCTAACGCTGCCTGGTGCTGGCATCGGCATCCAGTTCTACCTCTACCCTGACTTGGGACGACTGGCAGACCCACAGGTACCATCATCTCTCACAAAGAAGTAAACCTTTTCATTAATGGAGTGTATGTATCTATGATGACGCTGTGATTAACCTAAAGCAGTTCAGACAAAAGCATCTCTCCCCCCAAAATGGCAAAATCCCAACATATGGGTGTTTGTGTGTGAATTTGGTGTTCTGTTCCCTGTGGGTGAGCGCGCAGCAGGTGCAGGTATCCCATGGTTCTCTGCTGGGAAGCCCAGTTTCTGCTGGGTCCATCTGCTCTCTATGAAAGAGGCAGAGACCACAGGGATCAAAAACAGGGCCAGGACACCACTGGGACTGTAAACACAAGCTCCACCAAGATTGATCCGCAGACAGTCCGTCAACGAAGCTTCTCCGCTATGTGAGGACGAGAGAGACTTTTAACTGGCTCTGGCTCAGCTCAGACTAGCAGTTTCTCTCAGGGTCCATACGTTAGCATTTCAGAATTTCTGTTGTTATCTTATCATGTCTATCTGGTTGAGTCCTGCCACAGTTTTCCTTATCAAAGGGGTCAAAGTAACAGCTCCAGATTACGACTGACAGGTCATTTATTTATTCTCACATAAGAAAGAGTCTGTTTTAAATGGACCTGTGACGAAAAATAACCGATTTTGATTCTGTCACAGATGCTGCACCTTTTATATGTGTGGAAGGTTGGATACTCAACAGTGTTGAGGCGCAAGACCAACAACAATTCTATTAGTTTACTACTATTGTGCAACTGCATTAGTCAATGATTATACATGCAAAAACTTGAATCTTTAAAAGTTTCTGTTGTGTTAGGTGTGGATGGATGCTGGCACCCAGATCTTCTTCTCCTATGCCATCTGTTTAGGGTCTCTGACAGCTCTGGGCAGCTACAACAAATACAACAATAACTGCTACAGGTATGTAACCTAAACCCTACCTGTGTGTGTTATCAGATACACAGGAATTTCTTTTTAAGATCGTGTTAACTAAAGTCAGAAGTATGGTTGTTTCATAGCCTTTGATTAAAAACAGCTATCTTCTGTTATCATCATAACAACTTTGTCTTGAAACTCCGCTCCCTGCTGCAGAGACTGCCTGGCGCTGTGCTTTCTGAACAGCGGCACCAGCTTCGTGGCAGGCTTTGCAATCTTCTCCATCCTCGGTTTCATGTCATATGAACAGAATGTTCCGATATCAGAAGTGGCAGAGTCTGGTGAGGTTTGCATACGTGGCAATAGAATAGCAACAATAATCAGTTTCTTTATCCTCAGTCTGGTATTTAGGGTGTGATTTGAAGTTTTCAGTTTAGATTTCCTTCCTCGTCTGTGTACAGGTCCTGGCCTGGCTTTCATAGCTTACCCCCGTGCTGTGACCATGATGCCCTTCTCTCCTCTGTGGGCCGCCCTCTTCTTTATCATGATTGTTTTTCTGGGGTTGGACAGCCAGGTAGAAAGTCCCTCACTAACATAGGTTAATGAACACTTGTTGATGATGACACAGATTACTGAGCAAATAATGTGTGTCCTCAATTGTGTCTTGAGTCAAAACAGGCATTTTCGAATCATTTAAAATCTCATTTGAAGAATTTGAAATGGTATTTTTTTCTCATGTTGTTTTTGGAGTGTAAGTTTTACTAAATGGGTGTTAACCTTTCCTTTGTTATTCCTGACAAATATGAAGTGTGTCATTCCTTGTTGTTTGCTTGCCACTCGCCATTTTTTTCCCCATCTCATCTGATCAGTTTGTGTGTGTCGAGAGCCTCGTGACGGCGATAGTCGACATGTACCCCGCCGTGTTTCGCCGTAAAAACCGCAGGGAGCTCTTCCTGTTAGCCGTCGTCCTCTTCTCCTTCCTCATGGGCCTCATCATGTTGATGGAGGTAAGGGTCACACTCTGGGACCATACACAGATGCACACACAAAGATCTGCAAGCATAAACCTGCGTTTCACTGCAAAATCGTACAGAAACAATAACAAGAATGCCACAATTTTTTTACATTCTGTTTCTTAAAAATGTTACATTTTAACATATAAGGTGTTTTTCCTCATTATATTTGTTCTAGCAGGATGATGAACATCCCATGACATTAACTATGTCCACTGAAACTCTAATTACATTAGTTTTATACACACATAGGTCGGTTCAAGCTGTTGCTGGGTTGAGGGTTGCACCTGGTGTTTGGATGCTTTGTTCTGCTGAAGTGAACTCTTACAGAGTCCAACATAGTTGACATGGTTTCACCTCTGCACAGCTGGAAACATGAATGCTCTGCAGAGGTGTCAACAAGTCATCATTTTGTAAGTACAAGCAAGTCAAAGGGTTTGTGCAAGACGCCTCAGGTAAGTCTCAAGTGGTGTTATGCAGTGCTCCTAGTCTTCAGTCATGTCTGAAGTCTCAGGTAGTGTAGGCATTTTACATTTTGGTGCTCCAGTAGACTTGTTGTATCCACATGAAATGCATGGCTCACATCATCACGCCCCCTCAGCAGTGTGTCCACTTAGTCTGTAGTAACAATACATCAATATAGTAATGTATTGTTGAACTCTATACATGTCTTTGTAGGCCACAAACAATATGCACAAAACATTATAATGAAGCCAGATAAGTGAGATACATGTAAGTCATGAACTTATTTCACCTACATTTCTAGTAAGAAGATCATAGTGGGTGGGTTTAATTTGAAAACAAATGGGTTAAGACTAAACAGGTATAAATTTGCCTCAATGCTTTGTACCTCTCTCTCTATAGGGGGGCATGTATGTCTTCCAGCTCTTTGATTACTATGCAGCCAGTGGCATGTGTCTTCTCTTCATGTCCATCTTTGAGACAGTCTGCATTGCATGGGTCTATGGTAAGAGTATTTGACCTGATTACTGGCAGACATTCAGCTACAAACTGTAAGGCACAGCGCACTAAGAAATGTTTTCGCTGTGTTTTTCCAGGTGCAGATCGCTTCTACGACAACATTGAGGACATGATTGGCTACCGTCCAGGACCTTACATCAAGTACTGTTGGTTGTTCTTCACCCCAGCCACTTGCATTGTGAGAATCAACAAACTAATTACATAGCATCGTGGCTTTCCATAAATGTCGAAGACCAAACACAACCAAGGCCTTCACTCCTTGCAGAAATTAAAAGATACAGTTTTTTTTTCTTCTTCACCTACAGTAATATTTGTCTACTTGTCTCATCAGGGTACTTTTGCCTTCTCCCTCATCAAATACACTCCTCTTAAGTACAACAATGTGTATGTGTACCCATGGTGGGGTTATGTTATTGGGTGGTTGCTGGCTCTCTCCTCCATGGTCTGCATTCCTCTTTGGATGGCATACAAGATTGGCACCACCCAGGGGACACTCCGAGAGGTAACGAAAATCTGTAAAGCACTAAAGCAGAAGCTGTTGTCAGATTTATCTTATGCTATATGTTATACACAATCATTTTGGATTATATGTTTAGCTTTAAAGCGTCTACTTTACGTATGACTGTTTTAGTTACAGTATTATTGTCCTATGTCTTATGTGTATTATGTCTGAATGTGATGTAGAAACTAAATATATACACTGAAATAGTTTATTTATTTATTATTATATATATAGCGCATCCAACTGCTCATCACACCATCTGAAGATTTACCCAAAACCAAGAGGGATCAGGAGAGGTTACTTGCCATCTTTGCTCCTGAAGGCGATGGCACCATGACGAGAAATGACTACTTTCCTGTCACAGAGAGAGACTCCAACTTTTGAGGCCTCCTGTGGTGACATGTATGGGAGAGACATATGGGATTAGGTTCTGTGTTTGACTTGCTGCATCCTTTCTCCACCATATCGTTCACTGCAGGGAAACATACAAGACACCAACACATAATCTACTTTAATACATATTTGGAGGACTCAGGAGATTAAAAGCCTTTAATGCTGGGTGTGACACTGCCTGTAGATTTCAGGGATGTCAGGAATGTGATGTAAGAAGAATAAAGAAAAATAAATTAAAAGGTAGTTCGTCATTTATTGGAGTTATTATTAATGATATTTGAAATGGCATTTTCAGGTATGATTATTTTGGAAAGAGACAGGCTCCACTGAAACTTTGGAAGTAAATGTTTTAACCTGAGTACTAAGGATGAATATAAGATAAAATGGCAAAATTAGTAATAAGACAGCTTAAGCATTTCATATTGGTGAAATGTTTGAGCCTCTCGTCCGAATTGGCTCCAGCCCCCCACATGCAACCCTTGATAGGATAAGCAGTATAACGAATGGATGAAATGTATTATTATAAGTGATTGAGCAAAATTTCCTTTTTTACTTACCAGAAATAAATATTATGTTTTATGAAATGACTGTGTAATGAAAATATAGAATGCCAGTGAAAATCGTAGCATTTCGATAGCTTTAGCACTAACACAGTATAATGGAGTTTGCATTTTGTACTGTATCATAATATAACTGTACAAATAAATGTGGGTCTTGTATGTATGTTTTTAAATAAATAAAAACAATAATAGATAAAAATGTGTCATTTCTTCTCTGTGTTTGAGAAGTTATTAGGGTATTACAGTATGTTCAAATTCATAACAGAAATTCCTCATTACAAACTGTAAGCATTGAATTTGAAAGGCATTAGGATTTAACAAACAGGGAGACGCTAAAAAAAGATGCAATTAAGTTGCATTATGAGACAACACTAGGACCTATGGACAGGCAATACTAACTTTCTATAGTATAACTTTACATTATTGATTGTGCCATATTTTAGACTACTCAGAACTAATTCTCACAATCAAAACCCAAACTCAAAACCCATCATAACATCCTTACATGTTATAGGTGCTGTGCTTCTGGTACTGTCTTACTTATTAAAATAGTTATTAATCATTAGGCCTATTATTAACTAATGTCAGATTTTGCAAGGTGTTAATTTTGCAAATGTGCCACACATGTAAAAGAAATGTAGTTGAAAAGCAAATACAGCTGCTGCCTGTTCTGACTGTGAACACTGCGTTGTTATTACTGTGACTTAGAACGTGTGTGGTTACAGCTCCATGCTGTGAATACTGTCAAACAATGTTAGCTGAGTTAGCTGCACACTTGCCAGGAAACTGATGCACTTTATTATTTTAGTGGAAGTGCTATGAAATAGCAATTGCACAGTGCTCATGGCATATTATAAATTAGCAAATCATTGCTAAGTTGCATGCTGTTTTTAGGATGGAATTACACACATTGGCTATGCAGTTACACATTATGGACAGTGAATTTAAGCACTGGGTAAACCCTCAGTAACAGGAAATCTGTTCTTTGATATGTGGATATACTTTTTTTCAAAGACAATAACCAGGTTCAGGTAAGAAAATGACGTTACCTGACTGCATTGCCCAAAGCAACCCAATATGTCATTAGAATAATGTTATAAATTAATATGGATCAATTAATATTGCTTATTCAATTCTAGATTCTATGATGTTAGGATGTTAGGTTTGCTATTCTTTATTGTAAACAGTATTGTCTATTGTTTGACAGCACAGAGAAGGAGAGAGGAGGACAGTGATGGAGACAAAGGTTGAGAGCAGGATTTAATTCCCCACATAGACCCCTGGGAGAGTGACCTGTATAAATGCCACATTCACCTTGGGGGCTGAGCACCCCTGAAGGTCTGATAAAATGTAGAAATCAAACTGTAGTTGATACAGGATGTTAAATATGACAAATGCTATAAAGGAGGGACAAAGACTTAGAGGTGTGGTACAGTTACACATCAATAAGACTGAAGCCACAGTGATTGAGCAGTTTTGGGGTTTTTTTCTAGAATAACTTTGCCACTGGGTGTCATGCTTCTCCTGTCCTGTCGTCGATGCTGATTGGCTGAAACAGCGGCGTCACTCTCTCCGTGCCCCACTGACGTCCCGCACGTTCCCACCATGCAACGGGCGATGTCTGAGCAAAGATGGCGGAAGGAGGAGCGGCTGATCTGGATACCCAGAGAGGAGAGGTCGCGGCACTCTTGAAAACACAGCTAAGAAAGGGAGACACCTGGTAAGACTTGGGCTGAAGCCTTTTCAAAGATGCTGCCGGGTCGTGGGCTGGCTCTGCCGAGGCTGTCAGCGCCATGAAGGATGAGAATGCCGAGCTGACGGGCCGTGTTGACAGTTAGCTCGAAGCTAACGGGACTCTGTGACAGCTTGGCAGGCTAGCGGTGCTTGAGCTAACGCCAGCGGTTAGACTGTCAATGAAGAACAACACACCCCACATATCGTTTAAATGTTTTATTTTGCCTGTTATACTCACCACACCCTAATTACCACCGCGCTTTTTATCTAATGACATTGTCTCGGTGAGTTTTCATATCGTTAGTCTTGTCTAGTTAGCAGGCTAAGCGCTAGCAGGCTAAGCTACCGGAGTTCCAAGCGGTCTGCCAGTCAGTGGGTTCATTCGTAGACTTCAGCAGGGCGGAGTCGGAAAAAAAGCACCTGTCAAAATCACAGAGCCAGCTGGCCAGGCGTGCCGCAACCTGAACTCAACCCCGCTTCCACAGAGCTACTGTTACAACTATCAATCTGTGTAGTGTTCAAGCTACTGACCGCAAGGTAGCCTTCACCTGCTGGAGTACTGCTGTTGAATACGTGAAAAGAAATACACCTTGAGGCCGGATGCTTGTCCCTTGCTCATCTTAAACTGATTGGCAGTGCTCCCTTGATTTAGCAGAGCTGACGCATTACTGTATGCCTCCTCTACAGGTACCTGGTGGATAGTCACTGGTTTAAACAATGGAAGAAATATGTGGGGTATGACAGCTGGGACAAGTACCAGATGGGTGACCAGAATGTCTACCCAGGACCAGTTGATAACTCTGGTCTCCTCAGAGGTAAGACAGATAATGTCCCAGGTTATTACTGTTAGCATCTATCATAAATAGGAGTATATCTCGTAGCTCTCCACCATTCCCTTCCACCACCTGCACTATGACACTTGCACCTTTTTGCTCTTTGCACACCAATTAGTTCCCCTTTCATCCTGTTTCTCAGGTTATCTGTGCATTTTTCTCTTAGTCTTTTAGTTTTTTGTAGCATTTCTGTTTACTGTTTGACCCTTTGTAGCATTTGTATTTATGTCTGTTTGCACTGGAGTACCCCCCCCTGTACCTAAACAAATTCCTTGTGTGTGTGTGTGCACACTCACTTGGCAATAAAGCTCATTCTGATTCTGATTCTGATTTTAAATACTCTGTAGATCTTATGACAGTATAGCTTAATGATTCTGGGAGTAGTAACAAAGAGAATAGAGCAAAAGGGAACAAAACAACATTGTTGATTAGCTGTATAGATGAGGCTTTTGTGGTTTCACAGAAAGCTCTCCAGTATACCTTTTTCTTTCATGTTTTCTGTTGTGTCAGACAGGGGTCAGCAGTGCAACTGACCACATATTGTAGTCCAACTAACCATCCTTCATCTCTCTTTGTCTGCTTCCCTCCCTATAGATGGGGATGTGTTGGCCATTAAGGAGCACCTCATCGATGAGCTGGACTACATCCTGGTCCCCACAGAAGGCTGGAATAAGCTTGTCAGCTGGTATGGACTGACAGAGGGTCAAGAGCCAATTGCACGCAAGGTAGGGGATCAGACATTTGTATAAGACTTAGTGGATATGAAGAGCTCACTGCAGTCAAAATCAAATCAATAGGGCTATTTAAACCAGCAAAAATGCTTTTCTGTGATGCATTGTAGTGGCTGTGGCTATCGAGCTATGGTGTGTATTGTGGCTTGTGTGAGATTGAAAGGAAGAATTATGTGCTTGTAAGAGCATTTGACATCAAGATTTCAGAAATGAAACATAATTGTAAATAGAAACTTCAGGTTTGTACCAATGTTGCTCAACACTGAAATGGCTGTTTTTTGACATTGGGCATTGTGTTCTTGATAACACTGATGAGCATTCACTGCTGCTCAATAGATAGAACAAGAAGAATAGGAAAACGCAGTCAGGTAAAACATTTCTTTTTGTAATGGAGTCCTGTGGGCGTTTGTGTAAACATAAAAACTACTGTTGTCATTTAAAGGTACAAAAGTACCAGTGTTGGCACTTTTCATTCATTTTGCCATTCTTTTTTGTCATAAGCCGCAATTATTTGTTTTTGGGTTAATAAGTATCTGCAAACATTATGGTTGTATGTGTGGTTACAGTTGATTGGGCAGTTTAATATTTCACAATGGCGGCTACAACTGGTCCTGTTCAGTATCAAATCCCCACTTGTCATGATATCATGGCTACGAGAAGAGGGTCCTTTCCCCCTCCGTCTCTATCATTCTCTCTTGTTCCTTCTCCTTCTTTCCATCGACCCTCCCCTTTTGCCATGTATGTTGTGGGATGTATCGGGTAGCTGCAGGGTTTCTATTTTCAGGCAATGTTCTGGATGACTGAAAAGCTACATGGAGCGATCTGCGAGACACAACATGCAGGAGGTTCATTATTAGTTTTGCTCTTTTATTTTTTTAACTTCCTGTTTCTTGGGCGAGATTGTCGTCCTGAGGGACAGTGGGAGCAACAGTGTTAAAAAAGGATTTAGGAAGATTGCAGTCTTCGGTTTGACGATATGTTTTCTGCTGTCCTCTTCTGCTCTGACCGCCAACACCGGTGAAGTGTTCCTGTGTGTCCTTGTTTGTTGAAGTGGAGGAATGCCGGCTGAGGTCACACAGAGAGAAGCAGCGTGAAAGCTTCTGAGCAGAGTGCGAGAGGCATAACCAGTATGGGAGGAGGGGGTGGGTGGGGTAAATGGTTTTGGCTCAGCCCTGATTTGAGAAATTCTGTCAGTTTCGAGATGAGTCAGGCTTTTTGCATTGAACTTACAAACACAAGGGTGTTAAGCTGAAGGATAGGATGGACCTACAGCAGGATTCGGGGTTGAGCTGACAAGTGTCTGGGGGCGAAAATCTGAGCCCTGTGTGTTTGCATGACTACTGCAGGTTCTCAGGGACATTTGTGAAGTTGGTTCTGTGAGTGAGTGTGTGTGTGTTTCAGGGGATTGGCTCAGCGATGAAATAAATAGGCTGGGACCCCTCAGCTGTTTCCACGAGGTGCTGCTAATTTGAGCACTTCGCTCTGCTCCTATCAGGACACTGGATAAGTGGCAACCAGGGCAGCAACTTTGTTATCTAGTAGAAACAGGAGCTAGTACAACACACTATTTACCTGTTAAATTTGCTGTATAAGACAACAGCTAGATAAAAATGCTAGATAGCAAAATAAAATGAGCGCTGCATCTGACTGGCTTGTTCAGCTGCAGGCTTGTCCATGCCCAGTCACATTGTCTTTTTGATAGGTTATGTTGCTAGCTGCCAAACTGAAAAATGCTTTTTTGTATTGTGACAAGCATGAGACTATTTTTCATCTGCTTTAAGGACTTTCACAGGTTAATATAGGGTGACAGCAGAGATTTATCTTTACTACACTGTCCTGTTTTTTTTGCCTTACCCCATGCTTCATCATGTTTAATTTTCAAGTGTTCAGCTAATGAAGTCCAATGACAGTATTAAGAATTATATGGTGTATATTACTTTGCATATATTCAAATGGTTTGTTTTTAATTAATCATGGTTTTGGTATTAAATTGTGTCACTATATGAAAATACCTTTTTCAGGTGGTGGAACAGGGTATGTTTGTGAAGCACTGTAAGGTGGAGGTGTACCTGACGGAACTGAAGCTCTGTGAAGACAGCAACATGGACAATGTGATCACCAGACGCTTCAGTAAAGCTGACACAATAGGTAGGCCTGTGTAACACTAGGTTCACATGAACTCAGATATAACATATAAGATATAACATTGATCTTACTTTGCATTCAGTTTTTTTCTGGACACACAAAGAAAATGGTTTAAATGTGACTAGAACTGTTATGCTTTTGCTGATAAAGTACAGAAGATTTATAGACCTAAACACATTCAGACACATGCTGTTCACAGTCACAAAAGATAATAATTACACAGTGGTAGTAAATGTGATCAGCTCTTGCTTTGTGATTGAAGATCTGTTATGGAGTCTCTTCACTTTCCTTTCTACAATTAAGCATAGGTGAAGTCCTGACTATTTCTGTCTTTAACTTTTAAAATCCTCACTAATCTAATCTTTTTTGTGATAATATTCACCCTTTGCTGCAGACATGATAGAGAAGGAAATGAGGAAGCTTTTTAGCATCCCTGATGAGAAGGAGACCAGGCTGTGGAACAGGTACATGAGCAACACCTTTGAGCCTCTCAATAAACCTGATAGCACCATCCAAGATGCTGGCCTCTACCAAGGACAGGTAGGACATTTTCTGTTTTGTCATGAAACTTTTACAATGTGATAACATTTATATCATCCTGTCGAATTTCTTTCCTGAAAATGATCAAATATTTTGAAAAAATCAACATAAAGGTGTTCAAATATAATTCGCTATGTAGTCAGCTTTTAAGTAAAATAAGCTTAAGCTTCAATAATTGGATTCTTTATTTTTTCGTATTTGTGTTCTCTGCCCGTCAGACCCCTGAATTCCCATTATATCCAACAGGTTATCATGACCAGCAGAGGGCACAATAACTTATGACAGTATCACGTTCAGTCAACCAACAACTAAATGAATAAATGGTGCTGCTGCTTTTTGGTGCTCTGTTCTTTAAAAGGTACCTCTCTGTAGGTGGTACTCTTGTCATTAATGTTATTACTGCTCCTACGGTCTGCTCCATTTCTCTCCAGGGTATTTTAAGCACCAAAAAGAACTCGACACAGGGTTGTTAGAGCGAGAGACACAACAAATGTAAAACCTGAGGTAATGGAGAATAGCAGCAAATAACCCTGTTCATGGGGTTATTTTTAAATTACCCTTTACATTCAAGATGAAGTTGTGCTGAGACAATATAGTAAGTGTCTTCTAATGAGATGGTTACAACTTTGAGACCCACAACATTTTTCAGCTGCCATGGGATTCAACCTCTTCTTGTAAGCTGCTTAGTAATGAACACACAGGCTCTGGCAGCTGCTTGACAGTTGACTCAAAAACAGGTTAATTTAGCCGCCTGGTTCCAATGAGCCACCTCAGATCAGAAGGCTCTTCTCTTCACAATAGCTGAAAAGAATTGGTTTGCCTTGGACAAATCCTTACTCAACCAAAGCACAAATAGATCTATTTCATTCATCCTGTATGTAATACAAACAAAAATTTCAGCTGCAGCAGTAATAGGTTGTTATCCTGTAGTTCAAAATACATATCTCAGCTTTCAACCAGCTCTGTGCTTTTAAAAAGTCAAGATATATGCAACTTATTTGCTCAGAGTGCAAATAAGCAAATGCTTAAACAGTATAGTTTTTAAAGCAATAAAGAAATAAGCAGTTTTCTCTGTGCTGTCCCCCACAGGTTCTTGTAATAGAGCAGAAGAATGAGGATGGCACATGGCCCCGGGGCTGCACGGCACCCAAGTGAGTGAATGCCACAACCTTTGGCTTATGTTTGTTTGTTGGCTGAAGGAAGAAGTGACCACAGAACTGGACTGCAGGTTCCAAACTGTATTCAAAGATCCTCCATAGGCAGTGTATTATTAAATTGCTAGTATTTTTTATTTGGTCATTTTGAAGGAAAACAAAGTAATATGAAATGACACAGCACCAGAATTCTGTGTCTGGGAGCTGAAACCCCATTCAGTCATCTTGCCATTTGAAACTGCAACATTTAAAGCCTGAAAGTTTCTCTACTATGTCATTAAAGCACCTCATCATCTTCAAAAAAAATCCTCCTCTCTATGACTTTGCTTAACCTTCTTTTGCTGACATATCGCTCTATTTATTTTAATCCATCCGTTTTATTTAATGGATGCTCGCACACCTTTTTAGAACAGCTCCTTATTTTATCTACTCTAACTCATGATCTATTCTTTATCTTTTTGAAGGTCATCTGGTGCTTCCAATCTCTCTGCTTTGCCAAAGATCTCGCCTTCATCTCTCACAAACAATCATAACAGCAGCTTCAACAGCAGGAAGTAAGGCTTAGTAGTGGGTTGAATAGCTGAGGGGTGGGCGCGGATGCCAACAGCCAGAGATGGAGCCTGGAGGTGTAGCTCAGCGCAGACCTTCACATTAATTGGGCTGGAATTTCCAATCGAATGGACTCATAAAATGGTAGTGGGCTAAAGACATCTGTAGAAATTCTTGCTTAAATGAAGTGAATGCAGTTTGAGCCATGCAATTTCTTCCTCAGTGCCATTCTGTTCACACAATCTACAGTTCAGTCATACCTATAGAAGCAGTATCCCAGTGTGAAATTTGTCAAACTTTGCTTTGTTCAGGCCCTTCTCTGGCTGTGGGTTGGGGATTAAAACTATCCCCTGATGATGCAGTTTCAGTTGTAATAGCTGATATCAGGGAAGGGCAATGGGTTTACCAGGGATTGATCTTTTTGGAGTTTTCTTCAGTAACAGCAGTGCTCTCTATAAATGGATGCTGGTGCTTCTGGGTGCCTTAGTCAGCCTTTAATTATGTTAGTTAACAGTCAGCATCTGGTTGTCTCCCTGATTGATTGAGCTCTAGCTAGGGCTGCATGATTATGATAATTGTTTTATCTCCGTTAATGTGTCCCACAAGGTCTTGGTTTCACCCTTACTGTATAAGTTAATTCATGAAAATCTCATTATATGCTTTAATGTGCAGCTCTAGTGCTGGTGAAGTAGCTTTATTGTATTTTACCATCTTTGCACAAGAGACAGAAGTGATCCAAGTGTTGTGTTGCATGTGTGGTCAAATCCCCAAAACCTCTCAAATAATAATCAGATATGCCAAAATTAATTACAGTGCAGTTTCATTTCAGCTTTAAGTCAGTTTTATGAGTTCGTTGCTATTGAGCCTGATGAAGGTTTGCCTGTAAAGCAGTGGGGCCCTGGGGTGCTGTCAGTCCTCTTGTAGAGAGCACTGCTTGACTGTGGGTGGAGCTTTCTGCCTCTCCTGTCCAGGAGACTTCACTGTACCCTCCTTTTACTTAATCTGTGGGATTTACTGCATGCTGGAGTGTGTTTGTGTGTGTGCCCCGTAGATGTAGACACTCTGCATCACATTTCTTAAGGCTGTTGGAATGGAGAAATAATAGCCAAAGGTCACCCAAAAAATCAATATTGATAAAGAGGGAAGGTGTTGAAGTGAACTCAATCTCTCCTTCCAACAATTACTTTCTGTACTGTAAAAAATAACTTTACTAGGCTTAGAGTTGGGAATATGGTTTAACATTGTCATTCCAGTTCTTGTTTAAAAGGGTGCAGACATCTTTCTCTGCGCAGTGTTGGTGGATTGTGGGATGCAGAGTGAATGACTTAGGGAAATTCTTCACTCCCAGCAGCTCCCCAGTCCCTGATTCACTGTAGTGCCAGTGTTGTCATTTCCTCTCAAATATGCATGAGGCCTCTTTTTCCTATGAAGTCTTCCTGCATTACATAACACTTGTCTTTTTGATTTTGCGGTTTTAGCCTGGTCCTTTAGCTTCAGTAGCAACACTCTGTAACAGCAGTGTCACTGTTACAAGGCAGTGTCCCCTGGACCTGGCAGGCCGCCCCCTCCTCTCTCTCTCTCTCGCTCTCTCTCTCTCCCCCTCTCTCTCCCTCTCCCTCTCTATGTCTACCAGTCTCTTTACCTCTCCTATCTCTTGAGCTCATTGCGATGCACATGTTCTGCAGTCTAAATGACCTTCAGAATACATTTCATCTCCTTCTGCTCCCCTCATTGCCTCATCTCCACACCCAGTGATGAAACCATCCCCTTTTTCTGCCTTTTACTTTATTTATTTAGACCCTCCCCTTTAAAAGCTTTCATGCACACTGCCATGGCATATTAAAGCTGACGAAAGCGGGAGTGTCAGAGTGTGTGCTTCACTACTAACACTACTAACATTGGCACAGAGTGCATTTTAACAAGAGGGGGAAAATGAGTGCAAAAATTTGTTAGTGTGTTGGGATGAGGGGGCTACAGTGCAAGTGTAAGAAAAGCAAGTAAACTGTGTGTTGACATGAGTGAATGTATTAATGTGTGTGCATGTATGTAAGATAGAGAGGTAGAGAGGTAGAGAGCTAATTAAGGGAGTCAAGCTTGTGAATACTGCAGCCTCAGCTGGATGCAGTGGATCAGCTGTTCCCTCCATCCCCATCTCATTTGTCTTCTGTTAAGCCCCCCCCCCCCCCCCCCCCTTTGTACTGTCTGCCCCTCCCCTTATTCTCTCAGCCTCTTCCTCCCTCTCTCTCTCTTTCTGTGCACCTCTAGCTTCAGTAGCAGTAGTCCTGAGCATCCTTGCTGCTGCTGATGCTGCTATAAATATCTGCTGGTAGCCGTAGAGCGGCAGAGAGCAGCAGGCAGGCCAGAGGGAGGAGCAGAAGACCAGAGGACAGGACAGGACATCTGTGGCAGAGGATAACAAGATGATAGGTAGTCGGGCCCGAAAAAGAAGAAGGGGGGAGAAGAGAAGAGAAGAGGGCGACTGCTTAGTTAGCTTTAGGAAAGAGTGTGATTTTGCCTGTGGTTTGGTTGTTGGCTTATGCTAGACTTGAAAGTCAGATGTAGGTCTAAACTTGGTCTGGACTGAGTCGAACCTGCTGCTGAGTTGAGCTGAGGGAACATTAGGACTCAACAGTGGATGACTGGAGGTGAACTTTCCTCCCAGGCCTCTAAAAACCAGGATTTGCATCCGCTGGATTCAAACTCAAGCCCATCTAGGCTACGGGTTGTTTAGTTTCATGCGGACATGTGGGCTGGCATGGGCCGGGGTGGGGCTGAGATGTCATGCTCCTGTGTTGCTGGTGGTGCCTGAGGCCTGAGGCGGTGGAGCTGGACAGCAGGAGGGTGGACCACCGTGTGTTGAACTGCGAGGCCACTGCTTCCACCGCCATCACAGCGGTTTCCCTTGACCAGTGGGAGCCAGAAACAACCAGCACTGTGTTGCAGCCCTCCCAAAGGTCGGCTGATTGCTGCAGCTCTCTGCTTGTCTAGAGAGGGACTCTTTTCTGTGGGGTCCATAGGTTTGGATTGTAGTTTGCTCTGTGGTTGGAAAGAAGATAGAGTATAACCTTGTGGTGTTTTATAGTCTTTTGAGTGCATTAACCTTGATAAAATTACAGTGCTTGTATTACATTTACATGTACAATATTATTCCCATGACATTTTCTTAGCTGGTAGAATTTTAACCAATGTATTCCCAACCCTATATAACCTGCCTTTTTGTGCATTTGTATGTTTATTGCACAGTGTGAAGAATTCGAGCTACAGTCTTTCATCCTACCACCCATACAGCAACAGCTATGATTACTCAGATCAGAGCAGGCAGAGTGAGCGCTCAGGCCTCTGTGGACTCTCCAACTTGGGCAACACCTGCTTTATGAACTCTGCCGTGCAGGTAACAAGCATGTCATCAGGGAGCTCTGCACACTTCTAGGAAAATATACTAAATTATTTCAACATTTTGTTCACAAGAGTCTAGAGGAATTTGTGCAGAAATATGTGTGACTGCTCATAAACCTAGATGTATATGAATGTGTTGAATACGGATGCTTTCGTGGTTTGTGCCTGGAGAGACAAATCTCCCCAAATCATGGTGCTACGTATGTAAAAACTAATTGCATTATTGAAGCTGTTCTGCAGGCTGGTTGGCCAGCACGTTTTTTTTTTTTTTTTTTTGTCACCATCAGTATAAGTGTATATTTTGACATGGAATTAAATAAAGAACGCTGCATTTGAAAAGCAGATTTGGTGAAGAGCCCAAATTCCTCCTCTGCTAATTATTGTCCTCTCCTGCTTTTGTGCCCCCCTCAGTGTTTAAGCAATATCCCTCCACTGACAGAGTACTTCCTCAAAGACAAGTACACAGATGAGCTGAACGAGGACAACCCGCTGGGCATGAAGGGGGAGATTGCCAGAGCCTACGCAGAGCTTATCAAGCAGCTGTGGTCGGGCAAATACAGCTATGTCACCCCGAGGCCTTTCAAGGTGACTATCTGGGAAACACATGATATTCTCTGAACATTTTTTATACAGTACATTTACAAACAAGAAAAGGAGCAGACCTATTTTGGCCTGACATACCAGTGTATAAGCCTGTGGATTACTAGAACCAACTGATTTTTGTGATTGTGTGGGTGTGTTAAAGGTTTTAAAATGAGGAAATCAACATTTTTAATCTTTGAATATCTGTTAGACCTAAATCTCTGAATGGCTGGTAATCCTAAGATCAGAAATATGTGGCTAACACAGTGCATGAGTATATGGAGCATAGTATTTTTGGGAGGAACTCTTCAGTCTATAACACTAAAACTGCTCGACTCTTGCTGAGAGCACCTAAGTATGTGATTGTGAGAATAGACCTAATTTCATTTTATGGGTTTCGAGTATTGAGCAGAATGTGTCCTAGAGTTTCTTTTTTCTTTGCGTTTTGTGCTTCTACATTTTTGTGTTTTCCCACGGTCCAGACCCAGGTGGGCCGCTTTGCCCCCCAGTTCTCGGGCTACCAGCAGCAGGACTCCCATGAGCTGCTGGCCTTCCTCCTGGACGGCCTTCATGAAGACTTGAACCGCATCAGGAAGAAGCCCTACATCCAGCTCAAGGATGCTAATGGAAGGCCTGATAAGGTGAGAGACCAGCATTGGGTTCATTTTCATTTTGCAAACTTTCTAATTTTCACAGTCTGTTTTAAAAGCTGCTCTGTGTTATGCTGTTGGTCACAGGTGGTGGCAGAGGAGGCATGGGAGAACCACATAAAGAGAAATGACTCCATCATAGTGGACATCTTCCACGGCCTCTTCAAGTCCACCCTGGTCTGTCCTGTGTGCTCCAAGGTCTCTGTGACTTTCGACCCTTTCTGCTACTTGACCCTGCCACTTCCCATGAAGAAGGAGCGGACACTGGAGGTGTATCTGGTCAGACTGGACCCTCTGACCAAACCCACACAGGTAACATGCAAATAGAAATGCATGTTACCTGCAAGCATAGTACCAAAGTGTTATGATTTCATGTGAAGGCAGTAGATAACAGCCATGTGTTTCTGTTTCAGTACAAGCTCACGGTGCCAAAGGTGGGCTACATCTCTGACCTCTGTACCTCCCTCTCCATCCTGTCTGGGGTGCCTGCTGAGAAGGTATAAACATCACACTCAGCTCACTGCTGTGTTAATAACATCACACTATAATACCGACTAATCTTCTCAGAGAGCACAGACCAAAATAGATTGTCAGTGCCCACCCAGCTTCAGCAGCCAGTGGGGAAAATGCAGTATCTTTTTCTTAGATCAAGATGAGAATAGGGAGCTGAATAAAAAGATGAGAGAAAAATAAATACAAAGGGCGACAGTTTTTTTTTTTTTTTTTTTAAATTCTGCAATTATAATTCATGCATTCTAAGCACAAAAACTACCTTGAGGGTAATGCAACTCGGATCCCATACCAGTTAATTAAGTCCAAAAAACTTTTTACAATCTTAAATATAATAAATAACCTTAGGGATAGATTCATGCAAGTTCAGCCATTTTTATCATTTTTTCTTGGCTGTGTTTTGTCTGTCTCTTATCTCCCAGATGATTGTAACTGACATCTACAACCACCGTTTCCACCGGATCTTCGCCACCAATGAGAACCTTAGCAGCATCATGGAGAGAGATGATATCTATGTGTGAGTGTCAGTGTTGGATAACAAGCGAGCTCTTGTTCTCTAAAGTTCGATTATAGCAACGGTCCTGTCTAAAGTATGATTACAACCAGGCCGTATTCATGTGAAATCTTTGACTCTCTAATTAATTGTATATTGTCAAAAGTGTAGCTTTAAGCTTGTTAAGTAGCTTCAGTTATGGTTTATTTCAACACTTCCCTATGTATTTATGTGGGTGTGCTTCATTGACTGATGTTTGACTTGAGAGATTTAAGGCACACTCTAGTTGGTTGTCCACCAATTTAAGTCCCTTTATTTTCCAATGATATAGATATACAGTAATGAGAATGTCACTGGTCACTCTTGCTGCTTATTCTGTGTCAACTCAAAACTGACGACACTCTCTGTAGATTTGAGGTGGCGGTGAACAGGGTGGAGGACACAGACCATGTTGTGATCCCAGTGCACCTTAGGGAGAAGTACAAACAGTCGGGCTACAACCAAAGCAGCACGCCGCTGTTCGGACAGCCCTTCCTCATCGCTGTCCCCAGAACCCTCAGCGAAGACAAACTCTACAACATGCTGCTCCTGCGCCTCTGGTAGGGCCATGTTTCTCTGTGTCTAAAAATACAGTTACTGTGGGAAATTGGCCCAAGTCACTTGAGCAGTATCCAAAAGATCTTAGAATGATGATATTATAATTTTGAAAAATTCCTTGTACAAAAGTAGCTGTAAATAGAAATGGTTTTGTGTTTGCAGCCGGTTTGTGCGATCTTCAATAGAGGAGGATGAGGAGGATTGTGAAGAGACACAGTCATCCAAACAACACACTGTCAATGGTAATGCCACTAATGGACTGCTGGAAGAGGGGTCACCGAGTGAGTGCACAGATACATTAAAAAAGAAATATTTTCCATAAACCTTTACCTTTTGCAGTGCTTTTACTCGTACCGTGTAGCATTTGTTGTTGAAAGTTATTATTCCTTAGAAGCTTCAGAGGTGTTTGACAAACTGCTGTGTCGTTCTCCAGGCGAGATGGAGACTGACGAACAGGACGATGAGTCCAGTCAGGATCAGGAGCTGCCCTCTGAGAATGACAACAGCCAATCAGAGGACTCTGTGGGTGGGGACAACGAGCTGGAGAACGGTGTGGTTGGTCCACAGAACTCCACCAAAGGCCACCAGACGGCTGGGCACACCAGAAAGAGACTTTTTACATTCCAGTTCAATAACATGGGCAAAACAGATTTCTCACTCATCAAGGAGGACACGAGGCAGATCCGCTTTGATGAGGGACACCTCCGACTAAGTGGTAGGTATTTATTAAGAAACGGGTAAATTAAGAATAAATTTTAAGAGAAAATTAAATTTCCTCAAAAAATTGTCTCAAATTTAAAATTCAAGCAGAGTATCAACAGATTTGTAAACCAACATTCAAGTGGTGTTCATATGTTTACAAATTATCCTGTGAATGTGAATGAAATAAGAGAACGTGGTATGAATGTACAATAAAATTAGAGATGACTCATCAGATTTGTGTTACCCACCTTTTCACAGACCGCTCTTACCTCTCCTTGGACTGGGAACCGGAGATCAAAAAGAAATACTTTGATGAGACTGTTGTCGAGGTAAAGCCAATAACAGAAATAAGGATGTGCTCTGACACAGATATCACTTTTTACAGTGTAGCAGAGCAGCTGGGTCACATATTAGCACAAAAGCAGTCTCCCATTGTGGTATGAAATATGGCACCGTGGCCTAGACAGAAGCAGCAGCGAGTCCTAGTGACAAGCTTGTACTGAAAAGGTCACAGGTTTGATGGCTGGGAGCCAGTGCATCTTTAAAAATGGTGTCAAAACCACCAATTTGCTCATTACAAGACTCAGTGAATAAGCATGTTTGACAACTGAAATGTAAATGCAACACTGTTATGTGTTCTCCCTCATAGATTTTAATTTAAGTCAGGTTTCAAAATAGTTTTTAAAAATGTAGTTTTGGAGAGGGACATAATATTATGTGTGTGGAAAGCAGTGCTATGAGAGGTGTTTTCTAACTCTGTGTGTGTGTGTCACTGAGAGTAGGACTTTGACAAGCATGAGAGCATGGAGTACAAACCTCAGAAGAAGGCTTTTTTCAAGCTGAAGGACTGCATCGAACTGTTCACCACAAAGGAGAAACTGGGAGCAGAGGACCCATGGTGAGGAACACTCACTGCACAGACAAATCAAGGTACAAGCAGCACCACTACATGTGTGGCTACCTGTTAACCTGAACTGGATGTTCGGTCCCGTAGGTACTGTCCGAACTGTAAGCAGCACCAGCAGGCTACGAAGAAGCTGGACCTGTGGTCTCTGCCGCCAGTGCTGGTGGTCCATCTCAAACGCTTCTCCTACAGCCGCTACATGAGAGATAAACTGGACTCGCTTGTTGATTTCCCACTCAGGTACACTCTCAGAGGAAAGGCCATTCATCACTGGAGCAGAACACTGCATTTTCAGCAATAGTTATTGTTTCTGTTTTCCCATGGTCACCATACATCATTGGACACAGCACAGCATATTAAAAATATATATCCATACATTCTTATGCATGTGAAGTATGTGCTTATTATCAAAGATTTAAAGATTTATTTCAGTAAAATGTGCTCGTCTTGTTGGTTTTCATGGGTGATCATTTACCACTGGTCACTGCTGTTGGGCATTTCTATAATTCAGTGTTTAAATTTGCATATTATGATGCAGGAACCAAATAATAATCACAGAACTGCCTTTTTTTGTTTTTACTGGTGTTTGTGCTGTGTTGTTACCTGCTTTCAACATGATGCTATACACAGCCCCATGCACATCACATACATGGCATGATGTGTTTGGTGTTTTCCCCTCAGAGATCTGGACATGTCTGAGTTTCTGATCAACCCCAACGCTGGGCCCTGTCGCTATGACCTCATCGCTGTGTCCAACCACTACGGCGGGATGGGTGGAGGTCACTGTAAGACTCCCATACTCATCACAGAGCTTTTCACATTTTTCCACATCTGACAACTGTTTTTTGTTACACACATTATTATTATGATCATAGTATGTTAATTTGTTTTGCTTGCAGACTCATATGAGTGTGCAATCTAATGCTCACCTTCGCTTTTCTTAGGCTATATTTATTTATACACCAACACTTAACATTGTCAGTATAAACACGGCATCTGTCACACACCTGATAGTAACAGTTGAAGCAGGATAACAAGCTGGATGCGTGCTGTGCGTAGATCCTCATCATGCTTTTCAGTGTAGTTTTGTATGTGTTGATGTTGTTTTTGTATGCGAGTTGTTCCTGGAGTTTTGAATGTGTGAAATTACACTTTAACACATTATAAAGTACTTCATAACACAGCAAGTCAGTGTTCAAAAGTACACCTAAAAGAATAAAACCTGTGTAATACTACTGTCTTTTAATCTGGTCCTGCTCAGATACTGCTTATGCTAAGAACAAAGATGATGGAAAGTGGTACAACTTTGATGACAGCAGTGTGTCTCCCGCCAACGAAGATCAAATAGTGGTGAGTGTCATCAGTCCTACAGTATGTTACTCCCAGAGAAGGTTGGGGGAAGGTTTGGAACAGTTCTTGATATACAGCAATTGGAAACCTGCTGTTTTGGACAATAAAACCTTTTCTGGATAAGTCATAACAAAGGGAATTCTGTGTGCGTCTCTGATCAGCTGTGTTTGTGTGCGTCTTCTTTCAGTCCAAAGCAGGCTACGTGCTGTTCTACCAGCGCCAGGACACGGTAAAAGGCACCGGCTACTTCGCTCTCGACCGTGAGGAAGAAGAGGAAGACGAGGAGGAGGAGGAAGAAGAGGAAGAGGACGGGGAAGAGGAGGAGAACGACGGTGAGGAGAGACAACAGAGGAAGCCCGCCGCCTCTGCGGCCGGCGCAGCTGCTCAGAGCGACGAGGAAGACCTGAATGAGAACCGGCGCGGGAAGAACGACAACGAGCCGGGAGTCCACGATGAAGAGGAGGAAGAGGAGGAACTGGCGCCCAATCGAGATGTCACCATGAAAACCAACTGAGGCAAACGTGGACACAGATAAATGGAGAGAGAGAGACTGATATCTTTCCATCCAAAGCCATATGGACACACAGCATGGCAGCGGGCGCAACCAGTCCCACCCAGTGGCTCGGACTCAGCCATCAACAGGCGGAGCCACTGTGGGGGTGGCGGCTGTTTGGTCAGGGAGCTGCCACCGTACGCAACTCTAAGAAATCAGGGCCCTCCTCTGTGGTTGAATCACTGTGTGTGTGTGTGTGTGTGTGGGAGAGTGTGTGTGAGTGTGTGTGTGTGTCTGTCTGTGTCGCCACATCCTTCCATTTAGGATTAGCTTGCTGAACAACACTGGGAATTGATTTCGAGGCTTCATGGTATGTCAGTGCCACTCTCTGACTCCCTCAGCTTTTTGTGTTTTTTTTTTTTTTTAAGATATTTTTGAGAGCAATGCATTGTTTGCATATCATCTTAGTATCCTTAGTATCCTTTAGGTTTTTAAAATATTTTAAACACTGAATTATATTTAGTCTTCATGATGTGCCGACAAACGTTGACCTTGCACAATCACAGACCATCCACTTTTGTTTATGAATTATTGTCAGACATGCTGCAGTTTAACACTGATCCCTCAGAGAGCTTTCTGACAGAAAAATCTTAGGAAGCTGCCTTTAGGAAGGCAGTGGTGTCTAATGTCTAGACTTAAAGAGAAGAGGCTCCATTAGCTGTGGGTCAAACAGCCACACTGTCCTAGCTTTGAGCTGCTGTGTGATTTTGCATTTTTAGATAAGGGTACGAACCTTTAAGGTCCTGCTTTTGCTATCTTTGGTCTCTTCTAGTGATCATTTCTGTTTCTTAGAAACCTAAAATAAAGCAGGATAGAGATGTTACCCAGCTGACTTTGCATAATAACCAAACATTTAGTATTTGTGCATATTTTAGCTGCAGGAATGAAGAAGTGTGTTAAAATCCAGAAGCTCTCTGTCTTAATGAACTCAATATAGCATGAAGGGATTCCAGCAAATATCTTTTTTTTAAGTTAGCTGGCAGACATGAGTGTCTTCAACTCTCCCCCTTAACTTGTACTTCATTGGTAGTGTTAAAAGCTTTACCGTGGCTCTGCGGTCTTCGTCCTGTTGGAGGCACTGTGAGATTAGGACCACAGGTGATTTCGCTGACATCAGAATGCATCGTGTCTTGTTTGGATCACCGCTGCCTTAACTCTTAATCTCTCACCAGTCGCCTTTTTTTTCTTTCTTTCTTTGCACCAGCATTATTACACCGTCTTTTTTTTTTTTCACGGCCCCCTTCCACATGCACCATCACGCCAGCAAGAATGTCAATCTGATTTGCTTGTTATATCGCAGCCATATCATTTCAAATAGATGTTTTTTTTTACAAACCCACAAGAGGGCCAGAATGTATGCTGAATGGAATGAACACTGACCAGATGTATGTGGTTAATACCTTTGGATTCTTTATAGGGCCGGATATGTTTGTTCGTTTGTTTTCCCCTTCTTTTGTAATGGCTCCTTTTCTTGGATTTGGTTGAATGTGACAGTAGGGACTTGTTCACTTTTGATATTAGTTGTGTGAATTAATGAGTACTGCTGAATGCGTTCCTTTCCGTAGGAGGGGGAAACGCTTCTTTGTGGGCCTGAGCTTTGAGGATGGGTGGCAGGGAGGGGCGGGGGAGGGACGAACTGAAAACTGTGGGGTGAGTTCGCCTGAAAAGCCGTTCAGCTTTCGGGATCATGATAACAGTGGCAGATCGTTGCAGGATACTCCTCCATCGATGTAACTCACGATGAAGCTCTGTTCTCCATGGTGGAGTGTTCAGCTTTTTGTTCTTCCTGTTACGTCCATTGTGATCAGTGTTGGCGTACCTATCATTTGCCTCAGACTGTTAGATGTGCACCCTATGCCTTTCTGAGCATCTCTGTGCTTTGACTTCAGTGGACTCCAGCTGTTTTTCGGCGACTCACCCCATCGTGTCTGAGTGAGATGTGATTGCTACTATAGGCTTATACAATACTGTACATAAGAGTTCACTCTGTGAGTGCACATTTGATAAAGTTTATTTATTTATATGTAAGCATTTAATAATAAACAGACAATATATTTAAAACCTTGGCAAGACCTCAGATGTCGGGGGGGGAAATGTGGCTCGACTCCACACGTACACACTAGTTTGCAAAGTCTTGCCTGTGCTCTCGTCAGGGAGGGGATATTTTTTAAAAAAAAGGATGGTTCTGCCATTTTGGGACACTTTTTGTAAAAATAATCCAGACATCCTTGCATGATGACATAATGAGGGTTTCCAGGTTTGGCTGCACTTCAGTTCACTTGGGTTTACATTTGAAATGTGCATGTGTATTTATACACAATCTTCAATAAAGTTGTGTAAAGCGTCCTGGGGGTCCTGCTCTGCTTTTCTCTCCCTGTGTCTGGGACTGTTTATTTGTATGCTTGTCTCATTTTCTTACTAGACTGCCATCACTGTCTATTCTTCAAAAATGACTGAGGAGACACTGTAAATTCTTTTACATGTAGATAGAAATAAGAGCCCTCTGAGGTGTGTCTGTTATTTTTTTATTGCAGGTATGTTTGCAGTTTGTACTGAGCTGCAGTGGAGGAGCAGGGTTCACTTTGCATCAGGTGAGAATATGTCTTTTTCTTTTTTTTTTAATATATGACTTCACTTTGAAGTGTGAAATTGTGACGGTATTTTTAAACTTTTATTTCCTGACACTGTTTTAAAGGACACATTGATAATGACCATAATTGTTAGTTGCACCTCAAAGAGAAAAAGAATCTGCCACAAAAACATGTGCTAAATACCAGTTAAAATGGAAGAATTAGAATCCAAATATCTATTTTATCTATTTTCCGCCACATTACACACCGTGTCCTTGTGATTTCGTTCAACTGACACTTTTCGCCCCTGATGAGCTGCTGAAAACACAAATTGTATAACATGCTGCCGGCTCCGACCAGCTGATGGCGCTCTCGGACAGCTTCTCTCAAAAGCTCTTGTTTTCGAAGAACCCGTCAGAGTGAGACCTCCGCGTTTTCTCTCATCTCTAGTCGTGCTTACGCCCGTCCTGACGTTCCCCCGCGAATTTTATCCACGCCGCTCCGCCAGATCCACTCATTTGCCCACACCTACGTGACATGCGGCGTATGCGGCGAGAACGGAGCGGAGAAAATCGCGCAGCACTCCGGCGTGGATTTACATATTTTATTCTGCTATAATTTCACTGGATTTGCAACTTTCTCTCCCGACGCAGAGAAACAGACGGTAGATTATAAAAGAGGCTGCTGCAGGTTGGATGCAAGGTGAAGGATGAATGAGGAGTCGGTGTGGGATTATGCTTTTTCTCATATCCTACAAAATTCCGTTCATGTGGAATGACTGTGAGTTATTGGGACTTTTTATTGTCTCGTTTCAATGAAAAACGTTTTTTCTAATATCTCATATATACATGCGATCGATATTAGTTAATCGTAAATCACGTGGCGCGTTTCAGGACATTAACTGGATGTTTTGAAATAAATATTATATATAATTCTGCACAGCCTTGTATCTACAGATGATAAATCGCTTTCTCGTTATTATTCCTATCATGCAAAATACGTTTTAATGTCGTTTTTTTTTTTTTTAATGAACACAATCCCCTGTTGCGATCCGTTAAAGCGATGAAATTCGACTACATGCCCCACAGGAAATCCACGCAGAGGCTCACCGTCCTCACCTGCCGTACGTCATTTTTTCACTGAGGTCATCTGAGGAGAGCAGCGGGTGCAGGAAATGTGACAGAAGGTGCAGGAGGTATTTCTTCCCCCCCTCCCCGGTCGATGTCTTGGGTGGGGTTTTTGTCTCTCTTTATTGCAGCCACGTTTTGCGCGCACGCCATTTTCTGTGCGCTTTTACGCACAGCGCAAACGGCTGAATGGAGATCGGGAGTGAGATCGGCAAGAGGACAAAAGATGGCAAACGGCACCAGGGGCCACGCTCTGGTTGAGGTAGTAGTTTGTGCTGTTGGTCGGGTTGTCCTGTTACCCCTTGTGGAGATGACTGCGCAATCTACTGCCTTGCCGGCGCTGGTGACTTGCGACAGAGGACGCAAACCGGATGAACGTGCAACAGAATGATCTAAATGGGGAATGCATGCTTTCAGTTATGACGTTTTCATGAAAAGTTGTGCGTAAATCCAGATTGTATCACCTGGGACAAATATGATGAAGTGAACATGTGAAAATCTAATATATATCTGATTTTTAGGCTTAAATAAAGTGATTTTTGATAGTATGCAAATTTGTGTAAATTTGTGTTTCTTCTCTTGTTGAAATTCATTCAAGAAAGATTTTTTCCAAATCATGAGTAAATTTATTAGTACTACATTAGTAGGTACTTATTCTGCCACATGAGGTTTTCATTGTTAGATATTAAATGGTCAGATGTTATTCTTACTTTAAGAATATAGGAAATATTTTACTGTTGTGGAGCTGAAAAATAATCCATTCCTGACTAATAAAAACAACTGGGTGAAGGAGTCTGCAGTATATGAGTAGTCCCTGTTCTATCAGTGTCTTCAATAAAATGTTTGCGATTGGATGAGCACTCCGTAGTCCCACTAATGAATCCCTCTGCTGTCTGCTCACAAAGTCTAGCCAGTCTTTTGGAGGCCAGCTGACCCTGTCAGCTTTTTTTTTTTTTTTGCTTTCCCACAAGCAGAACCCAGAGACAACAACAGCAATAATACTGATTAGCTTTTCTGTGCTTCTCCTGTTTTTTTGGTTCTGCTAACTGATCGGCAACAACTGTGGAAAGATTTTGGGGAACCACAGTGCTGGCATATTAAATTAACTGGACATATAGTTCTTCCTTTTTTTTAATGATACAAACAACAGTTTTTTGTTTTTACATTGAGCTTTAACATGTATTTGCTTGTTTAATTTCTGGAAAAGACACACTGAAGGGAAACCTACATTTTTGCCCTTCTACACTCAGAGCTGCACAAATAAACATTAAAAATACCTTTTTTTCCTGTCGATAGCTTTTTCTTATACAAAATGTACATTTCACATTCACAAATGGAGAGGTTTGAGGGGAGCACAATGGTAATGTAAAAATGCTTTCCCACTGGGCTTCAGGTGTCCTCTTTGCTACAGAAAAAAAGAAAACTCCCTCCCAATAGTAAAGATTCACCCCCCCCCAAACCTTGTGGTGTAAGGTAGGAAAAAAAAGTGACTACTTTCACAATACAGCAACTTCAGAAATGGCTGAGGGACAAATTCAGGTTTCGAGTATAAGAGCTTCCTGTATACACTGATCCACTCCCATGTATTTACAAAAGCAGCAGAACTAATAAACCATCACGGAGGAGTCTCTTCACAGCTAGTCCACTTCGACTACACAGGACAGTTGAACCTGAGTTGGTGTGCAGCAGTTGGGTGGCACAACAGGATGAGAAAAATAAATCATGTATTCATTCTTTGACATTCATCTAAGAGGAAACAAGGCTTAATGACATACAGTATCCTCATGCCCCATTCACACTTTACCTCAACATGCTCACAGTCCGAAACCTTTGCTCTCTGCCTCAGACTGTGATCGATCTCTAACTGGGACGCATGTTAAGACAAAGCCTGGGACAGTTTTGACTCAACAGAGTAAAAACACAAAAAAAAGACATTCACTAACTTGATGACAAACCTAGCAACATGTCAAATAGGTTATTTAGGTTTAAATAGGTTTAGGTAAAACAGCACATAACAAGAAAATGCATTATAATGTATAACTTCCAAAATAAATATTTCTTTCATGGAATGAAGAGGAGGAAAACGTACCAAATGAAATCAAGGTAAATGACTGCTGCTTTGGAGGACTGTAGATAATTGTCAATTGCAAAGCAGCCAAAGCTAAGATGGTAAACAGTCGATGTAACACACTGAATATCATCTTATGTGCCTTAAGACTACAGTTTGACATATTGGGAAATACGCTTTTTTTTTTTTTTTTTGCTCTCATGCTGCTTTTAGGGCAACATGCTCAAATTTAATCTAAATATTAAGCAAACTGGCTGCTGGCCTGTAGCCTCAGAGTGGTATCAATGTAATCAGTGTCTGCCAGAAAACAAGGAGGCGTATTTCCAAAAATGTCTTCCTCATCCGTTCCACATGAACCTCCTTGGATTCAATCACCTGGTTTCCCTGTTTTATACAAGTCAGTCACAGCTGAAGTTAAACCAGTGCTACTCCAAAAATCTACGTATCCACTACGCAGGAGAACAGTCATCAGTCCTACAGCATCACTGTCAGGCTTCAGTGATGCTGTAGTCCTCTTGAAGTCCTCGCAAGTGCTCGCAAAACCCTGAATCCCTTCCTTTACAATGAATCACATCCTCTTACGCTAAATGTCTGGGATGCTACAGAAAAAACAAACAAACTAATAAATATATGCACGGCTTCTACACATTTACAAATAAATAACGAGTCACTAATGCTTCGCTATGTTATAGAAAATGTAAATTCAGTCCATATAAAACAAACAGTAAACTATTGCACAGTCGCTCATAATCCCAGGCCTGTGCATGCAGGGACACACATTAAATCGCTACATCCAAACATCATGACTCCCCAACTGGTCCCTCCGAACACAAAATGTATCTAAAGCTTATGAAACATATAAAACACAAAGCTTTCAGTTCTTACTTTGTTCAGCTACTTTGATTGTGATGTTTTGCTTAATAGAATTCGGAAATTGATTGGATCCTCCCTGCTACAGGGAATATTTGCCTCTACATCAGTTTATGTGTCAAGGTCCACAAATTCGGACTTTTTCAATGTGCGATTTAGAAATCCTTCTAACGGTTTTGGAAATGTATTTATTAGCCAAGAGTGAGATGTCAGAAGTTATGAGTGCAGTGTCGGTCCTCTCAACAAAAGTGTATTTTGGGTAAAATTACTTGTAAAAGTGAATATTTTCTTTTTGTGCATTTTCATATCAAACTCTGACCCAGCTGTAGATCCATACACGTTTACAAATGTTTCTTCTTCCCCTTAAACAAACAAACAAACAAAAAAAAGAATTCTTATCAGCTTTGCTGCTGTGAGGAGGAAACCTCAGGTCTTCATCTCTTTGTTTTCAGCGTCCATGTCCTCGGCTCTGTAACCTGGCTCCAGTCCTCCTGCTAAAGAGTCCTTCGAAGCCACACTGTGGCAAATCGGGAAGCGCAGCTGACCTGTCAGCTCAGTCTGTGCTCGCGAGACGAACAGAGGTATTTATAAACCAGTAGATTGTACAGCGTAAGGGAAGAAGAGGGGTGGGGGGCTATAAGAGACGACGAGCCAAGTACTGTACAGCACTACAAGAGAGGTATAGAGAAGGAAAGAAACAAAGAGCTTTTCTCTTTGGAAAAGCAGATTTGTAGCTTTCACATCCCTGCAGATGTTCAGGAGCAGTCACTTATTTAATACTTTTACCAAATGATTTCTTCTGGCTCATGATGCAAATTATGAGATAATCATGTGTTTGAGTGTTTTTTAGTTTTTCCACTCAGAAGCCAAAGTGGTGTCTGACCGATCCTGAACCTCTGCAGAGAAATGAAGCACCAACAGGGAGGGGGGTAAATGTGCGAATGGCACTGAAGAAACTGAAAATGGATTCTGACTTCAGGACTTGTCGACCCCGTTGGTTTTAAGAGCCTGCAGGCCCTTTAGGTGCGTGCAGGCAGCGTTTCTGCGGGGCTCCTCAGGGCTGTCGGTTTCCATACATCAGCGGTATGATGAAGACCGTGATGTCGTCCCCGGAGCCCAGGCGCTCGTTGCTGATCCTCCAGCCTCTGTCCCTCAGCACGCCACGAGCTCGCATCACCAGGTCCTGCGCCGCCATCGTATACCTGGACAACAGCAGAAACATTAATCAGACCTCTGTGGCTCATTTCATGCTGTTTGAAACATGATGCCACTTGAAAATGTAAATGCACCCTCTCCAAACGTAGAGGTTGATGGGGGTCTGTATTGTGATTTTAACACTCTGCCACTTCACTAACCTTTTCGACTCGAAACAGCCTGTAGATTTAACATGTCGAGGGGATAATTGACCCTCTCTGCATTGGCATAGCAACATTTTCAGTTAAAAATATGTGAAGACACTGAGAGCAAGTCGCAAGTGGGTAAGGTTGTAATTTATCCTTTAAATAGAAACTCTGCCTGTTGAATAAAACATGCAGCACTGGAGTAGTTTACAGCATGTACAAGGCACAATTTAACCTGTGTTACAAAAAAGAGAGAAGAAAGAAGAAGAAATCATCCCACCTGTGCAGGTCATCAGGGTCGCAGTTGGCTAGGAACGAAGTTACCGCTTCAGCTACTTCCTGGTTGGAGAGGACGTCCCAGAGTCCATCTGTTCCCATTACCAGAACATCATCAGCTCCGTGCTCGTACTGCATCAGGTTATACACCCTCACCTGCAAACGCAAAGCGTCAAACACAAGACCCCTTATCCGTTAACCTGATGTTATTACCTTGCTCTAGTATTCAGAGGAATTCAGGAGCGTTTCCCCTCCACTATAAACAAACACGCATGAAAATAATAAAAGATTTTTTGATTTGAGCTTCTGTTATTCCTCTTCTTTGATTTGAAGTGCCATGCGTTCATTTCACAAATATATGTTTTTTTTTAAATTCTTTCTAGTGCTCTCCTATCACACGTGCAACAATAATAAGTGCAACTATGCATCCATCCATCATCTAAACCCACTTATTCCTAACCAGGGTCACAGAGACCTGCTGGAGCCTATCTCAGCATGTTTTTGGACTGTGGGAGGAAACCGGAGTACCTGGAGAAAACCCACACAGAACTCCACACAGAAAGGCGGCCCATGGCGGGTTTTGAACCAGGAACCTTCTTGCTGTGAGGCAACAGTGCTAACCACCAACCTACTGTACTGCCTTATTTTCTTTAAATAATAATAATAATCATGGCTGGCATTGATACCATTAACTGGACTTGTGGCATCAAATATCTGGGCTGTGAGCTCAGGAACCAGAACAATGACTTTTGAAGCCCATATTATAAAGTTACATCAAAGAGAGTTCTTGTGAAATAGCTGCAAAGATTGAGTACGTTCAGCTAGAGCAGCTCAATCTTCTCATACTGAAATCTATACTGACCTACCAGGGTTTTTTTTTTTTAACAACTTAATCAATTCAGTGCAGTTTTCATTCCCTGGGAGCATCTGTAGAAACCACTTGAGTCTTTGGTGAGGGGTGAGGGGTGTCTCTGGGAGAGAAAGAGAGGCGCACAGACAGAGACACCAAGTGCTGAGAGGAGTTACGTCTTCCATGTGAACCTGCTATGAACCTGGGCATTAATGAATTAAAGATCAAGCAGGCAGCTCTGGGAGGAAAAAATGCAAAACTCTATAAGACAAACCACATCAGGAGATGAAAGCGCTTTGAAACCAGCGCCAGACAGGCAGACAGGTGAGCTCGAGTTCTCCTGCAGCACAAGTCCTTGCTCAGACAGAGAGGCAGCAAAATGCTACCTCCAGTTATTGTGGTGCAGATGTGACAGAGGTGGAGGCTGGGTGATGTGAGAAACATATCCCTTTATATAGGTCGCAAATCACGAGACAACGTGAGGAAACTGGGAGATGAAGGAGAGAAAATGCAACATCTGACTTTGTAATAAGTGTAATGGAGCCAGCTACAGCGAACAGCCCCAGTCTGAGGGTTAATAGATGCTGACATGTTAGACCACAGTTCCCCATGGCTGGAAGTCCTAGAAAGACAAATGGCTGCAGACGTAAGCCGATATCTGCTGGATTGGTCCATGTGCAGGTTGATTATTTTCATGTTTGGACTTCATCATGCCACTAATACTGGGCCCACATACACATGAAGGGAAGGAGGATGAAGGGAAAAATGTACAAGACACTTCCTTGCAGAGAGTTAAAAGAGGAAATGGATGACAGTCAGGAAAAGCCTGCCGTCAGCCAGGCCCAGCATAAAGACTGGAAACAGTGGGAAAGAGCTGGCCTAGTGGAATATAAGACTTCTGAGGTGTAGAGGTGGAGCCTGGTACTGTGAAGGCTCCTGCCCAGTGTGTGTGTGTGGCCTGATTGTGAAGCCTTGGCAGATACGGAACACCTGGGTTCAGTTCCCCGGCCGAAAACCCTTCAACCTCCTGGGCCTTTGTCTCCTTGTTTCTTCTTCATGGTAAGTTTCTGTTTGTTCTGTTAACTCTGTGACTGGGATCAGGGAAACTCTGATTGTGTGGCCGCGTTTCTTTCGCCGCACACAGGGAATCCTCAGTGAGTCGAAACAGTGGAAAGTAGATAGCCGGGATGTTTTTATAGTCAGCATGAAAATATGATGAGGGAGGCTGCGTTGTTTAAGGAGCTCTTGGTAAAATGGAGAAAAGACGTTGTAGTGGTTGGGAATGAGTGTGTTAAAGAAAACGTTAAAGCTGCTTTAAAATCAAAATGAATAGAAATGGGAGTTTAGCAGAGTAGGAATTATGTTTTGCTGCCCTTCAGGGCTGCCTGGAAAAAAAAAAAAAAAAAAAGCTTGACTTTTGAGCAACAGGAAGAGTTGATGTTGTTAAAACTGGAGCATAACAAGCTGAAACATGAGTGGGAATCCAACACACAAATCAAAGTGGAGCGGATTCGCCAGCAAACACAACAGGCTAAATTGGATCTGAAGGGATAGCGGTTATCTGTGGGCAGAGACAGCAAGACGTCTAGCAAGGAAAGAGTGCCAGAGTGTTTTTTTTGTTATTTTAATGTTTTTGATATTAGTTATAAATATGATTAATATAATATTAACTACTCCAGCTTCATATTTAGCATTTAGCCATGTGAGTGGTATCAGTCTTCCTTTCTAACACTGCAAAATGTAGAATTCAGTGAGCGAGAGCAGCGTGTGTGTGCAGGGACAGCCCTTACCTCAGGGCAACAGGACAGGAACGGCTTGATGTAGATGTTGGAGTCGTGGACTTTGAGGTCATGGTCTCCGAGCCCGCGGGTCACCCCGATGGTAGCCAGGACTCGTGCCTGTAAAACACAGATGGAGTTACTTTAGGTTTTCGTGTATGTGTGTATGTGTGTGTGTGTGTGTGTGTGTGTGTGTTTTATTATTTTTTCAAAGCTTTTTCTGTTTTGCGTTTCATCCTGTTGCCTCCAAGTCATCATGTACAGCAGAAGTGGGTGGTGGAGCTGGTGGTAATTGCTCACTGCACAGTGTGTAGGTTTGCATTTTAGGGGAGGTTTCATGCACAGGGCTTTTAATTCAGCAGAGCCGTGGGTAAATATAGCTTTCTAGACGTTGAGTGCACCGTGACAGAAGAAAAGTCTTGCGTCTGTTAAAAACCTCAGCAGCAACTGTTGGTTTCAGTGTCGAACCATCGAAATATCAGTTTCCTCGTAGAACAACTGTTTTGTATTGATGTTCATCCACTAGTGGCATCTTGAACAGGCTGATCGCCCAGAAGAGTGCATGTTTCTATTCCTCCCTTGCATATACTCTATGGGTTTGTACGTTTCATACTAAATGTGGCTGAGCTGCAGATCTGTCAGCTCGGCCACAGACTTGCTAAAGATCTGCACAACGGTTTGAGATGTGTTTGGGGTAGTGAAACTCGATGAGGTTGGTTTCTTAAATCATTTTAAATACAGTAAATTTCCACTAATCATCCCTGTTCTTTGAATTCATCTGGCAACACTGGAGCTGTGTGGTCGACAGAGGCTTTCCCCCCCCCTTTCTGATGAAGACTTGTTATGTCTCTGTTTCTATCAGACTGAAAATATGAAAGAAATTGGCATCACTGTGAACTTGAAGCATTTTGTGCAATTTATTTGGTGGAGTGTTTCGGGCTTCAGCCTATTCTTCTCAGCTCTCCTCTTCTGTCCCACTGGGGATTAACTTTACTTCTCAGAGAGACCACTGTCATCTCCCGAGTGGTGTGTGTCTGTCTGAATGTCTGTGTGTGTTAGAAATCGCTACTGGAGTGAAACAGATGGACCGTCTCTTCTCTCATCTAGTGAGGGTGTACACTGACACACACACACACACACACACACACACACACACACACACACAGGCACTGTCATACTTGCACATCAGAGACGAAGTGTTCGCCCACTCTGTGGGTGGCTGGCAGGCATGTAGTGTGTATCTGTGTGTGTGTGTATGTGTGTGTTCAACTGACAATGTTAGTGTGAATGATTTACTTTTTCCTCTGAGGTTTGGAATTCCAGAGTAGATATACAGGGCTTAGAGCACACATGCATGTGGGCGCGCACACACACACACACATCTTACCTTTTTCCCCTCACCATATATTAGTGGAAACTTGAGGTCTTCATCCTCAATGGTCTTATACGCCCTTGGGGAGAGAAAAGAATATTTTTTTCTGTCACATCCTCACACACAAACAATACACACACACATACACACACACTGTGAAAAAGAGAAAAGGCTTCACTTTTAGATCAGATCAGACTGTTTGCACTGGGTGAGTAAATCTCAGTGTGTAAATATGGTGGACTGTCCCTTTAATGTTAGAGGTGGCTGGTGGTTCAGTGTTATTGGTCAGAACAGTCTTCATCTTGCTTTAACTTTGTTTAATACACAGAGTAAATGTGGGAAATGCAGACACTGCCATCGTTCATGACAGTTCCCAGCACTTTTTGACTTTAGCCTCTCTCTCGATGGCGTGCGGTTGCACTCTGCAGTCTCTCTCAACAGTGCAATAACAAGTGTTTTTGCTGCTGAAAAATTGAGTGAGACTAAGCAAGAGGGAGGGGGTGTTACAATATACAAGTAAACAACAGAAAGAAGTTCAGAAGTGCAGGAGATCTGAAAACATACTCAGAAATGGAGCTTTGATGTCAGACTGAAAGGCTCCATGGATAACGCTGATGTACTTTAACTAGCTAGATTAGACTTGGCGTCACCAGTCAGTGGAGATTGTCAACAACTTCAAACAGCCTGGCTTCTGACCAGGGTTTACTCTGTGTGTCAGTCTATGTCTCTCTCTCTTTCTCTCTTTGCCTATTCGTCTGTGTCAAAACTAAGACACAGACTCTCTAAGAGAGAGAGAGAAAACAGTGAGTCACACGCTGCAATAATTTATCTTCCCACTGTTTAATCTGGAATGTGAGGGGGCTGCTGAACGAGAATGCTCCTTTTCAGTGTCGTTGGAAGCAGTGCTGCTGCATTTCAGAGCCATACACATTTAGAACTTAAAAAAAAATCATCTGTACTAAACATTCACTGACTTTTGCTCATTTTAGATTTGAGCGTCTTTGAGTTTTGGGCTGTTGGTCAGAAATTTGACCTCATGCTCTGAGGAACTGTGATGAGCAGTTTGGCTTTTTGGAGGTTTCCTTAAATCTGCTTTACTTGTGCAAATTTCTTCTCACCGCAGCCTCTCTTTTCATCGTGTCTATTTTCTGTGAAGAAGCTCTGGTAAACCCACTACCTGCCCAGAGGACAGAAAAATTTAGTGAGCACTGTGCAGCCTGTAGCGGCTATAAACCAGACATTTCCCTCAGGGGCTAGTGCAGAGCAAAAACTGAGCTAAAATGAGAGAGAATGCTGGCTTTAAATTCATCCGGTGGACAGAAACACAACTCCAAATTAGGGTGAATGTTGCTGTGTGTCTGTGCAAAGAAGTGACTGTTATGAGCTTTGAAGGTGATAAAGATGACAGTGATGCTGATGTTTCCACAACCTCCAAATGACTAAAAAAAAAAAAAGAAGAAAAAAAGACTCCAACCTGTGAGAAACAAAACAGCAGTCCGTACAGTTTCACATTGTGGCTGGCACATTTCTTGCCCCCGAGGAGCAGGTTGATTGTGAAATATACATCACACACGCCACGAAACGCACAGCGCCATGTGTGCCTCTCGTTACCGGCTTCCTCTGCAGCCCCAGTCTTAACAGCATGGTTCCTCACTAACCCACAGAACGCTGCACATACAGGACCATCTCCGCCGTATCATTATATCACATCAGCTCAGGCTGCTCCCTCATTAGCTCTCTGCTGATCTCTTCAGCAGAGGAGAGGGTGAGCGGCAGTGAAGGATGGGAAAGGAGTGAGAGACTCAAAACTACAGACCACAGTGCTATAAACATATGAACCTTTTTTCAGAGCATGGTTTCATAATTAAAGTGGAACATTAGTGGTTTTTATTTCACACCATATTTGGACACGTATGGTTTGTGGTAAGGCAGAGAACATGGAGGATGCAGGGGTCTGCCTGCTGGGTGAAAATAGTGCTTAACAAATGAAAAAGAAAGGGGAAGACTTACCATCCGCTCATGGTGAAGTCTCGGTAGAGCATCCTCTTGCCCACCTCCTTCCTCTGCACTCTTCGAGGAAATTCCAGGTGCGTGAACTCATTTCCTAAGAGGTGAGGCTGCATGAAACCCTGGAGGACAGACGACGATGGTCCTGAAGTTAATCAAGCAGCTGAATGTGTGGCAGATTTACAGATAAAATGAAAGTCATTTTTCATCACTTTGTTTTGTTTTTTGCCCATTTGTCACTTCCCCTTTAGCCCAGCCTATAATACAGTTCTGAGGCTGATAATAGTATAACATTGGAGAGGCCATAAAGAGGTCAGCTGCCATCTATTCTCAGCTGACAAGCTTGCCGATTGATTCCCTGTTGCACAGCTCAATGGGAAACTGATGGACTAGTAGCGCCTTGCTGATCGCGTTGCTTTGAGTGTGAACACAGGCTGAAGCTGTGGTCAACAGTAGATGCTGTTTTTCTGGTCAACAACTTTAAGCCGGTTTCAGTTGAGATTTCTGGGGTCTAATGTTAGCAGCTGCTTGTTACGGAGTGTGGGTGGGACCTTTCTTACCAGGAACTGGAGTCGCTGTCGTTCTGTTTCTGGCGTGAACTCGGATGACATGGGAATGATCTCATTGTTTCGAATAATGATAGCCCTGCAGATATGCACCAAAAAAAAAAAAAAAAAAAAAAAGTTAAACAAGTACATGTGCATGCAGTGTTGCATTCAAAAAAACAAGCAGCTGTATTGGTTGCAGCTGTCTCTGCCCCAGCATGTTCCTGCGCCGCCATCACGTGTCTATGGCTCCCCGGTGCCTACTGCTGTGTAATTATCTCAGACCCTTTTATTTAGAAGCCTAAGTGCACACACCTGCTGTCACCCGCATTGCCAACGTATAGTTTTCCAAGCAGATAAAGCACAGTCAGAGCTGTACATCCTCCTGTGATGTTATAAACCTGTTTCTCCCTCTCGATGTGGGCATCCTGGAGAAGGGAGAGAATCAGAGACTGTCAATCTTTAACAAAACATCACTGAAGAAGACAATAGGCAAAAAGCTTTAAAAAAAACAAAAAAATCCTCCCACATACACCAACGCGTGACAGTAAAAATTAAGAAATGTCAGTAAAGTCAGAATCCGTGCTGTGAGCAGCCCACTCAGGCAGAAAGAAAGTTTAAAGTAAATAATCTGGGCCTTTTCCTACTGAACAACACATGAGCATTCATATATATGATATAAGGGTCATAACAGATTAATCAGTCAATCAATCATCTGTGGTAGCCTATTGATTGGTTTAACCTGAGCCTCTTGTTGACTGTGTATCAGTAAACAAAAACTTGCCGCACATAAATAATGTGTAAACAGTGATACGAGAGAAGGCCTGTGACTTATCTTGACTCATCAGATTGAAGAAGCTTCTCACTCAAGCGTGTGTGAATATTTTTCTGCATGTTTTAAATGCATATTTATGTTTTTGTAGCTTGAGCTCCTCTTTTTTTTATACTTTTTCACACCCTTTGGGAAATAATCGCATGAATTTTTCCACATTTGCAGGGCCATGCAGAAACCCTGCTGTCAGAGCCAGAGCTGATGAGCAGCTTTCTCCTGAATGGATGGCCGATTCCTTTCTACCAGCTTTAAGTGATCGTCTTCTAGAAAGGTTGTTAAATCAAACTGCTCCTTTTCACTAAAGGGAAGGATGGCAGGGGCTTGATCTTTAAAAAAGCTTTATAGTCATTTTTTTTTCAGTCTGCATACCACAGGGGTCCACTATGAATGGTGTAAGCTGATTTCCATTGCCATCTAGTGGTATTGTACTGCATGGACTTTGGCTTGTAAAGACATCTCCACTCAAAGCGGCATAAAAATAATGACAATACAAAACAGAGACGGAAGATGAATAGGAAACACAGAAAAGTAATTGTCTATAAAATAACCTGAAATAATAATCCTTTGGAGTATTAGTTAATTAGTTTTGGATACATTTTGTGGATAAATTCTGTGGATATCCTATAGCTGTTTCTTCAAAAATGTGTATTTCTGCAGATGTTGCAGAAACATTGTGGAGTGCAGTGTGCCATTTAACCAGGTCATATCATTTCATGAGTCATTGACTTGTTAATATAAATCCTAACTATAGTTTAACACGGATCCTTGCCAAGTTTTTTGTGTCTCATCTTGTAACCAAAGTTGGTAAAGGTCACACAGTTTTCTGAGTCTCATCCAAAATCCTAAAATGATAGATGATGATGCAGGACTGTGCTGCAGTCAGTGTGAAAGCTATCGGGACTGATCGGGATGAGTGGACTCAAATTTATCACGTCTCTCTGCTTCTCACCATCTCTTTGAAGGCGTTCTCTATGGCTCCTATCACCAGGCTTTCGTGCTGGATCTTTTTCTCAGTAAAGAAGCGCGGGGGAGGTGGGGTGCTGCACGGGGAACCCGGTGCGCCCGAGGCCCCTCGCAGCGAAGCGGCTCTGGTCAGGGCACGGTGAGGGCCTGGGGTGCTTCCCTGGAGGAAGGGGTTGCTGTCGGGCTCCTCCCCCAGCACGGTGGGGGGCAGGGAGGACAGGTTGCGCAGGATCTCGATGACGGCCTGTAGCTGGCAGGCGATGTGGTGCTGCAGCAGGCGGGACGCAACAACTGCTGCGCCTGATCCAGCGTGGCCATCGAACAAGGCCCAGTAGTGGAACACCAGTCCCTCCCCGTCCTGCAGACACATATACAAAATGTACATTGTTCAGCACACGAAACCTTTACAATTAAAATTAGCAGCAAAACTAAACACAGTCACATTCAACCACACATACAGCATACAGTTTATGGATCTTGGAGTATCCACACAGCAACATTACAGACCTCTTCAGTTAAACCCCAGACTCTATTGACTCGCACCCGCACATAGAACATTTTGTGATTGTCCAGAAACATCTGGATAACATGATGGCACACAACCAGTGATATAAAACACATTCTGTAAATGGAAACAGTCATTCCCATTGTGCCTAACAAACTGCGACTATGACTATTTAGTGTTTTATGACGTTGGTGGAGCCCATTTTCTTTACAAGGAACAGAAGCCGCTGTAATAGCAGTAGTGTAGAGTATTCCAATGAAAATAAAGTCTTGATAGAAAACATAGCTGAGCTGTTCCTGACCGGAGAGTCCTAAGGGATGCTATCATGACTCATCCTGCCCAGCAGGATGTGTGGGGGCTACAGAGGTCAATTCTCTTTTTTCCATTTGTACCACTATTATACCCTGTGTGCATAAGCTAACGCACTGAGATGACTGTGTATTTGTGTTATTCTTACCTCTCCCAGCCTGCTGTGCTCCATGCGGAGCCCCAGGCCCTCTCCGTTGGGGAGGGAATTGCGTCTCTTTGCAGTGGGGGTCTTGCTGGGCGTGGAGGGAGGGCAGTAACTCATCGGCCTCCTTCTGGCCACCACCACCTCGCAGCACGCCTGGTCCTCATTCAGGGCACTTTTACCAGCATTAATCACCCTGTAAGACGAGGGAAAGGACAGTGAGGATGATATATATGCAGGCTGGGTCATATTTTAGGCTTTCACTCTTCGCTTATCTACAGCTATTCAGAGGTCCTGTCATTTGGAAATCACATTTGGCAACATACTTTTGGTACTCGTTTTTCCAATTAAAATGTTGCTACGAGCAACAGATGCACCACTGGCTGTAATTTCCCAGTCTGACAGTTGCGGTCTGGAACAAGGGGTTGAATGAAAGCCAACATCAGATGGTTTTTGTTGGATGAAACAGTACTGCAGTGTTTCATGGTTATTATGGCTCACTGCAGGATCACAGCAATTAGTCGGAGCCACAGCCTGAGGTTTCTATCTGTTCAGCCAGAGAAGCAGCTGGCTTTGTATGTTTCGTGGGCCTGATGAAGATCAAACAGGAGCGTCTGTTTGTGGTGCTGCTCTGCTGGGAGTGTCCTGATGCAGAGGGACAGTTGCTTCTGGGTGAACTGTTTGTGTGTGAGTGCACATAATACATGCCCAAAGCTGTGTGTGTGTGTGTGTGTGTGTGTGTAGTCTTATACGGCTTTGTTTGTCCCTTTTTAAAGCAGGCACAGCACACTAAGGAACTGAGAGTCCTCCAATGGTGGTCTGTAACATAAAAATCTTTGCACAGCAGAGATGCAGTGGTAACAGAAACACAACACAATGTTCCACTATGTTCAGTACAACAGCTGCCTGCTGCTGAATAAAATTCAGTTTGTTTAGACAAAAAATACAATATAAATATATTTACATTTTAAAATTTGACATACAGCTTTTTGGAGTTATATCTTATTTGTAGCACTAATGTTTTACTGGGCATTTCATAGGTCACTAAATCTGCTGAATAATAGCTGATGGAAGCTAAGGTAATTGGGCTTCCAGTAAATGGAGAAGGAAGTCAGACTGTGGAGACAGCTCCAATGAAACTGACAGACATCTCTGGAGGGTGTTGTGAATGTGTGTGAGTTGGAAAATTGGCAGGTCTATTTATAGACACAGTATGTGGGTTGTATTGTTCTAGGCAGAGTCATTGTCTGGTTCTAAAGGCTCAAATACTTGTTAACCTTAGCAAGACAAGGGTGGAGTCAGGGTCACAGAGAGGTGTGCAAACACATTCTTACGTACACCCTGTGTTTTATATTTTCCATTTATTATTTTGCCAATATCTATTACTGTAAATGAAGCGTATTTCAATTTGAGAGCTAGAAATGGAGCTGTCTTGTGTAGCTGTCTGCTGCACCTGTCTGGATCCTGTTGTGGAGCAAGGGTGCTGGAAAAACACCTGTTTTCTCTTCATAATGATCAGCGTCTAAATGAGAGAAGACCTGGTCTTTGTATTTCAAATTAAAACTGTATTAAACAGCCCTTTCTATTAATTTATTCCCATGTGTAACCTCATGCCGTTCTTGTTTGATTAACAAACAGCACAATTACAGCAAGGGTTAATGGATGAGGCACTCACTGGGTTATTACAGTCATAAACCACTATGACACATCGGCTACTTTTGAGTTTCCTGATACACAGGGAGCCAGGAAGCCTCTATCTGCTTCATCCAATCTGCTGCACAACCAAAACAGTAACAATGACGTGTCTATGTACTGTTGGTTTGACATTAGAGTGTGAGATAAAAACACACGTTCATATGAACCATGGGTGTAAAAACTACCAGCAAAAGCAATTCTCATCCTCCATAGCTCCAATTTATTTAACTGAATAATCCCACTGCGTTTCATGAATCGAGGCAGCTGGTGCTATTGTGTGCACGTAATAGAGAGCACCCCTGCGACTCATTTGTCCTTATTTCACCATTTGGTGGAATAATAATGTTTTATTTCCCTGCCAATCAAATTTTTGTTTCAGTGGGAACAATTAACTTTCCTCTGAGAAGCAACAAAACCTAATTTTCCCCTGCACTGTCAGACATCTAATATCCTCTTTGTCTCTTTACCTTCAGCAACAGATTCTGGACCAGACATTTGCCCCAAGGACGTAATAATTTTTTGGTGAAGCACAATAGTTCAGAGCTTTGTTTCTGTTTAACTTGGGACATGAAAGCCACAATAAAAGCAAAACAGCTGTGAGTGAAATACTAAAATGCTCTTGGTCAGGATTGCACTGCCATCTGAATATAAGAGATAAGAAAATACAACAGCATAATAAATATGGTGGAAAATCCAAACTTACTCATCTGTTTTCTTCAGTCTTTAAAACCAGAACCACATAAAAAGGCAAGTTTATGCTTCATATTTTCCAACAGCAGTTAGTATATTTCACTTCTAGTGTTAGCCTTCCAGCGTTTGGTGTGTGATAATAAATATTAATTCTTATTACAGTAGGTCTGTTGTCATTAAAGGGGCTTTTTTAATGCTCCTCGGTCACAGAAGACTTGCTTGGTCTGTGGATCGTGAGCTTGTTAGCCAGAAATCTGCAGGTTATATTAGAGCACGGTTAATTAGTGTAGCGCTTCCCGCTCATTCTACTATTTGTTGTGAGCGTCTATGTTTGTGAGCAGTAGCGTATGAGAGTCTATTGTTTGAGGCAGGAGAGGGCGAGAGCTAAAACGGTTGCTGTAATGACAACACAGGAGGCTTTAATTACAGATAAATGCTGATACGGAGCTGAACTCATTAACCACACTGGTCCCAGAAGAGACACTTCATGTCTGCTAACCTATCACAGTTAGGTGCGTGTGTGTGTGTGTTAAAGAAAGACAGATGAAACACCCCAGAACTGATTAACAAACAAACCATGCAAACTCCGCTTTGTCAAACTGTTCATGTAAAGCGGTTTTTCAAAGTAATGGGATAATAGTGTGATTGCAGATACACATACTGAGGAAGGGCTCTCGTAGTCAATATTTTACAAAGCTCTAAAACTTTATCAGTTTTATTCTATTATAACCCAGAGGTAGGGGCGGATCTACAGGGGGGCAAGGGAAGGGGCAACTGCTCCCCACTACTGTGCCCTTCCCCTCTAGATCTGTCCCTGCCCTGAAGCTAGAAATGGTTCATGAATAGTATCAGAGAGTGTATCTACAGTGGCATCCTGTTATCTGATTTCATGTCAGCTGTCCAGCAACTATGCAATAATTATTGATTACCTAACAGCTAGTTTCAGATGAAGTCCCTTTCTTTTTCAAGTTCTGTGATTCTACATGACCTTCCACCTGGATTTACAAACCTAGTCCCTGTGTCCTGATTGCACTCCGCAAGGTGTTCCAGACAGGTGGTTCTGATTATTACCACAGTGAGTCACTTCATCTGTTAAGGTCAACCCGGAAGCTCCCTGCTGTCGTCTGGCACCCCAGGCTATGGCCATCAACATGCTAATCAGTAAGTCAATAGAGGCACAGTAAGCTGAACGTCCATCTACAGCCACATGTAGACACCAACCTCATAGTAACAGGGACTTCCTGAAAGAAAAGTCCAGCACTTTCAAAATAAGTTGCCAGATTCTCAGGCAATTTCTGCATATCACAATTAGATAACACACAACTGCATTCATAGCATTACCAAATGCACTAATAGATCACTCTAGAGGTATAAAACATTTTTTCATATTATGCATACTCACCAAGGCCTTTAGTGATGCCTAAACATCACATATACCTCCATAGAAAGATTCTGACATTTTACTTTAAGACTTAAATGAGCTGATATTTGTGAAACCGAAAAATTCCCACTTCTTCGATTCGTTGAGCTTTTATATCAGATTTTTGATGGAATACATGTGCAAATGTCAAACTGTTGTGTAACGTGGCATATTACATAAGCACAAGTGGTTCACTGTTATGTCATGTAGAGGCTAAGAAACACAGCCATGAAGGGAATAAACCCTTCGCCCTGCTGCATATGAAGACCAGTGAGCATATGGATATGAAATATGAAGTTACATCTGTTTGAGCTGGTGTTGTGTTGTGGCAGCTGTTGACATTCAGTTACATCCTGACAAGACACAAACAAGGCACAGTTTGAGAAGCATCATCCATTTGCACTGCTGTGATCCTGTGGATCAAGGCTGTCATTCACTGTTAACAGCGCACAATTTCAGTTTGCATAAGGAAACAAGCTGCCTGGATATCAACACCACACTGGAGATGGATTTAGCGCACAACAGGTGCAGCGTCGGGCTGTGCGGCCATAGCTGCTTGTTTGTTTCAACCTGAGAAGGAGCAGGTTTATAAAATACAGTGTTGGGATGAACACCTGCGAGCTCCTGGGCCTCTAATCGTGGATGCTTGAATTCAAACGCCACTGCGATGACACCAGAAACAGGTCAGGAGTCGCTTTGAGTGCAGTTACCCACGGGGAGGCTACTTACTCTGCGTATCCGGTGGCCCACGGTAATCTCCTGGTTTCCTTCAGGATGAGAATGGGCCGGGCTATGTGGTCCGCGGAGCACTCGATCTCATCCGGGGACAGCCCAAGGAACTCCGGTCTCATATATGGGTATTTCAGCGGCAGCTCGCATCCAGGGTTGCCTCCTCCGCCGGAGCTAGCCCCGTTCACGATTCCACCCATGAACCCGGCCACGGCGGACTTGACCCGGGTAAGCATGTTAGTGGCGCGTCTCGGCGGGATGTCCGTCGGCCGCTGCGCGGCGCCGCGGCTCCCTTTCCCCGGATTCCCCCCCAGCTCGGCCGCGCTGGTGAAGGAGAGGGTCGATGGAGAATAAGAGGAGGCGGAGACCCTCAGATGCTTAAGGCTTCATTCATTCACAGCGGAGGCAGCAGCCGCAGGGCAGGGTGATGAAGACAGTAACGGTGCTTTGGGTAAAACCCTGCACACCTCCATGGACAGTCATTGATAACCACTCGGCCGTCGAGAACGCGGAAATACACTGAAGATTAACGAGTCATGTGATGTTTGCATGCACGCACACTGCAAAAAATTGACTCCGTGGCTCGTCTCAGGCTACAACAACAACAACAACAACAATAATAACAATAATGATTTACTGACAGTATCTTCAGCAGCGTCATGAGGTGACGTTGGAGAGCGTTACTTGTGTTGTGCCAATGAAGTGTTAATATACAGCACTGAACTCTATTCATATCAGTAAGCAAAGACAAAGGAGGGTAAAATGTAGTAGCTACTTTCATATATCTCTGAAACAGCTCTACTGGAAACAAGTGAAACTGGTGCATGACTTTAAAACACGCGATTTCCAGACGCGATTGTCCGAATAAATGACTGAGTTTGTGGGTTTTTTTGTTTTGTTTTGTTTTGTTTGTTTGTTTGTTTTTACAGTGCAGGATGAGCACAGATAGTTAAATCTCACACTCAAGGATGAGCAGCTTACATCGGCTGGACCAGGTTTAAGGTAAGTCAGGCGTGTAGTCCTAATACAAGCTACAGAAGCCCACTAGAATCTGAGCAGCACGATCCTTTGACAACACACACTACAGACACAGTCTGTGCTGTCAGTGTTGAGATGTACAGGAGACTGAATTTGCTTAAAAATAATTACCTGATGCTGACCGCTTTCATTACCGTTGACCTTGACTGCAGCAAAATGACATTTTGATGATCAGAAGGAAAATATGTTTTTACCTAAAACGGCCCTAAAGTCTTGGTGGAGCTCAGGGGCCAAGTGATTTGAAAGCAGGGTTATATATGAAATACAACAGTCACCATAGTATCCTAATTATTTTGTGATATAGTCGGGATGTATCGAGGTAAACTATTTAAGACGCAAGCTGTTTGACTTGTGCGTAATTACGCGCAGGTCATTTCTTAATATAGCCTGCAGATGAGGCGCAAAAATAACTTGCCGTGCCATGGGTCTAGGTAGTTCATTGAGTGAAAGAGTCTTATTCTGATTATTATCATGGTTTATGACTTGTTATGGCGGCAGTTTGTCCATAAATCACAGTTACTAATGCGTTCTCCTTTGGCAGCATTCTCCAGAAAAACCTGCTTTAAATAACGATGTAATTCATCAGTTGAAAAGCAGAGGACCTTCCAGACCAACATCCATTTATCAACAACTTATTAACATTTACTTATGAGACATGATGGATCATCCCAGTCGGGGGAATCATTTATTAACGACTTCTAGCAGCTTACTGGGCTAAAAACGCCACATATCTGCATTAACAACAGTTAGGACTGTAGACTGGATGGCTCACTACAGTATAAATCAAACCCCAGGACGAATCGTTAATGTCTTATCTCTTTCTAACTGCGTTATTATAATATTCAGTAGAAACCCGCAAGCGTTGTACCTGAGGAAGGTCATGGCTGCGGGCACTGTAATACACACTGAGTCCCGGTAGATGGAGCCATTGCTCAAAAAGAACTCGGGCAAGTTTAACGCATTTATAACCCACAGAGTGTGGCCAAAAGATTTGTTTACAGTGTTTATTCTGGAAAGCCTTTAAACCCACGTCTGTGAAATAGTAACAAGAGGCATAAATAACCACTGCAATAAATAGTTTCATGTTACTGCAAATAGCTCTCGCATAGAAGTCATATCAGTATTGTGATTCCTCACGGCTGGGTTAAGGGACAGCTATATTGCCCACTGTTTTCTGCGCTCTATGGACCAGCTGGACACCTTGTACCTAACTCATTATTTAGACTCTAGTCAGGTATTTACCTGAGGGTTTGTTCTCCATGTGTCTTCATGGGTTTGGTACATACATATTAGCATAGTTGGATAATAACCACTGTTCTATTCTTAGAAACATGTATCTGTGGCATGTCAGGCAGGATTTTTTTTTTGTGAAGCTTGACTTGAAACTGTTTTGCATGGGTGGTGAAATGATTACATCTTTCAACTTAAAGAATGATAACATTTAGTTTAGACAGTAAAACGCATTGTGTTATGGAATATTGGCTCCTCTGGCTCACCTGTTTTAAGGCCCTGTCCTTTTTTTTTTTTTTTGCTATTGCACAATACTGCATTTAAAAGAAGTGGCTTGTCTGACAGTAAGTTTCATGAGGTTGCTGGTGCATCACAACGATGGTAAAACACTCTCTACCTGTTTTGACCCACATGTTAGTCCACAATAGTCATTTCAGCTAATTCCAACCCCACAGTGTGTTGGCCATGTTAGGGCACGAAGTAGCATGGAGCCAAGAGGAAGTTTTCTTTCTGAAACTATAAAGAGGAGTTAAATGTCATGGGCCACTATTATGGCTAACTGATACCTTGGACGAGAGCATTTCTCTGGTTGATACATCAACCAAATGTCAGGAAACGTGACCCGCTCTTAAACATCAGTATATGCAAAATCCTACGCTATTTTTTTTCCCTGAATCTCAAAATACAAGAAGCAAATATTGTATGTCTCTGCACGAACACAAAAGACTGTTAGTAGTGTTGTTTTTATGGTAAATTACAGTAAAAGTTTTCTTTCAGGAAACTGATAGCACCACATGTGTTTTGTTTTTTTTTCAGTAGAAGTGGAATTTTACAGCATGAATTGAAGCGGTAAAAAAAAATTAAGTTGAGATTTTGGGTTTTTTTCCCAGTAAATCCTGAGGCACACTGTTTGTGTATGAGTGTGCATATGTGTGGGTGAGTGCAGTGGTGGTGGGGATGCAGTACTGTTTCCACTTATTCATGGTTCTTTGCTATGACAGTCAAAAAGAAATTTTTAGTGTTCTCATAAGTGCCAACTACAAACAATACGTGAAGAAGAAGGTGAGATGCTGTGCAGTATGACTTGTATGACAGTAACTCTACAATGAAACCTTTCTGGAAATGTTGCTAAAGAAGAAAAATCCCTTATGTTTGTGTCTCTATTTCCCACACTCAACCAAGGCCCCGCCTCCTATGTTTAAATTCACTCCAAGCTGTGTGTCTTTCCAGTTTGCTCAAGCACCCTACATGCTGCATATCATCCCATCCTGGACAAAGCAAAGAAAAGAGCCTCATTGCCGTTCACCTAACTAGACCACCAGCCAAGACTCACTTGACCCAGGCACTGAACGCAGCCAGAGAAGAAGAAAAAAAGAGGAATATAAGGAACAAAAAGAACAAGAAGTGACTGATTACAGGAGCTGGGCAAGCAGAGAAGTGGAAGAAGTGCTGGCTGCTGAAAATGATTCTGTGGGTTGCCTTGCTTGTGTCTCACTGTTGTCTGAGGCTGAGTGGAGCTGCAGAAGAGAGCACAAGACTGGAGAGGATAGAAAAATGTGCCACCAGGTGCTCTCAGGTAAAGCAGCATCCTCTGAAGCATTAACACCACAGAAAAATGCTCATGAATTTTAACTATGTTGTTTTCCAAATGTCCAAAGAACTACACCCATGTTTATAGTATTGCTACTGTAATTACTACATTTACATTACTATTACTATATTACATCAAAGAAAAGCATTGCAGTTTGTTTACCTTGAGTGCCCTACAATTAGGGCTATTACACACTGATTTCACAACATTCAAAAAAGAAATCGATCCCAGTATCATTGTCAGTTCTGTATAGTTTTGCGTAAGTATGATTATTCCTCAAAGGCATAAGTCAATGTGGTCAAACCCATGATCAAACCAATTTGTAATAGTGTATGATTCACGTTTGTATAAATCATGCAAAATTGAGTGACTCAAGCATTCAAGCAACTTCTACAGAGTTGATTCTGAATGGACATGTGTTTGCTCCTTAGAGGCTACAGTTGGTTTTGAATCCTGCAGTCACTTAATCATTTACTCGAGGAGGAAATCAAAACAGATGCAAATCTAGTTGGGTAGAGAGTGGCTAGGTAATCGTTACAATGTTCTCTCTCGGTGACTTGAAGAGATGTGTTCATTATATGTGTACAAAACATTTCCTTCCAGATATCTGTCAGACATGACTTGTGCTGACTTTCCAAACATTATCTTCACTTTTATGGTTGCGAGATACCGGATGCTGTTTGGTCTCCTAAGTGATGATTTTAAAAAAACAACAAATATCAGTGTAAGAAAGGAATTTTTACCATGTTTAGAAAAACTGAAGCATTTAGTGATTAACAACATTCTCAACATTATACAAATTTGTTGCCATCAGTGAACACAATTGACATCATTGTGGGAAATGTTGCTGTCAGTTATTAAAATGTACTTGTTTCCTTGTTGAAGCTGCCACATAAGCACAAAAAAAAAAGTTCCTTACAGCCTGGTTATCTTCACTTCTGAACAGCTGTTGCTTGTGTTTTCTCTGAATGACTTTATTTACATCACAGAAAAGCTTAATAGAGTTTTGGTTTTTTTTTTTCACTTGAGTGCCTTTTTCTTCTTCTCTCTTTGCAGGGCCTTAACTGCAAGAACAAGCCAGACTGTGAGTACAGACGCTGCAGTATCGCAGCCTACTCATGCATGCACACAGGACATGAATCTGCACAATAACTCACTCAATGCAAATACGACAAGCATGAGTCAGTATTTAATGTATTACATGACTGTTATAGTGCGGTGAGTGCTCAGAATTATATTTGAGGCAGAAGAAAGTTTACAAAACCACATTAAGGATCTTGTGTGATATATATTATGACGTTGTACAGACAATGATGGAGGAAATTGCAGCATTTTTTTGTTCCTCCCTATCAATAGAGGAAGAAAGAAAGCACAACTCATAGATTTTTTTTCTTTACTAATCTGCTGAATTGATGATGAAAGTTCCATAGAAGCACACACCCTACATCCTTTAATGGGAATGTGAAGGTTGACACAGTTCAAATGGATATTGGCACTTTTTGGTGTGACCTAAGATGATTTTGTGTGACAAGTAAGCATTACACCATCAGTGTTTGTTTCTTTAAATGCATCAGCATGTTCCAAAAAAAATAATGTTTGTTTTTTTTTTTTTATATCTGGCCCTGTTCTGTGTAGATTTATTTCCTCCTCCATGTCAGAACCCTGCTGACGGCCTCAACGCCTCCTCTGTGTTCCACAACATCAGCCTCAATACAGTCATGAACTGTAAAGGGAGGCAGAAGTGCTCACTACACCTCAGAGTCAAAACTGTGTTACAACTTACTGGTATGTATTTGTAAGGACAAAGCATCTACAGCCATTATAGTGGTTCTGGGAAGTTTTACTCAGGTGTAGTTGTGTTTTTACTAATCTGATAGAAATCCTTTGTAGGTAGTGTTCAGATATTTGAGGTTGGACCAAAATGACCAACATCCACCCACAGAACTAACTTGTTAGTTTGCCACAGGTATAAGGAGGTGATAAGCATCTATAAATTAACAAAACACACCTTCCAGTAATTTTACATTCCTTTAATTTTGACTTCTTATCTGTTTTGTTAACGCCTGCATTCATGAATCACTTCAGTTTTACTCAGATTGAGTAATGGTGGTTGATCTTTACGGCATAAGACAGAATGTCTGTACTGCTTTTTGAGCAGTGATTGGTACCAAAAGTGATGTAAATTATTAGTTTTCCAGTGAGTAATATATAATTAATACATTTTTTAAAAAGTATTTCACAAGTAACTTTTCCACTGGACACTGGTAGGATGTAAATGAACAGTATTTTTTTGGTGTGAAATACCCTTTCCAGTATTTCACCAGATTTGACAATTTAAAAAAAAAAAAAGAACATCTTTCAGTGAATAACTTGTGGAGTATATAATCTTATGTCTTATGTAATTTGTGACAGGTCCAGGAACTAATGTGTTTGCTGCATGTTGGGTTAATGTCCACACCGTGTATACAATTACAGCATGTTCTTTATAGCTGTCGTCTTGACCTATTTACCTTTGTTTCGATGAGGAAGTTTTACATGCAATTCTGGGTGCAGCCAAACCAACAAGGAATAGCCATTGTTAGAGATGACTATCACCTCTGAAACAGAAACATTTGCAGATAAACAGTGAAGGAAGTATCATTTACAAAACCCACCACTTTCCACCATCAAACTTCTGCTTTGCATTTTTGGCAATATCAGATGTTGTTTTCTTTTCCTGCTTCTGAACACAGACCAGCTGATTTAATAAGCTGCTGTCTTAAACACACATGGCACACTTGTCCTAAGAAGCAGTTCAGTGATAATCTCTGCATCGTTCCATCGCTCAGCCAATAAAGTGGGACACACACTGTTCTTCCTCTGTGGCATTCAAACTGATGCCAACTCACAATGACATGCAATAATAGTTTTTTATGGTTAAATACTATTCCTCTCTGACACCCTCACTGTGTCCTGAATTCATCTACTGGCTTCTGACCTTGACACATTTTCTTCCCACAGACTCCATCCATGGCGTGTCCATCTGCACCGAGACCGCAGGGATGATGGTGAACTGTCGAATCTTCAGCTTCACAAAAGGGTCAAGAGAAAGAATGTCTGGGCAGCAGGTACTGGTAACAGCAGTGAAATGAGAAATGAATTAATTAACGTCTGACCAGTGTTGTGAAGAGTCTTCTGCATCAGTTAGTTGAAACGTTCAATAAATAAATAAATAAATAAGAACTTTTTGAGCACATATAAATGATCACTATTCCAGATTAAATCAATAACAGATCAGTCAGTTCCAGTTGCAAAGGGCAAATCTGTGGTGAATCTTTGTGTAGTATATTTAAGCTTTGAATTCTCAAAACACAGACTGGAGCAATTGCTAATTTTACACTAACACTTTCAGAATCACATGATCAACATTTTGTTCACTGTGACTTCAGTGTATGATATGTAGATGACAATGCCCATGTAGAAGAGTTTCCATGATGCTGTTTATTTACAGTAGCAGCCAAGTGACAATTTATTTTTATTTGCTCTTTCCTGGAAGGTGGAAATTGAGAATGACTGCACTGAGGTTTCTCCAAACCAGCATGTACAAGTCATGGTGAAAACTCTGCCAACTTTTTGTGGCTTAACCTGGACCGGCACCTATAATGCTCCAGGTGAGAACACGTGCATGTTTGCACAGCAGTGAAACTGAGAATCTGAAGGTGTAATGTATAAAAGGAGCTGAAGTCAATAGAGGGTGTTATTTAATCTCTTAAGCATTTCCCTGTACATGATAGCAACAAACAAAACACTACGCACACTTTAATCCACGCTTAGTAGGAAATGAACTAAAGTGGTTCACAAAGAGAAAATAGTAGTAGGTTGTATTACACACACGGGATCTCACGTGTGTCTTTCCACGTGACTGTGGTTAGTTGTTTAAAGTTTCTTGTTGTTCTTCACAGAATGCAGCCGTGGAGATTTAAGAAGACACGTCCCAGATTGCATTAGTAAGTGCATATTTTCTCTCAAACCAAGAAAAGCATCATTATATTGTTTAATTCGAAAAGTAAAAGTAATGCTACCTAATATTTGACCTTTCTGTTTTCCAGCTGGTAGACTATCATATAATATAAACCCAGAGAGGAAGGAGCTGAGCGTCAACGTGTCAGACATGCTTGAAGATCAAAACTACCACATCCGACTGTGCTACAAGGATTTCATCTGTATTGGCACAGGGGCCAGCAAACTGGTTAGTTCATTTGTATGTGGGAAAAATTAGAGCCAATATGTCATGTAGAGGTGTATCAGTGCTCATGTTAGAACGGACACATAAGAAAATCACTTTTCCAGCTCTGTCAGTTGCAGGAAGGACAATGAAGGGACAGAGAAGTGTCAGATCAAAGTGTCATTGTGTGATTCTGTGTGTTTGCACCAGGCAAGCAACTTGCTTGTACCGCACACAGAGAAAGACAGAAAAATATCACAAAGCTCTGTTTACCTTCCAGATAAAGAAGGAGGAACCTGTAAAGGGCGCCATGCTCCCATACTCTCAGCCTTTACCCTGCCTCTGCATCGAGGTAAAGTTGCTGTTAATGCGCCTTGTTTTATGCACGTTGGATCTGTTTCTCTTAATAATACATACTGTGAAAGGGCTTTGACATTTGATACTCATTCAGATATTTGTTACAGGGATGGTCAACTGTGACGGACGCCCCCAGAGTCCAGGTCTGCCCATTCAAAGACCGTGAGTCACTTAATTGTGTTTAATAATCAACAATTAAGTAGAAAAGAGAGAGTGTGCAGTGGCATTTCAAAACCAACCCATTTGTAAAAGATTGTCACCTTACCTCCCCTCAGGGCTCGAGGAACTGTGGTTTGGAGTTAACTTTGACCCACTGGAGCATACGCTTTCATGGAAGCCTGCCTGTCCTGTGACCGCTGTGGTCACGTTGTGTCAGAAAAGACAGGATGCTGTGTGTGTGGATCTCCCTCATGCGTCTCAGAATACTAGCAGACAAAAGGTACAAATCACTAAGCCATGAAATCAAGGTCACATGTACTTGAGAGCCAGAAATGTTGCCAAGGAAATAGAAGTGTCAAGATTATGTGATGGAGTACAGAATCTAAACACAAGACTGGTTCCTGGTTCTGTCTCACAGTTTAGTCATTGGCTCTTACAAAAATTACCTACCACAGTGGTGCCCAACACATACCAGTGAAGTGTCGGTAATTTGAATATGTCATGGACTTACTGGAGGAAAATGCTTTGTGACTCATCTGATCATGATTTATGATGCCAGTCATTTATGCAAAGAACAAAGTCTGCCAACATCCTGCCACTCTGACTGACAATGCTATTCAATCTACACCTTTGTACTATTACAAAACAGGATTTCCTTTATTTTCCAATAGGCCAGTAATCATCCCATGTATCGTAAAGATAAGTATTTACTGTGCATATTAACCTGTGTAACATCTTAAGACTGTGTGACTCACAGTGATTACTGTAATACAGAAGGAATTGTGGTAGTAAGAGTGATGCCAGGCCCATACAATATAAAGCCTATCTCACCAGTCGCCATACAAAACTGGCGCTGCACATCAAGTGCAGATCGTCACCTGATTCGAACCTGAGGCCGTGACAGCTGAAGCAATTCTCTTAGTATAAAAATAGCCAGTGACGCACAAAACCTGTCATCTGAATCCAGCTGACCTACCAAAACATTTCTGCCTGGACCCAAAACAAAAAAGGTTGAGTAGGCTACTGTAATGTTTAGTCAGTCTGCTCTCAACTAATCCCTATGGACATCTGCTTAAAACTGTTTTGTGTCATGAGTCTTCAATTTGTTTTTCAGATAACCTTCACTAAAGTGGATCCACACCCTCAACTGTGCATAAAGGTAATGATCGCATTACCCTGCTGGCTATTTAAGAGTGTCACTGTAGAAAAACCAAATCGTGTACTGGTTGGAGCAGTATGTCCATTTTTAGTAACAGGCTGTAGGACTTAAGAACAAGGCAAAGTGCCAATAGCAACAGTTGCTTTTTATATCAGGAGACCCCACAGTGGTTACTTCCATGGTAACTAACAACAAAACAAAAAAAAAGAAGCAAGGGGAAGTTATGTTCAGTGCTTTGTCTGTTTTACCCTTTTCACCAGTGAGAGTTAACTGGTAACCCAGCCACAAAGCAGAAGTGCTATTGTTACATGCAGTTTTATTGCATTTCCATTATGCTCTAATAGTGGTTACACTGTTCATTGGAACTGTTTAGTGTGGGTATAGCACAATGGCTGATGCTGATTAATAAGCCCTTTTAAAGGTTACTGCATGTTTAGTTTATGTGCTTTAGGTAACTGCTGCATGAAAATATAAAATATATTTATGTCTTATACATGTCTTCAGTTCACTGCAGGCTCTCAGTCCTGGACCAGGTGTCCCTTTGCTGAAGGAAGATTCCAAGGTACCACTTTTTCTCACATCATATCACACAAGTACCGTCTCATCACCAGAATGCTGTATCAGTCTATGACAATAAATGTAACTCACAGCCATCTAAGAGCCACATGCTCAGTGGACTTTATCTAATGCACTTTTGTAGATCTTCTCATTACAATGAAAGTTGTGCAATAATTTCCAGCATGGGAGGTCTTTGTGAAGAGACAACAGGGTGGTGAAGAAGTGAAGATGTTGTCACAGATCAGTGCCACTTTTTCTGTGGGTCTGTGTGCGAAGACTGCAGATCCTGCTGTGTGCCAGATCACAGGAACACGCATTGTGCATGTGGTGGGTATCATGGTATCTTTAAGGCAGTCCCAACAGTGCAAGGTTGAGGCAAGCCATGCACGTAATGTGGTAGAGACACAATTGTTGTGAGGTCTGTAATAGGTGTCCAATTAAGCCACTAAGTAGGCCAAAACACCCACCTCACATCATATTCATACTTATCCAGCTTTGTGTCATGTGTGAAAGCATCTGCATTTGTTATATGAAGGAGCTGTTACAACATGCACTGATTGCCCCTCTCTTATGTGAAACAGCACTGTGACACGGCAGATGTACAGAAAAATAACTCTTCCATGACTAAGCCTCTAAGAGTTTTTGTTTTTTTTGGTGTTTTTCTCAGGAAAAAAATAAAGCAGTGGGTTTAAACCTGACGGGGGAACTATGCAACTCTTGTCTGCAGGTATGTTTGTGTCGATAACAAAGCCTTTGTGGTACACAACATGTTCCTTCACATTTACACAGATAATGACTTTTTGACTGAATGGTTTTGTTGGACAGGTGAAAAGGCTCGATGTGGATTATGCTGCCACGGTTATGCACTGCCTTGAGCGATGCAGTAAGTGTGATTTTTGGGCTGCTGCTCCGAACACACCCTGAATTCTTTTGATTTCATCACTTCATCGGAGTCTGTCATATTTTCATTTCTTTACTTTCTCTTTAAATATTCTCCACCATCACAGTTTGAAATGCAACTGGTTTCTAACACTTTTTTTTTTTTAAATGAAAGGCTTGAATCAGTAATATGTTTGCTGTCACATTGCTTCTAATCAGCTTATTCTTGGTACTGTTTGGAAAAATGAAAGGATTCCCTTTACCAGGATCACTTACCCCACTTGAATTTTGTGTTTACGGATGAATGAAACTATTACATGTCAAGATAAGGGCTCTATGTGCTGTTCTCATGCATAGGTGAGAGCTTAAAAAAGAAACTCTAGAGATTAAGATGTACACAGGTTGTTTCATCCTATAGCGTCTTGAACCTGGAGCCCACAGCTACTGTAGCTAACATAATGATGGCACAGCAGGTGCAAAGAGTTAGCCTTGCTCTGGTTAAATATAATAAGGTCTGGCTACAAGTGCCTGTTCAAGCACTTTCATTTAATACCTCTTCCACGTTGCATGCAAAGGTAACAACATTTTCTGCAGGCTACAGCATCATATTGAGCAGATACAGAGTGATAACAGAGTGATATCAGACACAGAGTGATAACAGAGTGATATCAGATACAGAGTAATATCAATCGTGTTTTGTAGCCGTTGGCAAGAAGGCAATGGGTGTCTCCCAAAATGTCAAACTGTTCCTTTAAAAGCCTCATGTGTCCATCCTCAGATAGATCAGTCATCAGTCTTTATGTCTTTCACAGATCACTCGTCGTCGCTCAGGCCAGTTCTCACCAGTCGAACCTTTTGGGATTTGACCTGGATAGTGGCTGCGGCAGGTGCTTCCCTCGTTGGAATCGTAATAGTCACTCTGGTGCTCCTCGTACGATTAAATGGTATGTAGACAAGCACACTATCAAGCTCAGGCCTGGAGTATTATCTCCTGTGTTGACATATTGTAATGTAACATGTACCTAAATTGATTTAGGCACACTTCCAACAAGCATGTGGCACATTTCTCATACTCCAGCTCTGGGCTGGACTCAGTGAGCTCAGTCTCTGGCAAAAAGCCATGGAAAAGTGCTGGAAAGGAAAGAAACCACAGTCCAGAGTGGTCTAATGTTCAAAAACATGTATTATAAGTGTTTTCCCTCTCCTTGCCATCTGGGCGTATACTGCATGAAGCAACAGTATAATATAAATGTGTTAAGATATCCAAGTGCAAAACACCCCATGTGAAAAATGTCTACACACTTGCCTGCTGTCCATGTGGACAATCACATCACAGTAATATGCTCATGAATCTGCAGGTGTTGAACTGTAATGTACTCTGGAAACGATTCTTGTTTGCAAAGTGGACAACATTAGTTTGATTAAACAGACATGCATTTCCCTCATTTGATTTCCTCTGAATGGATGGTTGACACCAACCCAGATTTTTGAATAGTGCCAAAATAGTTCAATTCATTTTAATGAAATCCCAGTCTTCTTTTTTATAGTGTATCAGACGAGGACACAAACCAGAAAAGGAAATGAAAAGCAAATAGGTAACGTGATCACTTAATTTGTGCTGACTGTGACATTTACATTTTCAAATCGTTCACTTACGACATGAAACCTGATCTGAATCTCTGTGTGCTGTGGCAGATCCTGCTCTTGACTCTGTGGTCCCTGCATTACAAACTCAACCCAGTGTGTACGGACGGATACTTACCCCTGAGTCATCGCAGGGTGGAAACACTGAGAAGGCCAGCTTAATCTATGACTGAACTTAATGTTTGTGTTCCACTCACAAACTTGCTGCTTGCAATGTGCAGTAAAAAAACAAAAAAAAAACCCAAAAAACTGTAAAGTTGTTACACAAAGAAAACAAGTTCTCTACTGAATGCAGTGTGTAATTTTGGGACAGATATTTCAGATGTAATGTGTGTTCCTGAATGTGTTGGATAGTGTGCTTGTTACAGTTAGTAGCTGTTGTTTATGTTTAGTGTTGTTTTTGTCTAGTTTAACCTTTTATAAGGTAAAATAATAATGCAGTTTGCGGATAAATAGTTACAATCCTAATGAAAATTTCTATTTTCAATAAAAAAAGGCAAAACAAATTATTTTGTACAGTATAATACAACAATAATAATAATAATGTATGCATGTATTAATGCAAAGCAGCAATATTCTATGTTTAATGTAGTTATTTGAATTCAAAGGAAGTCGGCATTTTCTTTTCTCATGGCACATTATTAACATCCATCCATCATCTATACCTGCTTATTCCTTAACCAGGGTCCCAGGGATCAGCTGGAGCCTATCCCAGCTCTGTTTCAGGTGAAAGGCAGGGTCCACCCTGGACAGGTCACCAGTCCATCACAGGGCCACATAGAGACAAACAACCTCACACACTCACACTCACTCCTATGGGCAATTTAGAGTCACCAATCAACCTGACATACATGTTTTTGGACTGTGGGAGGAAACCAGAGTACCTGGAGAAAACCCACACAAGCACAGGGAGAACATGCAGACTCTGCATCACAGACAGTATTACCAAATATCAGAAAGTCACAGAGTATGTGAAACTGCACTACCCAACCGGAACATTCAGATAAATAGAGGCCTATAGGTAATGGATCTTGATGTTTCAACAGAACAGTTTCCAAGAATGCATTTGCTTGAGCTCACAAGCGAATGCAATTGAACACTTGTTCAGACAAGCCAGCACTACTGTTTGATGAGTTTACCCTTATTTTTCCCATACCAGTATGGAATAGGTTAGTCCTATCATTCTTTCTACTGGCAGACTCACTGTACACTACACACCCAGCACAAAACTGTAAACAAACCATCACATAGTGTCAGTTACTCTCACTTTGTCAAGAAGCTGTGGTGCCTTATATGGACACTAAGGGATATGAATCTCAGGATTTGGTGAAAGACCAGCACAAGTACAGTATATTAGGCTTAAATATGAAGGCTCTGTATCTGTTGGACACAACTGTTAACTAACATTTCCCCCACCAACATACTGTCACCTTCCATCAATTTCAAATCAGTGAAAACAGTTTTAAACTGCAAGATTTGAAACCCATCAGGGGCCTTTCTGTGTGGAGTTTGCATGTTCTCCCTGTGCTTGTGTGGGTTTTCTCCAGGTACTCTGGTTTCCTCCCACAGTCCAAAAACATGTATGTCAGGTTGATTGGTGACTCTAAATTGCCCATAGGAGTGAGTGTGAGTGTGTGAGGTTGTTTGTCTCTATGTGGCCCTGTGATGGACTGGTGACCTGTCCAGGGTGGACCCCTGCCTTTCACCCAAAGAGAGCTGGGATAGGCTCCAGCAGATCCCTGTGACCCTGGTTAGGAATAAATGGGTATAGATGATGGATGGATGAATCTTTGACACAAGTAAGTGGAGACTAGGTTCAAGTTCAATCCAGTAAGTAAAATTAGTTTCTTTATTTTTTAATTTTATGTAGTCCCTCAAGTTTTTAACTGTACAGCACCCTACAACTCATAATCCACTTAAAGTAAGCTACAGGATGCCAGTCCTATGACTGGCCTGGTAGCTCACCACTTTACTTGTACAGTACGTACAGGTATATGGAGTATTTCTGGCTCATATGTTCCTGCTGTTTCCAGTTCGGTGCTTTAGTTTAAAGAAGTTTGATGCAAGGATTAAAAAGTGATTTGTCACAGTGGTGTGGGAAGCAGGCAAACATCCTGGAACGAAGCAGCATTTCAGCCCTGGATAAAATCTCTTACATCTCTTCCTTTCCAATAGCCTTTTCTCCTCACTATTCACTGTGCTAACAACATCATCGTCCTCTGTACAGGAATGATTTCCACATGGTTTACATATGCAAATGATGTTGCCCAAAGTCATATGGTGTCCCAGAAAAAGAACAGCGGCGTCTCTGTACGGATATTTACGCAGAAGCCTAACAGGTGTTAACAAGTCCATTCAGTGACCAGGTTTTGACACATGAGGAACCTGTTACTGTAAAACTTTACATGGTGTTTTAGTCTGGGTGTGAAAAAAAACAAAAACATTTCCTTGTTAGATTGGTTGTATATGCACATGTGAAAGACCTGGTGGGTCAAATATAAAGCAAGAGAAAAAAAATAAGGTGTTCTTAGAACTGAGCCTCACAGAAGCCCAGAAAGTCAATAAACATTTTTGTATTTACAGTTAATTTTTATTCTTTACCAGAGATCAGATCAAACACACATGACTAAACACACAGGAGAGGACAATGTCATAGTTGTAATCAGAAAACCTCCTTGTAGTACAAATGCTTCCTCATAGTAGGAATGACTTCAGTCTTCATGCATGAATCATAAAACATATCTGCATGTGTTTAGGGAAAATATCTGTGACCTTTACCCAGTGCTTGATCAGCATGTCATTATCAATCATACCTTAGTCATGTCGAGGGGTTTATTGAATTTGATGATCATCTAATTACTGTTAGGACCTCTGTATGTTATGACAGAACAGAAAATCCACAGTGGGTTGGGTTGGGCTTATACATTTAATAATTCCATTTACTTATCCAATATACTGTATAGTTAAGTTAACAAATTTGAACATATTGTGTCTTAATAATAAGCTATTAAAATACACACGATATATATTATGTTCAATGTAAACTATAAACTTCCTCTTGCTGCTAGAATTCTGCTAGGTATATAAAGATAAACAACCCAAATCTGCCTTACAACAGTCTCTTCTAGAGAAAAAGGAAGGTAATGCACAGTTGCACTTCAATAACCACAAACCATTGTGGTTGATATCAGCTTTCAGGCTAATGTGAGAACATCATGTTATATTGATTCCATCCATACCTGGGAATTCTGTGGATGCTATTTAGCCATGTGCTTCCCTGCGTAGGTAGGGAGGGAGGGAGGGAGGGATACCCTTTGAGTAGCTCACAAAAGATGAGGAAGAAAAATAAACAAAAGATGGGTAGACATTGATGGAGAAATGAGACACACCTAGGTTTAACAGAATACTTAGCAACAAACGTCAGCAAAGGGATGAACACCAGATAAAGCAAAAATGCATTCCAAAGGCATTGTTGGAGGGAAGTAAATCAAATGGCATGACTCTGTGTTGTTGCTCGTCGGACTGAAGGGCCAGAATTTGTTCTGCACTAATGCCACCCACCTACATGAGATTTCAGATGAAAGCTTTGCTTGATTATCTTTCAGTACAAGTTGAGCAATGTGTTTGTTGTTTTCATCCTTGGCTTTCCTTTGAGATCTATCAAACACAAACCAAATAGTAACCTTAACCTGATCTTGTTGTAACATAACGTGTGATAAAACCAACATGTTTTGGTGGCTTTCCAACAATGATCTCAGTCAGTGAAAGGAAAAAATGCATGTTGGTACCTGCTGGTACAGGGGATGACATAGCTGACTTACCACACTGTGAACAAATAACACTGAAAACTACAGAACTGTGGCCAGACTCATAAAAAGGGACAAAGTGCAAGATAATCTTTATATTTATTAATAAAGAAAATGTCTTTGATAATTATTCATTTGCAGTAATTCTAAATGTTGAAAAGATACTGTACAATATAGACTACTCATGGTGAACAGTGCCATCTTGAGGCCAGTTTTTCCAGACAGTCAGCATTTGAATGACAGTGGAGCCTGGTGTGGCTTATCTCCTTCAAAAGACACCTGAGCCAAGCAAAAAGTCAAGTTTAAGAGGGTTACAATAATCAGTAATCAATACTTGTAATCACTTTTGTTATATAGCAGCAATTATAAAACATACTACATTAAAAATCAAGATAAAAACATAAAATAAAAAAGTTTGGCAACCCTCTCTCTTGTCTTTGGTTTATCCTACACTTGTCCTCCAGGGCACAGGGGGCGCTCTGCTAAGGTGGCATTAGGATTTCTTTGGCCTGTGTTACTCAGAGAGATGTGGAAATGAAGACAAACACAAGTGAGTCTTACTAACCTTGGATTTCTAAAGAAGGCCAGAGATGACCATTCTGACCTCTGAGACAAATGAAGACTCTACCAGGACCAGGTAATCCATTAGCACCGAGTCAGTAGAGGACTGGCTGCAGAACAGCACGTCAGGAGAGGACACCTGCACCTGGTCTGTTCCTTCTGTTTGCAGGTAGGAATTCATTCTCATCTTTAATATGAATGTGAAAACCTGATGTTCTTTGTTTTAGCTCAGCCCCTGGTAGGTTCTGTGGCTGTAGCTGTGCTGTGCCCAGGTCTCTGTTGCTGACTGACTCTATTTAATGCCTGTAACACATATAAATAATTGTTGTGTGATGGTGATGGGTTGTGCCCCCATGTGTTTTTATTGTGTGTACTTAGTTTCACATTAATTTGGTGCTGTTAGAGTGCTGTTTGGTGCTGTGGCATGGATTGGACAGTGTGTGAGGAAAGATGGCAGCTGTTTATGAGTTTGTATGTAATTAGAAAAGAGATACTCCTGTCTATGTTTGTTTTAATGATTATTTAACTCGCCCTGTCTGAGATTTCTAAGACACTTGTAAATGTTTTACACTCTGCTCCCAGTTTATTGTGAACGTCTACAATATCTGCGTTTAGATTGTATTGTCATATTTATCAGCAGGTTCACATAATTAATAACAAGGGAAAGTTAACTCGGAGGGAGACCCACGATAAATCTTGGTTAAGATACAAATTAAGAAAAGCTTGTGGAAGAGACTGGCTGGGAAACCTGTGGAAATCTAGGTCTGTTCAATGCAATATGCCACAGGTGGACTCCAGTGAAGTTCTAGACACATCTCAGAGCTAATGAAATCCACACCTGAGCCACAGCAGGTTTCATGATAACATAAAAAACTAGCCAAACCAAAAAAAAAAGAAGAAAAAATCAAATAAAGGCAAGAATTACATCACATACAATTACAAAAGGTCAAATTGTTTATGATGCTGTCAATCCTATTAGAGTGTATCCCTCTGGGGTCGACGCACGTGCCGGCGCGTTTTGACGCATCTTTTTCTGATAAGGCCGAAACAAACTTAAATTACTCCGTCAATTCTGATCGTGCAGATAAAAGAAGTATATATATATATATATATATAAAGGGTCTAGTTTTAGTGGTATACCATCATAATAACAACAAAACGTTGTGCTTTTTTTAAATAAAGAAAGCCGACAGGGTGCGCTCTCGGACTTTTCTGTCTCTGCCATTTCTCTTCACAGACGCGTAAATAAAACAACCAGAATCTCAGCGAATACTTGCCTCATAAAAATAAGAATTATATGGCTAGAAAGCTTGAAATGTTTTCTTTTGAGTGGAGAAGTCCGTTTTTTCCTGTCTCACCTCATTACAGGTAATGCGGTCCCGCCTTGTACACTGTTCACTGTTCACATGTAAATAATTTCAGGTGAACCAGGTAAATATGTGCACACCCCCGAGAAATGACACAAAATATCAAACTTCATCACAGAATTTACTCACTTTTTCGGCCCGTTTGGATGATGGCGCGTTACGCACGTGAAGCGGCGCTCCTTACATTCCACACAGAGACAAATAGTTTAGCTTGTCCTCAGAGTAAAAACACTGATTTTAACTCAAATGAGGATCGTTTGCTCCTCATTGTGTTGTATTGTACTGCACTAATCCGTCCCATCTACATTGACTGAAAGGCTCATTATGCGCATCTTTGTCTGGTCGTTCAGTGCGTCTTTTGTGTTCTCAGGTAAATCACATGACTATTCATCCTCAGACACACCCTCTTGCATATGACCTTTCTGGACAAAAAGTGTCTTAGAAAATTTAAATCAGTGTATTGTTTACTGTGAATGTGTGAACAAGATGACATTCACAGCACTCTGAAGTAAACACTTTAGCCTACAACATGCTGGTCTCCAAAGTCTTGTGAACCAATGTTCTGTTTGTGTTTTATGGTCTTATTTCAGTGAGTAAAAAAATTGTAGTTTTTCACTAACCATGCATAAACATTTTTTTCTCAAAAACACAATCATGTATAAACTTGCTGCTCACATATTATTGTAGCCAATTTTGTGCTGATTACAGTGTTATTAGACTTTAGACATTAATATGTTTAAAAGACACTGAAAAAAGCACAAATGTCAGGACATGTCAAAATTTGTCCAGGCCCCAAAACCCCCTCAGACCCCAGAGGGGTATTTAGATCCTTGAGCCAGGAGGAAGGAGGAGAATTAGCACCTTCAACCACTAGATGGCAGTGTTTAACAAGACTTGACTTCACTGGGCCACGGTGACTTACAAGAAATGGCTTGGTTGCATCTCAAACCAATTCAAAATGTGATAAACATACAGTTGCTGGTGTATTAGGGACAGCTAGTTAAAGCTGATACAGTCCAATACCACAGTCCTGTAATAGATCCTCCTTCATTTGGTCATGATGTTCACTTTGGGTGCTGTAGTTTGTGGTGCAGTAGAAACTGTACTGCATTATACACAGAGGTATTTCTTTTATTTGGCTTACTCTCACCAGTACAGTGGAAATGTGGTGAACAGAATAATAGGAACACTTCAATTCAAAAGCAACACAGCCTCTAACAACATAAGTTAATAGTCCTGATGAAGGAAGGATTTATGACTTTACAGGGCTGTTGAATTAGGGCTGCATTAGTTTGAGCTTAATGCTGCATCAGTTGTCGTTTGAGGATGAAGCTCTGTGATGTACCTTTACTCAGTGGACCTGCTCTCCTTTAACCCTTCTGGTCTGGTTCAGCTTCAGTTGGGGGTTTCCAGCATTACCCAGAATGCTTTAAGATAACCTCCATGGAGGACAATACAATGTGCCTGTTACAAATCCAAGTGAACCGATCAAAATAGTATGGACAAAAGAGTGAGGGTTGTAGCACTGAAGGATTAGTGAGATTCATATAGTTACTATTGAAGCTGTGTTACATCTGAGTCTGTTTTTGAATCAGTGTTGGTTCTGCAAGGGAGCAAGGGATTCTCTGCGATTGTTGAAACAGTCCCCAAAATCACATTCTTTTGTAGCTGCGTCTAAATGTGATGTCATGCTGTCTAAGCTTGGCTGGTTATCCACAGGGATAAAAATGCCACATAGGGCGCCAGCTGCTGTTTGTGGTGAAAAGTCTCTCAAAACAATTAGGAATGAAGTACAGATAAAACCAGAGGCATCTTTCCCTCTGGCACTGGCACACTGGATGATATTAAAGGCCTGTGGGTGATACACTACCATGCTTCTTTACTTCTTTGTGTCTGTCTCTGTCTGTTCATCCATCTCTGTCTCTAAATCCATGCAGTGAAAGAATGACAAACACGGAGGCCAGGGACAACAGACAGGGATGAGCTAATCCTTGTTGTGTGGAATTCCAGACATTCCAATGGGGTGTTGTTCCCGTGTGGGCTAATCGGTGAGCGCAGACGCAGCGCTCGCGCCGGGGCTTTGTGCTAGACAAACAAACAGGGGCCTTTTGGAGCCTGACAGAGTGGAAATTTGGTGTCAAACAGTCCAGTATGCACACACACGGAGGAGCTCACACCTTCCGGCCTACCTATCTAGAAACATGTATGTAGACATGCAAGGGCCTCTGGGTAACTGGGACAAAGGTGAAAAGTTCAAGGGTGAAAAATAGGAAAATGAATGGGGGGAGACAGGAGATTTAAAATAGAGAGGCGCCATGTCTTCAAACCAATACATAAGCATTTGCTCCTTAATGCTTCTGATAAAGATTTTGAACTGGCCAAATAAAATGATTTAGAGGTGTTTTGACTGTGTTTATAGGTCAATAGGTGAAGAATACAGCACGATGGGAAACCATGTGGGTAGAAAAATGAGGGGATAAAGAGATAAGTAGAGGAGGAGGAGGAGGGTAAGAGGCACTGAGGTTGACAGATGACAAGGTAAAGAAGCTCCTGTAGATGAAAGGATGAGCCAGGGGGATGGTCAGGCTGAGAGGAGACAGCGAGTCCGGAGCTAAAAATTCGAAGCTTATCGCAGGAGGAGAGAGACAGGAGGGCTTTCGAGGAAAAGCACAGTGCGCGTCGGTAGGTCCTGTTGATGAGAGTAGGAAAAGCTCTCTCAAACACAGAGGCCTCTTTGTTCCTTTGTGAGTCAGTCTAGAAAGGGCACAGCTGTAAACAGTCAAGATCAGTCCATTAGGCCCTGAGGTGCCGGAGCTCCAGTGTTGACTGTGTATCCGGAAAGAAATGGTAAGCTTGAGTCATCAATAAACAGAACAGTCAGATGAGTGTGTGAGTGTGTAAGTGTGTGAGCATGTCGGTAGGGGATAATAGGAGGCAGAGAGAAGAGGACTGCAGGGTTTAGGGGGATAATGGTGCAGAGTAGCACGGGGCAATGATCTCATGCCTCTCCCAGCTGGCAAACAAGGCCTTTTCCGTGGGTTCCTATCTCTCTGTCACTCTTCTCCTGTCTCTCCAAATCCCTCCCAACTCTTCCTCTCCCTGCCTTTCTCTCTCTCTTCTCTGTGTTTATACTGAAGAAAAATAGTTTGTGGCCATGGTGGTGGTTCTTTCCATCCCTCGCCTGTCTGAAAATGCTTCTATTCACAGCGAGTGACTATCTGTCCCTCCCTCTGACACCCGTGCACATACCGTGCACATAATCCTCTTCCAGTGTTTTAATGAACAGCCCCCTCACTTGTTTTTGACCGGACTCGGGTCAAATCACTAGGGATTGCACCATAAATGCCACGTCAATGGTAGCACAGCAATAAAAGACTGAATAGCCAAAAAAAAAAAAAAAAAACCCTGCATGAGTGACCTCTGTGTTGTCACTGGCCTTTGTCAGCTTTGTTGACCTCTGATCTGTTGTGACCCTGGCACACGCCAGGCCTGCTCCCGGCCCTCGCTCTTCCTCTAGGTTGTGTTTGTTGCCATGTTAAAACCATTTGAGTACACACCAGCAATCAGACGTATCAACAGAAAGTCCATCTGCTGGAACACAACCTGTGAACCTTGACATTTGAATGGTTGGGGTCAGGCCACGCGCGGCCGTCCAGCTGGGAAGGTTCCACGCTGCTGCTGGCTTTAGGGACTGACCAGGAACACTGAAATATCACTTTGCGGCTAGAAATTCCATCATTTTTTCTTCTTTAGCAGCCATGATCAATATCTTAAAGGAACAGTTCAACATTTATTTGCTCTATTACTAAGAGAACTTAGAATCATATCTGTCTCACATCTGTCAACAGCAAACAGCAGATCAGCTCAGCATAAGGACTCAAAACAGAGAGAAGACTCCATCTGAAGTTAACAGAACCAGTGAGGCAACCAGCAGAGAATCCAGTCATAATCAAAGCTTGTTATTTCAAAGGGTTAGGGTTGGATACCTAAAAAACCTGGATAAAGCTAATCAAAACAATATGGAAGAATAGATCTCAAGTGATAAAATCTGATTTTTTTGACATTGGGGTGAACTGATCCTTTAAATGGAGCATGTTTTTGGTGTGTCAGTCTCAACTCTGGTGATGTGTAGATGTCTTTGTTAGAGTGAAAACTCAGCTGAATCCCAGCGCTTCTGTCTTCACTGTGGGCTGGGTTTGGCTGAAAAAGAAGAATAGCACGGAAACACAATACAGAAGCTGTTTTTTTTCTGCAGAGTGTGTGTGTGTGTGTGTGTGTGTGTGTGCATGTGTGTGTGTGCGCGTGTGTGTGCGTGTGTGTGTGTGTGTGTGTGTGTGTGTGTTTGCATGCATATGACCCCCCACTGTGTGCTAATCTGATAGTGTGGAGGTGGGGGGAAGAAGCCTGTGGGTGGATGAGTGCCAGGACTTTCTTGCAGTTCCATGAGCTCTCCACTTGTCAGGTTTTGCTCGATAATCACTGATGTGTCTGTGTGTGTGTGTGTGTGTGTGTGTGTGTGTGCGTAGAGGAGTGGGTGGGGTGGGGTTGTGGGTAGGTGTGCATTTGCACAGAAACTGGCATGGCATCAGAGGGATCTGCCAACTCCCTATGCACAATGGCATTTGCTGGTACAGGCCCACTGCACCAGACCTCAGTCATATTCAATGCAACATACCAGGATCCCATCAAAGACAGATGAGAGAGAGAGAGCAAGTGTGTGTGTGTGTGTGAGAGAGAGAGAGACAGAGAGAGATAGGGTAGGGTAACTGAGAAAGAAGAATAACAAGACAAAAAGGAAGAGGAACTGGTTAATTACAGAGAGAAGAAAACAGAGACATGGGTAATAAAAGAAAATAGCTACAGTAGGAAAAGAACAATCATGGGGAAAAGATTAGTGAGAAATCAACTGGGAGAAAGAGAAAACAGCTGCGCACACATTGAGTCTATCCTGACACACTCACCACCTACTATACTCTACATCACAGTACATGGAGAAATTCAGTGCTGGTATGCACATTTGGCTCAGATATGTAGCCTGCTATGTAAGGCTGTCTCTTTACCGTCACACCTATATAGTGCTAGACTGTGAACACTGTTTTTAGACGCACAGAGATCAAGGAAACTCATTACAGCAACCAACAACTATTTCAATCTGCATGTGAGCATTGTTTTAAAATGTGAACTGCTCCTTTAAGGTTCACTTAATATGAATCAATCAATCTGATGTCGGTAAATCCACCCTGTGACTCAGTCTGAGCTCTGTCCTTACAGTATATGGGGTCATACAGTAATGTACTGGCAGAGCACCTTGGCAGCCGTCACTGTGCTGGAATGGCAGATGAACCCACTGGCATTTATGTGGTAAATGAGGGAAACAAGGGAGCACCTCAGCATTGTTCATGTGGACGGGTGTGCATTGTATAGTCTTTCATCATCACATCATATCCATATGGTTGCTCTATATTTCAACCTGCGTCCACTCACATATTAGTGCCCTGTGGGAATTTAGTTCTGCTGTAATCACGGCGGTTGTATCCCCATCCCCTCCTCCACCACCTCATGCACCTCACTACCCCCTCCAAGCCTCTAATTTATTATTGCCACCACAGGGGCCACATCTGGTCCTTAGACTGGTACTCCGAGGCGTTCGTCCCCAGGGATCACACAGCTACAACTCATACAACACATTGTGATGTATGAGTCCTGCAATGTTTCTATGTGCATTTTAAACATTTTCTGTTTACTGTGTTGGCTCGAACGCGGCAACCACCTGGTACCCACGTATGGCTTAAACAAACCAGATTTCCAATGGTGTCAGTCCCCTCAGAGCACACTGTGATGTCCCTCTTGGTGAAAGCTCTCAGACCAGCCCTGAGGGTGAATGCCCTGTAATTATACTACAATACCCAGGGGGGCACAGGCCTAGCCTATTATTGCAGGAGCATATATGGACTGTGGGTTATTGCCATTTTGGAGTGGTGGAGGTTTGGGAGGAGGGGTATCTGAGGTCACACATCAACACCTTCAGCCAAGAGATGCTGAGGTGGTGATTTTCAGTAGCAATGAACATGTTATATGTATTTGATTTTTCACTTTTCCACTCACCCCATAGTAAAAAGGTGCACAGGGCCAGAGCAAAGCCCATGTCAGTCTGTCGTACTCTACATCACATGTAGGTTGCATTAATGAGAGAGAGACATTCCTGTTCACTGTCCAACAAATTTGTGTTTAAACAAATTTGTTGGAGATCGACAATGTTTCAGTCTGAGACCTTCTTCTTGCTGTTAATCAGATAAACAACCCTGTCTCAGAAATTGTTTCTACATGTGCAACTGCAGCAGCAAACATGTTTTTCAGGAAAATAAATTGTGACCGCGATATGTTTTTTATTACCTAAATAAAGTTATGGTGTTAATTTACATATTTGACAAGTCACAACTGTGTTGATACTGAACACATCTGTAAAATGTGCCAGACAAACATATTTCTTTTCTGCCAAAATATCTAATCCTGCAGTTCAATATCCACATTGTTAAACTTTTTATGGTTCTGTTCAGACTCTCTCAGCACTTGGTTAAAGTTAAGGGAAGATCATGGTTCACAGTGACTTAAGAAACAACTTTGTTTATTTACATTTAAACAAAACCACCATCTTTTCCTAACCCTAACCTTAACCAAAGTGCTGTTGGTGCCTAAACCACAGATGTGGATGTGTGCTTTGTACACCTGCCATGTGCCCCAACCACCTGCTGCTAATAAATATAGCACTTATTTCATTCAGAAAAGTATGTTTTGTGGATGGAATCCAACCAACCATAATCTTTTCCACACAACATATTTGCTGTTGGAGTTTAGTTGTACAGTATAGAAACATTTTCCAGGAGACAGGCTTGTAATAAATAAGCAACATCCTTGAGTACAGAAACGCACCACAGATTGTTTAGTAATAACTGGTGAACTGCTTGGTTTACCATATCCCTCGTGCAGACATCATGAGTGAATACTTTGTAAGGGCACATGGAGGCCCTTTGGGATGATCTCCTGACATGCTCATCATTCAAGTGTTCCATTTTTAAAATTCAGCCATAGTGACAGCCACATGTCAATAATGGATGAATAGCTGCGCTTTAATGGAACACACGTGTGCGCGTACACCCACTTGTCTGCACGCTCCTGCAGCTGGGCTAACTACTTCAAAGCTGATCCACAATTCAGCCAGTTGTCAATCACTAGCTGGGACTAGCTGGGTCTCCTTCTGCTGCTGGAACAATATGTCAAGACACAAAGAGCCAGACACTTTCTACTACTCTTACTTCCCCATTCCCTTTATTCACTCGTCTTTATTTTCTCTCAACCTTCTCTTCATTTCTACCGGTCCTCTCCTCATCCCCCTCTCTTTGCTGTGTGGCAGGAGCTAATTTTCCATTTTTAAATTTACAGTAAGTGCGTGTTTGTCGATGTGCTTCTGTGTGCTGGAGTCACACGCCTACCTCACACACACACAGCTGCACAGACTCACTGTGCAAGGAGCACACATTAGTGCTTTAAGTACTGTGACTGATTTTGTACCAGTGTTTTGCTTCAGTGCGCTTTTCTGATAAGCATACAGAGGCATGCGTGCATCATTTACAGTTGCAAAGCGTGTGAAGGTAATTAGGGGGTAGGCCTCCTGTTCATTGAAGGAGATAGTGGCACATGCTGGCACACACACGCACAGGATTTGTTTTCACTGTGGAATAAAGGGGACACTCCCCAGAGGAGCCTGAAAAAAGCGGGAGAGGTGGAGATGCAGCGAAGACAGGAGGGTGGGGCAGTTTGCATGGTTGAGTATGGGATTAGGTTGGGGGGTGGGAGGGTCAGGAGTCAAAGCAGATGGCAGACTGCACCGCTGCCCCTCCCCCTACTACTCTTTCTCTCCTCACCCCTTCCTCCGTCCTCCTCCTCCTCCTCCCCGTGGCGGCTCAGTGGGTTATGGAGTAGGGGCAATTACCGACAGAGCAGGGAGGAGGCACCCATTCACCTCCATCCAAGTGTGTGTGTGCTTCAGGCAAGCTGCATCCCTCAGGGCCTAAAGTGCATGCACACACTTATCCCACCTCACAGCTTCTTTAGGGAGGAGAGGTGCAAAGAGGCTCGACACCTGTCAATCCAAAACCCACTTTTTAAATACTGAAGCACACACATAGAGCCAGTTTTATGCTTTTGCCTCACCACATGTATACAAATATATGCTCTGTTGTTTGGAGACATTCGCATGTATTTGCACTTATGCAAACGTTAACGAGTCGATTGAACTCACCCTCCGCCTCCCAACAGGAAGTTGGATCACCTGACTTGGGAGACACTTGGGAGATGTGCACGTCAGGCTGTCTGCAACCTTGAGCAGCAAGTATGTCCAGCTGTAGCCTCGCAGATGTGCAACCCATGCCCCTTATAAACCATACCCACTGGTGCACTACAGTGGCTGAGGAAGACCAAAGACCAAAGTGAAGCCAAAAAAAACAATTGACAATATTTGTTATCAATACAGTTTGTAATGAATAAGTGCTAGGGTTGGGTTTTAGGGTTAGGGTCAGGTGTGTTTTGTGGGTTAGGGTTTAGGGTTAGGTCAGTTTTGTAGGGGATTGATTTGCACTGTCTGCATTGCTTCAGCTGGATCCTTCTCTTCAGCAACCTACATTTACCCATAAACCCCTTCACTGTATAGGTATGTGTTGTCGCTTATGTGTAGTTACGGAGAAGCATAATTCCACCCTAACCTTTTGATTTGCATGCACACACAGACACAAGCACCGCTCAGTGCAGAACAAGTGCCTCAATCAGTGAGACATTCATTTATTAAATTCAAGATATTGCCTCTGAGGATAACATTAGCTTAGAATTTCCAGGCTTGAAAAGGACCAATAATAATCCTACTATTGTAGCAATCAATTGCAAAAGCAGTATTTTCCACCTTGCTTCCCTCCCTCCCATCTTCCCCCTCCCCCCTTCACCTCCTCCTCCTCCCCCCCCTCCGAGCAGTGCGGCCCGTCATGTACAGCCTATGATTAGAATAATAAGACTAATTAAATCCATAACGCTGAGGCTCTCAAGCACAGCAGTACTGTATGTGCCCACTCCTCCGCTACTGTTGTCTATCGCTCAAACTGGGCTCCACACATGACAGTGGGTTACTGTGGAAAGCCCTTTTAAAACATAAACAAACCATTATAAATGCTCAGCTGTTGAACAGAGCTCTCTGGCCCTCACAAACAGGCAGCATGTATAGACTTTCCATTTAAGGCTGCGTCCAGGAGCGAGAGACTCCTGAAAGAGCCAAGAGACGGAACAGTAACACTGTGTATAAATAGAGAGCGAGTGAGTTGTAAAAGCCAGGAGAGAGAATAGTAATATTGTGTACTGAGAGAGAGTGGGTGAGACTAAAAGCTAAGACAGAGTAATAACAGTGTATAAACCCAAGAGAGACAAGGACCAGTGGTCTACGTAAGAACTGTGCTTACATATAATTTGAGTTACTCCACTTGATTTTATCCTGTGACTTCACTGCATCTCAAAGCCACATATTGTACTTTTTACTCAATTAAATACATTTTAGTGATTCCCAAATCCTCTGCAGAATAAAGGCTGTCATGCTACAAAAAAAAAAACAGCTGTCAGATGAGCAAGCAGGATTTGAAACCCCCTCCCCTCACATCAGCACATCTACAGTACTTCCATGCAACTAGACAGATGTGCAGAAGTGAGAAAGCAGACAGGAAGTGGATGATTTTTTTCCCCCGAGCTTCATGAAAACAGGGATGGCTTTCTCCATTCTTGCAAAAGCTGTCAACACACATCACACGTGTGTTGACAGCTTTGTTCACCAAACTATGGTGAACTATGTTCACCAAAATACGTCAGTACAGTTCTTCATGGTGGGCCTGATTGTGCAAATTCTGACTTTAGTCTGGAGCTGTACCAGTATGACCCAACCACCCCAGGCCTGCTGTTCTGAGATACAAAACAGATGATCACCTTATAAAATATAACACTGCTATAGCTCTACATTAACCAGCTACACTGTTTAATGTTGCATTTGTTGCAATAATACAGTTTTGTAAAATCTAACAAACAAATGGCCTGTACTGCAAAGCTTTTAATCATTTACATCATGTTGATAATGCGTCTTTTCCTGAACTTAACGTTGTTGCAATGCTCCTTTTTCTCACGTAAATCACCTGAATAGTTCTTTCAGCCCTGACAGAGATCTAGACGGTCAGGGAGACAGACGGGGAGACAGACTTGAAGTCCTGAGCTCCAGGTTACAGAGGACTCTTTCTGCAGAAAGAGAAAAGCTCGCCTTTCCTCCTTTCTGTACCTTGTTCCCTGTTCGGGAGAGTTTACGTTTTCTATTAGCCATGTGGTACTGACGGCGGCAACTCAGGGGATCCCCTACCTGATATAAGACATACACACACACGCGCGCACACACACACAGTGGAGTTTTGTCAGCGTTGCAGACTGTCTGTCTCCTTGTCGATCCAGTGGTGACTGTAACTAGGTGTAATGGCCAGCCTGTGGTTAGTAACTCTATGGGCCTATTCACAAGCCCCCCCACCCCTTCTACACACACACAGACACCACACACATACACACTGTGTTTACAGTGGTGTATTTGGACTGAGCTGCTAATTGAAACATATTTCTTTTTCCATCCAAAAGAGTAAAGGGCATCCCTATTTTCCCAGCGTGAAGGCATGGTGTGTGTGCCGCTGTGTGTGCGCGTGTGTGCGTGTGCGTGTGTGTGTGTGTGTGTGTGTGTGTGTGGAATAACTCAACTGCTGGGTCCACTTTGGCTTGGGGCCAAAAGCATTACCATACAAATCCAAGTGGCACTACACCCACATTCTCAGCCAAGTCATTTGGGGTATATTGCACTCAGTGACACACACACACACACACACACACACACACACACACACAGGTACAAATTCAAGACGCTCTGCGATACATGACCAGAAACCTAAAATGGACTATGGATTATTCTTCCTAGAAAGTAAACATTTATGTGAGCGCTCATACTTATTCCATGTACATAACCATCTGTGAAATATCTTAACAAAACAGTCTTCTTCTTTGGTGAATATTTGGTAACTGTCCATGCTTTTTGTTTTACCAAAATGTTGCACATTGTCTTTTTTAGTTTAATAACCATAACCATAACCTTTCCCTATGTCAGTACGCTCATCTTTCTAATGTTTCATGAGAGGGTTCTTAGGATAACTCAGTTCCCCTTTTTCTACCATGAGAACTTGTCTCCATTGAAATCCACAGCAACAAATAAGAATTTAGGCTAACAACAGCTGCAGGTCTTTGTGAGCGGTTAAATGTTAAAAGAGCAGCTTTGATACTCTACACTTTAAGCTGCTTGCAGACAATAGGATGTTTTCAGCTGTTGACTCCTTTGACACAGTGTGGCAGCTTTATGGCCTCCGATGGCGACAGCTATAGTCAAGATAGCGTCATCTGCTCTTGTGCGCCTGCTGTTGCTTAAATTGCTTAAACTGTTAAATATTTCCAGTTCAGTGCCCCTCTACGATGAATGACGAGCCCAGTCTCCCCTTGGTGTTACTTCCACAGTGGAAGATTCTGGACCTCACGTTTTCCCTGACGTTAACTATATGTCATAGAAAGCGAGAATTTTAGAAACACTGCCAGTGGCACAGTGCTTTTGCTTAATTTTAATCATGATCAGTGCTTCATTCGTGGAACACGATGCAGATGCACCCAGCAGATCCCGAGGTTAGAGCCTGTTTTCCTGTGAGCATCATTACGCAAGTTGGTGCTGTTGAGGGAGCGCTGCTGTGTCAGACCTCACACCAGGCAAGATTAATGCAGTGAAGATAATTAGAACAAAGCCTGGATATTTCAGAGTAGATTAGCAGAAGGATCTAGTAAAAAAGTAAATTAAATTAGCCAAATGCTTCTATTGCTTTGCATTTCAAATGGCTATTTTTTAATTTCTGGTAAAGAATTTGAAACTTCAGCGGAAGAGGATGATAGCCCACTTCAGATAATGTGGAATTTAGAGAGAAAAATAAGTGTTTCCTGTTGTTTTTTATGTTCTTTTCTGTACAAATGCAGATTTTCTTTTACAAAAAGTACTGCCTGTCTGTTCAATAGTATTAATATGTCGGATATTATACACACATACCTATCTCTTCATGTTTCATGCCTTTATCTTCCCTGTTGGAAAAATTAAGAGAATGTTTTACCCTCAAGTGACCTAATCCACCTTACTCTAGTATAATGGAATCACTGCAGAAAAAGGCCTATTGTGCAAACATAATGTTGTTTTCAGTGAGAACACTTTGCTCTAACCTTGACTTCTTGATAAAGACACTTAGTATCAAAACCCAGATGTCTTGCAGTGGGAAATTGCCTCCCCTTTCTGGTCACATGACATTATTTTGTATCATACCATTATAAATGATGTGCTTGGCTGCTACCAGCCAGTGAGTCTCATGCTGTACTAAGGTGCTGTATGACCGTTACTCCTTGCAAGTAAAACTCTTATGAAATCTTGCCTGAGTTCGTCCTCTGAGTCTATTTCTTAAAGAATTTACCCAACATTCCCCCATCCTTCTGTTCATCAACGTGTCACCAATGGTGTCAGTCGAGGAGAAATGCAAATGCTTTCCTCCTCTGCCTCAGCAGCCTCCCTGATGACCCCGGTCACGCTCCTCCAGCTGAAAAAGTGTCTGTCTTCCAATTCACGCCGAGAGACCACCGTCACTTACAGCAGCCCCAAGTTCTGTTCTAAAGGGGATTAAAGGGATAAAAGGGAAAAGTCAAGCAATGAAATGCTATTAAAAGGTTTCTGTAAGTCACTTCAGCTACATCTGTTTTCCAGCTCACCTTGCATCATGTCAACTGGATTAGATGAGATTTGATTAAGAAGGTGTGTGCATGTTCTCCACAGTGCCCAGGGGGTGAGATAAGAGGAATATTGGCAGTCATTTTTAGTTTTAGTAGGAAAGGGGAAATTAAACCTTCCTCTCCTCAATATGAAGCCTGGATTTGTATGGAAATAGGCTGTGGGGGGGAAGTCGTCCTAAGGTGAAAGGACAGTGGGTGTGAACGTTTAAATTTGCACTGCAGAGGTAGATGTTCGGGGCGTTGCAGGGGAAAACCGAGTTGTGATTTAGGGACCTCTCACTGTAGAAGCTAGAAAAAAGCAGCATTTACTAATCCAAGTCTTGTTTCATTAACTTACGACTTCTCAAGTTTGCTTTTAATGATGTTGTGGTTCCGTTGTTGGATGACACACATTCTCTTGTGAATTAAAAGCAGCCTTAGGAGAGGAATGCTCGATTCGATTCACAAATGGCAGACAGTGAGAAAAACAAAAAAAGAGAGAGAGAACTCTGTGTCCTTCACAGTGACCGGAGAAGAGCTGATAATCCAGTTTATGGTGATCTAAAGTGCAAAAATGTTCTAACCTCAGCATAGGAAGCCGTCCTTCCAAGAAACAGCTGTATCCATCTTCAGCCAATACCCAGTAAGCCCATACAGTATGTTTTTGTTGAAGTGACATGGGTCTACAGTGGCTGTCAGAATCCTGACTTGTCTGTCTGGAGGAACCAGGCGGTCATGACTAGCTTTCCACAATTTAATCACATACATATTTGTTTTAACCCTGTGTAGTCATATAGTTTTTTGACTATATGATACATTCACGTCAGATTTGAAAAACCTTTTATATTCGCAAATGAAAGGAGCTTAACAACGATGCCATTCTCATGGTCTGAAAACCACCGGCATAGTAACAGGAATACAATCTATTTAGTCTGAGCTGTTTGCATTTGGTTTCTCTTAAACTGCCACAAATATGTAACATTAAACAGTAATGGTGCTGCTCATCTGGTATCGCTAGAAGTTTAGCCACATCATGTTGTGGTGTATTTTGCATAACAAGAAAAAAATGGTAGATAGGAGCTGGTTCATCTTGGACGATTTTACTAATATTTAGCTAAAAGTGTCACCGTCTCACAGTCTTATATCACCTGGTTGTGTTGTTTGTAGACACAAGCCTCATACAGACACTCACATTCACAACTAAAATGGTAAAGTCATGACCTGACCCCCCCCAACACACACACACACACACACACCAAAACCTGCACCTCAACACACTGATTGTTGACAAAACAGTTTTACCACAAGGTCCATTTAGCTTTCAAAAGCTTCTGAGGAGCCTTAAAGTGCTCTGTGATTAAACTGTTGTGTCAACCATTGTTTCCAAGCTCAACTTTCAGTCTCAGTCGTACCATAATACGTTGTACCTTGTCCCATGGATTTCCATGAATTCTTTTTTTTATTTCCTACAGCAGGTAGTAGAACCATTTGTTGGAGCTCTATTCGCAGTATTCTGTTATATGACTGTAACGTATTCCTGTCAGCCAATCCGAAACGAGCGTCTCTAATTATTACACATTTGGCATTATGTAGCATGAACAACCAGACGCAGCTATTTTCTCCTGGAGACTCAGACATTTGGCGCCACAAATCAGCTGAAGTGAGGGCACCAACACTTCATTTGGCATCAGCTCGTCATTGTGTTTGCATTCTTGAATGTCCACAGTGTGAGTGTATATACACTCAATGTTCCTGCAGCTTTCCAATGCAAAAAAAAGGAGCCATCTGTAGCCATTGTCTTAGTTGGGGGATAAGCTGAAGCCGATCCCATCCTCTCAGGACTGATCTGTGGTTGGCCTGCATAATCCTATTAGGAGTGGGTGATTTCTTCAGATCCAACCAGGGATACGGAAAGCAGAAAAGCAGATAAACCCGAGCTTTGGGACAAAGAGCCACATGACAGTTTTACTCTATTAGGAGACACCTGCTTTTGTGAAAATCAAGGACTCACTGTTAATTGTTACTGATGGTTATGAATGCCTCTGGAGGTTTCTGGCTTTGGTTTTTGATTTGTTTTTTTTTTTTTTTGTTGTTGTTTTTTTTTGTATGGATTGGGTGACATTTTGTTAAAAAATATAGTATCTTGCCCAGTACCCTGTCTCTTGCCCACTGCCAGCTGGGATTGACTCCAGCCCCTATGTGACCCTGAATTGGACTACGTGGTATAGAGAAGGAATGCATGAACAATTAAATATTAACAATGGGTCAAACAAATATGTGTAATGTGAAAGCAATTGGTTGTTGTGACGAGCTCACTCATCCACCAGCTGTGCAGTTCACCTCAGCTCAAAGTGCCATTTTGGCGTCTTTCAGCTCATTGTTTTGGTTTTGGAGCCTGCAGCTTTAATGTTCTGCTCTAATCAGCCTTGTTTCCAACTGCAGGAGGAGGCTGTTTTTTTGGTGAAAAACTGCACACTACCTGCTAGAACCAGACTGCATACAGCACCTTGCATTCATCTGGTGTCCATGTCAGTACTGTTTTAAACATCTGACACTTTTTAGAAAATACTAGTATAAACATACATCACGAAATAGTGCTAAATAGTTTTCCTAGCGTTTTTTAATAAACACTATGCATTGTGCTATATGAATGATTTATATTACCAGAACCTCACAGTACTTCTCCATAGCATGGTGGTTGGGATTTCTCCCCTTCAACATCTGTTTTTTATTAAACCTAAGGATTTTCCTATTAGTGATAGAGCTGTTAATATTTCTGCAAACACTTAAAGTTAGTTTTACTAATAATGAGTTGTGAAAGCCAACAAAACTTTCCCAAACTCATCAAATAATTGTGGACAGAGTGAAAATTTACGTCGCTCAGCGATTTCTGGAAAGAGGCTCGAAAGTGTTTTGGCACATGATCCGAGTGAAAGAGCCTGTTCTCTGAAAAAACAAAGCCAGTGAACCATGTGAGAGGCCGACTTTTGACAGCTGCATGTGAAGCGGTGTGTTTGTGGGAAGAGAGCAGTACGCTGGTGTATGGGTGAGCGGGTGCACATGCATGCAGGTCTGTTATTGTTTTGATCTGACTTTGGCGTTACGTGACTCTTCTTGTGCGTGCATGGAGTTTCTGTCACATGCTGCTCCTCGTACACACTCTGTCTCTTGCTCTTATTTCATAACACACACACACCCTGGGGTTTCAGCTGCTGTCTGTAGGCAGGGAGTAAATGGGAGAAGATGAGAAGATCATAATAGTGGAATTAATAACAAATAGTTCTGGCTGAAGGCAGGGTGGCTGTTCTGGGAACAGACTGGTATGTGCCTCCTGAAGAAATATTTACCACACAGTAGGATGCCAGCCAGCGTGCACACACACACACACACACACACATAAACACAGACACACACACACCTGCACATTCTCTGAACCTTTGTAAGATCATCACACCGTATTTTCACTTCTAAGTGGAAAATGACATTAGGGGCTTGTGAGTGTGTATAGTCTTGCACTCTGCATTTGTGTTCCTCTCTTTTTCCTGCTGCTACCTCTGCAGTCAGATATTTACAATATTAACAACACAAGCTTATTTGCTTCATTCATATCACTCTTTTCATCTAACTCTTAAAAAAACAAGTAATGTTTTACATATATTTCACAGAAAAAAATGGTACATGTCCTATTTACACCTCTGTCAAACAGTAATACTTTATTTTGCTTAACATTATTATTTTCTGTTCATAACAAATAAATTAACAGAATTATGATGTAAATGTGTCAGCTTTAGTCAAACGGTACATTTCATGCAGTCCCTGGGCAGGCTGATATTATCCATTAAACACAAAGAAGCAGGCAAAGCAACATAAAAGCCACATGTGGGCGGATGTCATATAAAAGATAGGACACCTAGTTAAAGTTCTGCAGAACAGACACCTACAAGCACATGTGACAGAACTTTACAACAACAGACGAGTAAAACAACATGTGACGCCTAAGAATAATCACTGTTAAAAAAAAAAAAAAAAGATGTAGCTCCTCTCCTATGCCAATAGTGGTTGTGTTTCTTAGAACTCCTTCGCATGTTGGAGGGCTGGGGTTTCCCATTTTTCCACGTACATTTCACTCTTTCCACAATCTGCCCCTGCAAGAAAAACTCAAAAAACACAAACTGGAATGGAGACTAGTAGAAGTGATTTAATCACTTTTTCCTTTGTGCATGGTCTGTACACTAACATTTCAAAAGAACAGCATGACATTTTGGAAAAATGTGCTTATTTGCTTTCTTACTGAGGGTGAGATAAGAAGATCAGTACCTCTCTCATGGCATTAAATTTGAGGCTACAGCCAGTTAACATGTCAGCATACCAAAACCTTTAAAACAAACTAATTACATGTTTATCTCATTGTGCAAAAACTACAGAGGCAGGTTATGTGCCTCTGTCAGCCTGTGTGCCAGGAGCAGTGACTTAGTGGAGTCAAACTGCTGTAAACTTATTGATGATGAATTACTTTTCTACATGCAACAACCTTAAGGTCACAATTGTGCCAAAGCTGTGCTGATACTGAGCTTCAGTTTCACAAATGGTCAAGATCAAGTTTCCCTTTGATGCTGTATCTTTGTACAAACCGCACAAAGTGAGCTTCTCAGGGGCTCTGTGGATCTCACTCAGCACACAAAATGCCAAACACAATTTAGGAAAATACTTTTTAAATAACCAAAACTGGAGGTGGGAGAACTGCTGGGAGCCATGTGACTGCAGTGTGCTGGAGTGTGGAACTTGGCTCTGGTACCATCACTGTCCCGGCACACTGAGCTTCCAGGCAGTTGGATGGGAGGTGCACCTCCACGTGAGGTACCACACACATGCATGTTAGAATGCACACACACACACACACACTCACTCACAGAGTCTACTCACAGCTTACACGTAGTTATCCTGTTCACAGTAGTATCTCCATACACACTGTTAAGCACCAGTACACAACACACATGCATGACACATACACAAGCACTGAGAAAATACAAATAATCCCTGTGTATATTATATGAGAATATCTGCCTCACATATACATGTACTGAATAAATTACAAATGGCCTATAAATAAACATTCTAGCGCCTTTTAAAACGTATATGTCTGTGATAGCTAGGATGCGGGAAATTCAGCTGGGGGATAATGACTCAGTCAATGGCAACCTAAGTCATACAACCCACCATGCAGGCAACCATCATCTCACCAGGGTAATAGAGCCAGGTAATGTTGTGGGTTCCATGCCTGAGAGGAACTATAGAGTCTCATTGTTTGCATCCCATCGAATACAAATAGCTTCATCAACTCAGCATGTCAGCGCGTGTAATGACTGCTCGTATGTTTGTGTGTGCTCGATGTATGGACGTGCAGACAGATGGGTTGGCCGTCAGAAGAGCTGATTGACAGAAGCACAAATAAACTAACACAAGCACACACACGCACACACACAACCCCTGAGAGTGTTTGATTGACTGACAGGTGTCTAGAGGGGGTCTTTGTATTCAGTGCTCTCTGCTGCAGCTGTCACTTCCAAGCTACTTAGCACACCGAGGCACGCGTGCTAATACACATGAGCAAAAATACAAACACATTTAGATGCACACATGTATACATGGAGGCTGTTAATGCATACTGATGTGTATTTTCTCACTTTCATAAATGCACATACAATTATTTGTGGTCAATGCATATTGCAACAGGTTCAAGTGTGCCATTGGCCTTATCAATACAATTATGAAATGCTTCCACCTTATCACCTCTCATACACAGATCCAGTGTCACAGCAGCTTAACTAAATGGGCTAGATCTCATCCGTATCTGTAGAATAAACACAGTAGATGGGTGTTCTATTCATACACAATGTCATAATATGTTATAAATGGACATTTTCACCTTTTAGGTTTTGGATAGCTTACTGGAAATCTGTAAATTTGCTGTTTCGAGGTAAATCTGTATGCATCACATACCCTTGCATTGCATTGGCCCAGGTGTTTGTTTGTTTTTTTTTTTTACCACACACCACCTTTGAAAGACAGCTCTGACAGCTAACATGATGTATATTCAAGTGAGAAACAGCAGCTAGTCGCACCCATCATGCTAAAACAGGCTACACACAACATTAGCTCCACAGGTAGAGATATGCATGAGTCTAGGGCAGGGAGCGATGGAAAAGCGATGAATAAATTGATTAATGGATGGGAGGATGGTTGACCTTCAGCCTGCCAGTAGACTGACCAATAGCAGTCGTAAACAATATCCTTTTTAGCTTCTGGCTTTGTAAAATCCAGATACTTTAAGGTATTTGTATGTGTACATGCATGTGAAGAGGCTGAGTAACCATGGAAACCCAAGATGACCCCTGATTCTCATGGTAGCTGATGTCCTTACATGACTAGATTAATGTCTTTAGGACATGGGTCTGTGTTCATGCATTCAATTATTTCTGGAATCTGGAGGATTAAAAATGAATAGAAATAGTTTCATATTTCAGGAAATATGTTTTTTGACTTTCTTACTAAGTGAGAGATGAGAAGATCGAAACTACTCTCGTATTAAATATGAAGCTCCAGCTGAATGTTGCTCCAGGCAATAGGGGAAGGTGAAAAGCCTGGCTCTGTCCAGAAGTAACACATTTTTTCTGTTAAGTACTAAAAATTTGAGTTCGGGTAAATATGCTACCAGCCGGGCTGACATTTCATTCAGCGTACACTGGTATTAATCTGCTCAGCACACACACAACACGTGTATTTTCTGTCTCTTTAAAATTTACTGTCCAAATGGCTCATGTAATTGTGCTTTGGAGGCCACATGCTGCGCTCTGTGTTTTGAGCCTCTTGATGAGTATTTATGGTATTTTCAGTGCAGTCTACAACGTCTTCGCTATCTTTTTTATATTTTTGCTTTTATTCTTAAAAAACAATTCGTTATTATCTTCTGACCTGCCTTTGGTGTGTTCTCACATCTTTTAGGCTATTATTTAAATTGACATACAGTAAATGTGAACCATCTCGTTACATGTGGCAGCTGATGTACAGTCTTCTCCCTGTCTCTGTGGCAGACCAGTGGTTGAGAATTATACGCTTCCACTAAGTGACAGACTGTGGCTGGTCTGCTCGGCAGGAGGAAGAGCAGAGATGGACACTCATATATCACTGCCTGCCAGCCGCACCGCAGGAGTCGTCTGCTGTAATGGGCTTGGGCCACACACACACACACACACACACACACGCACACGTTGGAAAGGAGCCTGTCCACATGCACTCGATCCACGCAAGGCCGGCGTGTGCTTATGTGCAAGGCCGAAACACACGCAAACATGATACATGTAATTACGCACAAAGGTTGCATGCTATATATGGAAGTCTGCAGAATGCATGCATCTTTGAGACACACACACACACACACACACACACACACACGTAAATGTACACACTCCACAGGGGCTGTCTAGCGTAATACGACTCAGTCACGCTATACTGTAGCTACCACAGTGTTCGGATTAGTGCTGGCTCATACAGATGGATCACAGTCTTAACTGAAATGACTTAGACTTAGATGTGGAATATTAAGATGGCCTTATATGGACATCAAACCCGGCTCATGCCACTGAGCTAATGGACCCAACCAGAGGTAAAGCCATCAGCGGAGTCAGTTGAGCTTCATATATATTTGATCTTTGCACAAAGCAGTCGGCTCATATTTTTACTGCAAAATAGAGCAGCATCATTTTAAATGCATGCTTTGATTTACTTGTTGCCTCACTCACTCCTTTCATTAACCAGGATTACAAGATAATATATGTTTGTCTGAAAGTGTCTAAAATACATGTCCCTTTTTATGCACCACCACTGTTTTTTTGCACCAGAAAAAACAGCAGTAATGCTCTTGTGTTTGCTATACCCAGTAGGCCTTTACACTGTACATCAAAGACAGATCCTGAGATGTGTGTATGCTCTTTTATGTTTGTGTCATTTATAGAATCACGTCTTCTTTCATGGGGACATAATGCCATTACTGTGCGCTGCATATTCCTTTATGCACGCATTCACTCACGCAAAAGGACGCCACGCTTTTCTCTCCACAATTTCAGGTGTAATTAATTTTTATGTAACCTTTGCCCAACAAGCCAGACCCATTCAAGTACAAGTTCTTATCTGAAACGACAGCCTGGTAGGCGTAGTAGTAGGCATAGATGCATAGAGGCATGGAGATGAGGATTTGGTTGAGAGGGAGAGAGAGAGAGAGATGGATAGGAAAAAAAAAAGGAAGAGGAGGAGGGGCATGGTGACCACAACACTGGTGAAATGTCACCAACGTGCATGGCTGTGGCAGTGGAGTTGTAGGGTACTGCTGTGAATCAGGATGAGGCAATGTGGCATGTCAGAGGGAACAATGTGAATATCGAGCCATTTTATAAGCACAAATTATTGTTTCAGTTCGACTGTGGGAAAACACATCAGCTGCAATGAACACCTTCCTGGTGTTGGATTAGACGGGCGGTGTCTGCCGTGCAGAGATTGTGCACCTGATAATGCTGTGTTTGGGGGAACATGTACAGTATGTGAGGCCCCTGATGGTTGCTTGACTATAATAATCTTACTCTGAAATGTTGTTGGCTGTGATGCATTCATGTGTCAGTGCAGCAGCTTTTGATCTGAACTCCACGACTGACAGGAAAACAGCACCTACATTGTGAAGCCACTGACAGAAACACAATCTGACACGTTTGAAATAATAGTGACGGCACTTGTGAGGAACAATAGCTCTGATGTTCTACTGTACAGTTCGGCACATAAATTAGGAGAACGGCTCAGGTATGAGCTCTGATGAGACAAAGGAACATAAAAGTAAATGGCAGCATCACATGTACAGATTATTTAAGTGAGCACTGACACGTGTAAAGGTTCGTCTGTCTGGAGTGTGCAGTGTCTCTTGTCTGCCTCTCTCCTATAACATTCCCTGTGCATGTTATATCTGTCCTTGTGTGCAAGATGTGTCAGGGACAGAGTTCACACTGCAGTGATACTGTCTATCCCCTCTCCAACATCCCCCTCTCCCATCTCCATCTCTCTCGCTCATTTAATTTTTCTTTTTTCCCCTCTTCAAATCTGTTTTCCCTCTGCTCCAATGATCTCTGTATTTCTGTGTGGATGCAAGGCCTGGCTCTCTCTCTTTGCAGGCTGATATATTGTCTGTATGTTTTGTGCCACATATTCTAGTCTTCTCTTAGATAGGCTGCCTGTCCCTGCATGTTTGAAATGGGGTTGTAGTGTTTCACAAATAGAGTTTGGTCAAATTGGTCAGCTTGAAAGCTTACTTTTGGAAATGTAGCATTTTATGCTGCATCCATCTACAAATGCATTACAATAAATGCAGGTTTGCCAGCATCTGTGTGTCCACCTCTTCTATTCCTGCTGTTCTCTCTCCATCCCCTCATTTGACCTGTTTCTCTTCCCCTTGTCCTCTTCTCTGCTATCAGTCACTCTCTGTCTCTCTGTCTCATTCTCTCCATGTAGCACACCCTCCAACACTGTAACTGTGCATGTCGTTTCCCTCTATCTGTGTTTGTGTGCGTGTGTGTGTGCGTGCGTGCGTGCGTGTGTGTGTGTGTGTGTGTGCGTGTGCGTGTGTGTGTGTTTGTGGTTGGCTAAGAATCCTCTCAAACCTCATGCAGGTATAGAAATCACCAAAAAGCAGAGGTTTCTTTTGTCTTGAATGTGTGTATATATGTATCAATACACACATTACTGTGTTTATGTGTGTGTGTCAGGAGTAGGTTAGTGGCTGTGTGTGTGTGTGTGTGTGTGTGTGTGTGTGTGTGTGTGTGTGTGTGTGTGTGTGTGTGTGGCCAAGGAGAGGAACAGACAGTGCAAACGTGACTGGAGTGTCAGGAACAGAGAGATCAGACTACTGCGCCATCCATCCCTCTTTCCCTTTGTCTCTCCCCTCCTTCCCATCTTGCATCCTTCCCTCCTTTTTCCTCCTCTTTTCCTTGTTTTTCCCTTCCCTTACTCCCTCTTATCTCTTTTCTTCATCCCTTCTTTTCCTCTCATCTTTTTTCTTCTCTTCCTCCACTTCCTCTGCCTCCGCTTTACCATCCTTGCTCATCCTCTCTTGCTCTTCTCCCGACTCAGTCCACCTCCCTTTTTGTCTCCCCCTGTCTCTCTCTGTCTGAGGCGACCCACTCAGACGCCGATGAATAATTCAGACTGTGTTGCACTGCAGGTTTTCCCCTTCTCCACCCACGCGCACCTCCCCTCCTCTCCTCTCTCTCGCCTTTCCTCCTCTGCATCATCCCTCCTTGCTCACTTCTTACCTATAGAATCAGGAACACTCTTTTGAAAATTTCCCCCCTTTTAGCCTCCAGTTCTCTTGAGTCTGTGTTTGATGCTAATTTTAGATAACTGATGGAAATATTTTGGCTTGTTTGAGTGTTTGTCATCTAAAAAAAAAGAGAGAAATAGGCAGAGATCCCCCCACCCAGTGTTTAGTATTCTGCAGCTCTTTCTGCAGGGGGATTCTGGGTGTCTCTCTCTCTTTCACACACTCCACAGCAGGGCTCTCCCACTCCACCCCTCCCAAACCTCAAAACACACACACACACCTTCATCAGCATCACCCATCTCACTCCTTCTCCATCTTCTTCTCCAGCTATCTATTTTCTGTTACTATGATTTGCGATGAGGCGAGGCAAGGGAGAGCTCAAGAGGTGTGAGGAGGAGATGAGGTGAAAGGACGATGAGCGAGTGCAGGAAGGAGTGAGTCACGGTCGGTCGGGAACAACGTGATGACCGCCGGGCAACCAGGAAACAGGCACGCTGCAGGCTGAGCTTTCCAAGAATCCGGCTGTGGCATTTCACTGATAATCAGCAACAACACACATCACCTGCTTTACAGGAAAAATGACGCCGCCTCTGAGCGTCTGGCGGGTGTGTGTGAGAGAGTCTGCTGGAAAATAGTGCTGGTGATTCCTGAAAGATATTAAGCTCTAAGGACATTTAATCTATAAGTGTTGTCATATAGTTACAAACATTGTCCCTTATGAAATATTAATAATTATAATAATCTTTGTTGTCATAATGTGGAAAGTCATCTACATCTTCACCTGAAGTGGATTTAATAGGTGAAAATAATTAGTGACCTTCACAGAAACATTACTGAGGCTGTCTGCAGTATATCATGGAAAGAGTGGGTGCAGTTGGTGTTTTAGGCATATTGATGAGTTCTAGCTGGTTTTCATGTCTGTATGTGTGTGTATAGCCAGTATTGGAATTCAGATGGTGGGATGTAAATTTTGAAACAGGCTCCGGGCAGTCGTCCTCCTGTGAGAAAAGGTTTTTATTCAATGTAAAGAGAAAAAAAGAAATGAAGTTCACATGGCAATCACAAGGTCAAGGATTACCAGTAACAAGTCATTCAAGCGTGCTTTCCGTTTAAAAGATCAGGTTGATGCTGCTTTTCTTTTACACCCACAAGATGTGTATCAACCCTGAAAAAGTAGGTTTACCTTCGTACAGAAGAGAAAAGGAGGAAAAAACAGAAACCAAAAACAGACGGCTGAAGAGGAGAGGGGTGAGGAGGAGGAAAAAGGGGGATATGTGCATCAGAGTAACCTCCTGAAGTGCCAGTTGCCATGGCGACCACACCCGGGCGTCTGAGCAGCCTCGGTTCAGAGGGAATGGGAGGGACCGGACGCCGGGGGAGTGTGCCCCGCGAGCCAATCACAGCTCTCTGCCTGGCACTGACACTTTTCCCACATGCAGAGCCCCAGTGTTAACAAGGTTACACAATGGTCTCCCAAAAAAACACACAATCACAGTGCTTAGGCCAAGGCCACGAGATGTGGCTCAGATGTGGTTGTTTATTTCCGAGTGTGTGTTCGTGTGTGTGTGTGAGTGTGTGTTGCATAAAAGCTGGTTTAGAACGACAGAGAAAGAGAGAAACAGAAATACAGATGTGTAACTGATCAGCCCATACACAAAATACAGAAACACATTGTTAGTGATAAGACACCCTAACACATACAGCAGTTTCCTTGTGTTACATAATTACTCAGCTGATGGAGCAGACCTGGAGATATTGGGTACACAGAGTGCTGGAATGTTCTGTACCTCACTCAGACACATCAGATGGTCAGAAAATAGAAAATTACCACCCGTTATACAATGGGTAGAAAATGAGGATGACAGTGCATGTGTAGAGGCTAATTTGATTCGCTGTTTCTCTGTTAATGTCCCGCAACTTACAGACACTTTATTTCTATGGTCATGTTCACACTGACATAGACAATGTGATAATCAGTGAGAACCTTTGTTACGGTGTGGAAAACTAGGATATGTGGTGCAAAACGTGACCCCCTTCCATGTGTTGGAGAACATGATGAGAAACTTAATCCACTTTCATGTCTCTCCATTAAATGTGATCTACAGGTTATAGGCCTTTTGTAGCTGCTGGCTTTACCTGAGAATAAAGAAATCCAACTACCAGCACCACTAAGGCTCGGTGTTTAACATCTGTGTAACTACAAGCCAACACATCCCCTTAGCTAAGAACAAATAGTTTTTTGTATTTTCCATCAGATATGGATTGGATTCTATAATAGATCAGTCAAGCAGAAAATTAGATACAAGCAGAACTGGGTAACTGTGGTGCCTGCAGAGGTTTGATCCATGTGACTGTTCCTGTCAAAATGTACGTGAGAAAGAGACAAGGGGATCACATTTTTCTGTCTAAACCTGGGCTGGTTCAGATTTGTCAATGGACTGGATGTCTCTCAGTGTCCTAAATTTTTAATCCCAAATGTGCTCTCAATGATTGAAGTTGACTGAATGGTTCAGCTCAGGTAATTCCATCGTGCATGTTGAGCTGACACAAACAAATACAGCCCCTGTACTCATTTCAAAACAGGCTACCTAATTTGTCCCGCTCTTATTATAATTTCATTGTTGTGATGACGGCGTAAAGGGCTGAATGAATCCTGCTGACTTTGGAGATCTCCACCTCCACACGCTTCACCTTTGTGATTTTGAGAGAAATGTTTAAAAATATTGGGGATTTAGATTTGTCCATTGCTTTGGTTTCTGGAAAAGTAATCAAGTTCCCATCAGCCTCGGCTGAAAATTCAAAAGCATACACAAAATCACAAAGACAGGCATTTAATTCTTCCACAAAGCTACCTCTGTTACTGTTCACCTGCCACAAACAAAACGTGAAAAGTTGTGCACCACAATGGAAAAAAATCAATACACTTCACTATCAGCTGGTTGGCTGTGTGGAGATATTTTTCCTCATTGCCCCTCGAGGCTGACAGAGGACAAAAACTGAAGCGATCGTATGCAAATGTGTCATTGATTGAGAGACTTTAGTTCTATGTGGATGAGCAAAGGACAGGGTTTGTCCATCGTAGGTCAAGTAAACATAACCTAGCAGCTGCAGAGATGACTGAGGGTTGCAGGTTTGATTGATGTGAGGGTCCTTGTCTGTCAAAACGCTTGTATAGACATTCATTTTAATGTTTGTTTTTGTTTTTGCTTTGAAGTCAGACACTATTGTGTCTCAATGGGTAAAGAAGCTGGTTTGTGCTGAAGATGGAGTGGATGCAGTGCTTTCTCTTTCAACAGCTACAGTCAAGGTGCCCTTGACCGCAGTGTTTGCCCCTGATTAGAGCCAAATCTGGGCTGAAGTGCGGATGAGTCTCTGTGAATGAGGATGGTGCTTAAAGGATAGAAAGCACCAAGTTGCTGTGAGTAAACAGACAAAAGTGTGTTCTGCTCTAAACTGACTGGACCATTAAATGCCCTTTGCCGTGAAATGTATGAATGAACAAACCTGGCTTAATGCTTGTAGTTATAGAGAACAGAGAAAATTTCAGAACTGGTACAGTAAATAAATAGTGGGGTTTGCTATAAATAAAAAAATGTTTTTGTGATCTGACTTTCACACTGATTTTGAAATCTCATTTTTACAGGACTTTTAATATCCAGGATACATACAGACATATCCCCTAATTATTCTCTAATTTGTTGTGATTATTTATCATACTGTAGTATTTTCCCCCTAAGAAGCCATCAGACAGTCTTTGTGTTGATGGGCTGTAACTCACATGAATCAAATATGTCACATGTTTGACTAAAAGTCAGAATCCAGACGTGTGAAAGGTGGTACTTCAAAGATGGCCGTGTCTGTGTAAAGAAAATGATTAGGAAGCTTTCTGTCACCAGCTGACAGCCTCACTGTAGCTAAGTTGTGGCATGACAACAAACTGAGACGGAAATAGACGTTTCAGCTGTCATACAGGACAGTTTACTTCTCTGATCTCTTGGCTTTTTATAGTCTATAAACCACATGTTTTCTGGGACATGGCTTATTCTAGAGAGACAAAGGCGCACAGACACATACGCATATCTTCACCTTTGACCCACGACTCATCTTAGGGGAACAGATGCCTCAACATGTGCTTGCGAATAGTATAACATGCATGTGCACACAATGCGCACACACACATCTACACAGTCCAGGTTACTATGCTTCCTGACGAAGCGCTACAATATGGCGAGAAAAAGTAATCCTCATTGTGTGTCTGCTAGTTAGCCAGCCAAAGGCTAATCCATTAAACACTGGAGTTCATCCATCCTATCAGTGTTAGTCCAGCTTCTCACAAAGAATCTGTCACTGTTAATGTGATACATCCATGTAAATGTAAACCAATGAATTATACTTTACATAAGTCTTTCCATTGTATACCACTTTTCCATATGTAAATTCCATTGTATACTAATTTTACTATGCCAAATATCAGAGGCAGATGTTGCACTGCTGCACAGTTTCTTATAGTTAGTAGTTGCTTTAGAGATGGATTAATGGATTTTGATATTTATGAGAGAGAGATAGAAATTCTCCCACAAAACAACCTTCTGTGTTTTCTTTTTAGCCACACTATGCTGGCAACCAAAACTAAATTCTCTACCTAAAATATTATATTTTTCATAATATTGTAAATACAGATGTTTTACTTGTAATTGAATATTTTAGTTTGTGCTTTCACTTAAAGTATCAGTTAAAACTTTGTACACATCATCTCACTGAATGGTTTTTCTTTGTTTCTAAGGCAGGAAACTATTTTGAGGAATTTAAAATCTAAAATAAAATATGAGACATTTTGCTGACATCATAATTCCATATTATAAACAAAGAACACAACACTGAATCCCCTAAAATGTGTGTGTAAGTTAAAGATGTGAGTGCCTTTTCCATCATCAGTGGGCAATGACTCATGTATCTGATATTGTGGCTGTGAAGCTGCTCGGAGGATGCAGTTCTTTCTTTTGGCCTCCAGAGGCTCTCTAGAGTCTCTGCAGCAGCCCTGAGGAGGGGCGCGGCTCTGCAACCATTCAGGTCAATGAGTTCCTTGTGGTGAGGAAGAGAGGCGCACACACACACACACACACACACACACACACACACGCACACAAGTGTCAAAAGCAGTGTGACACCACATTTAGTTGTCTTATTATTAGCCCCTGTAATGTTTTCAGAACCCTGTGCTTGTCCCTGACACACAGTAGTATACAGAGCTCAGGAGTGGAATGAGGTAACACACACATACACACTAATGTGAGTACAGGATATACAGTACCTGTACTGTAACCTACTGTATGCATCAATATGTATGTTTGTGGAGTGTTGAACCAAATGTAACTGAAGTTGCTTTACCTCACAAGACCCCTACCATGTGTAGAAAAGTCTGTGTGTGTACTAAAAATGATCAGTTTCATTGTGTATGCATGTACATGCCAGGTATCTGTGTGTGTGTGTGTGTGTGTGTGTGTGTGTGTGTGTGTTTGGGGGGGGTTGTTGTGTAGCGTTATGCGATGGTGGGGATTGAGTTACATGTATAAAGTGCAGGGCGGAGATCCGGGAGCTGTGAGCTGAGCCAAGCTGGCTAGTGCTGCTACAGTACTGCTGCGACTGCAACACACCCATACACACACACACACACACCAAGTGGGGGAAACGAGGTCGGCTTGGCACACTGTCAAATTTCGCTCTCCTGCTCCCTCTCGCCAAGCGCTGCGTAGGATACTACACCACACACACACACACACACACACACGGGCTGTGCTCTACTGCACCATTTTATAAGGCTGGGGGCATACAGTGCATGCACACACTGCAGTTTTTTCAACAATGAATACATACTATTCTGTTCTGGGTGGATTCTCCTCATATTTTGTAGACCCTTCTCTCATTTTAGGGTATTCTGTCCTAAAATCTTGTTATTTTTAATAGCTGGAGTTACAGTATCTATGTTTCCATAACTCACATATTAACCCACTATCACTTTGTAGATAGTTTGTAAGCTGCAACATCTAACAGTGGAATACTCTCCAAAGCTATCTACTTTTTTCACTGCAATGTAAAAAAAAACCCCGATTCTTCATGCAGCTCATTTACTTTGGTGACGTGATTGTTCATTTTTCATAAAGCCTTCATCGTGACAGCTCTAGCATGAAAAAAGAAAACAAATATAATGTGGCTTTTGCAAAGGGAGAAAAAAGGTCCATTGTTTTGTTAAAATGCACATAAAAGCTTCTGATATTAACCTAGTTTTTACCAGCTGTAAATGCTCCCTGCCTGCAGGTTCAGTTATATAAATCCATAAAACCTGATGTCAATGGCATTTAGGTTTACTTTGTGTGTCTGTCCTTTGCAGCTGCCCTCTTGGACTCCCACTCCCACGTTCACCTTGAAAGCAATCTCTACACACTGTCCTCTTTCCGGTGCCATCCCTTTCCCGCCTCCATGCACAAGGAAAAATACAAAAACTTACTTTTGACTGGTATAATCCTTTCTGAATCCTCTGTGGTATTTTAAAAAGACACTTGCCCTTACTCAAGCTAAGCTGCTTAATATTAATACCACAGTCATTCTTTGCTGTTTTCTGTTTGCAGTGAACGTGTGTGTATGTGTGTGTGTTGTGGCTATATATAGGCTAACTGGGCTAATAAACTGGGATTAGGCAACTAACCAGAGCTAATTGAAAAATAGTGTAGGAGCAGCAACCTCACGGATTAGACCCCCATAGCTATGTGTGGTTTGCAGCAGAGGAGTCACCTGACATGGAAGGTTGCAAAGATAGTATAGGCAGAAGTGAAGTCATTTATGGAGACAAATTTGCGTGAGACATATTCAGATCCTCCACTTATGGCAACAGCACAAACTTAAACTACAGGTAGAAGGTATTCATTGAAAATTGGACTATTGGCTAAATACACTTAAGGTATCACAAGCACTCAATATGCAAAATGTATTTATCACATACAAAAGATTTTCATTTGAATGATACAGTATTATTATTCATTTAAAAAAAAAAGATTTGAAGACATATGAGAAAAGAGAGACATAAAAGAAAGAAGAGCTGTATTATTAAAACTGAGCCAGAGGAAGGAATAAAAAAAAGCAGGAGGAAGACAAAGAGGGGCATCAGGGAGAACAGACAGGCCTATTGTCAAGAGGACAGAGAGATAATGTTACTGTTTGTGAACTGTACAATAAGCAGGACTTTTGTGATGAGTTTGCTAAAAGCAACTACTAAAAACTCATCTTTCTCTTATTCCGAACACCCACAGCTCTGCCTTGCCAAGCTCAGCTTACAGCTTCAGATTGTATAGTGCGCTGGCTGCTGTTTGAGGGACAGCTCTGCGATCTGCACTGTGGACTGCCTGGTTATGTTGCCGCCTTTGATCATAGACGCAGAATACTGCACCGCAAAGAGGGGGAGGCATGTGGGAGCTCGTCTGTTGTCCCTTGACAACCTTTTCAACGTTGACATTTTATTGTTTCTCTTCTTGCTAGGCTCAGTACTCTGAAAAAATGTATGTGTTTGTGTGTGTGTGTGTGTGTGTGTGTGCGTGCGTGTGAGTGCTCAAGTGTGCAATTGCCTGTGTGTATTGAGTGGTGCACTTGAGTCCTGCTCCCTGACATACTAATAGCAGGTTTTCATCTTCTACAGATGTGTGTATGACCATGTTTCTTCCACAGACACACACATACACACACATACACACACACACACACACACACACACACACACACACACACACACACACACACACAGACTGTGTTTTGGAAAATTTGATTGAAGCTGCAGATAGTCGATATTCTGTTTCGATTTAAATTGGGCAGCTTTCACAGCTGTAAATTACATAGATTCAGTGTTTCCTGCAGACTTTTATTCTTGGCAGCGTGAAGTTAACAGTGCCTCTAAAACAACATTTAGAGCCTCATAAGGCGCACTAAACTGTGCTGGAACACTCACAGACCTAAGTGTTAAAGATCGATTATGAGTTCCTGTTATAGGATGTAGCATTTATATCATGACTTGTTAAATCAAGAAATTAAAATAGACTTGAACAGTAACATTTCTATATGGCCATACAGACTATAAAGTGGTGCTCAGTAACCAAATGATGTTATGGGTTTTTCAAACCGTAAAATACTAGATATAATTGGTGTTTGTCATGAGACGTGGGAATGAGATGAGTAAATTACTCATAAATCAATGTTCATTTGCAAACGGCTGTTTTCTGTGTGTGCTCAGGAGCATTCTACCCCTGACAAAGTGAAAGTGTTAATTGGTATTCATTTAATACCCTTTCAGCTTCCTTTTTTATTTATAAAATACTATTAACAGTTTCTTTATCAAAAACATTATAAAAAATAATAAATCACATTAATATGCCTAAGTAAAAATGGAAGAACAAATGAAACTTCCTTATTTCCTTCACTAGTAGCCAGCAAAACGGTATTCTGAGTAACATGAGAACCTAATACACATATAACACTGACAGAGACATACAGTACATGCTTTTGCCACATCTGTAGATTTGAAGTAGGAGTGAAAAGATGTCAAAAATGAGAGGATTTGTCGCGGGACTTTGTCCTCAACCTCCAAAGCAGCCGCTGTGTTTTCTCCTGAGTTATGGCATGATGCAGCTCCCTGTAATTTACCTTCTGCTGGAGCACGTAGGGCCGTTCGCCTGGCATTCCTCTGCCTGCACACCGCAGCACATGAAAGCTTCGGCCACAGCTGTTCTAGATGGGGGGGAAATGAGTCCCAGATGGCACAGTTTGTTGCATGTATGTGTGCATCTGTGTTTCATGCCACATGAGAGAGTGCTTTTACTGTACAAGTGGCCTGAGTCACCTCCCCAGGGTGATGTGGGGAAGACTATCGCAGGATGGCGGAGAACATGTGGGTGTAGCCTACTGTATTCAAACACATGTTTGCCATCCATAGATCAGCTGGTATGCATTGCATGTGTGTATGTTCATGCTTGTACATGCACAGGAGTTCTGACTATTCCTTCATTGCAGAGCAGCAGAAACAGTTCTGTAACCTTGCAGCTGACAAATTACCAGCACTGCTCTGCATATGTGCTGCATCATGCACGCTCAATACAGCTTGACAGCTATTGATCACACAGCTGCAGTAAATGTCCATTCTGCTGTTAAATTATGCATGCCAAACCATAGAGGATATCTTTTGGAAAGATGGGATAATCCTGATAGTTGCAGATTGAGAGTCCACCTGCTATTTACTCTACCTGTATAGTCTCTGCCAAATTCATCCAACCATCATTTCATCCATGGATTGGACTATTCTTTTGTTACCTCAGTACTACCACTGTCACCTCATAATAGAAAATATTTTCAAAATGACAGTGTTTATAAGCCAAAGGAGACGCATCAACTAAGCACTAAAAATAAATCACAATGAACTGCAGCCTACTGGAAGCGTAATTCTGTTGGTAAGACTACTGTTTTGCAAGAGGTGGACTGAGCTGTGAGCAGCATCACGCTGAAAAGTAGCCAGTCATGATGAATGCTGGGCTTTGAGAGCTGAATGCAGTGCTAAGGGTCAACAATGTTTTCTCATCTTTGCCAGGTTGTTTCGCACGTGGGTGAATACGCCTGTGCATGAGGTGTGTGTGTGTGTGTGTGTGTGTGTGTGTGTGTGTGTGCATGGTTAGTACATGCATGTGTGTGCACATGTGACCTGCAGGCCTATGTGTGTGCAGATCCACGTGTTATATCCCAGTGCCTGTCTGCAGACTTTGAGGATAACCCTCCTTATATTGAATGCTCTCTCTTCGGAGCAATCGTGGCCTGATGGATAGGGAGTCGGACTTGTAACCCGAAAGTTGCGTGTTCGAGTCTCAGGAATTGTCAGTGGGGCGAAGTGAATAGCCAGCACTGTCTCCACCTTCAATACCATGACTGAGGTGAGACCCTTGAGCAAGGCATCGAACCCCCAACTGCCCCGGTGCAACCATGGCTGCCCACTGCTCTGGGTGTGTGTGCACAGTGTGTGTGTGCACTTTGGGTGGGTTTAATGCGGAGTGAAATTTCCCAGTCTGGGATGAATAAAGTAAGTTCTTAATATCTCTTAATCTTCTCATTGTACTTATTGCCTTTCGAAATATGACTGTGCATTGATATCCCTTTCTTTTATGTAGAAATAAATGTAGAAGGTGTAGCGGGGTTAAAACTCCTTTTGCATTCCTAGTATCATTGTGTCTAGTTAGATTGTGCACTCCAACGAACACAGTTTGCTGGGATAGAATACGGAGGGTTGTTGTTTCTGCACCAGCAACTTCTACTGGTTGACTCAGGTGCATAAACCTCCTGTGCCACACCCTCCCAGTGGAACAGACATAAAGAAACACATGGCTGGTCACGTTAGGGCTGAGTAACAAACTGAATGTATTGAAATATGTACAGTAAGAATCTCTAAAAGCCTCAGCGTGCTTCAAATGATGTGCTCAAGGGATCAGACATTGGAATCAGGGAGGGCTGTATCTTTCAGGCAGTTCAACAGTGATTTCTCCCTTATGCATGTAACACCTTTGCTTTTAGAGGTTCCAAGTACCTTGAACACTTTACCAGTTTAAACCTACTCATTTTGAAATTTTCAGTAAATCTCTGTTTGCTGCCATTTAACCAGACACTATGTGCTTTGGAGCTACCACATGACTGGTGAGCAGGTTTCTCATGTGCTGGTATATAATGTCTTACAGTTTATAGATGAAGGCAAACAAAAATTACAGCTTATCTGCTGCTCAGTGGAGTCTGGTGAAGTTAACTAAGTTCAACTACTGAACCCGGACAGCTGGGTGGCTGTTCCTTTCTGGATGAAGGTGATAACAGTGACTGTTGATCAGTATTGCTGCTGCATGGTCAAGACATTGGCTTGTAAAAACTCAGGAAACTTCTTTGGGTGGTTGTTCACATTTGAGTGGCGATTGTCCTCTAAAAGTTTGCGATCACAATGAAAAGGCAATAGAAAAGACAAAAAGCTCTTAAATCTCCTCTCCTTGCTCTACATAGGTCCCTTAAGGCACTTGAACTTCTGACATCTTCGATTTAGGAGATGACTCTTTATTAAAAGCGATAAATCTTTTGGTATTAAAATGTTTTTCTATTCCATCAGTTCAAGGTCCATTTGCATTTGTAATTAAAAGGACTGAACTTTAATTGACCCCTGGGGAGCAAGATGAACTTATGACTCTCAATTCCTTAAAACATTCCCATTTCAGTGAAGTTAGTGTAGGTAAAAAGACTATAGTGATGACCATATTTATTTTAAAAAATATTCCTTCTTCTTGCGACTCACTCTCACCCCTAAAGCACTGTGACAAAACTAGTCCTCCCCCTTTTCCTCACTGAGGCCTGTCAGCGAGAAAGATGCCACTTGTTCAGTCAGACAGTTGGGCGCCGCACTAGCAGCTTCTGAGTCTAGATCCAGCCAACAAGCGCCCTTTTCTGCAGTCAGTAAGACCCGGTGTGCAAAGTAAAATGCAACTTTAAATTGCGCTCACACACGGTGATGTCATCTTGAAAACAGAGGCCCTCATTTACATTTTGTTTTAGTCTGACAGCATCTTTTAAAATCTGTTCCAAATAAAGTCCAACAAAGATCCTGGCTGTTTTTGTTCTTCATGTTTTTTTTTTCTCTTCTGCCCCTCTCTTTTCTTCTCTCTCAGTTACTCTTAACTTTTATCTGCACTTGTTACCCTGCAGCACAAACCCTTCCTCAAACACACATACACACACACACAGTGCAGAGTTTAGAGAAAGAGGTCTCTGTGTTCTGGAGACAAAAGCTCCTCTTTCTCCAGAATAGGAGCTGAGCTTCCGGTTGAAGCTCTCTGTGTCAGAGGGGAGAGGAAGGGCAGACGACGGGCCACGAATACGATATGTAGTGAAGTGTGTGTGCGTGTGTGTGTGTGTGTGTGTGTGTGTGTGTGTGTGTGGAAATTCACATGTCTTCATTTACCTGTGTTTTGATTCAGCATGTGTGGGTGTCATACTTTGAATTTGTTAATGCAATTGTTTCTCACCATATCTTCCCCTGGAGCTTTCCACCCAATGGGTGTGTGTGTGTGTGTGTGAGGGTGTGTGTGTGTGTGTGTGTGTGTGTGTGTTGTCATGGTGGTCTGCCAGCTGGGTGAGGGCACTGAGTTTGTGTCCGCCTGGTGTAAACCAGTTAACTGCTCCCCTGTGGACACAGTAATACTGACTGGTTGCCGGGGAGGGATGGGAGTGAGCTCAGTTCACACCATTCGATGTGGAGATACAAATACCAAGGACTCTCCCTCTGTTTGTCTTTGTATTCTTCACCCATTCATTCACCTCTTCCCCTTCGTGCCTGCCTTGGTTGATCTCATTATTTTTCATCTCTCTACTCTTTTTTCTTTCCATTTTCATTTTTTTTCATTTTCTACTTTGCTTGCCAACAAATTGTTTGCCCTCTTCCCAAAAGTTTGATTCCGTCCCTTCTTCTGCTTTCTCGTTTGTATACAATTTATCTTTCATATATCAAGCTGATAATGACTGAGATGGAAGTGGAGATAATAACGTCTGTGTGTGTGACCCATAAACAGTGGTGTCAGTTGGATAAATAGCAGTAATGATGGGGGATTCAATTAAAGTTTCAGGCTTTGTGTGTTTAAATGTGCTAATATTGCAGTCAGTGAGTCTTAATGAGATTCAAGGAGATGTGATTGAATGATTAGTGCCCATTGCTTGACACTCACAGTTCACAATTACCACATCAGTAGTAGTGAAGGGGGTAAAAGCACAGTGGTCTCTTTGATCTGCCTCCTGCAAAGGTTTCTTTGAGGAAATATGGAGCCCACAGTTTGGAGGTAGCACCAGGCAAAATAGAATATAAGTCTGATTGTGTTGTGCTGGTGCTTGCTACTTACTGTCTTACTTACGTCTTGTTAAGAGTCTTGGTTTAAGAGTCTTGGTTTAAGAGTCTTGGTTTAAGAGTTACTTTTTTTTCCTCCGAAGAGGTGTTTTTTTCTTCTTATTTATGCTGTCGTAGTTGGTGTAGAGAAAGTTACATAAAATATTTTAGCGACTCTTGGTTCCTTTGAAGGAGAGTATTTTATTCAGCACCTAGTTCAGGGTTAATTATATAGCTAAACTTGTCTTTTCATGTATTTTTTTAATCAGATGAGACTAATAATTTGGGCTAAAAATGGTTCATTATGAAGATATTACTGTAATAATCAAGCTGGACCATAATGATGGAGGTTGTACCATGTGTTCTCAAAGCCTGGAGGATGCACATATTTGATATGGCAGAGAGAAATTGTAATGATGGGATAATACATTACATTGATATGGACACACTATACACATATGTGCAGGTCTACATACACACACATCTCTGTCCTGCTTACTTACTGTTAGGGACAGTGACAAAAGTCCCCCCACACCATTGCTCATCCACTCTCCGCCCATTGATCGGTGTCTGTGGTTCACTGTAAATCTGCTACAACTGACAAGAAAGAAGATTGCGGGTGGTCACCCCTGTACAAATACAACCCAGTAAGGCTAAATCACTGGCTCCACTATGACAGCCAAACACGCCAGCACACGGCAGCCAAGAAACCATTGCATGGTTTTCCCAGTAGGATGTGAAAGAATGAAAAATTGGGTGTCTGGATCTGTCAATGTAATGAAAAAAAAACATAATGGTGCAGATTGTCTTTGTGGGTGTGTATACCATGCGTCTGACTGTGCACGTCTGCAATTTGCATCTGCGTGTATTTCTTTATATATCCGTGCTTATATTTGTATATATCTGTGTACATGTGTGCATGAGGGTACTACTCTGTTGCAGTATGTAGAGAATGTGCATGTGTGTGTGTGCCACTTTGCACGTGTGTGTGCCTGGTGCTAAAGGCTGGTTGTGATGAGGCGGTCCTGCCCTTATTGCTCACACCAGTTATTAGCCTATGCTGCTGAGGGTGTTGGTTTATTGGTTTATACTGACCACACACACACACACACACACACACACACAGGTAGAAAACAAAGGCAGGCATATAGTACATACTGTCCTTGCATGCTCAGTCATTATACTAGCACTCTGGTATGTGTTGACACACAGACACTCATGCAAACATTTAACACATTGCGGCCTGCAATTAGCTTCTTCTCTGGTGTTAACATAAGCTACTGTAAACTAGAGTAATCCATGTGCTTACCTATTTAAACACCTCCTGTACAGATCCTTCCATACACACTACTGTTATCTTTGCTTTTGCTTTTTCTCTCATTAACCTCAGAAGTGGAACAGAGTAAACTGAGATGGGCTTCTCTGACAGATACAGTTAATAGCCATGCTACAGCTTAGTTTAAACTAAGTATAATGGAATACCAAGAAAATACTGTAATTATATTGTTTTAGGAGAAATGGGAATTAAAGCCCATTCCTTTTATCTTAACTGTGATAAACCACCTGTCAGCTGCAGTGAAAGGGCTTTTCAGAAAATAGCCACCTTTTGTGAATATTTTGAGTGAATGAAATCTGCCTGTTTTGTATTTCTGTGCATCTGCTTACTGCGCTTTTCATGTCACATGTCCACTCTATGTCTTTTACTTGCTTTGATGGTTCTTGAATACTCTCTATTCATTTACTGCATATTCTTTATGCAGCATAACGTGTGGAGCTTCACCTTTTACACACACGTGCTGTACATCAACAGGGTTGTCTTATGAAAGGTTTCCATATGGGATGTCTCTGATGTGCATGGTTGGGGGAAGAAAACTGTATAGTCAGCGAGGAAGGGGAGAGGCGGTGCGTCAAGGCGAGGCTAATTTGTTTGTGATTGGCATTGATTAAAGTCAGTCCCAGAAGAGCTGCACACAGACACACAGGGACTCACTCCTGACATAATGACAATGTGTGGTGCAAAGATGCTCACCGTCTCTTTCTTGTTGTACCCCAAGAAATATTTTGCATCCCTGATGACTACCATTTTAAATTCCATACAAGGTGTTCAAAATTTTCAGAATGACATTTTGTGTTTGTCCATTTGTCCAAGAACACTATGCACACCCCGCTGTTTCGGCTGTAGCAGTTCATTTCATTTATAAATGGAACTTTATATTAAGGCAAACCCAGAAAATACTTTGAAATGACCGATTCATTCTGCATGCACTTTAATGGACGCGGTCTTCGGTGATGGACACTCTGACTTGTGATGGAGCTTTTGTCCCCAGGATGCTTGAACTGAACTAAACACAAAGTGGTAGTAATTGCTAACACATTTTTTCTGGACACCCTGGTGTTGATACTCAACAGCTTGTTGTATATGAGGTGGCAAAAAGTAGGCGTTCAACAGTGTGTCACTTGTCTGTTAATGTAATCCCACACTATAAACCAGCAATGTAACCCTAAACCTAAACTCTCTGCTGACTTTCTAACAATATTTTCATAAGGTCAGCAGGTCTTAATGGCAGCAGTAACAGGTCATCTATTCAGCAGTAGGCAGAAACTCTATCTTTAAATGGAGAATTAACAATGGAAAATTGAATCAATGTCTGGGATTGTATTAGTTTATAATACTCTGTGACTAAGCGCGTTTGTTGCGAGGCAGAAGGCCCTGGCGATCTCAGAGTTGGTGCAGGGACTTGAGAGAGAGGAATATGAACTAATTTAGACCTAAATGTTGCATAACTGAATTATATTTTAGATTGTATATTATCTATATAACACATTGAACTAACAGGTGAAAAGTTTCATCTGCTAAGAATCAGTTTCTAACGTTATAATGCATATCAGCAGACTCAGTACATGTATTTGAAGAGGTCACGATTATCCTGTTGTTGACATCAGGTCCAGGTAACTTGATTAATAAAGGGCTAAATTCTAACTGTTGATTCTGTATAAACAGATATGAGTTCTCCTATTTGTTCTGCCTGTGCACTCGTGTTGTTCATTTCCAAGTTTGTCTAGAACATTTTTTTATGACCAGCAGACCATCAGGTTGACTATTACTTAATAGTTAATTTATTTTTGAATCTTCTTTCACAGTTTAGATGTTGTATTTTGTTTCTTAATGTGGAATCACCTTTTCTCACTCTGTGGACATGCTTACAACCGCAGGAGAATCTAGAGAAAATGGCCCTCTCTTTCAAAACATTCCTTCTTCCTGCAACGCTCCTCTTCTGCACTGTAGTGAGCGTGTGTGCAGGTTTCTGACAGCAGTCAGGTGCATTTGATTAGATTTGCATTAAACCAAAACGGTTTTGGGCGTAAACGTCTTCTTTCTCTATGTCTAATTGTAGTCTGTTGACAAACTGCTTTTCACGCAGACTTGCATATGTTTGTGTTTACATTGCACAGTGCTGCTGTTGGTCTGTCTGCACAACAAATTGAGGCAATACAGGTACATGCTGACGCAAACAGATCCTTCTATAGTCTGAGCTATGGAACCTCTTGGCACGGAAAAAAGCAACACTGATGCAGCATCCACCGTTGCCGTGCCAATCATGATAGACACACACTTACACATCCATCCTGACAGTTCATTCATTGCAGCCATCACATTAACCTGGTTTCCTTCTGTTACCATTAGTGAGCCGACAAACCTCTCTCTCTTCTCCTTGACATGTCTTTGCTGCTTGAGGTTGCAAAGGCCGTTTTTGTCTTTTCTCTCGGCTCACAAGACGGGGACTTTGGGGTATCGTGTAACGAGAACACGTCAGGAAAAAGCATCTTATTACACCCCGTGAGCTTTGTGCATGAGCCGACAGGTCCCAGCAGGGTCGCCAACATGTTAGCTTAACAAAGCAGCACATGCTTTTTGGATGCAGCATGAAAAGTAATGGGTGGAAGGGTCCAGGGAAGGTGGGTTAAAGAGAGAAAGAAAGATTTAAACGAGGAAGTGCTGAGGTTGAAGATAATAAGATGAGTCAGTAGTGACTCCCATGAGGTTTCAGCAGGGAGACACAGATTACAATAAAACATTTAAATATATAACGGAATAAAAACAACAAGAATGAAATGAAAAATGCTGGCAGCAGAAGAAAGCAGGGGAAAAGGGAAAGATTCATTTGTGTGTAGTTCATGTCGACACACACACACACAAAAATGGAGGCAGGTTAGTGAAAAAATGCTGAAAAAATCATTTCCTCTGTAAGCAACAACCTTCCTTCTGCTTTTACTTTTTTCTCCGTTGCTATAGTCGGCAAAGTGCACATGAAAGGAATACCAAACCAGGAGGGGGAAAAAAATCATACAATTAATTAAAACCAATTGATGCTACTAAAGGAAGCCTCTAGTGACGAGTATAACCGACCCTGTGCTAATTGTCACTACCGGTTCATTAAATGGTTCTACACAGCGCCACGTGACAGCACGAAGCTTCTTTGTAGATGCTGATAAACAGAATTCATTACAGAAACAATAGGAATGCTGTAATTAGCCAGATCCACTAACCTAACAGAGTGGTGTAGTATGTTAATTTATTCGGCTGATGAATTACAAACAGCAAGGGGCTGAGGCAAAAAATGATACCAAGATGCCTGTGTGGACGGCTACGCTGGAGACATGCAAAGATATGTTGCTTTTGTATACCGCAGGATGAACAATAGAGAAGATCCTTCACCCCCCCCACTGTCATCAAGCTATGCACCTTCCAAACCAATCCATTTTATTTATAGAGCATATTTAAAAACAACCAGGTTGACCAAAATGCTGTACATTGTGCAGTTAAATTTCAACAATAAAATGGCCTAAAAATAAATAAAAACACAATATTATCATTCAACAATAAATAAAAGGTGATAAAATTAAAGAAAATAACCTAAACCCCAAAAGCCAACGACTGTCAGTCTGAGTTAAAAGACTTGTCTCTCATGGAGGAGGACTTTATTTCCAAAGCATAGGCCACACGACTGAGAACGCACAATCTCCTCTGCTCCTGAGTCTGATCCAGCTGATCAGTCGACCTGAGGGACCGAGCAGGGGTGTAGGGATTTAAAAGCTCCAAGATATAAAAGGGAGCAAGACCATTAAGAGCTTTAAAAACAAACAATAAAATCTTAAAATCAACTCTGCTAATAGCAGATGAAGCATCTTAGATGTATGTATTTATTGATTATTGTATTTATTACGCAATCCTCATATAGTTTTTAAGCTTCTAGCCTTTGATTGGGTTTTACATTTACTTTAGTGATTAACAGCGGGTTTCCTTTTTTTCCATTACTTGTCGGCAGTTTAAGCTTGAGTACTAGTAATTAAATTTATAGTGATATTAATACTACTAGTAGTGTTAATATTTCTTCCTCTTCTCTACCAGTTCTTTTATCTAAAGATGTCACTCGGTTGTTCCTTTGAACAGCATTGTCTCCCCTCCCTGCTGCTATTCCTGTATAAATCACAGCTGAACCTACCGATTTGATACAGGCTGGATACTTTTAATTTAAATGCTAAAGTAAAGTAAGTAAAGCAGATCATAACTGCGACTGTTGGGATGTGTCAGACTCATGTTTCTTTCATGTTCGTGATTAAACGTCAGAAGGATAGCATCACATTCTGCTCTTCTATTCTTATTCTATCCCCAAAATAGCAATGAGTACCTAATTTAATGCAAAGCATGCCATGTTTACCATCTCCTTTTCAGTGTGCAAAGTGATGCAGTATTTATATATCAATAAAAATATGCAGCAGACATTCAGCCAGTGCTATGAGCCAGTGTGCAGACAAGTTTATAGCCCTTACGGACCAATATAAGTTCACTATATAATTTGATATTAGACCAATAAGCATATACTGTACAATAACATGAAATGAGTGTAATCAGAAGCATGGGGACGACAGCTCCCTTTTCAAATTGCACAATATCAGAGGATATTAGTGTCCGTATAACATTATGATCTGAGAACTGTGCCCCAAGGTCCTATAAAACTATTACCAAGGTATCATGCTGGTCATGCCTCCACCCTTGGGAGTGACAACATCTGCTGGTGTGTGTGTGAGAGTGTGTGTGTGTGTGTGTGTGTGTGTGTGTGTGTGTGTGTGTGTGTGTGTGTGGGTGTGTGTGTGTGTGTGTGTGCGCGCGCGCGCGCGTGTGTGTGTGTGTGTGTGTGTGTACGAAAGACAGAGACGGAGACAACCTGTGAGACAGAACTCATGTAGAAGGAATATACACTTTAGATGCACACAGAAGAAGTTGTTAAGATGTGGGCTATGCCAGAGTGGGTGCAAACATCTGTGTGTGTGTGTGTGTGACCGCTACACACACACTAGATACACACTGGATACACTGAGGAAGCCACATGGTTCAAAGCTCATTAAGCTGCTCATTACAGAGTCAGTCACAGATGGTGCTGCTTTTTACACCACACTGGAAACAGCCTTAGAAAGCATTCCATAGTCCCCTACAGCTATACCGTCCCTGTCCCACCCTCCACACACCCTCCTACACCCTGCACCCCACTTCTGGGGCCTACTGTAATCTGTACAAGTATATGTACATGCATGGGTGTCAGAGCCATACATATATAAAACATTTAAGAATGGCTGCTTACTGCTACAATTGCAGTTGCACTAACACAGGAAACATGACCATTACAAACCATAATTTTCCGATGCTCACACCCTTTATCACAATCCCAAGACTTCTCCTTATTTAGTAACCAAAAGCTTAAGGGTGGAAACATGATGCTACAGTATCTGTGACAGAAGGAAGGGGAAAAAAGAGCCGTCACGGGTCTCTTCAGAGCTGGGCTCAGAGGGGAAAACAGGGCTAAACATCTTAACCTAGATAATTCCCCAGCCAAACAGCTGGCCCCCACACTGCTGGCAGACTATGCTAGATTGGACATATGCTCCCATTTGTGTCACGGTCTGTTCTGTAAAGTTGATGCATCATCTTAGGAAGCGTGCGGCTCGAGTGTGCGCGTGCATCTGTATGCATGTGTGTGTGTGAATGTGTGCATTTAAAGTGGTGTTGTGTGAACACCTACACACTGGAAGTTGTAATGATGTACAATAGCAGGGATGTTTATGTGTGGAGGTGTGGGTGCAGGCTGACAGATGTTTCATGCCTGTGCTCTACATCTCTCATGTTGTCTCCCTGTCTGTCAGAGATGGAACATCTATATTAAATGTTGCTGTGAGAAAACGGAGGACTGACCTAAAGTCGCCTGTTCTATCAGAAATTAAATTCCTCATCTGCTCCACATCTCCCCTTGAGAGCTCAGTTCAGCTTTGATTTGTAGTTTTAACCACCAATGTCTTCTTCTTCTTTTCCTTTCGGCTTTTCCCTTCAGGGGTCGCCACAGCGAATCATCTGCCTCCATTTAACCCTATCCTCTGTATCCTCCTCACCCACACCAACTATCCTCATGTCCTCCTTCACTACATCCAAGAACCTCCTCTTTGGTCTTCCTCTAGGCCTCCTTCCTGGCAGCTCTAACCTCAGCATCCTTTTACCAATGTATTCACTGTCCCTCCTCTGAACATGTCCAAACCATCTCAATCTGGCTTCCCTGGCTTTTTCTCCAAAACATCTAACATGAGCTGTCCCTCTGATGTCCTCATTCCTGATCCTATCCATCCTCGTCACTCCCAGAGAGAACCTCAACATCTTCAGCTCTGCTACCTCCAGCTCTGCCTCCTGTCTTTTTCTCAGTGCCACTGTCTCTAAACCAGACAACATTGCTGGTCTCACCACTGTCTTGTCCACCTTTCCTTTCATTCTTGCTGACACTCTTTTGTCCCACATCACACCTGACACTTTCCTCCACCCGTTCCAACCTGCTTGCACACGTCTCTTCACTTCTTTTCCACACTCTCCGTTGCGCTGGACTGTTGACCCTAGGTATTTAAAATCCGCCACCTTCTTCACCTCTACTCCCTGTAACCTCACCGTTCTATTTGAGTCCCTCTCATTTACACACATGTACTCTGTTTTACTGCGGCTCAGCTTCATTCCTCTCCTTTCCAGAGCAAACCTCCACCTCTCTAGATTTTCCTCCACCTGCTCCCTGCTCTCACTACAGATGACAGTGTCACCTGCAAACATCATGGTCCACAGAGATTCCTGTCTAACCTCATCTGTCAGCCTGTCCATCTCCACAGCAAACAAGAAGGGGCTCAAAGCCGATCCTTGGTGCAGTCCCACCTCCACCTGGAACTCCTCTGTCACCCCTACAGCACACCTCACCACTGTCATACAGCTCTCATACATGTCCTGCACCACTCAAACATACTTCTCTGCCACTCCAGACTTCCTCATACAAAACCACAGCTCCTCTCTCGGCACCCTGTCATACGCTTTTTCCAAATCTACAAAGACACAATGCAGCTCCTTCTGGCCTTCTCTGTACTTCTCCATCAGCATTCTCAAAGCAAATATTGCATCTGTGGTTCTCTTTCTTGGCATGAAACCATACTGCTGCTCACAAATGCTCACTTCTGACCTCAGCCTAGCCTCCACTACTCTTTCCCATAACTTCATTGTGTGACTCATCAACTTTATTCCTCTGTAGTTTCCACAACTCTGCACGTCTCCCTTGTTCTTAAAGATGGGCCCCAGTACACTTCTCCTCCATTCCTCAGGCATCCTCTCACTCTCCAAGATCTTGTTAAGTAGCCCAGTCAAAAACTCTACTGCCACCTCTCCTAAACACTTCCATACCACCACAGGTATGTCGTCAGGACCAACTGCCTTTCCACTCTTCATCCTCTTCAATGCCTTCCTCACTTCATCCTTACTGATCTTTGCTACTTCCTGCTCCACAACAGTCACCTCTTCTACTCTGTGCTCTCTAACATTTTCCTCATTCATCAACTCTTCAAAGTATTCCTTCCATCTTTCCATCACACTTGTGGCACCTGTCAACACATTTCCATCACTGTCCTTAATCACCCTAACCTGCTGCACATCCTACCCATCTCTGTCTCTCTGCCTCGCCAAACTGTACAAATCCACCTCTCCCTCCTTAGTGTCCAACCTATCATACAAATCCTTATACGCCCTTTGTTTGGTCTTTGCCACCTGTACCTTCACCTTACGCTGCATCTCCCTGTACTCCGGTCTGTTCTCTTCTGTCCTCTCAGTGTCCCACTTCTTCTTAGCTAACCTTCTCCTGAACTTCCTCATTCCACCACCAAGTCTCCTTATCTGCTTTCCTCTTTCCAGATGACACACCAAGTATCCTCCTACCTGTCTCCCTGATCACTTTAGCTGTAGCTGTCCAGTCATCTGGAAGAACCTCCTGAACTCCCAGAGCCTGTTTCAGCTCCTCCCTGAAAGCCACACAACACTCTTCCTTCCCTCTTCCCTCACCAACATGCCCGTTGAAGTCTGCCCCAATCACCACTCTCTCACCACTAGGGATACCCTGAATCCCCTCATCCATCTCCCTCCAGAATTTCTCCTTCTCTTCTAACTCACATCCTACCTGTGGGGCATAACCATTGGCAACATTCAACATCACACCTTCAACTTCCAGCTTCAGACTCATCACTCTATCTGACACTCTCTTCACCTCCAGAACATTCCTAGCAAAATCCTCCTTCAGGATAACTCCTACTCCATTCCTCTTTCCAACCCACACCATGATAAAACAGCTTGAACCCTGCTCCTAATCTATAGGCCTTGCTACCTTTCCACCTGATCTCCTGATCACACAAGATATCCACCTTTCTTCTCTCCATCATATCAGCCAACTCTCTAGTTTTCCCTGACAAAGTTCCTTCATTCAAAGTCCCTACTCTAAGTCCTACACTCCTGCCCTTCCTCTTCTCTCTTTGCCTATGAACATGTCTTCCTCCTCTCCTTCTTCGACCAACAGTAGTCCAATTTCCACTGGCACCTTGTAAGTCAACAGCACCAGTGGCAGTCGTTGTTAACCCGGGCCACGACCGATCCGGTATGGAAGTCATATTTGTGATTTGCATGTTTGATTTGGCTTAGATTTTATGTCGGATGCCTTTCCTGACACAACCCTCTGCACTTACCCGGACTTGGGACTGGCACATGAAGACACTGGATTGTGCCCCACTGTGGTTGCATCTTATGCTATACATGTAGGCCAACGTCTACATGTATGATTTATTTCTAAGCTAAGTTTCAGCTGCAGACTACCAGTGTGTGAGGCTGTACTGAGGCACAGCAGGTTCTTAGAGCTAGATGCTACCATGTTCACAGTGACGGTGCTGACATGGTGATGTTTTGTTGGCGTGTTAGGATGTTTAGCATTTTCACCGTCTTGGTATAGTCCTTCATTTAGGCTAGATGAACAGACAAGTGTTAGAGCTTGCCTCACTTTTAGTCAACGGTCTTTAATTTGGAGACTTCCTCTGAAATGCTTTTATATCTCACGTGATAATGGTGTAAATGGATTGTTTATCTTCTACTTCTTTCTGTCTGTCACCCTGTCACACTTACTTTGAGCTTTCTGATGGATGACTCTTAGTCATTGTCAGCAGAGGTCTGGGCCTCCTTTAGCTCCAGTGAATTAATGGCCGATGGGAGTGCAGTGCTGGAGCCTAGGGATCAATACATCAGACCGAATGAAGACGCTGAGAGTGGACTTTCGTGTTTCCTGTAAACACATGTATGAGGATTTGTGCATTTTGCTGTGCTCTGATATCTGTGTGTGTATTAAAGGTTGAGACAGAAAAAGGAAAAAACCTCGACTTTTCCTACTGTTCACTTTCCCTCATCTGCGTCTTCCAGGCAGCGATGGCAAATCATTACCTCTGTGTTTTTCTATCTTCTCTCCTTCTATTCTCCATATCCAAAGTGCTGCTGTGGCAGTATGTGGGATTAATTAGTAAACAAAGTGCTAAGTGGAAAATCTTTGTGGCGACAGACACAGTTTGGTTACAATGATTGATGGAGAAGAGAAAACATGTGAGTAGATGCTCTGCTCCGTGTTGCTCATTAATGAACTTCAGGGAAGATGCTGGGACTGGATCCTGGGAAAATATTTTTTCACGTATTTTTCTGAAAACACACACAACGTTGCCACCCGAGAAAAATTGTATTAGAAAAAAGTCACGTTTTATAATTGGACATTTATTTACTCAGGGATTTACCGAGTCTTATTGAAGGTCAACAAACCTCAACTTTATTTTGAGAAAAACAGACTGATCGACAACGTTAAATCAATTGCGCTTGGAGGAACTTTTAACTGCTTGAGGATCAAGTCTTTTTTTCTCTTTTAGTACTGATAGGGCCCAAGGATGAAAAACAAGCCCACAAATTTGTCCCAACCTTCAGGTCAGTGAAACCAAAGACCTATACATACTCCACGAGAACCGAGAAATTTGTTCTCTCTCCCAGGGCTGCAAGAAAAGAATGACGTCATTTTTTTTCTCACAGCCCTGGTTTGGGAGTTCTCACAGCTTGTTCTCGACACATCACCTGGGCCAAACTTTTTTTCTGTGTGGTGTCCGACAGCTATTGTGTGATTGGTCAGAAATTTGAAGTGGGTGTCGTTAATGCGGAAAAGAAAGGAAATGTCATTCCCACTTTTTCCGCTGGCAGTTGTCATAGCAATGGATAGTTTTGAGGAAGAGTTGGCAGGGGCGGTGAGGAACTATGAAAATCTTTATAACACATCCTCTAAGGCATATATAGACACACAAAGCATATATAGACACACAAATGGATAATAATTTGTATTAGTATCCCGAAAGTTGTGTACAGGGGAGAGCATCTGTCATAAAACATGGCGATATCCGCTGTATTGTTGTTTTTGTCAGATTCCCACAATGCTTAGCGTGCGTGACGTGTGCTGCAGTGGGAGGGACTTCCCAGGATTTCTGCACTTGAGGTTGAAATGTCCTGGGGAGAACTAACTTTGTTCTTGTTCTCGCCACCTCAAGAAAACAAACAAATTTCTCTGTTCTCGCGGAGTATGTATCAGGCTTTACGAGCCAAACGTGAGTTGTCTGACTGCAGAAATAGTTACTCTGTGTTCTGATGTTCGCCTACACCAACATTATTACAGTCCATCATAAGGAGGACGTTGGTATGCCGCCTAGGATCTTCTGAAAACTGCTTTGTATGGATTTCAACGATTGACAATGGTCAGGTAATGTTTATCCAAGTTGTTGAAGTTAAATCCCACAATGAGATGCCAAATGGACGTTCCAGGGTGCTGGCTCTTGACTTCAAGGATCACAACCGGGATCAGTGTTCTGGTTGAGTGGCTGCACAGGAGATTAGGTCGCCTTATCCATGGTGTTTACAGGTCAATATAGAAGTTTAGGCTGATTTCTGATGACTTGTTGGGCAGCATTCCTGGGGCTTTTTGAGGGAAGTGCTAGTTCTCTGCTTCGTTTTCTCTAGATAGATGGAGCCAGTAGTGTTGTGTATTCCATTTCTGAAAGGTGCTCCAGTCTTATGAAGAAGAGACTTTTTCCAATTGCATTTAACACCTTTGGAACCAAAGCAAACCAAGGTAAAGGTGTTTGGACTGTGGAGATACATGAACAGTGTTGATATTGTTCTAATCAAAACTCTTATAGAACTACCATGGAAATGACTCAAATAGGATCAAGAGGATTAGTGTGTATTTTCCCATGTGCCTCCTTGAGTGTTGGTTGTTCCGATGCTTGAAGAGGGACTATCCTCACATGCAAGTATTTGAACGTGAGGTGCAAGTTTGTTTACATTTCCACTTTCCAAGTGTTTGTGCTCTGCTGCTCTCTGTTGCTTCCCGGCATTTGGGGACCAACGTTAATCGCTGCTGAGTGTGCAGTAGATGTCCCCTATCCCTCTGTGTTTACTACACGGCTCCTATAGGAGGGATATCCGAGGCAGATACACACACACACACGCACACACACGCACACACACACACACGCACACACACGCACACACACGCACACACACACACACACACACACACACACACACACACACTCTTTTTAAACATACACTTTACATGCAAACACACACCTCTCCTGCTTGGCGGTGTGTTCAGGTTCTAGCTACATGTGGCTTGTTTGTTTGGTTTCTGCTGTAGAGGAAATAAAGTTCAAATGCTGTGAGGGCCAGACTGTTTAATGACACACATATTCAAACACATGAGTAAGGAGGGGTATGTAATTACACACACACACACACACACATGCAAACAAACATAGCTGTTGTGTGAGTATAGATTACTAATGAGCCAGGCTGATATCAAAGGGACATTTTTTGATAACTCGCTCAATCAAATTAATAACCAGAGGCCTTGAATGACATAATTTGTTCACTCAAATTAATTGTGTAGCAGCAGCAACTAAAATTACAGGTTTTTATGGCTGAGTCATTTCAGGTGGATGTGCCCAGAGTTTTATTGTCAGGCAAATAGCCATAAAATGTGAGTAGATATGATGAGTGGTTTGTTATTTTTAGATTTTTATTTTAATTTTTAACAAAGATACTTGGATTTGAGAATGTTTATTACAGTCTTTGATACAGTTCCACCACAAACTTCACTGTGGCTGTTCATGGGCGTTCGATGTATCACATGGCTTCAGTAGATTATGCTGTTTTTGTAGAAATGGGGAAAACAGTTGATGTTGAGAGTTCATCCTTGGCTTTAAAAATAAAACAGATACTCTGTTCTTTAATGTGCAGTATTTCATTGGATAACAAAGTGTTGCAACATAAAACTGTGAAAATTGAGTTAATTTGCTCATTAAAACCGATTCAGATTGAATTTAGCCTAAACCCGTTCAGAAGAGGAAGTAAATAAACTGTTGTGATTGTTGCCGTTGAGTTCTGTGAAGAGTGACTTCTAGAAAACAGGCATCACAAATGGACACACTACTTGATGTGTGGTTTCTGTGAAATGCAGTACCAAGTTGTAGTGTCAGCAATGTTCCCTAAGTACAAACCTGCTGTCCTGTCTGTGTTTTTTTGTAGTTTATTATATCCTGTACAACAGCAGCATTAACTGAGGTGTTAGAGTGATGGTGATGATGTACAAGTATCACAGTTTCTCTACTTTTAGTAAGTTAGAGTACTGCATATTTGATTCTGTAATTATTTTCATGCAGGCTGTTATTTACTTGAACCTTATGTGTGTACTTAGACTAAACGTTTTCCTGCATCTGAGTGCTCATGTTTGCTACTGTGACCGTGCGCTTTCAGTTTGCTGTGTGTGTGACCTGTGCTTGTGTGTGCATGTGTGTGTCTTTGTGCGCACAGGGTTAAGACGACTTCGTGTTAAGTCGTCAACTTGTTTTTGTTTGCAAGTGTGTGTTACTGATGCTCGGGTGATTAAAACCAGGCCCCAATGGCACCAAAGTGATAGCCCAGTCAGGAGCCCCTGCCCTCCCCCGTGTCACCCACTGTTGATGTTAGGGTGACCCTCACCTCACCTCCTCTGTCCTCCCACCCTCCCACACTTTATTCTTCCACTTTGTTCCCTATTTACCTCCCTTATTTTCTTGGACTTTATTTTTTTAATATATTTTTCATCATTTGTATCTTTTCTTTTTACCTTTTCGATATCTTCTACCTTTCACCTTTCTTCTTGACTTCATCCCAGTTAACCTCCCTCCACTGGCTCCTATATATCTCTGATAAACTTTACCCTTCCTCTCTTTCATCTCCAACCACACCAAACACAGAAGACATACAAGACAAACAGACCTGCACTGACAGCGAGCCAGATCAAACTCACAGGCAGACGCAAATATTTTTTGCAGTAAATGTTTATTCAGGCGGGCTCTGATGGAGTGACCACATCAGGCTCACACACACACACACACACACACACACACACACACACACCCTCACACACACACACACACACACACACACACACACACACACACACTGTACCTTTTACAGTAATCAGTTCACAAGAATCACCAAGGTTCCTTTTAAAAAGTGGGATTTTCACAGCATCTGTTCAGTGTAAACATGGTCATGTAATCCCATTATATATAGTATGTTACATGACTAGGCTTGAGTAACACACGCATGCATGCACATCACATGCACACACACACACAGCAGATTTTTCCAGCAACACACGAGCAGTCGTTGGTCATTGTTATGAAGACAGGCTGCGGTGAACCAGAAAAACAATTGCCTCAGACTTCCTGCTGGCTTCCTCTGCAGTGGGACAGGCCCCGAACACTACCACTTTCTCTCTCATGTACACACACACACACATAACACACACAAATAGAGAATTAAGGGTGAGTGTCTTCCCGCCATCCTGTTTTCTAGCCAAAGTTTATTTTGGTCATGGGCTGGAGCTGCAGTGTACAGGAAGGGGTAGCCTCTTTGTGTGCGTGTGTGTGTGTGTGTGTGTGTGGGAGAAAATTCAGAAGAAAATTCCTCTGTCTGTCATAATATAAGCACATCCATATTTGGGACAAGTGCTGCTCAGTGTAAACACATGCATGTGTCAGTGAGTCACTTTCCACCACCACATATCTTTCTACTTAGATTGTTATGGAAGATAATCAAGTTATTAAGATAAGTGACCCCCCGCCCAGACCTTTTTCTTTTGAAACCTTACTGAGTTACTGGTGCCGTATCATTGGTTCTCTGCCAGTGGTATCTGCCACCTACATGAACAGGCATTTTTCAAAATAAGTTTGTTCCAAGAAAAAAAACTGATCATAGCAAAGTAAAAGGGACACTAAAATATGAACCTGGCACAACCTTTACTGCAGTCCAGTGGGATGTCATCCAGCACAGTGCTGCATTGTTTAATCAAGTATGTGCACATTTCTGGTAGATTATTCTACCAATAAAAGATTGTTTCTGTAATAACTTAATATATAACTTCCAGTAGTAAAATCCTTCTTCATAGTATTATACAGTGAGTAAAATGTATTTTTGTCTGTAATTTGGGTGAACTCTCATCTTAATAATAATTTTGCATGACATGATTCTGCATGAGGATAGTGATTAGCACTGTTGCCTCACAGGAAGAAGGTTCCTGGTTTGAAACCCATCAGGGGCCTTTGTGTGTGGAGTTTGCATGTTCTCCTTGTGCTTGTGTGGGTTTTCTCCAGGTACTCTGGTTTCCTCCCACAGTCCAAAAACATGTATGTCAGGTTGATTGGTGACTCTAAATTGCACATAGGAGTGAGTGTGAGTGTGTGAGGTTGTTTGTCTCTATGTGGCCCTGTGATGGACTGGTGACCTGTCCAGGGTGGACCCCTGCCTTTCACCCAAAGAGAGCTGGGATAGGCTCCAGCAGATCCCCCTGACCCTGGTTAGGAATAAATGGGTATAGATGATGGATGGATGGATTCCGCGTGACAGAAATGCTAGTTCTACTAAGAACCAGAGACATGGCATATAGCTTGCATAACAGCACCCACTACTACAACTACTATGGTAGCTACTTGTACAACTAATACAAATGCTATTAGCTGCATCAGTAGACACTACTAAAATCATGCTGGTTTTTTTTGTTGTTTTTTTTTTTTTTTTTGCCAGAAGGCTGCTGATGTGTTTGTATAGAGTTGAATTATAAATGACTAACGCACACACAAAAACCCTTCTGTCTTTTAACATGACTCAGCATTCAGTCAGTATTGAGAATGATTCATTCACAGAGCACTGTGGTTTGTGTTTATTTGATGCCCTTTCTACTGAGCCTCACTGGCTCACTGCGCTCAATTAGATGTGAGAGCTCTGAATGGACAGTGATGATTTTAATGCAAAAAAAAAAAACACACCATCTTTGTCACAAACTGAAGTAAATTCATCTGCGTAAACTTGGAAACCTAAAATTGAAACCCAACAGCAGATAGTATGACCTATTTTACAGTGGAAGACAAGTGATATAACAAGGCACTGCACTAAATAAACATGTTATAGCAGCAAAAATATATGTATATTTTCATAATTTCATAAGAATTAATATAATTTACTCAGATGATTGAGCCATATGATTTTGATGGATGCTTTCGGAAAATATCTGGCATAGGCTTCCATCAGCTGCTGCAGGATGTCGCCGTTCAGGAGGAAACACTGATGTGATGTGGTGCACGCTCGGGCTTAGCTGCTCCATGGATGGGCGGTTAGTGATGTGCTGACCTCACATCATGCTCCATTTCTTGTTTTCCCCAGCCCCTGTGTCAGCACAGAGAGTAATAGTACCCAGGATGCTATAGTGTTCATGCATGTACTGTATGTATGCATGTGTGCATTAAAAAAAACATATAGATGCTCGTGAGCCAAACGAAAAGCTCTGAATTTAGTTCATTTCCACATGAGTTAAAAGCTGCTGTCCTCTATTGTCACTGACATCTACCCTGCCCTACATTAAGGATTCATATTATAAATAGCACCAGTTTCATCCACATGGAGACAGTTTCTCTAGTCTGCTCTTTCCGGTGCACAGAGTCTTGAATTAAACCACAGCTAAAGCATAGATGAAAAGATAAATAAAAAAAGGATGACTTCAGATTTTAAAGTGATAGTTCAATAGCTCGGGAAATAATATTTGAAATGGTGACAACACTGATAGCACCCTGTCATGCACGTACGCTAAATGTTTAGTTCAGCACAGACTGGTGTCAGATGTCATAGGATAATTCATTGACCAGCACCTCTGACGTAAGTTAAATATGCCATATTTTAATTCCATTCGTAAACTGACGGTTTGAATAAGTGAAAAAATATTAAAATAAGTATTATTAAAATTACTGTATTTCCACAATTTTCCACAATTATTCAGTGAATACATTCTTTAGGTCAAATTATTGTTTTTGTGTAATTACTTTTTGCCCAATTTTAGTATTTTCCAATAAAACAGAACAGTTTCCACTTCACACCCAGTGAGGTCCATCATCTGCTGATGATTTGGACCATAAATAGCTAAGGTGGAGTTCTGCTCTCCAGAGGGGATATGACATGGAAGGAGGCTATAGTTAGCTAGTGGAAGTCCTTGAAATGCAGCTACTGCCACTGCAAAAGCACAGTTTCCCTGGACAATAAGAATTTTCATTTACATCTTCCATCACTAACCTCCTCTTATATAACATCTGGACCACAACTAAAAAATGCTTATATTTCTGAGGTATCCACATCATTTTCCGCTACACACACAGTGTGTGTCTGTGTGTGTGTATTCAGTTACCATGTCATAGGAGGCTGTTGTTAGTGTGCATTTTTCGTGTGACTTTCTAGAGTGCTCTCTATTGTTTTCATGAAGAGAGGGGGTCAGAAGGGCACTGAGGTCATCTGCGAGTTCAGTGCATACACATCCACCCACCCATCAACACACATGCACTCATGCACACACGTGCGCACTCAAAGCTTGTTCCTTTTGTGTCCAATGTTCACCTTGTAGCGCATGTGACATCCTGTTTTTCCCCATCTTAATGAGTTTCAACACCCTGGTTAAGAAATACACATGGTATGTGAACAGGCACAGAAAAAAAAACACACACACACACACACTCGCACACACACACACACACACACACACACACACACACAGAGTCTTAAAACCCAGGAACAAGATGTCAAGGAAGCATACAGTGCTAATTAAGTAAACATTTCCTTGTGTTGTCACATCCAGAAATTCCCCTGTTATGTAACAGAAATTTAAAAATTTGGGAAATAAAAAAAACAGTGTTCAGGTTCAGGGGTCAACAGCTTCCCACTGATCATAATTAGGACTACAGTTTGAAAGGGTCTGCCTATGCCGTCAACATGATTCATTTTGACTTATTAAAGGAAAAAATATATGAAAAGTGGCTTAGTCAGATTCACTTTTAGAAAAAGCATGTTTGAATGAAGTTTTTAAGCACATTTATACCTTTTGGTAAAAATTACTCAAACACCATTTATGTTAAATACTATTCTGGCACCTGGGCACACAGACACATAGGCCTGCACATATTCAGTGCTCAACATCTCATATGTCCATAGTCATGACTTACCTCTGAATCAATGTGACTCAAAAGGAAGAGGGAGAGCAAACACACTGACTTCTGGAGATATCACAATCACAGCTCTCAGAGAGAACTACTTGTGATTGATGAAAAGCCTGAGTTTCTTTTTTTAGAGCTATCTGAAGTTTTACAATAACAGGGACCTTGCACATTCAGCTTACTAATAAAGGATCTCTGACTGAATGAATGCACCACATCAAAAATAGCTGCTTCTTTTGTTGAAGCGTCCTTGTGCAAGGCACTGACTCTGTACCTCCTGTAAGTCACTTCAGCTCCAGGCAACAGCTTAATATTCAGGAGTGCTCATGTAAATAAGAATAAAACGACTAAAAACATGAAACTAACCAACTTTGGGTGTAAGTAGTGTTTACCTGACAGCAGAGTAATGTTCTATTGATTTGCCCAGAGCTGTCACAGTTAACCCGCAGTAACGTTTGGCAGAGAGGGGGCAGCTTTACTGGAATAGCCTCCAGTTCTTGTGTAACTCTTGGCCTTTCCACTATTGACGTGTCCTGGGATAAATCCCAGTTTTCCTCAGCGGGTAAACATTTGGGGTAAAGGTGAGAGGTCAGTAGTGCGAACTGATATGAGCCTTACGAGAAAACCATACATGACGTGCAGTGTGTTGTAATGCTGTAACTTTGCTCAGCTGCTCCGCCTGTATCATAACATATAGTTCCCTTATTATGCACCGATTTGAGCTGATGTGAGTTCATTCAGAAAATGAATTCATATGATTCTGTTTATATACTACACATTGCATAAATGCACTGCTGTGCTATACACTTACACACCTCTGCTGCTGGAGTTCATTAGCATTTATCAGATCACTGGTTCAGACAGACCATGAAAGTCCCACTGGGTCGCTATAGCAACTAGAGCCAAAATAAAGCAGCCGTCGAGACAGCAGCAGCAGCAGCTTCAGCTGGCACACACACAAACACACAACCCCCTCTGGCCTTGGCACCTAGGAACAGACACAAGATGAGCTCTATATTAGACTGCAGAGGGCTGAGAGAGAAACGTAAAGAGTGACGAAGAGGGGAACAGTGTGTCCTGGACTAATCCCTATTAGCTCTGTTCGCTGTTCCCAAGACTGGAAAGAACCCAGAGTCTCTTTTAGTCTCTCTTTCACCCACACACACAGATACACTGTCCTGGGCCGGCTGGCACTCAAAGACTTGCTCAGCTCTCCTTAATGTGGTCTCACTCACTACATTGCTTTTAGCGTGGGTTTTATGTGTGTGTGTGTGTGTGTGTGTGTGTCATCCATGCCAACGGCCAGACGGGCCAGCTGTTCATAGTAATGCACTGTGAACACTGAAGCCTCCTCATCCTCCTGTTTCTCATCTGGGCATTTACTAGAATGTTCCAGGGGCTCTGCAGGCCCAAGCTGCCACCCCAATGCCTGTAAACCTCTATAGTGAGCTCCGGCCAAATAGTGATAGTAACTGCACATCAGAGTGATGATGCTCTGCAGAGAGACAGATAAATGATGAAATGAAATAACTGCAGATTTTTTGGACCTGTGTGTGTTTGTGTTGGAGACTTGTAGGTGGATTCTTGTAGCTTTTTTTCTATTGATCTTCTTTATAATAAGAAAAAGCTTATTTCAGAGAAAGGTCGACCTATTTCTTTAAGAGTGAGACAGCAGACATTTGAATAAAAATGCATCATAGATCTCTGAGTTTTAATATAGAATGAATTCCTTGCTGAAATACTTAATGCAGTCGGTCCACAGGAGTGTTCAAGACATTTCTTAGAAAGTAGACTATACATATCGGCCTACGTGTATACATTACATTCGTCATTGTGTATTCATTTATCATAATGCAAATGTTGCAGTCAGAGCCGTGCTGAAAGATGGTGAGAAGCAGTAGAAGTCGTACTGAGTCATTTTACATTTGAAGCAGACGCTGTGATTCAGAGGCCTGGATGAGAGAGCCAAAGGCCCCTTGCTGTGTCAGATGAATTTGCTCGTGCCTATATCAGTATCTGATGTCTGATAGAACACGCGACTCACACGTCGACTATAAATGAACACTGCGGTCCCCCACATGCCAGCCACGGCAGCTGCCTGTGGGTTTTTATAAATCAAGGCGTGTGACCTGGGTTTATAATATTAGACGGATTAGCAGAAATACCATGTGTAGTGTGTTTACAAGTCTAATCATTTTAAGATGTCTCACTTCACCAAGGAAACAATGCTATGTTTGTCTTTCTCCCACATAACATAAATACTAATATCTATAGATTTTTCTGTGGCTTTTTATTAATGCAACACGATATCGTTTGGTATATTAATAAAGGATGGACTGCAATAACCACATTCTAAAATTATAAGCAATACTAAAATAGCTAAGTAGGGGTTCTCAAAGCTAATAAATTATGTGTCTTAATTTCTATATATTTTTGTATTGTGGCTCAATGCAGTCTAATATTTAGATACTGGCCTATAACTGTAAAATTATACCAACAGCAGTCACATGGCCCATAATCTCATTTCATCAGAGTATCCTGTTGACCTTGTGGTCTTGATATATGAGGAATTATCGCACTCTCCCCTGCTCATTTCTAAACTCAATTTCAATGTAAAGTAGGAATGTCAAAGTTCCTACTTTAAATGAGTCAAATAACTTATTCAAAACCTGTTCTGATTATAATATGCCTATAATTTTAGTATAATGTGCATTAATTTTGAGTTAAAAGTAACCAAACTGCTAATCCTTTACATACATTTGTATAATGATGCATGTTCAGAAGAGGAGGTGTTGATTCTTGGAGATGCCATCATTAAGTCTGCCAGTCACAAGAAAGCCATGAAACAGTGCATCACACTCCACTTACTGAGCTTTAAAAAGCAGGAGACACCAACAGACGCTTTGACACGCATGCACACATACGCAGACGCACAGGCGAGAAAAACAAGTAGCAGGTCTGTCAAGGAAAGGCCCCCAGAGAGGCCTGATCTCTGAGCCCTGACAACCACACACATACAGTACACTCGATGCTTTCTAGGCAAAAGGAGAGTTATGAATATTCATGGCCATAATCCAGACATGGTAGAGTAGACATGCCACGTGAGTGTGTGTATTCAAGTGTTAGGGGTGTGTGTCTATCTTTTGGCCCACCAGCTTCTTGCTTCGCTGCTTTTTCCCTACTATCAAAGCAACCTTGAAATGATCTTTGGATCACTCATTCAAGTGTCTGCAGGGCCTGAAAAGTACTCTCTCTTTCTCTTACACACACACACACACGCACACACACGCACACACACACACACAGTGGCTGTCTCTCATGGGTTCAGTAACTTGATGACTCCAGTAAACAATCCTTTCAATCCTTTCCCTGCACTTGCCTACATGTGTACAGTTTGCACATGTACGTTTTGACTTTTTTTCATATCTTGTATAATGTCAACAATACGCACACCTGCCTCGAACAGACACACTCCCACCATCCATGTGTATAAAACATTGTATTTTATGTCATTTTATCGGCAGCACTAATTACACTGGCTCGCGCTCCTGCGTGATATGGACCATGGTTTACATATAAATTAATCCCCAGTGATGGACTTCAGGAAGCATCGATCCTGCCTCCTCCCCACACTGAGGGCACTTAAAGCTGATGGTCCCTGCACATTTCTCCCTCGCTCACCCACTCTCCATATTTTTTATCAACTGCTGGGATTAATGGTGACTGGTTTTAATTGTAATGGTTTTGCTATTAATAGCCCCATGTGATTCTGTTTCGCCTTTTAAGAATTGATGGATCTTTTAAATGCACTTTAGCTATAAATCATAGTTGACCGTTCACTAACCCCTGCCCCACTTAATTCCACCTGTCAAGCCTTTTGTTCTCACAGTTTTTGTTGATGATGGTGGCAGATTTGCCACATGGAAACTGTAGCAATTTTTTAAATGGGTTAAATGGGTCTTTGATTTTGCACAGAGGTGGACAAAAGCAGACTTCTCATTTCTAGCTGGCGACTATTGATTTTACCTCTTTAAACCCTATGTTTGGTATATTTGCTTGTAGCCGGAAGAGATATGATCACAGTCGACATTTAATTGTTCTTGTCACTGCGCTGCCAGTGTGTAACTGACTAAGTGTGTGAGTGTGTTTGTGCACAACTCCCGAGGGCCAAGTGGAGCATCAATAAATATTTTACAGCACACCAATCCTCTTCCAATTGTAATGGCCGGCCATCCCGGTCACAGCAGGCAGGGGGGTGGATTGATGAAGCTGTAGCATGTGGAGACTGGCACAGAGCTGGAACAGTGTCTGTACTATACCTGTAATAGTAAAAGCAGAGACTATGAGGATTAAATGAAAAAATAAGAGCTCCTGTGTTGATAAGGTTATTCCTGCTTTTTTTAAGCAGCTTTAGATGATTTGTACGAAGCTTTAATTAAAAAATGATAAATAACAGTAAATCAAAATTAAAAGAACCTTGACATGGACTTTTCCATCCATCTGAGATTTGTACCTTCCCAGTCCCCAGGCAGGTACTCCTCACTGCCATTCCACCTATATGTCTTAACAGTCCAATATCTTTCCCCATTTCTTGTCTTCTGTCATGCCAAATCGGTGACAGAGCAGTTCTATTAAAGCGTAAGTGCCACAAAGTGAACTACACATGTTATGAGGCTATCACGTCAGGGCAGGCAGAAACGCTTGACTGATTTCAGACCACGGGCAGGCATGTACGAAAAGTGAGCCATTCTGGGCAGTCAAAGGGAGAGGAATCCATTTCTGTGATTGCAGTATGAATGGCTTTGTATGGGATTAGATTCTGTGTGTATGTGTGTGTGTGTGTGTATGTGTGTGTGGCGCCTTATGTGTATGACAAATACAGCTTTGTGAGTTTGACCTATGTGGACGTGTGTGATGTATGAACATGTGTGTGGATAATAGTATTTAATGCACATGTACCAATTGCCCTGCATATTTCTTTGACCTACGTGTGTGTGTGTGTGTGTGTGTGTGTGTGTGTGTGTGTGTGTGTGTGTGTGTGTGTGAGACAAGAAAAATACTTGCCTGTCAAGTCAAAGTGATAACTGGTACTCTTAGGAACGCCAACTGTCTCTTTGTTTTGCTTCCTTGACCGGTCAGCAGTTATTTGTCAGCTTACAGCTAGGGCTTTTCTTTTTTCTTTTTTTTTTTTGTTTTTTGTTTTTGGCTCAGGTAACGTTGAACATGGGGTAATAACATCTGTGAGTATTTCTGCCATTCCTCATATGCCTCCTTACATACACTCAGTGTGACTGATGGATGCCCTAAGAGTAGATGTTTATAATGTTGCTAGAATAAACTTGATGGTTTCATAATGTTACATGCAGGGCTTGAGCTTTGTTTGTGGCCTTTCCCTTGTCACTGAATGATATGGCCTCAACAATAATGCTGTTTATGACCAGTCTGAGCATGACCGAGGCTATGTCACTTATAGCTATAATCACTATTATACCAATACCATAGCTATAATATTCTTATAGGCCTTTATCTTTTGTTTATTCATACCTAACTTTAAATTAGTTTGGATTTTATGTAATAATATGTGTTCTTTAGTAGCTACTCAACATTTGACATATTAGCACCATGTTAGTGTCAGTCTGTGTGTCCTGTTAAAATAACATGGATGTGGTTTGTCTGTGAGGAGCCAAAGCTGAACTGAGTATGCAGAATATTCAGAAAACCAGCTGTTGCTTACAGGGAGGGCACAGCAGCCTGAAGCTTAAACAGCCTTTGACCAGAAGGTTGCCAGTTTCTACATACTTAATACACAAGAATAACCCAAAGAAAAACAAGGGCCAGAGAAGTGGAGGACTTCTCTTGCTCTTTTGAACTGGCCATTAAGTATTTACTTTTATGTTTGCAGCCCTTTCTTCCTCTGCTGCCTCAAAGAGCCCGATCTGTTGCTGTAAATATGAATTTGCTCTTAGTCATCTCGCCGTCTTAAATAAGGGTTTTTGGCCTTAGTCATAACATAGTAAATTACCATTATCATGTTGCAAAACAGACACTATGATTTTTGTTATTGCCACAGTATGCATGCACTTTGGTAATTATGCCATCAACAGAATCCTCCTCCGTCCCAACACATATACGATTAAAAAGATTCGAGTCAGCCCGCTAACAGAACATGAAAGAGACAAATAATTCTCATCACTTGAACTGCACCTTTATGTGATTTTTTTTTTTTTCCTTTCCTGGGGAGCTGCCAGTGCGTCTCAGCTTCTCAGTAATTCATCGGAACAGAAAAGAAAGTCATGGACTGAAGAAAAGAAAGGGAAACATGACTTTAGATAACTTCAGCCTATGCTATTTTCTTTCTTTTTCATCCTCTTGGTGACGTAGATACTCAGTTTTATATGTTGTGCTAAGAGCTGCTGATACACTGTAATAGAGTCATATAGCAACAGTTGGCAGTTGAGCAGTTTTTGGGTTAAGAATAACTTGTTGTCATAGGATTATTTGAGTCATCAGGGCCTTTTTGCCCTGGGCCAAAGTCCCCACCCCCACCTCAAGGCTTCAACACAAACACAAGGCCAGCCGCTGACCTACTGACTGGAATTATTTTCACTTTAGCTTCACAGATAAAAACAGGTTTGGCACTTGTTGGGGCTTCAGTGGCAGCAGCTGTGCTCACAGAGCAGCTTTCTGTCCGAACAAGCTGCTGATCGATCGATATTTATAGCGAACTCCGAATCTTTAAATATTTAGTGAAATATAATCATCATCTAATTTTATAGCTTGGTTTTAACGCCCATGTCAGCGAGAACCCAGTAACCTGAACTGCCCTGCGAGCAAAGCGCTGGAACGCTACCTGAATCAGCAGAGTTTGATCGTGACATGTCGCTTTTTTTAAACTGTAGTCTTTATTTTTGACATGTCAAAGGCTGATGAGATCGGCTTGTCCTTTTCCACTCTCAGTAGGTTTACTCAGAAACAGTGTCACATTTCACTGTTGGATCGATGTAAGTTCAAGCTTTTAGTGAAGAGAATAAGGGGGCTGCCCGTCTGTGTGTCTGTGTTTGGACAACTGGACGGTGAGACCTTTAGAAAGGTCAGTGGCTAAGAGTGAAGTGGCTAAAAATAACACACACACACACACACATTTGCATGCACATGTATTCACACACATGCAGCTACAGAGCATAGGAATGCAGAAGAAATGCTGAGTCACAGTGGGAGGGCAAAGGTAAGAAAACGTGGCCTGTGTTAAATCAAATGCTGCACCACAAATACATGCACATTTTCTTTATTTTCCAGCTGGACACACACCTACACACACACTCATCTGGTGTAATTGGTAAGTGTTAACTTTCCCAGGGGTCACTGCTCTGACTGATATGGCTTAAGCAGCTACGGTATGATGGCTGCGAACCTGAAGGGAACTCTGAGCTCAGTGCATTCACTTAACAGGGTACAACCCGTACTCTTCCAGGTACTATCAGAGCCCCACACTAATCACCTCTAGGCTACACACCGTAGCGCTCACGTTACAGAAGAAACCTTGTGACTGTCAGGCTGATGTAAAGAAAAGCTTAAAATGATCATTTTGCAAGTGAAAACTACATATTAACTTGGAATCACATCATCAGTGATTGATGTGTCACAACACTGAATGAAGCTCAAATTGGAAAGCTGGAAAACAGAAGTATTTTGTTTAAAAACACAATAGTACATTTCATTTCCAGTATATTAAGCTCTTATTTTGCTGTGTGATATGTTGCCTGGAGTGTTGACTCACTTTTACTCCCGAGTTACAAACTTGATTCACATGTGATTCACTTTATGCGAATCACAAAGGTTGCCAGTGGGGATTCCCTGGAGGAGAAAGGCCTAACTGATTGATGAAAGTGGGTCCTAGTCTCAGGTCTTTCTGGATGCACAGATAGTGAGTGAAACATTTTCTACATCCACAAGATGCATCTGCAGTTTTCTTTTATTAAAACAATCTGTGCATTAAATATGGAGCTAGAGTCAGCAGCTAGTTAAGCCGTACGTAAAAGAGTCCTATAATCCTAGGCTAAAATCTGTAGACTGATGGCTGGTTTGACATGTTCACACACAGCCAATTAATGGCCGTTGCAATCAGTTTTTAACTCTGATGAAATTCTGGCAGCGTGAGAAGATTTCAGACACTTTCCTACAGTGTGACTTCTCCTACAACGACGTCAAACCAAGAATCAATAGCAACGCCGGACCTGATTACACAATTAGCGTACTGTTATTGTTGTGTGCCTATTCACACATATATTAACAAGTTCACCTCTGAAAATAACAAACCGTTCATATGAGGACACTTTTGATGTCAATATTAGTATAGTAGTAATATTAGTTTATTTATTAAGGGGCAGGATGTTTCAACTAGAAACTAAATGACCTCACGTTCACTCTGTAGAACTAGGAGTCCATAACATCCTCTTTTTGCCCAGCCATGACTTGCTCCACATGTCGTCTTCATTTTTTTTTGATTATCAGGGAATGTCATCAACAAAATCAACGCTACAGATGTTTTTGTTGTTTTGTTGCTGCTTGTTACCATTTGAGAATGTGGGTCTGAATGTGTCACCGATTAATGACGTAAAACTCCAGGCGAGTCTTCTAGTGTGCGTCCGTTTTTGACAGATGCTACAGTGTGACATGGGGATCACGTTCCTACAGTCTGACAAAGCAGCAATCACCGAGAACTATTAAAAATGTGCCTGGCTTTGGCTTAGTTTAGCCTAAAGGCATGAAGCAAGGGGATATGTATAGCTGGTGTTTTTTTATTTTTCTGTTGTATATCAGTTCTGCAGAAAATGCATAAATTACAGTAATATCAGTGTAGGAAAAGGAATTTGACAGGTACTTAGAATAGGCAATCAAGAGTTTATCTTTGTCTACTCCACAGTGTCTGCATTAAAGTGCTATCCATGCAGTGCATTATGGGATGAGGTTTACTATACAGTGTTATGCATCTGTGTCTACTTCAAACAGCTGCGATATTTGCATTCTTAAGATGCTTAGGCGTGGGCCATCTTAACTGGGGTCTGCCTGCTTTGCTCAACAATGGCTAATCCCATTCTTTGTGTTACTCAAGAGCACGTGTGTGTGTGTGTGTGTGTGTGTGTGTGTGTGTGTGTGTGTGTGTGTGTGTGTGTGTGTGTCAGAAGCTCACTCACATGATAAAGTTGTGCTAATATGGGCCCACGCGTGGCCACATTCTTCTCATAGTTAGCATTTAACCAGACATTTATCAAAGAATGCTGTTGTTTTTGTTGTTAGGAGATGCATGTGACCAGGAAGTAAGTGTGTGTGAGAGTGTGTGTGTGTGTATTCAAAAGTGTGCTCCATTGATGAGACAGCCTTTCATAAAATTCTGGTGGACATGTGCAGATCCAGTCACACTGTCCATCCATTCATCCATTATCTATATCCACTTAATCCAGTTTAGGGTCAGGGGGATCTGCTGGAGCCTATCCCAACTGTCTTTGGGTGAAAGGCAGGGGTCCACCCTGGACAGGTCACCAGTCCATCACAACTATAGTCACACTATAGATATTTTATTCATGTAGTTAATGATGATGTTAAATTCATGCAGAGGGAAATTTCTTTACCATACCAGCATCATGACCTTTCATGGAAAACCTTCTCCCTTAATACCACTGTTGATGTGGCAGTGGACAGTGGTCCCTCTTTGTCATCATCACACTGACACTTTGTGGGGGGGTTGTCTCCAGTTGGCTGCTATTTACGGGGCTCTGTCGCTTTAAATCTATAACATTGACAGTCAACTCAGGTGTCAAATACAGTTACTGCATGTTTGATAACTTCTCGTTAATGATTCACCTAATTCATGATTTGCTGATTTGCAACAATATCAAGTTCTTTGTTTTAACACTGGGAGCATTTTTGAAACTTGTGCACAAATGGCATGAAACCAGTAGACTCGTATACAGATTTGGGGTTTACACTAATGCTCACATTACGGACATTTAACATATTTATTATATTTATTCGTTTCACTTTATCACCCAGCTGTTCCCTGGTTGTCGACCCTCTGGTCACAAGGTTAACTTTTAGCTGTAAAAATATCACCTGTGACCTTCCACTTGCAGTTTATATGCCTATGAGGGGGCCTTATGTGTTCAGCTCACTCACTTAGTAATAAACTAATTAAACTAATATGCATTTAGTTTGGATTGTCCACAAATCTGGGCTCTTCCCTCACAAACATTTACTGTACGTGTAAGCAACGTATAGCACAACACATAGTCGTTCTGTGAGTCTGTGCCATAAAGATACATAAATGGCTTTGCTGCAAAACTTACTCATCACTATAAATAGATGCTTTACTAGTCTGATGCAGTAGTACTTCCATGAATGGTGTGGAAAGCCAGAGAGTGTGTAAGTGTGCTTCTGTGTGAGACTGCATTTGTCTCTGTCCATTGCTTTGATACTCACGTGCCTGTTCTGACCTATGATTGTTATCATGATGTGTGCGTGTGTGTGTGTGTGTGTGTGTGTGGTTTCTGGTTGTAGTGAGGAGGTAGGGGGATGAGTAAGCCTCATGAGGCATGACATGATCATAAGACACAAGTGCAGTGGCAAGAATGGTGAAGTGACAGAGGGGTGTGTGTGTACGTGTGTGTGTACGTGTGTGTGTGTGTGTGTGTGTGTGTTTGGAGAAGGATTTGACAGGACGGGAAACGAGGCCACAGGTGGTCAAGTGGGGGGGGCATTAGCAAGTGAAACATGGAATAAGGCAGGGATGCCAGTTTTTACACACCAACCCTATGTGGTCACTGTTTTTTACAAAACATGTATCCAGAAAGAGGACGAGGCTTTTTGGTCTGGTCTTGTTTGTGTTAAATTAGGCCACAGGACCTTCATAAGAAGTGGATTTTTTGTAAGAGCTTGTTCCCGATGGCCCAGAGCGTCCAAAAAAAAAAAAAAAAGCTGTTTCTGTGGGTTCAGAGTAATTGATGACCAGCTGAAATAGTTAGCTAATGGATAAACTGTTGGACAAATTGTTCGGTAGTGTCGATGAAGAATCATTTGGGTTCATCTAACAAAGCGCTTTTCTATCTGTTCACTGTTCTGCTTGTGAGAACCACTTTCTGTCTAGACAAAGAGAGGAACAGGTGAGAGGAAAAAGAAAAGCAAGACGGTGGGATGTGAGAGACTGTAATGAGAGGAATATTAAGAGAATGAAATGAGAGAGAAATTAACAGACAACACTCAGCCTGTCGATATGTAATTTTTCTCACATTTCTTTCTAGTCTCCTTCACTGGCATGTGGATGACCATGTGCAGCAGTTTGTACTTTATTAACTTATTAATATTCACTGTGTGAAATGTTGAAGACTGTGTTTCACAGCACTGGCTGTATGACTGAGTCTCAGCCTCACAGGGGAAGGGAGGCTGAGAAAAGAGAGAAGAGGATGTAAAGTAAAAAAAATGAAAAAAATGGTGGGGCATGATAAGATGTGAAGAGCAGAGAGGGAAGAAACTCCATGTCGCTGACAACAAGTGAGAGGAAAGAGATGAGAGCGAGAGAGACGATGGGCGACACAGAAGGGGGGGGGGGGTGGAGTCAGAGCTGACAGTGTAGCGTGACATTTTCCTGTGAGGACAAATCGTTCTGAAAAATCAACAAAAAGGCAAAAGAGAGGCAGGGTGACACTGCAGCACCAACTGCATAAATGTTCTTTTTGTTCCTCAAACGTATATAAGAGCTGCAGCACATCCACCCATTTTTGCCTTTTGATTGGCTCGCTCTGTAACTGCTCTGCACACCAAATCGAACCTAATCAAGGATTTCCTAATTGGCTCATGAGCTTGGTCATATGTTGGAACAAAACCGCACACTTCATGTATGTCTATTCCACAGTGTGCCTAAACCATCATATGCTCTGGATTTACACAGACACACACAAGATTAAATCATGACCATCTGTCCACTCCCATATCTCGGTTAATCTCCTATTTTCATTCACTGGGTTCTGGTAATGTGAAACTGTGGCAACGTAGGGAGACTGTTATCCAATTTCAGTTGGTTTACTAACCTCTTTCCCAGCCGCACCACTGCTCATCCTCTCCTCTCATCTCATGCCTCTCCCTCCACTTCCTCTAAGGCATTTTGAGGACATGGCGTACCCGGTGCCCTCCTGTCTCTGCTCGCCGCACATCCTCCCTCCTCCTTCCCCTCAGCTTCCCTCACTTTCTCTTTCCCTGTTCTGCTTTTCTCCTCACCTGACTTCAGCTCTTTGGTCGTCTCCTCTTTCCAACTGGCCTTGTTTTCCCATCTACATCTCCATCTTTTTTTTTTTTTTTTGCTGCTGTTGCATTATAACACCAAGCTGCTCTGCAGAGCCAATAATGTAACATCTGGGCTTCAAAAAGAGGAGACGACAGGAGAGGACTGCTTTCCTTCCTCATGAATATTACACCATCAGAGAGCACTGAGACGGCAAGTGGCCGAAAATAGAGCCTTGCACAGAGGTGTGAAAAGACTCAGTCACTGACATTCTCACACGTGCGCCCCCTGATAGGATAAATAGAAGCCTGCTCTCATGCAGGTGTATATATTTAGGCGTGACCGCGCCTGTTGGCAGCGGCTGGTATTTGGCATCTTCTCGACAGAAGAGCCTGCAAGCGGGGTCAGCTGACACTCAGTAGAGATGGGGATAACGGGAACAAACACAGAGAAAGACGAGGGTGAAACAAGAAATAGGGAATTCAGATTTTCAAGCAAAAGTATTTTTTTAAATGTTGCAGTTTTAATGTGGTGCACTGGAAGAAGCTTGACACAGACGGACAGTCTGTGTCAAGCTTGACACAGACTGTCCCTGAGCTCACGTCGCCATAACATTGCCTGAGACACACAATATTTGATGAAATTAAACACATTCTTAAAGATACAGTACAAATTTACATACACCCAATTACTAATATAAGAGGGGCAAGTTCCATATCTACCTAATTAATATGAGTTTTCTAAAACAGTGGGTGGTGTGAATAATTATTACTGGGGTGTGATTTGGTCTTGAGACAGAAAAGGGAAGATGGGAGAAAAACAGGGGAAGACAAGGGACAATTTAAAGCTGTACAGACAGGTAAAAGGATAAATGGAACGAGAGGGAGAAGATGCATCACACTGAGCAACCTGCAAGGTGCAGTACGTTCCCTGAGGAGCCATTTAAACAATACACACGCACACACGCACCGACACTCATGGCAGCATGGTATCAATATTGTTTCGTGCAGTGGTTGCTATCATGGTTGTGTGCACCAGCAGATGAAATCTACATGGCTAAAAACCCTGCTTTAAGGTGTGTGTGTGTTTTTATGTGTGCACAGGCACATCTTCTTTGTGTGTGTCCATGTGTATGTGGGAATATGTATGTGTTCAGGCACACGTGGCACAAGTGAGAGAAGGCAAAGATGCTGTTCATGAAATTGGTATCATTTATCTTGGATTTGTGGAGGTTGCTGGGGGGCTTCCATTGCTGGAAATATCCAAACGCAGAAAAAAAAAATCTTTGTTGTTGATGGTGGAGTGAAGCAGATAGAGCGTTTATTTAGAAACAAACACAACCAAATCTGGAATTGCTGTCTTTAGATTCTAAAATATTTTTTTGCTTCAGGGTTTTAAGTCTAGACTTAATGGAGACGGGTGGTGGTGGATCCAGGGCTCAAGGGACATTTTCAGAAATTCCTTGAAAAAGCTACTTTAAACATAGTGTTACCTACATGCACAGCATGTGTCTTGCATAAATAGAAACATATATAAACATTGTATTATAACAAAACTTAGTTACTAAAAGGTGCATTACTTACATTAAAAACACTGTGTGTTTTTCCCATTTTAAGGTTTAGGACCCCAAGACAATAAGTCTTCAATGGATAGTTTACTGTCTTTTGTTTTCTAGGGCTTGGAAATAAAATAGAAGAAACAAGAAAATGTATTAACTGGCCACTAGTAAATGTTGTTCTGTGGTTTTTCTTTTAAGAGTTACAAGCCCAAAAGGTTAAAAACTGGGACAAAGTGATACTCTAAAAAGCTTCTCCACAGGGTGACAAGCAGGTCAGCCCTTTATTACAGCCTCCAGACAGACACAGTGACATGGGTCAAACTGTCATCTGTCAAATAGGCCAATGTATCATGTGAGCTGACTCTGAGAGCATTCAGCCCACCGGGGTTAAATCCAGCTGGTAATTGAGGGAAGTTAGTGATATGAAATGAGCTTAGTTTTTTTTTATGAACAGTTAGATGTGAATATTGAGATCACTTTTATGTTTTTGCATTAAGTATAGAGCTAAGCACTGAGGTGTGGTGCAACCACATGTTCCAGGCATGTTATTATAATTTCAAAAATGTCAAACTAATCCTCCAAATGATACAAAAAGCCATGAACGAGAAAGAGTTCTGTTATTTAGCTGCTTCTCTATGAAGTCCATTCTAGATGAGGAACATCAACTCAGTACCCAAATGTAAAATCAATGATGCACTTCAGTTTAGTGGATTTAATTTTTTTTTTCCAGGAAAGCTGGGCTTGAATGCTAACAAACACTTCTCTTTAGTGAACACTGACAACATCATGTTAGTTATGTTTATAAATCACATCAAACGAGTAATGGTTTTCCCTCCGCGCCCTTACGTTCATGCTGATGTTTGCTATCAGTCATTTATAATGTGGACTGTATGTAATCTGATAGGGAGTGATCTCTGATGAACATCACTTCTGCCTCTAACAATGATTAAAATGGAGTACGCTGCAGTACACTCAGATGATTGGCAGGCCAATGTCATTCAGTATGCGTGTGTGTGCGTGTGTGTGCGTGTGTGTGCGTGCGTGCATGCAAATGAAAGCTTACATGCACTTTTACATGTTTGCACAGTAATGACTACTTATGTGTGTATTTACAGTTTAAGTGCAGTCACACAGACCGGGCACACTTACTGCGGTGAGGTTTGTGCGTCTAAGTCTGTCTGTTTGCACTGGTGTGTTGTGAAACATGTAGCGCAGGCATTAATGAGTTCAGATGGCTCTGACCTTGCCTAGTCTTTACCATAACTCTCTCTCTCCCTCTCTCTCTCTTGCTGTTGGTCTGCATCAAGCCCTGTCTGACGGCTTTGGCAGCTCGTCAAGTCTACTCTGCACACATGCCAATCAAACCCTGTCCGAGCAAATAAGCAATTAATCATTAGCATCCACAAGCAGCCAACGCGAGGGAGGCGAGGAGGAGGAGGAGGGGGGGGGGGGGGGGGGGGGGGGTGCAGGGAGAAGAAAGCAGTATCAGGGATCATTTGGGTCCAGATATGATCCCACCCCCTTCACACACACATACACACACACAGTGCTGGTGACTGTAGAACAATGGGATTATCTTAATAAAACGGGGGATGAATTATGGAAATGAGCATCGTACCATGCTCATTTCCATAAGAAGAAACAACTGGACAGCATCTGTTGACTAACCAAACAAACCATTGTGCCCATTAGGTTTTCCTCTCCACTCACACTAATGGCGATTAGATGATTAGTCTGTGATTGAAATGATTAAATGGCTCTTAGGGAAGAGGGTATGTGTGTGTTTGTGTGTGTATGTGTGTGTGTGTAAAACACAGATATGATCCATAATAATACATAATGCAACACCATTTTGCCATGATGCCAGCACATTACTGCTGGCATCATGGCAAAATGAGTAATGAATGAGGTGACGATTAAGCATTACCAACTTCAGTATAGATTCCTCTCACCCACAACTTTTGCGTTTAGTGTTTTTACATATATGCCTTCTATCTCCCAAAACTGATGGTGTTTATTTTGAAACCTTTAGGCCAATACAAGTATGAACACAGGTGTCAGGGCCTTATGTTGTGAGGTGAAAACTAAGGGTGTTCAGGGTGTTCAGATGTAGATACAGTTAAAATACATTGTCATCTGATGCAATCCATGGTTTTAGAGAATAATTCACTGTTCTTTTTAATTAGCAAAGCCGACATTTATTTATTTATTTTTTATTGCTTTATAAACATTCTGTAGACATTCATCAGATAAACTCAGCCAGGCTACATTTAATTTGGTTTCATATCTCACATATTGTTGTGTGAGTGCGTATACATTTAACTGCCTTTAGTCATTCTCTCCCATCTCGTTTTGTAACATATATTGTTTCCGCTCTCTGTTTGCTTAGTGTCAGAGAGAGATAGCAGGTTCAGTGATAGCGACTGCCCTGCCTTCTCTTCTAATTGATCCAGAAGCGCTGATTGTCCTTTATTGCTATCGACTGATCTTCTGTCACTGGACAAGGTGCCTGGGTCAACCTCTGACCCCTGTAGATAAAGTCACATATTTAATTACATAATGGGTGTGAGCGTGTAATCCTGCTGGGGATTTGATTAAGACAGAATGTGGAAATGATTTTGTTACTCTGGCACTTGCCAAAGGAGAGTGATTTTCTTCAGCCGACTTTACCTAAGTATAAAGGTTTAAATAAAATGCCTGAAACATTATCCCACTGTCAGTGACGAATGCTCACACACAATCTACCGTTTCATGATTCCTACCACCCCACCCCCACCCAACACACATGAATAAACAAGGGAACATGGTGACTGCGCCAGCGCACTTTTCGATGTGATAACTTGTGATAGTTGGATGGTAGGCTCCTGTGCTTCCTACAACCCCCCCCCCTCCTCATCCTCCCCTCACCACCACCACTGCTGGAGTCATGCCCGTCAGCTGCCAGGGCTGTGTGTGTTTGTGTGTGTGTGGAGGGACATGAAGGGAGAAACAGAAATGTAGAAGAGGTTGAGAAAAAAAAAAGATACAGAGAAAAACAGTTTGGTGGTAAATAAGGGCACTGACAGATTCTCTGTCCTTTCCCAGGGGTCCAGCTGTGTCTGTGTGTGTGTGTGTGTGTGTGTGTGTGTGTGTGTGTGTGTGTGTGTGTAGTCTCATTATGTGTGTGTCCTTGTGTGCTTACACCCTCTGTGTTTACCGCCCAGCAGCATCTGCACAGATACACATGATGCATTTATGTTACTGTCCCTCATCACGTCACCTCATTCAAAAGTGCCTCCAAAAATGCAAACAGATAACTCACTCTATCTGCATTAACACAGCTCCAAGCTGTTAATATAGGGATACCTACTACGTCGCCACTGTCTGCTGCACACACACACACACACACACACACACAGTGGCATGCGAAGAATGAAGCTTTGACAGGCAGACAGACTGTCTCTTGTTGATATCAGATGTGTGGCGATGAACCCAGCAGATAAGGTGTGGCATTTCTGAGCTGACATGCAGTATTCATGCAGTAAATTCCAATTAGACCTGCAGGAGGGAGCCCATTAGGAATGTTGTACAATAAAGATAAGATGTTTCCTGTCCTATGTGTCCTGTCCTAATTCCTAAATGAACTACATGTTCCATCTAAAGGACTATTGTTTATGACTGTACCTTCAGCTTGTTCCCTCAAAGTCAAACTGATGTGAGAGGTAACTGTTGTGCTTTTGCTGACTGTTCCTATAAGTCAGTATAGCGTTATACTCAACTGCTGAGAGAATAAAGACATATAAAGGGTTAGACAATAAAACATGTTTTAGACAAACCCCCAGAGTTAGGCTGATCTGCAGGTGGAACAAAGTGGTTCATGCAGTGTCTTCTGACACAAATGTTTATACCAGACAGCCACAGTCCAAGGCAGGGCAGAAAACTGCCACCATAGTGAGAACATAGATAATTAAACCTGACGAACAGAGATAGCTTTTATTTTTTTGCAACATGGTATTGTTACAACAGTTTACACTGAAGCCATTAGAAAACATGACCAAAACTGTAAGAAAATAAAAATTAAAAAAAAGTAAAAGTAAAAGTAAAAAAAAAAAAAAAAAAAAATTATCTTTTAACAATAATTGACAAGGGAAATCCAAGGTCAATTGGTAGTTCATTTGCTACCTTATCAAAACAATAAAGATAAAAGCTCAGTTTCAATCATGTGGTCAAGAAAGGAAACTTCTAAATCGCTGTCACATGAACTATCTCACTGTTAATTCTCTCTTTCTCACCTTTCACTGTACAAAGTATGTCTGCTGTGTGGACTGAAGGCCGCTGACTTGTAACATCGTATCTGAGTTATGCTTTTGTTTTCACTGAACACTCGAGCTATGACGCATCTGGGCTAGCGTTAGCCTTCAACTCTCTATGGCACTCCCTGAAGTGAGTACACTGATAACTGCATTTCAGGCATTCAAGAGACACGCTGTACTTATGTGAAGACACGTGTTGGGCCATCAGTGCAACAGCCATTAAAGTCATGTGACAATATAGAACTGTAACCATAGTGAAAAAGGCAGGGTATGGGTAAAAGGATAACAAATTGTGATTTTATGTTTTATTCTGCATGAAATTTTGAAGTGGGTCCAAAGGGAGCAGTCAAATTTTTCAAAATTTGGCTGCCCTCTCCGTCTGCATCTTTCTCTTCTTCCATCTCTTTTCTTCTGCCTCCACTCTGTCTGCTTTTCCTCTACTCCCCCGAGCAAAGGGGACAGCTGCTTATCCCTGATAAACGCCTGGCATTTGGTGCAGCGGGAGATGGGAGAGAGGGAGTGAGGAGAAGGGAGGGACGGGGAAGGGGGGGTGGAGGGATGGGCGCGGCACATCGATCGAGACGGCGAGGAGTGAGTGAAAAAGGCAGCAGGGTAAAAGAGCAAGGTTTTCTGGCAGCGGTCACCGTGGAAGAAAGATGAGAGAAGATGAGGTCTAATCGTGACCTAGATTCCAAGACGCCCAGACATAATAGGCAGAGCTTTACCTCGAGTGAACCCCCCTCACCCCCAACCCTCCACTGCAGTCAAAACAATAACAAAGAAGAGAGGAGCTGCAGGAGGAGAGAGGGGCCTGGTTCAGGGATGGTTCCACCCCACCACCTCAGCCCACCCTGTGCTGCTGTGTTTGGCCTCTTGCACTAACGCTCAGCAGCTGTATGTAATGTTAGCCCTCAAACCTCTGGAAATTCCTGGAAAGGGAACTTAGGGAATTTTGGGCCAGTGTTTGGATAAACTTCTGCTTGGGTCTGTTGAACCACCTGCAACTTTATTAAGTTCTGGATTGTTTCTTTTACTGGGAGAAGACTCCCAAGTGGAGTTAGCTACAAATTGACTTATAATGTGTGTGAGTGTGTGTATATAGATGTTTTGAATCAGAATTTGTTTCTTTTTAAACTACAATAAAGGAGTAGTTCAACATGTTGAGGAAACAGACATGGTCTGTGCTAAAACAGCACTGTAAAAACAATCATTTCACAGAATATTTGCGATGCACAAAGAACTCTGATTTTGTCTTTCCACAGTTTGTCAGAGCTTTTATCGACATATCACGATCCCGGCATGTTTTGCCTGTGTGTGTTTTTATCTCCACTCCTCCTCCTCTACCTGTTACATGTTGCCCTGGTTGTGGAGTCAGACCCAGACAGTCATGGCGATGTGAGATATCTCGCCGGGACATGTCATGTGGGACTTGAGGCTGCCCCTGGGAGTTGTGTCTTTGTAGCTTCTTCTGAACACACACACACACACATACAACAGATAACCAAAGCACCATTCTCTGTAGCTCATGTGCTTGTGACTGTTGGGTTTAACACTTATTCACTGGCCAAAATGTTTTAAGACTCTGATCTATCTAAGAGTCAGACGTGATCGCTGTCTTTGCATGTGCTCTGCTTGATGAACTAAATTACAATTGTCGAGCAGCGGTGCAAAACTATAAAGAAGGGTTGAATTTCAGAGCAGTTATGCAATCAGAGTTATTTTTGATACCTACTTACTCATCCACTCACCACCTCTCTGCAGCTACAGCAGGTGTTGCCAGGTCCATTCACCAGCTTGTCGATAGTAGTAGCTTGTTGATAGTAGAAATTAAAACAACTAATAGAATCAGCCAGACCACAAAGATAGGATCGTTGTTGACTCAAATCTGATTATTAGGTGCAAAACATTTGCCTAATTGCTACACAATGCCATTTTACTCCTATGGCTCTGTTTAAGAGGAGTCAAAGGCTAACTCCATTATGTGGCAAGAGGCAGCTGATGGTAGCCTGACCCAAAATGCTGCTTATTGGCTAGATTAGCACGGGTGGATCACAGGAATATTTGTAAACCCAAGGTCAGTGGGTTGGTTTGGGTTAAACAGAATTTGGTTGTGAGTCAGGGATAGGGAGTTAGTGAGTGCAGGCGTGGGAGGATTGTGGGTTTGGTGCAAGGGAGAGAGGCAGAGAAAGGCTCATCCCATAGCCACCAGCGACAGTGACCAGCCATTGGATTTGCAATCTGCAATCATTCCAAATAGATGCTGTGAATCCATAATAAGCATTTTGTACTCATGCAAAGTGACAATTTGCACTTAAATACAACTGCTGGATGATATGGTGGTCTATTTTTGACTCATGGCTGCACAGGGAATAGGCTGAATAGTAAAGTGGAAAATGTTGGAACTTTATTGCGTTGACTTTCGATGGAGACAAACACATTCGGATTTTTAGAAGAAGACAAAACGGTGTGAAATGAACCTCCACCCACAGATTCTCAAATACTCCCGGTAGCACGTTGGTTGTACTTCATGTGCAGTGGCTGCCAGGGAACACAATACAGCCATTACACAAGTGGGAGAACGACTCTATTAAAAAGTACAGGAGACTAAAAATAAAAAAGGGAGAAAGGTCCTGCGAGGAGAGCGGAGAGGATCTGCCAGGCTGGCTGGTACAGTGAAAACATACAATTACCCAAGCTACTTATGTGTTTCACCCAGGGCCAAGTGATTGTAGGTGTGCTCTCAAACAGCAGCATCCTTGACAACCATTCACTAAAACAGCCTGTGTTTTCAGCACCAAATCTGGCTGAACTCGACTAATATAACCATACTCCTAAAAATAAAACAAAGATATAAATAACCCCAGCAACTAATGTCAGGGGCACTTCCTTCCTTTGTTCCACGCTGAGACGGGCCTGTGGGTAAAAATAGAGAGAGTGGGAGCGGGAAGAAGGAGGGCAGTTTCGCGTTAAATAAAGAGGAAAGAGACAATGTGGGCAGTGAAAAAGACTGTGAGAGAGACTTGTGACACACATGGCGGGTAATGATGTGGCCCCGCCACAGAGAAGAAGAATGTGACAACTTTCCCTTCTCTTCCCTCTGATAAAGGGTCTAGTGGCTTGGGGCCAATGAGGCCAGGCAAACACTTTAATTATTAGAGACAAAGGACGAGAAAGGAGGTTTTGATGGTGCTGGTGTTTGTGGTGTGTGTTTGCGTGAGGGTCCTCCTGTGTGTGTGTGTGTGTGTGTGTGTGTGTGTGTGTGTGTGTGTGTGTGTGTGTGTGTGTGTGTGTGTGTGTGTGTGTGTGTGTGTGTGTGTGTGTGTGTGTGTGTGTGTGTGTGGTGGAAATGGGAGTAGAAAGGGAAATGGAAAGATGATGAAAGTTGTGTCTTTTCATAACTGTTCAGTTAAGAGCTGTCAAACTAATCATGTTTAATATATATTTACCCTTTCAAAAACACACTTGCAAGCATGTTCACCCACAATAGAGAATGGAAAGCATACATTCTCCTATAACCATGTCCATTTTCTAATATGAAAGGCTAATAAAACTGACAAAGATCTCAAGGAATACAGCTGAGAATATAATTTGACCTGATTTGAAACTGCAGCTTGGCGACAAATATAGAACCACAAAACACCAGCTCTGTCTAAAAATATTACTCCACTGACTGCTTGAAATCAAAAGTATAGTCTTTGGAATGACACTTAATAGCGATTCATTTTTTTTACTAAATTGGGCCAACAATTGAAACTAATTAAAGCTCATTCCTTGTGGGTATAAAAAAGCTTTCATTGCTGCATTTGAAAAAAAAAAAAAGAGCTGAATTGGTGTTGTTGTATTTGGGACAGTTGGAGGCAGACATGGCTTGACATGAGGTTAGAGTGGACTCTTATTAGAGGGTCAGAGTTTATGGAGGTTGTAATTGGGTAAACAGAGGTTGGTGGTGGTGCATTGAATAATGGATTTTTTTTTTTTTTTTGAGGTAAAATGGGCACCTAGTAAATGACGGGCTGGGCAGCTCTTGCGGCTTATGTGACATACGAGACAAGACTGCAAACATCATTAGGTGCACGTACACACATATACAAAAACTGTATTAATCCATATACACAGCACACAGCCACATTTGAACATTGCACAACAAGTAGTGACAGGTGCAGGTGGTTCAGGGACAAATGTCTGTGTGTGTGTGTGTGTGTGTGTGTGTGTGTGTGTGTGTGTGTGTGTGTGTGCGTGTGTGTGTGCGTGCGTGCGTGCGTGCGTGCGTGCGTGTGTGTGTTAACATGAAATGGAAACCCAGGCCACTCTTTAAATACTGTATGGTTAAAGAGCATATGCATTAGTCATGGTAATGTGTCCTCACCCCCACCCATACATTAGCTTTGAAACAGGGACATGGGGGGACCTCTGGGTTGGCATGACTGAAAGCTTCCACCACATGAAGAGAAGAGAAAATAACTCTACTCTTGATCCACTCTCTTCTTTTTTTTTTCTCCTTTTTTCAATTTTCAACATCTGGATAGTTGATTGCTTTGAAAATTAAGGTAAATGAGCCTCCTGTGTGGATCACTCTACCTTACATTTAGTTCAATCATCGAGCAGCTCACAGTCACAGAGCCAAACGTCAGTGTGTACTTTGCTGTTGACACATTTTGTGTTCCTGAGATGAGACCTCTGACCTTTTCAGTCACAGGCCTAACTTCAGTATTTTCTCAGCTTGGTCAGGTGATAATGAGAAGCTGGATCTTGTGGGAGCTGAGAAGGCGAGTTGTGATCGGGCACTCGTGCTGATGCATGTCTTGACACACAGCCAGCAAAACCTGAAACTCTGGGTATGTAAAAACCACAGTGTCACGCGGACTCACAAATAAACAGGCTGGGGGGTAAAGTTGCCTTTTAAAGTTCAGAAAAACCCATTGAGGGCACACAAAAAGGCTGTTCGCTGAGCAAAAGAACACAGTCCAAATACAGTGTTAGAAAGATGTAATTTAATTTGGTTTGACATTTAATGAATTCGCTTTCCTGCTAAGACTCAGGATCAATAACCCACCAATCTGATGTCTGTCCATTAAATCCTAAGCTACAGCCAGGTGACATTTAGCTTAGCTTAGCATAAAGGCAGGAAGTAGGGGGAAACCGCTACCTTACACCTGTCATTACCTCACAGCAGGTTTTTAAGATAAGCTAAGCATCTGTCTGGCCATTGCCTCATATTTAATGGATATGAGAGTGGAATCAGTCCACATGGAGGCCAGATGTTAAGTTCAGCTACTGATCTGCTCCACTGGAGCTGAGGCCATGATTCAGAATTAGACTCTGTTTTGTAAAAGACAGTAACCGTATTTCCAAAATGGCAAAATGTTACAGAGGCATAGCTTTGTTTCCCCTCAGCCATCAGTCATGAGGTTTTATTGGCGGTTTTAAAAGGTTTGTAGTTAAAAGGTTATCACATGACAACATTCAAGTAAGCAACACACCCCTCACATCAGACCAACCTATACTATATGTTTACTGCTAAACGGTAACAAAATGTCTTTCTTTACTTGACATTCAGGTTTAATCTCAGGCCTTATGAGGAAGGCACAAATGGTTCAGAGAAAAGGAAACAAATCGGGGGAGGAATCAAAGAACAATGGCCACAAGCACAACCAGCAGCTATTAAATTGGTGGCAGCTTGTGCCGTGTCTTTCCTTTGACCTTCACAATGTTGCTGCTATTAACTAACTTTACCAAAAGTCTCTGAATGGCATAATCAGGACATTATGTTAATGTAATGCAGGTTCACCAATGTGGAGTGGCGTCTAAGCTCCACTGGCCCGAACCTCGACTATGGAGAGGCAGTCATCCGTCCCACGATTGAGTGATGGATGTTGATTGAAGGTCATTGCTTAGCACCCTGCTGAACTCCTGACCCCCCGCTCAGGGAGGCAAAAGCCCCTTAACACAAGGTCGAACAGAGCATCACACATATGAATTGCCTCCATACAAGCGATAGAGACGCACACAGAGGGACAGGTTTACACACCACAAAGCTACACACACTCACACAATGGCTACAGCCCAAAGAGGATTCAATATCATATGCCATAATCGGTCTCTAAGCCTGAACAGAGGGGGTCTCTGCAATAGATGAGCTTAGAGCACTTCAATCCTGTTTTATCTGCTTATATTTCCTGCGCTCATAAGTTTTGGGACTTAATACAAGCTAGGGTCAAGGTAAGGTTAACCTTTAGGTGACCCTGCAAAGGTCTGTAATGCTGCGGTTTATTCAGAGGATAATGTCTGTCTACCAATTTCTGCTTTTTTTTTTTTCCTCTGTCTAAATTCAGGATAAAGTCATCTGGGTCTTTTCCTGCACAAAATTTTTATTCCGCAGTGTGGAGTAATACACAACACGAAACTACACGTGACCACACACACACACACACACACACACACACACACAAATACTTGCAATGATTCATTTACAAACCCTGGCTACATCATCTCCTGGGAACCCATTTAAACAAGCACAGAACAAAACACAGGCAAAGAGAAAAAGCTGAAAATTGGATCAGAACGTGTCCCTTGTTCCCTCGTTTCTTTCCTCCCTCTAAGCTTGCTTCATGTGTTACAGCAGGGCTCCTTTCTCAGTCTTCTGAGAGATAGGCTAATCCAACTGTGGACCCCCTGAGAGGAGGGGATACCCCCCCCTAACCCCCACCTCTTGAATTAGGAGAGAGATGATAAATGTAGAAAGACAAGGAAAGCCTCCCATAGTTATTTTACTAAGGCCTCTCTGTGGCTTTTCAGTATACCTCCTGTGTATTTAAGTCTTTATTCACCTGCTTCTCTTACCAAAGGGAGCATCACGTAATTTCTTCCTCATCAAAAGACAAGCTGGCTCTCCTGCACACACAAACACACATATATGCTCATTCAGACAGACACATGCAGCAGACAAAAGACATTGGTCCTTATGCATGTTTCACATAAGGCCACATAAGGCCTGAATTCTGTATAAATAAATTAAAGGTACAGTAGTGTGAATAGCTAAAGACAAACGTGTGAGGTATTTATCCACTCGTACATGGTGTTGAGTGCTTTGTTACCTTGCTGTTGTCAGTAAATCTTTTTTAATCTAAACTGTTTAGACCTGATTAGACTGACAAGCCTCCTCAATACACAGGTTTGGTGGGTTCATTAACTCATAATTGTGAGCGACATTAAAAATGTAAGAGTTAGCTGTGACCCAGTAAATGATAACACTTCATAAAATAAACAGAACATGATCAAAATTAATTCTCTTTCTCTCTACTTCTGTCTAATTGACTAAGAAGAAAGGTCCTCATCCTGACCTACAAGAACATGTGCTGGTGGGAGGTTGGGTTTGGATAGGAGAGGAGAAAGAAAAGGAACGATGGCACGGGGCGAGATGGCAAGATATACTGTTGGAGCAGAAGAACAAAGGGGACAGTGAAAAATATGGATAAGAAGAAAAAATGACCAGTAAGCAAAAGCGAAGAAGCACAGGATGAATGAAATCACCAGAAGAAAGAGAGAAGGGGGGGGGGGATACAGGAGGAGGCGGTGAACTCATCAAGGGCTTATACCGCAGGGATAAGGCCGAACAGCACCCTGGGTGAGAGGGGGTTAACTAATCCAAGCCACAGTCCCTCCCCTGGTATCTGGACCGCACACACTGCTCCACACACCAGCCACCAGCTAAAGAAGAAGGTGATTTCTTTCCACTTCACGCTTTTCCCCAGTACATCCTATAAGTGGGTGATGAAGACAATGTCATGGCTGATGTTGCTGTAAGGACCCGCTGGGGTCATGCTGATTGTTTGGATCTCTGGATGAATTCATGCAACAATGAAACACTGTAGTACCATATTTTCTGGACTACAAGTGTAGAAGTCTATAAATTGCTTTTAGCAAAAACAGCCTTGTTGAACACAAAAAAACATATAAATCACTGGTGTATAAGTCGCATTTCTAATTATACCAATTACAGTCTAAATTAGCCTATGAAGAACATAGGTTAGGCATAACAACAAGCAGAAGTGCATTATGAAGTTCATTCATCTGTGTCCAGTAACGTTAAATAACTGCGCGTCATCAGGGTGAAGGTGAAGCAGCTTAGCAGGTTGTCTAAATGCTGACACTCACTCCAAACTGTGTTGCAGCTCCAGACTTTATTACTTCTTTGGCAGCACAGTATTATCATCAGTTGAGTCAAGAGTGTCATCTAACGCTAGTTAGCTAGTTACTCAACAAAATGACTGTAAATATACACATATAAGTCCCTTCACTGTATAAGTCACAGGACAAGCCAGAGGAGTAAAAAAAAAGTTTGACTTATAGTCTAGAAAATACGGTAATACAGCTCCAAAACTAATGTCTTACTAATCAAAGAAAAAGGGTTTGTTTGGAGGCTCTTTATATCTCCAGATATGAAATTGAGAAGGTAAACATACCTGCGAAACATCAGCAGATTAGGGTTAGCATTGTGAATATGTTAACAGGCAAAGTGATGATTTATCTTCAGTTTACTTAGCTTTTAATTTGATCTGTGTGCAAGTTATAGAGCAGCGAGAGTAAATGTGAGATGATAGTTTGTGTCTGCGAGTTTCCCGTTTACAAAAGCCAAAAAGGAACAGTTTTTATTCACTGCCATTAAACAATAAAAAGATATTGACTAACTGCTCTACAGCTGCTGTGTCGTTTTCTGCAGCAGCTCACAGAGATCACTGTCTTTGTTTGCTTAACACTGAGCTCAGAGATCAGTTTTCACACTCATTTCTGTTAAACTGGCATTAACATTGACAGCCCGGTTGACAAATATCCAAATTTTTCTTAAAATTCAGAGTACAGTTATTTTTTGGCATGGAAAAAAAAAGTAGCATGACTGCCCTTTAAAAACTTTAACATAGTCCAAAGATATGTTTTTGTCCTTACATGTGTCTCTGTAAGGTAAAAAAAAAAACTCTTTATGCCCTTTTGAGGAAATTCTCTAAGTGAAGGAAGCAGAGAAACGTGTCTCCTGTTTAGTTATGTGTTGCACACCATTTGCTCCTTTTTGTACATTGTAGTTCTTTTGTGTCTTTTGTGCCTGTCTCTGTGTCTATTTCTGTCTTTTTTTTATTGGGCCTCTTTCACTTTGTCAATCTCTGTCAGTCTCTTTTTGTGTCTTCTTTCCTCATTCTTCTCCTCTCTCGCTCTCTCTCATAGTCTTTCCAGACAGTGGGCTGTGTGCTCTTTACTACATGTCGACACTCCTGCACCGCCTTGCTCTTGCCATAATTGGCCGCCTGGCTTCATCCCCACATGCTGCACAGAAGAGAGAGAGAACGGCAGACACAGAGAGACAGGAAAGGCAGAGCAAAAAGAGGGACAGGGCAAAAGGAAGGGGAGTGGTAGCTACCGGCGTCTGGGCCTGCTGAGTGTCTGCTGTTGATATTGGTTGTAGTAATATTTAGTTTAAACAGTAATAGCCAATTGCATGTAAGTGTCAGGCAGCCTTGGACGAGCGCCCTGCAGCGTGAGGGCTGCAAAGTCAGAAAATAGCAGACGGATGCAGAGGTGGAGAGGCAGCAACACAAACACAGTGGTGCACTAATACTGTACATACTGGAGGAGGTTGGAATACTCCACATAGAGGCAGCAAATATTACAGGCAAGCTTGTAATTGCCGAGAAAATACAACATGACAGATGGTTGTTCCTTTTTACCATCCATGCTCAATAAATTCAATTGCACTATAAATGCTTCTTATTGATTCTAAATAGCTATGTAACGCCGCACATTAAGCAGTATTGTCAGTATAATATATATTCATCTGCAGAAATGAGGCTTATTTATTATCTTATCCAAATAAATATAGCCTCAAACTATTCAATCACAAGGCTTAAACTCCCTATTTTACTTGTTTTGCAGTGTAAAAGCTTTGTTGTGATCCCAGGCCGAGAGCATTTTTTCCCCCTGAATTACTCGTCTCCTCTGTGGAGTAGGAGGGCTGCTTGGCCTAGATTTGTCTGCCCTGCATACACTTAGGGGCTCTAATGGGAACATAATGATTCCAGTGTAGATTTACCTGGGCTGAGTCCTGCAGATAAATGGGTCAGAAGGATGAAAGGATGATGGAGCTACTCAGCAGAAACAAGACCCGGCTGTGAGACTCAGAGGGGGCTTGAAGCGAGTGGGTGGGATTAAAGTAGTAGTAGTTGTTTGTGTAGTTCTAATCCTTAAGATTTCATTCCTGGTTAACTTGGTGTCGTCTGTGATTACAGTTTTAACAGCAGCTTCACAGCAAACATTCCTTTTTTTAGAAACACAACAGGAGCTCAAATAAAGTGTGTCTGTTTACATTGCAGCCAAACATATGTTAAAGCAGTCAGTCGACAATAATCTGTGACTGCTCTTTCCTGTTCTGATATTCACTGCGATCTTCCAAATTGATTTGTGTCTGTGAATGCCAAAAATGACCATTGTCTTAAATGAATGATCATGATCGTAAAGTTAAATGCTTTTAATATGAAGCAGCAGCAAATGGAAACGTTGGGTTAACATTTATTAATCGATAAGCTGAGATGGGTCTGATTAGGCTGTGGGAGTGTGAATAGTGAACAGTGGAAGTGATGTTAATGAGACAAAAGTAAAAACAGTAACCCTGGATTATTTCAAATAGAATTGCTGAACGCATGTAGACCATAGTCTCACAAAAAGCTATTTGATTTCATGAAAAGGCTTGTTATTCAAAGAAATAGTTGTCAATGACATCGTTTATCTATATTCCAACCTAGTATGACTTTGATTTGATTCAGGTCATGCTAATCAGCGTTTGCCCTTAAAAGGCCTGGTCCAGCTTGGTTTGATTTGGTTCAATACAGTTCAGCTCAAATCAATTGCACCTTTGATGCCAGCCAAAGATAGGACTGTTTAACTTGTGAATCCATACTGTGGCTCATTGGGGGTCCTTTACGCAACACAATCACAGCCCCTGACACGTCACCGCACCTTGGAAGCAGGCAGCCCATCTTTGCTTGACCTAGTTTGGGTTCACATTGGTGACATTCCAGACCCCATTCTCAAATAAGGCGTGCACGTGTGAGACATTTCCACTGTCTTGCACTGGGTAAGTATAGACATGACATTCAAAGAGCTTCTAGTTTGACTAGTCAGTTCATTTTGACAGACATAGAATAATCAGATGCCCCAGCGCTGTGTAAACTCACAAAACCAACTCAAATGAGCGGAGTGTTTGTTTATGTGTGGTGTGTTTTATAATAGATGTAGATTGGCTCGGCTATTTCAAATACACAAGGCGCATGCACTGTGCTTGCATGTATAGTATATTACTCACACATACAGGTATGGGCCTGCCTAGGATTCAAGGGAAAACACACAGATTGTCGTTCTCACCATAAAAATCCAACATCCCTAAACCGCAGAGCAGGTCTCTCCCACTGCTCCAAGGGGGGGTGAGACCGTTCCTCTGCCGTTGACGTGTATGTGAATGTATACGACAGCCACCAATAATCTGCGCTCATTTGGCACAGGATGAGAGGGAACCTCTACACCCTGATTTACAGGAAAAAAAGCAGGAATATTAATGACGTACATGTGTGCAAATAAAATACACCTGATGGGAAAAGTATGTCAGACTTATGATGGGGGAAGAGGAGGGTGGAGTGCTGACCAGGCGTGTCCTCGAACACAGATTGATAAGTATGCTGGATGTGCATGATGATTTTACACATAATATATGTGAAAAATTCCATTTTACTGTTTTATGAACACATTTTTCCAAAAGTTGATATTTTATAGTGAATCTGTCCACACTTTAGATATTACGCAGGTTTCTCTTATTCAAATTTCAAATTTTGATTTTGAAACGATTATTTGATTTTTTTCCTCATACTTGATTTGAAGAATTAATAAAATAGGTTGTGTTAAAATATTTATTTTGGATAAAAGAATAAAAAGGCTACAAGGGTTTAAATACAAGCAGTTTTATCTTGTTATGCAAATTCAGAGCAAGCTGAAATAAGCTTGGCAACCATCCAGCTTCCCTTCAGTCATTCTGTTATAGGCTATGCCTTGGGCTTTCATAAAACAGCATATAAATCTAAATACTGATCCCACTTGTCAGCTTTCACATAAATCTTTCTGAAAAATTGTTCTCTGTGTCACATTTGCACCTTAATACATTCAATAAAACTGTCACACAGCATTGAAAAAGAACGCAGGTTTATGTGTTTGGGTTAGTGTGTTCACCCAAAGGCAGGACAACCCTCTCTGAGCCTGATGGTGTGTTTGAGTAAGCGCTACTGTGAATGAATGTGTAACGTGTAAGGTGAGCAGCCTGAGCCGGATTGAAGCGGCTGAGTAGGGCATGAATAATGGAAGCTGATGCAGTCGAGCCACGGCTGTAAAAGCTACCAGTGTCAGTGCAGCCTGCTTTTGAGGATGGCCTGGCATTTTGAATTTCTTTACACATGCTCATGTTGAATTTTTTTTAATCTTCTTTCAGCTCAGGTTTCCCAGTCTAGTCAAAGATGCAAATTTTTCTCCTTTAAGCAGAATCCATCATAGTTGAGTTGATCTACTCAGTTTATGAATCATCAGGGATTTGAATTAGTGTACAGTGGTGTGTCATTGTTAGTTAAGCAAACAACCATAGTTACAGAATATGATTCATAGTTACACGACTGTATATTTACCCAGCTTAGGCCAACACTAGACAGGGATATCCCAAGGAATCAGGACACTCCTTGGGCTAACTTCTCTCCACCTTATGGCTTAAGTATCCTTACTCCATCTTTATTTATCCTGGGAAGGTTAAGTGACCACACCCTGCACACTCACTGTTAACTCACTCACTCTTCAGACCTGGCAGCAGCTAGAGCCAGCTGCACCTCAGTCAGGAGAGAAGGACTAGGTTGCACAACACTGGACAACACTAAACGATATAAGAAGCATCTTTGGCAATTAGACCCCATTGGCTAATTGCTTTTCACATAGGTAGTAATGCCATGAATCACACATAAGAATGCTTATCCCTCAGTTACTGCAAGTCTAGACATAGGTGGTAGTGAGGATCTGAAGACAGTAAGCTCTCTTAGTCAGTAAGACAGACGTAACCTGAAGCAGAACTTGTGGTGATTTTATTGGATGGACACATGCTGGGCGTGGAGGTTGAACTGGACCTGGAGTTCCAGAAAGAAACAGTTTCATTCTTGACCTTGGTAGCTGACAAAACAACCTCACCTCAAGGTCCATTTAGTAGCAGCTCCGGAGCGTCTGATCTCATCACATGATGATTTCGATCCACGGGTGAAAGCTGCAGGATTGAGTAACACGGACGTGAAGTCCTCCAAATGCTGAGAATCGAACAGCTATTTGAACATCTGGGCAAACTGCACCTGTCAGTAATCAATATGCGATCTGACTAAAAGCTATAGTACAACTACTAAATGGTCTTTGAGGTGAGTTTGTTGCATATACTGGCAATGAGAACATCACTGGTTTGCAGAGTGTTATACCAAAAAAGAAAAAAGAACTGTCACAGCAACATCATATGTTTCAGCAAAGAAATGACATTTGCTTTTGTCTGGAAATACTGTGACATTATTAGGGTGAACAGTGGGTCAGAAATGTGTTTTTCTGAACAGTATTGACATGTTTTGCAGGTTAATTCAACGAATTCTAGGTCAGTTGCTTCAATTGAAAGGGCAAAAAGAAACAGCTTGGCCATAGAGGTCAGAGGTCATCCACATCAAGAGGAGCTGCTGATGGAAAGAAGAGTGCTTCTCTTTCGCTTCCTTGGTGTGCACTGTTGCAGCTGCTTGACAATTTTCATCGACAACCTGGCAATCCTCTTTGATCTTTGACCTCCCAGCTGTCCGACTGCCACATCAATGGGTTGATCATATAGTTGATTAGCAGTAATCAATAACGCGTGATATGTTGATATGCTAAGGAGTAGCGTCAGAATGAAGCAACACTGAAATTTCCCCTTTTGCTTCTGTGTGTCCATAACTATTATGGGTCCACTCAGCATTTCAAACGTGATTCTTGTGTCAACATTATCGTAACCTACGCATTCTCCCTGCGCTGTTTGTTGCCATAGCAGAGCGTGCACCGTTTTGTGTCGACATTCAACAGAGCTTGTCGTGGATTCCGGAAGATTCTTGGGAAGGCAAGAACAAGAGGCAGCACGAGAAAACATGAGGGCGTGGCCTTAATCACGAATCATAACAGAAAGGTGACAGCTTTGGCCTGTGTCACCAGGAGACACATATCCTCATCAAAGTGTCCTTGAGGAAGACCCTGAGTGAAATATAGACCTGTCTAGCTATTTTACTTCTCACTATCTCACTCTCTGTAAATCTTTTTTGTTTGTTTGTTTGTTTGTTTTTTTTTTACTTGTTCCCTTCCCTTCTACCTCGTTTCTCACCTCTCTCAGTTTCCATATGTCTCTCTCTTCTGGTACAATTCGTGCTTTAGTGCGTGAGTACCATTCCCTTGAGGGTGCTGGAGATAGCAGGGGGATGCCAGAGCGGTACATTGTCTTCCTCGTGCACCGGTTCAGATGTTTGGCATTGTTCCATGGTTGTTCACACCTCCAGTGCAGGGGCTAATGATAGCATTGAAAAGAGGTTATAGGTCAGTATTGAGGGACAGTTTGTGTTTACCAACCTATTATGGATGTGTACAGTGTCTCTATAGATAGAGACATCAAGATAGCCATAGTAGGTAGGTCACAGCTGCTGCCTGCATGGTCACTGTTAGGATTTAAGTGTTTTAATGGAGGTTTTTATTTCTTGATGTTTTTACTGGGGAAATCTCTTGAGAAACTGCAGTACTAAGGGTAATTTTTAGACACGTACGGTGGTTAAAGCTGCACTAATGAGTATTTTTTTAACAATGGATAAAATCATATGTATAATGGAAGCGGTGTTGTTCGCAGTGATCTCTCATGAGCTCAACATTTCCAAAATCCTGGCTGTGAAACTGGAATTTGAATCGGGTGTGGGAGAGGTTTATGTTGAGGTTTCTGTGAAAAGACCACTTGTCAGTCATGTATTGTGCGGCCTATTTAAACTACACCTGTCACAAAAAATAAAATGCCTGGGGAGCCCTGCCAGGCTATAATTAACAAAGCCTAATTTGTGTATTGGCTTTAAGTGGCTCAACAAATACAGTTTAACCGCAAGTTTGTGAATGTGTTTTTTAAAGTATGCTGTAGGGTATGCCAAACTTCATAAGCGTCTACCTGCGAAATTGTAATTGAAACTGTAATCCTAACTTGCATTCATAAAATATACAAATAGTGTCTGCTGAATCAATGAAGCAAAGTAATTGCATGGTGTTTATTAGTAGCAATGATATTTCAATACACTTTTGATATAGTCTCCATGAATCAAATTGATAAGCATAACATGAGTGGTGATGCTCAGATGATACTTCTGACTGACTCATTGTGTAACCGGCTGATCAGCATCACATGCAGATGGGTAGTCCAGGATGAGAAAGGCAATGTACGCAGGAATATGAAGTTGCTCACATGATCAGAATGCGCATGTAAAATGAATCACACACACACGCTAATAAATGAATAGAAATTAATAAAAAGGAAAAAAAAACCTGGATATATATATATATATATATATATATATATATATATATATTTATTTATACACACATATATATATATATATGTGTGTGTGTGTGTGTCAAGGTTTTTATATATCCTGATAATTATCTACCTCATAGTGTTTTTGCCTTACAGACATTAACAGATATTATCCTAGAAAACTTGATTATCCGAGGTGGATGTGGGCAGTGATACATTGGTTGACATTTTGGCTAATCCCTAAGGAGAATGAATATTTCACTCAAATGTTGCTAACAGGATAATGTTTGTGTCCTTTCCTCAGCCACCTTTGTCCCTCAAATTTAATATTTTCAGTAATGCTGTATGGCTGCTGGCCTCTGTATAATAATACAAATATATAATAGCCCATAGCTTCATTTAAATCAAATTATCATTTTGTCTGTAAAACAATGAGGCTATATTCCATATTATCCTGCACAATTTCCATAATCATCTATTTTTGTCAGTCATTGTATTGTCCATATGTATATGTGACTTTGGACCGATAAAAGGAAAGGTAATTAGAGAAAACTACTCTTATTGTTATTAGGTCTTTAGAGAAAAGCATTTGCCCGTGTCTTTGTTGTTACATCATTCTCAGGCATCACAAATAACTGAAAATGTGTAATTCATAAAATAATAAAAAGTCACTGCATATTGTGCTTCATTGTATGATCATTTCTGATTTATTCAGTCAATAATTTCATTGAACGTTAATTGAATCACGGTGAGAATGAAGGTGCAGCGGAACAGAACGAAACATTTGAATAATATTTCAAGAGCTAATTATGCTTAAGGAGTATTATCTAACTGGACTTTCCAGTTGTCATTCAACCAAATCAAATTAATTCTCCATGCAAATATGGTTCTTTCTAGGAAGAAAAAATTATAAATGAGCAATTCAGCTGTGGTTGGCACTTCCATTTCTGCCTCTAGTTTTCTTGGAAAAAAACAGTCTGGATTTGCCTGAGATTGAGGTTTTGTGGGTGATTGAATCATTTGTTTTGTCATTTCATGCTGATTAGAAAGCAGACTTCCAAGATCCTTCCACTAGAAAGTGAACAACATGTTTTTCTGCATGAGATAATATAGCCAGCAACTGGAAACATGGCCCAAGTCTCTACAGATAGAGCCATTTATCATTAAATAGTTTTCTAAGGAGGTAATATAGGGAGCTACGCAAAATATGATGAAATGTTTGGCATTTTTTATGACTGTACATCATTTTAAACCAGGTTCTTAGCTGGTGCAGCTCAAATAGCATCAGTAATGGAAAACAAACTGAAAAAATGATGAAATGAGTTTCTATAAACAGACATTTAGCCTGTTCAGTGAGATCAAGTGTTTTTAACGCTGTTGACTTAATGACTCCTTCACATAGTGAAAGAGTTCATGTAATGTCTCTGAAACATGACACTTTGTCACTGGTGTGGCAACAAGAAATGCAACAGTGTAGTATGTCACAGTATCCAGACTTAAGCATTAGTTCGGCTTCATGCATGAGAAGTAGCTTTTAAAGCTGCACAATTTGTTGTTGGAACAACAAAAGCTCATTTACAGCTATTGGCAAGAAGTGTAAGTTAGTGTTGATTTAGCTTTGTCTGGCTTGGCTGAAAGATGCAGCGGTTCAGATCAGGAGGGGAGGTGAGCAAGCACTCAGACATTTTCTATCATTTCATTTCATTCATGCAGGCCAACTAATTTTAAAAAAGGGACTAAAGGAATTAATTTGACGATGTACTTTTTTACTTTCTTGGCAAGATCGATGCCTCTGTTGTCTGTACCGTAACTATGAGCAACTAGTCAGTTAGTTCAGCTCAGCACAAAGAGATTGGGAGTATGGTAGTCGAACCCTGTCAACTTCAGTTTTACCACTGTTGAAGTCAAAGTGCCTTTTCTGCATTGTTTTTACATATGTTTATATTCGGACCACCAAAAATGTACTTTGGCCACCAAATATAGGGGCTTGGTAGGAGGCTTGATAGGAATAGAAATTTGTGCATCTATCCCTTCATGTTTTTGAAATTATGATATGAATCCACATGAAATGTGGAGAAAGGTGACAAATCCATTAATTACGTGGTGGATAAACAATGCGTATGTTGATTTCATCATAAAATCAGCGTCAGTATGAGGACAGGGTATGCATCTGGGTCTGTTTCATTTCAGCTCCATTGGAAATGTACTAACATTGTCTCCTAAGTCCTTTTTTTCGTACTTCTTTCCTTGCAGTTTGACAGGGTTGCTTTACCTCCCAATGTCCAGAGCCTAGCCACACAGGCCTGAAGGCATGGGACTTCCAGGGTCCTAACATGGTCCCTCCCTTCCCCAGCCCACTAGCTGGTGTAGCAGGTCCCTCCTGTCCTTTATGGAGCTGAATGGCCGAAGAAATCAAAACCTCAACAAGCTCTATTGTGCCCAAGCATCAAAGGGACCGGTGGCACAGCAGGAGCTTTGATCATGAGGCAAACACAGGAGGGGAAAGGGGCTGGTCTGGGGGGTAGGGCACCCCCTGCTCGTGAGCTCATAAAAAGACACTAGCACACGCTGCACGAACATACGGTGTAACCGTGTGGATATGGACATACCGTGCACGCACAGTCACACTGGCGTTCACACACACACGCCGTCACATGAAGAACATGTGCTGCCGTTCCCTTTGATGCCCGTCTGTGTTTACACCTGAGGCAAAGTCACAATGAGTGTAATGTTTCACTATGTTTCACTACTGAAGGTTGAACTGGATTTACCACCGGTAGACTTTGGTAGCGTTTGCCAATGTGTTTACAAAGTGGGGCACCACTCCCAACCAGTTCTTCTAAAGGAGCACCTGAGCCTGTCCCAGAGTTTGTCTAGATGCTCTCACCAGTCATTACAAAATAGTATCATGTCAGTCAGCAAAAATGGACCTGTTGTGTTTCTGCAGCCATACGTGAGTCTTTTCCTCAGCATTAAAAACAAGACTAATAGTTTGTAGCTCGTTGCACGTTACATGCTATAGCGGTGCTAATCAGTACTACACATAAATTACAGCTAAGTCTTATAAGAATGTCATTAGTTTTGCACATATTTGGTAGTTTCCCATTTATCATCTCCTACTTCCCACCAGTATGGTTTATGTATCGATGTGTCAGCAGAACCGCGCTGCAGCTGGGTAAGCAGTGATTTCGATTACTTTCTCCAGCCCGAAATCTTGTTATGGTATTTTTATCAACCACATTCCAGTGCAACTCCAACCTCTCCTGACCTTTTCACACCACCGTGCTAATCTGTGTCCAGATATACACTGTTTATGTTGCTGTGTACCATGTTACTAGACTGGAGTCTTTGACAGCAATATTTACTTCTATCAGGTTTTATTTCAGGCTGCGTGTCAGTACTCAGAACATGGAATTACTGTAAAAGTACAAATATATTTTTCCAAAAAACTTACAGCAAATCAGAAGTGCATACAGTATGAAGACTTCCTGAATCTGACCAGGTGACATTGGATGAAAGGCATTTCTGTTAATAATTTTGGCCATGAAAGAAAGGACAAAGTACCTTAAGACAAATAATACATTTTGTACTCAAGTGAGGGTGTGACCTATTCCAGCTCAGATGTAGTTTGAGGCCTGTTCTGCAGTTTCCCCAGAGGGATCTGTTCTGTTGTTACTTCACCAGCCCTGGTCACATGTGGCAGAGTTCCCAGTGGAAAAATATCGGAGGGAGAGGTGGGCACCCAACAACAAATCAGCGGTCACCTTGGAACAAAAACCTGCGAGTGGTCAAACAGCGGAAAGTCACAGCCTGTCATAATCAGGGGTTGATTTTCTGTGCTGATAAGAGATTAAAGGCTATAGACCTGCAGTACAAACATTCATATATTTGTTGAACTGCCACACTACCATTAAATGCAAGTGTAAACCACCATTTAGATGAGAGTTTATCAGACAAACTCGTTGCTGACAGCCCAGACTGCATCATTAGGAAACCGCATAAAAGTTGTCCAAATGAATTTTGTACATTCCCTAAATAGCCAAACATATTTCATTGAATGAAATGTTATGAAACCTGTGGTGTTGTTTATTTATTCATCATCACTACAGTTAAAAAAAATGCAAAGGGATGTTATTTGCTTACGTTGACTTGATTGTCTTTTCATGTCTGAAAGGCAGCAGTCTGTCTGTAATGGAACTTGAAGCACTGTGGGGGACTGTTTTGCAAGCTGATGTTTAAAATGGAAAAGTAGACAGAGAAATATGAGTTAGGGACTATTTACACACCAACACAGTGTTGATAAAGGGCAAACACAGCTTGTAAAAGTCGAGGTGTTCTCCCCATTATGGAAAGTTTGCAATTATCTTGATATTAGTTTCCTAATCAGTTGAGAGGGGCAGAGGCCTCTGGAAACACTTGACCCCAGTCAGTGTGGTCACACCCTCAGACTGATTTTTGTGTGTTTGTATGAGCTGGGTCTGTGCGTGTATATGTTCGTGTTTGCATGTGAATGTAGAAGTGTGTGTGTGGGTGTGTGTGTGTTCTGGGGTCCTGGACAAACAAAGGCAGGGGTCCTGTTGACCAACCAATTAAAAAGCAGGAAGAATGGGGGAGGACACACCAGCCCAGCATGCTTCACCCATCATTCAAATTAGAGATGGCATGTGGAGCAAAAACAACCAGGATGTTATGAAGCTCTTTTGTTTTTGTTTTGTTCAGGTACAGTTAAATGTTCCAGGAAAACCTTATTCAAATTATTAGCTGTGCATCCATGCATGGAAATGACTCCTGATCTATTATTTACTCACACATGTATTTATTCTGTGAAGCTTCAGTTCCAGAGAAATCATCTTTGCAATGGAAAACACTTTCCTGTAGTGTGGAGACACCATACTTCGTGGAGCCTGTTGCACTTGACTTTTTAATGCTCCAAAGCTCATTTTTGTACTTTCAGGACCATTTCATAGTAAAAGTTAACTTTTTGCTATTGTTTGTGTTTGATTTCCACAAGATGTACAGTAACAACCTAAAACCCTTAAAAATGACTTCACAAAGACATTTAACTTTTGGCTTTTCCACTTGAGTTCAAGCATGTCAGTGGTGTAATTCACTGTAAAATAATGATCAAACTATATATCATTAGGGGAAATGGACCAGAGCGGCTTAGATTGGTCCAAATTGTTGACATGGGATTTTCCAAAATATTTAAGAAGAGCATGAATGGGAAATTAGGGTACTTCCAGTAGAGCTGCAACAGATGGATAATAATTGAGTATGGTCCTTGCATATCTCAAGCCAGCTAGTGGATCCTTCGCCTGACCAGGCTCTATAGTGTCGGGCCCTGAGGAGGACTTTCAATTCAATTCAATTCAATTCAATTCAATTCAATTTTATTTGTATAGCGCCAAATCACAATACAAATCATCTCAAGGCACTTTACAAAAACTAAAACTAAAAACCCAACAATTCCCTTATGAGCAAGCACTTGGCAACAGTGGAGAGGAAAAAACTCCCTTTAACGGAAGAAAAAAACCTCCAGCAGAACCGGGCTCAGTTTGGGCGGCCATCTGCCTCGACCGGTTGTGGTGAGTGGATAGAGCAGAGAGAAAAGAACAGCAACAATAAACAACAAATAGACACTGCAAGTTGGTGGGGCCAGTAACTGCACATCAGCGATAAACAGATCCAGGACCAGGGACACCTGCAGAAGGTACAGAGAGAGAGAGAGAGAGAGGGAGGGAACTGTCATGATTACGATAATCTACATGGTTAACGTTAAAGAACGATCGTGGTCATGTGTAAAAGAAACAATGCTGACTATCTGTTTGAAACAGAAAGTTGTCAGAGATCTCCAGTGTTAAAGTCAAAAGTTATATTCCTCTATGTTGAAGCCCTTGTTCTTCCTTTGTGTGATTTTCAGCCCCGTATTCCTCTAATTCCCTTCACCTACCTCCACAACTCTTCTGTTCAACATCCATTCAAATGCTGAATTTGCATATAAGTAAATTTCAAAGTGACTCAGGGTTGTAAAAAAAAAATCTTCCCTGACTGTTTTCAGTCTAATTAGCCGTGTAGTCTACAATATTTTAGATGAAAAGAAAATGCAAACGGGGACGCAGTGCGACACTGCTGGACATTCTGTACACACTCACTGGAGGAGATAAAGAATAAAGAGCATGGCAATAAAACTAGAAGTGGTTGGGGGGGGGCATCTACTCACAGGTGTTTCTTTGAAGCAGGGAATCCTTCCTCGCCTTTAAGGAAGAAAAAAATTAATACCTACGTGGTTGCCATGCCAACGTGTGGTCTCTCACTCTGCTCTCAGCTGTGAGCATTCCTGGCAGCAATTACCCACAGTTCAAGGGCCCTCCATAATTACCCACAATCCATCTGCACTTCCATCTCAGAAGAGGAACGAGGAACAGACCAACACTTCGTTAGGTGGGACATAGCTTTGAGAGGTCACACATATTCAACACAGGGAGTGCCAGAGATTAGCTGAGAGTCTGAACATGACCTTTGATCTAACCACATGTACTCGTCCCTTCACTCGGCCTCTTATCCCTCCCGCTGTCTGCTTTCTCACCTCATGTCACTGAAATTACAATGTATTAGTGATGTGTTTCTTCTTGTGGCAAACTTCTTCAGGGCTAACATTATGTTGTGCTGTTAGAGAATATTTTAAGATTTTAAGAGTTGGCCATATTTAGCTGTTGTTTAGTGATGTAAGAAGGCACGGGGTCTATAGTGGCGGATGCTTACCATGCCTTTATTTGTATTCAATGAAAAGGCTGCCATATTATCCTCACCAGTCACCCAGAATGTTCAATATTTGAAGACTTTCCAGTGCCATCATAATCCTCACATAATGATGAATTATACATGCCAGTATTGACAAGTGAGGCGAAAGCTTATTATAGTCACAGGAAGTAATTGGACATGTTGCATATAAGCATTCGGTGTTATCTTCGACAGGCACCAGCTTGGGTTGGGGTAGTTGTGATTACAACGCAAAAGCTAACCAATTACGGCAGCGGACGGGCATCTTGTATTTCAAACTGCTGAGCATGCAAAGCCTATTGACACACAATTAGCCTGACCATCGTTAGGAGGCATTTCATTGCTGACTCTGACGCTGACGCTTTTCGATTAATTCTCATTACCTCCCTGCTTGTGTGTGTGTGGTTTGGCAAGAGTAGAGCTTTTCAGTGGCACTACTAAAATCACTGGAGTAACTTAGAACAATGAAAGCAGGGAGGTCTGTACAAACCTTCAGTGACAGAGAAGCTTTCCTCCATGATTCACCTTACCATTTACTGCACATGACAAATGCACCTGCACACAGACCATCTCACAGTGCATTGGCCTGGTGTCTCACCTTCTAATTACCCTGATCGTGTAAACCTGGACAAAGCCTATTTGAGTCTGAGGGCCTGATAATACAGACTCCAGTCACTGCTCAGGTTATTTCATTGTGGGCACTCAGGTGTGAAGGGTTTAAGCGTCGGTCACAGAGCAGTGAAGATCTTTTTATTATCATGGTGAGGGGTCTGCAGCTGCCTTGCTTGCTATTGTCACTGTGTCATAATGTCACAACCTATGGATTAGGGCCTCCTGAGGGTTAAGCTTCTGCACAATGTGTCTGAGCTCTGCTATGACATGTGGCTATTAGCCACAATGGTAAATAAATAACGACGAGACTGCAGCAAAGATGCAAGATGGAACATAAACACACCATCACGTGCGTAGCTGCATTTAGTGGGTGTGAATGGATGAGCAGCCTAATTATGTGTGTGTGTATTAGGCTTCATGCACATGTCTTTGCACAGAGACACGTTTTCTTCTGAACTGTGTGTAATCCTAAAACGTGTGCTTGTGTATGTGGGCTCAGAGTGCTGATCAGGCGGCCTGGGCTACAGCTTGGGCCGTCACAGACACACAGTCAGCACAATGCCTGTCACAGCGGCCAGCCAATCAGATCACTTGAAGCACGGGCCAAAGGGCAGACAGGAGCCAATTGTCGTGACAGGATCCTTCGTGCAGTGGCATAACTGGTGGCTCATAAACACCTGCAGATAGCTCTTACTCACACTGAGGGTTACTGATATCTTGTCTTTGTTGATTAATGAAATACAGGAGGTCAATGAAACAAACATGGCTATCGGCTACAAACAAGTAAGTTCACATCGGAGATCACCTTTCCCCCCTAGAATTAGTACTAAATAGCAAAGTCCTTCTCAGGGAACATTTATTTGATAGACAACTACAGACCTGAAAAATAAAGCATTTTATTTCCCAACGCAAAGGTCTAAATGCCAATTCAAAGCCCCTCCCCAATACCAGGAATATGGTTAAAAGTATTGAATTTAACAGTGACTGTGCAGATGGTTTTCACTGGGGAATCTTGATTGTGTTTGAATTTTAATTAGCAAAATGTGTACACAATTATTATAGCGCTGTCTCTTCAACAGCCAGATACAAGTTTGTTATGTTATTCTGATATACTTCCACATGCAGTCATTAGATAATCTTATTTACAGGACAAAATGTTCACTGTTGATTTACTGTTGCTGAACATAATACTACATTGTCCTCCTGCATTTTGGTTCTGCAATGCCCCTGTGTATTTCAGGCACTGTCAGCCATGGGTCAAGCCTCTTCTTTCGTCCATATCCATCTGTTTCTTTTTAACCACATCCTCTTGGTTGAGGTTGGTGCATATTTTAAAATGGGAAATCAGTTAAAGGATTGTGGTTTTTACTTGGATGCCTCATATTAAAGTGAAAAGGTATCAATAGGAGCTCCAGTATTAGCTCCAACCCCTGCTGCCCTCCCTTCATGGGGTCATGAGCCTGGAGGATTTAAGGCTTTGGTCTCAGTATCCTCTTAAGACGGGGATGGACAGTTAAATAGATCAAGTCACTGGCGGGAAGTGGAGCACTTAGCTGAGACCTTCATGTATACAGTATGGACAGTATGTACACTAGTTCTGCTGCTGAAGATTAACTACAAGGCAGCTGCTGGGGGGAGGTTTGAGCAACAGCCTTGGAAAGTGATTATTGACTGTTAAATAATAGCGTCTTAATAAGCATAAGAAGTGAAAACTCCATTTGGAATCTGAACCATTTCTCTAGACTGTTGACTAAAACTTGCATTGTCACTTTGATTGCTAAAATTGTATCCATATGGATGCCTAGGGAAGACCCCCATTACAGGGAAAGTAGTGAAAACATGGCACCTGTTTTGAATTTTGCCATCAAGAGTGTGCTAATCTTTTCTACTGCAAAATGTTTCAGTGCCTTAGCTCTGAGTTGGGCAACGTGCCGGCCTTTTTACGTAGTATACAAATGCTGACCCTAACACAAAACCTGAACTAATGCAATAAAAGCTTGTTCCTATCCAAATGATCAAATAGGATTTGTTTTTATGAAATCTCTTACACTAGCCCTCCGGCCTGTTCTGTCCCCTCCTGAAGTATTTATGCAAACACTTACACACACACACACACAAACAACACACACTGACCCTCTGCACAGAAAAGAGGGCTGAGATAGGAATGGACTAGGCTTTAGTGAATGATTTTATAATGAAAAACAACCAAAATAAAATAAGATTGGTAACAAAAAGTGTGTGTGCCTGTGTGAGTGTGTGCTTGAATCATTTCTTGCACTGTGTGTGTGAAGTCCCAGAGATTTAGGTCTTATTTGCCATTCACAGTTTCACTGTGGGCATCAATGAGCTGGCATCTGCAATGCCTAACGACTTTATTAGACCAGGCGTCTTAGAGAAACAACAAATATTTCAGGAACCTGTCAAAAACATTTATAAGCCTCACCATTCTGAACAGGAATAAGGAATTTCAAATTCCCAAATTCGGGCTGGCACATTGGAACAATTAATCGAGCATAACATTTGCCCATTAAAACTTATTTTTCCATTAATGGGGGAAAGTAAATAACTGTAACTGGCCATCTAAACAAAAAAATAATGTGCTTTACAATATTTTTCTGCCTTTCTTGTAAAACAGTAAACTCCAAAATTCATGGATAACAACAATAATTCAATTTTAGAAACAGTAGTGTGACTAAAGAGCTTGGCGGATTAACCATTGTAGACAGATAAAAGGTTTTGGTAATCACTGATACTGTTATTTTATGGCAGCTGTGGCACAAAGCGTACATTGGATGGTGGTGTAATAAATTTGTTAAGCACTCTGTGCTTTAAAAATAATTGCTAGTCACTTAACACGAAGTTATGGGCAGCACAGTGATGCATTTGTCAGCACAGCAAGAGGGTTCTGCATTCAAACCAAATACTGGGACTTTGATTGGGACTGTATGGACTTTGCATGGTCTCCCTATGTTTATGTGGGTATTCTCCGGGCACTCTGGCTTCCTCCCACAGCTTAAACACATGAAGGATGCGTTGACTGGTGACTTTAAATTGTCCCCTTATCAATGTATGTTTGTTGGTCTGTATGTGTCAGCCCTGTCATAGACTGGCAACCTATCCAGAGTATATACTCTGCCTCTCACCTAATGTCAGCTGGTATCAGCTCCAGCTTCCCATAAGCCTCTGCAGGATAAACTGTAGATAATGGATGGATGGAAAAGGCAGGTTTCTTTTTAACCAAAATCTAAGCCACAGAGGCACTAGAACTCATTTGTGTTTAGGAAGCAATAAATGTAATGCAGTTTAAATACTACAATGTTTCCATCCTCGCTTTGTCCTCCTTCGACATTTTGACTGGCTGGTCAAACACACACATGCATGCGAGTATGACCCTGGGCTATCACCATGTGCTAACACTAGACTACATCTGGGGTAAATATTCATCTTAGTATTAATGGAAGCTGCACATTCTACATAAATAATTGGGAAATACATACATCTGTGTAAGACGTGTGAAAGCAAAAGTGTGAGAGAATGTGTAGAAAACGCTACTGAATAGTTACGCAACGTGGCAGCCAGAGCAGAGGGCTGACTAGGGACCTGACATCATTGCATAATGCTAAGTCTAGACAGTAATCCATATAGCAACCTGGCCGGCATGCCGCACACATGACCAGTCGCCTTAACCTGTCCTGAACAAGTGCAAGTGACCAGAGTTTGTCTCTCAAAGGAATATGGGAAACGTTTTTGAATTTTAACACCTATATCCTCAACATATTTTACCATATTACTGCATTTATATGTCCGACTGAAGGCATAGTCATGAAAACAATTTACACAGAGAAACAAATCAACATATAGTCATCACGTACAGGGCGAGCAGCTGAACTACTGTAGCCATTTCAAATGCTGGTGTTAGTATGAAAATAGTATGAAATAGTCATTAACTTTTTAGGCATTAATCACAATTTCATACAAAAATCTTAAAAATGTATAAATCTACAAATCACTTTTACAAGGTAATGCACCCTTGCATCTGGTAGCTATGCTTCCTGCAAACATGATACATATATATCTTGCACACATGTCGTGGAATCTAACCCCAGCACAAGGCATGACAAATTCAGGCCCTGAGATTTCCCTGGCAGAGGGCACCAGCTCAACCAAGCTGGGTCGATTTCAATCAGCGGCTTCCCAAAATGATGTGGCTGCCAGCTGACCAGCATGATGGGGCTAAAAATAACCTCAGCCGACCCTATGGCTCTGATGTGGCCACATACCCTCTGGTGAGTCTGGTTTTTTGTGTCCCCAATGAAACCCTTCAAATTACAGATGCAAACGTGGCCGGACCCCTTATCAAAACTATTTCGGCTCAATGACACAGTTTACTAAAGCAGTAATTAGAGCGAAGGAAAATGGGAGGCATCCCAGGCACGCGGCGAAAAAGAAAGACAGGGCAAAAATTAACTACAGCAGGAGAGAGAAAGAGGAGGATGGACAGTGACAGCTCATCAGTAGGCCACAAGCCATTTTTCTTCTTTCTCTCACTGCCCCCTCCTTCTTTCGTCTTCTCAGCATCCACAGGCCAAAATGATAGCTGAACATAAATAAAAGCCCTGATGATGATTTCCCATGAGAGCTGTGAACAACTGCATAGCACCCGTTCACATGAAGCCACTGCAAAACAGCTGTCTGCGCTTCTGCTGTCAGCATGCCTGGTTGGCCAACTGCCTGACTGCCTGACTTGCTCCTTAACCGGTTCATACCACCAAGAAATGACAACAGACCGGTTTATATACATACTGAAAACCATACTGTGTGTTAAATTCACTGTTTAGGTGAGATGTGTTTACAGAGACTTGCTTAAAGGAAAGAAATGCTCCTGTGAGCTTTATTCACCACAACAAACTGTGTTTTGTATAGTGGTACCTCATTAAGGACAAAGTGGAAGAGGTAATGATGAGGATTATTTTTATCCATCCAGAGTATCTTTTTATATCCAGGATCAAGTGATTGCTGGAACCCATCCCAGCATGCACTAGGTGAAAGACAGTAAACACCATGGACAGGACACCGATCTATCACGGGGCTGACACTCAATATCATTCCAGCCACTACACCTTCACCCTATCCACTCCAGCTCCATTTACACACTTACATTGAGGACATACCACTCTGAGAGACATCCCTAATATTCTTTTGGCCAACCTGTTGCATCTGCTCACAGTGCAGAAGGACAAGTACAAATGTTTTTTTTCTAAATTTCTCTTCAATACAGAGCACCCTTCTTTGCTCCAAGTGTGACTTCAAGTGGTGTGACACTCAATATGGAAATGCAAATGACAACAGACCGGTTTTAGGTAGGGACTAAAGACATAAAACTAATCCAACTTATAACTACAGGCAATTTAGTATTTCCAATTCACCTGAACTGATCTGTTTGAACTGTGGGAGGAAACAATGAAGTTTCACATGGAAATGTACAGGAGATTTGGCTTCTGAAAGCACTTTAGAGTAAAAGAACAATGATCTGCAGTATTACAAGTGATTAGTAATAACATTGGTATGGGTCAGACCCGTAATGCCTCTAAAAATAAACCCATGACAACCAAATGATCATGCAACAGAGTTGGGAGATATTTCTGTAGGGCTGTTGCAAATACTAGACCACAGATGAACATATTTTTTAAAGTGTAAAACAATAAAACTATTAATCTCCTTAACTCTAAACTCTTTATGCATACTGAGATAAAAGGAGACTGCCCTTTTAGTTTGTTTTTTTTATATGCCCCAATACAATTTGAACATAAAATGCAAATACATTATGATGTCCTCATGACACACACACACACACACACACACAGGCCTACTACTTTTTCTATATAGTGTTATGTTTAACATAAAGCACTGCACAAATGTGTTTACAGCATGCATTTTCTGCATGTATGAGTGACAATAAAAGCATGGAGCTGTGAATGTTATCATATAGTGAGTGCAGAGCTTCACTGCAGGTTAGCCTACAGGCTTACTTTACTGTGTGTGTGTGTGTGTGTGTGTGTGTGTGTGCGTGTGCGTGTGCGTGTGTGCGTGTGTGTGTGTGTGTGTGTGCGTGTGTGCGTGTGTGCGTGTGTGTGTGTGTGTGTGTGTGTGTTCACATTTACATAACTTTTGCAGTTGGCTGGCCTATAGCAAGATAAGGTTCCCTGAAATTCTTTGATGCTTCTGTTTGGTTAGTGGTCACACACAGACACATACATGCACTTGCAGGTTATCGGAGGTAGAACCCGATAAAAACTGGAAAGTTCACCAAGAATCAAGGTCATGTCAGATGTGAAACAGGAAAATTGGAAAGTTTACCTTCTGAAATGGAACAGCTGGCTCCACAAAACTTGGCCATCCGATAGTGTTTCCATGTAGTATTGTTATCATGATACTATGCTGTTTTGTTTTTATACTCATGTCAGTGCATGACATAGTGTTCTCATGTATCATCCCTATGTATCATCCTTCAAATACTGAGTGTGTGTAATGTTTGCCCAGTCATCCGTGGACACAACATAATGTAAATGCAGCAACATGATGCTGATGTTTGCGAGTATTTAAAATCCATATGTGTAAGCGTCATTAAATTGTTGCTTTAGACTGGTGTTATTAGGCTACTGGTATTTTTAAACCACTTTTGATGTAGGAAGATCATATGAAGCAATTCTTTTATATCATTTGTATAATTTATTCGTGTGTGATTTATTAACTATAATTTTGCTATATAATTTGTATAATTTTTTTCTTAGTTTTTTTTAATATATATTTAGCTTTAGCTGTTTCTTTCTTTTTTTTTTTTTTTTTTACAGCCTGTACACCAAAGTAAACAAATAACACGTAGCAGATGAATACACAACGTAACAGCTGGTTAGAGGTCATCAGTAGTTTGTGGTGAATTACAGAATAAAGTGAAGTGTCCCTGCCATAAAGTGTCTGTCACTGCAGAGCTGCAGAGGAAAGGGGGGGGGGGTAGAGGACGGCTCAGAATTACCGCCACGTGCACTCAAATGCCTGCTTTATTATGAAAACCTGTCCCGGATTGGTCCAGAGACCAAACACGGTATTTATATACGACATCTGATTGGTCGCTGCCATCCGAGTCGATAGTGAACACACCGCAAAGCTTTCCAGACAAGGGATTCTTGGGCGTCTCGTACTATGAGAAAGTAGTCCGCGGTGAACATCATTATTTCGATGATATTTTGATGTACAAATATAATAAAATTACAGCACATGTTCGTTAGTTAGATGTTCAATCTGTGTGTTGGGAAATACGGCGATTCAGCGCTGGAGTTTAGCAGAATTGTCGACTTGTATTGCTGGCGGAGGGATACCGTTATCCCACTGCGCGTCAAAATATTGGCTTGGGGAGACCGCGCCAACGCTCAGACAGCGACCGCTCCTCGGGACAACTACAGGCAGCTGAGGCGCCCTAAACGCACTCTGCTGTCGGTACTGCTGCTATACGCATCGGAGTGTTCGCTTTTTTTTATTCCCTAAGAGGACAGTTTTTGGCTGAGGAGCGTGAGTCAACACACAAAAGTCAGATTTAATGCCAGTTTTCGGGAAATGGTCTACTACTTCGCGGTCGTGACGCGGCTTTAACGGGCGCGGTGCGGCGGAGTTGGCGCACTGCTGGACTGGATATATTATTATTCGCTTGCAGCCAAGTCCGCACCACCACTTCCACTGCGCCTGGTTCCACTTGTGCCCAAACTGTACTTGTTCTTCTGACCCTCGGCGGGTGAACAGGCTCGTCCTCTCCAGCTTTTCAGCTCGAATATGTTGCTGTCAAAGTTTGGTTCTTTTTCGCATATTTGCAATCCTTCAAGCATGGACCATCTACCAGTGAAAATACAGCTCCAGCCGGGTAGGTCGCCCTCACTGAGCGGTACTTTTCTGTGTCTTTGAATTGTGTTTGTAATTTAACACAGAAGTGCTTTGAAAAAACGCATTTTACTGCGCTAATTTAGAGCAGGCTCCCGCTGTTGGAGCTGACCGGCTGAGATCTGGCAACCTGACTTCTCACCAAGCGGCGCTTTGTTGTGGAAATATTCTGTATCTTAACATTTTCCCTTTCTCTTGCAGTCAAAGTGGAAAAGGAGCCCTTCGAAAAGGTTTACCAAGTGGGGTCCGTGCTGGGCAGCGGAGGGTTCGGGACAGTGTACGCCGGCAGCCGGATCTCTGATGGCGCACCGGTAAGGAGGCGGACTGGGATCGGGATCTTGTCTTTTGAGCTTACATGTGGTGCCATCAAAGCCGGGAGACTTGGACTGTGGCTGCCTTGCTCACTCTTTCTGTGTTTGCTGTGTTATTCCAGGTCGCTGTGAAACATGTTGCGAAGGAGAGGGTCACCGAGTGGGGCACAATTGTAAGTAGTCGACTCTGATCTGGGTGCGTTTTTTGTTTTGGTCCCCCCCATCCCCATCCCTAGCTGCTGTGTTTGTGTGTGTGTGTTGTGTATTATCCACACATATTAATTAAATATCCCATTTCTGTGGCAGAGCGGAGCTATGGTGCCTTTGGAGATCCTGCTGCTGAAGAAGGTCAGCTCGTCGTTTCGCGGAGTTATCAAATTGCTGGACTATTACGAGCGGGCGGACGGCTGGCTCATCGTTATGGAGAGGCCGGAGCTCGTCAAGGATCTCTTCGACTTCATCACAGAGAAGGGCGCCCTGGACGAGGACACGGCTCGGGGCTTTTTCCGCCAGGTTTTGGAGGCGGTCAGACACTGCTACAGCTGCGGTGTAGTGCACAGAGACATCAAAGATGAAAACCTGCTGGTGGATCTACGCACCGGGGAGCTCAAGCTTATTGACTTTGGCTCAGGGGCGATTCTCAAGGACACGGTCTACACCGATTTCGACGGTAAGCAGCCGCCGCCACCCCGTCCTGTTACATTAATCGCTGTTATGAGACGGTACAGGGCTGGATGCGTAATTAGGTTTTTTTATGGATACGTATCCGTGTGGGCTGGGTTGTGTTTGCCCTTGATGCTCCGCTGGGCTATATTCAGACATGGAGGCGTTCACGGGGCTGTGACGCAGTGGTCTGTTTTTGGTCCAGGGCTTTCCTCGCTTAGGGTCTGTCGCCTTTTCGTTGTTACGGATTTAAATCGATGGTGCCAAATGAAAACCTTCCGCTGCCGGTGGGTGTGTGACGCGCTTTTTATGGATTAACAGATATGACTCAGACTCTATCGGTTCTATTAGTTACCGTCTTTTTTGTTGTGAGACTGAGTGTATGTTTATGTTTCCTGTTGTTTTATTAGTAAAGCCTGAGTCACTGTCTTGTGGGTATTAGGTCAGTGCCACGTAACATCTGTTTGTTGTGAAACCGGAGTCGGCGCTTCACGTGACGGGCTCACATTGCCTCTTTCTGTTGTTGTTTGGTATCCAAGTTCCTCCTTCCAGGCAAGGGAGGGGGGGCAGAAAGGAGGGAGGAGACACAGACAAGTCACCCAGTTTGTGTTTAGTGGCTAAGGGAAGGTGGAAAGCATTTCTACTATGACTCAGCCATTTTAGACACAGACATCTAATTATTTTCTTCTTCTTTTTTTTTTGATTCGGGGTCTGTTCCATATTTTGAGCACTGATGCCCTTTGTATTCTTATCCCTGAGGAAATACAAGTAGATCCCTTTCACTGCAACTTACAATTTGTGTTTCTCCTATGTTCATCTCATTTTTAGGTACAAGAGTGTACAGTCCACCGGAGTGGATCCGCTTCCATAGATACCATGGTCGCTCTGCAACGGTGTGGTCGCTAGGCGTGCTGCTGTACGACATGGTGTGCGGAGACATCCCCTTTGAGCAGGATGAGGAGATCCTCAGAGGGAGGCTGTACTTCAGGAGGAGGATTTCAGCTGGTAAGTCAACCACAACAAGCCACAAAATGCAGGAGGTGACTCTGTTGCCCTCTAGTTACTATCACAGGTACACCCTGAAATCCACCTCCTGGTTTCACTGTATTATAGATCAGTTAATGTTAGATTAAGACACCGCACACATAATGGATCACCTGGCAACCACAGAGAGGTAACTTAATAAGAGCATGTGTGCTCTCTCTTCATTGGCTGACTGTGCCACCTACACCCTGGGATCCATTCAGACAGACAGAGTCCAGTCTAGTGCAGCCACATACACTACACACCCAAACACACATTATTTCCCTCTGACTTCAGTGCACCTGATCCTCAGTACTGTCTCTCCTGCTTCCTTTAGAATGCCAGCAGCTGATCAAATGGTGCCTCGCCCTGCGGCCCTCAGACCGACCCACCCTGGAACAGATCTGCGACCACCCCTGGATGAGGGCGACGACTGAGTCACCCAAGCCACCAGAGGAGCCGGTCGCCGGTGACATCCGCCTCAGGACCATCGACACAGACTCTTCGTCAAGCACAAGCTCAAGCAAGGAGAGCCTCTGAGGCTGACTCTGATGGACTGAAAAGACTTTGTGGGGAAAGAAGGGGTGAGAATGGAGGGAGCGATATGGACTCAAGACCAGCAGCCTGTAGCCCAGCAAACCCATCAGTGGGTGGGCACCTGGCTCAGCTGGTCCAGCAAGAAAAATGTATTTTAATTTTTCTCTTTTGTAGGGAATTTCTAATTTATTATTATTTGTTCTTCCTTACCTTATCCCCCCCCCCCCCCCTTTTTTTTTTTTTTTTTTTTTTTTTTTTTCCCCCTTTGTTGAATATACTTGTTTCCTGATGGGGAACATTTTGCTGTTTGGGCGGTCTTACCAGCACTGTTCATTTACCCACCTTTTAACTTTATTTTACTTGTTTTGTTACTAGGCTGGTATATGCAGGCAAGGCCCTCCTATTCAGTCACAGCTGCTCTCATAGAGCTTGGAGAGAGACATTTTTATTTAAATATTTTATTTTTGATTTTGGAGTGCCTTTGTTTGAAAAGCTGCTTTTCTGGTAGCTTTCATCAACAACTCTGATTTCTGGATTTTGTCCTCAGCTCGGTGGTTAAGTTGGCTGTGTTGTGGTGGAAGGAGGGGCTTAGGCTTTTTTACCTCTCCCCTCCTCTCCATCACTGTAAGCCAACAAGCCCCCAGCCAAGAGGCTAAGATAGCATTAGGTAGGAGAGAAGGAGGTGGGGGCTCTTCCTGACAATGGAATACTTGAAACACACTCGACTCAATTCTGTGTCGCTCTCTTTAACGCTGCTCACTCACTCTATAGCCTGAACAGGTGTTTGGGAACTGGATCCTGTTTTTTCTGAATGTCTACAAAATGTCAACACACACACATTTTTCTCCCTCTGTTTCCTCCATGCCTGTTGCAGGGCGTATGGCCCTTGACTTACCTTTTCTTTTTGCCTTCCACCATCTCACTGCTTGACACTACACAGCCCCCACCCCTGACCTCCCTCAGGGTTTGGGGTGTGAAATGCACAATCAATGCAATATTCATGGACTCAATCATGTTTGTTTTTTTTTGTTTGTTTTTTTTTTCTAACAAATATTGTACAGCATGTTTTATTTTATTTTTTTGTGTGTGTATTTTTTTCTCCCCATTGCATTAATTTATTTGTTAACATGTAGACATTCCACACTCTGTGGCTATTTATTTATTTATTGTAAGTGCTTAACCCCCCCCCCCCTGCAAAAAAAATTTGCATATCCTACTTGGCCTTTGGTTTGCATTCCTGTAACTTATTTTTACATTTCAACATGTTTTTTTTTTTTTTTTTTTTTTTTTTTTTTTTTTTTGTGAGATGTGGAGGATGCACTGAAGGAGTTGTTGATATAAAGCAGAATAAAATAAGTTTACTTAAATTTGAAAAGAGCATTTGAATGTTATTTAACTACTTTAAAAAAAAGTTTGTTGGTAATGTTGAACGGCAAAGTGAATCAATTTGAGTTCTGTGGAAAGCTAAACAATGGGTGCAACAGCTTTGATAGTTGTCACATAGCCTCATATCGGAGACCTTTCAGTTTAGATGTGTGACTTGTGGCTGTTAAGAATGGATATTGCTATTTTTTGATACAAAAATTTCAATTAAACTCCCATTTTTATGTACAGAACAAAGTGTGGTGTCTTGATCATTTCATTCCAAAACAATCTGTCAAGTTGTGAAAATTGCATCTACAGATTTTATTACACCATGTTTTGGGGTTTGTAAATGAAGTCCAGCCAGTATTCTCCATCTACATGACATGGTCCCCTGGGAGGCTGAGCGGGGCTAATATACACATCAAAATATGGCACATGGTTCATTTACACCCCCTATAGTAATAATATTGTGACCTGTCTTGTGGCGTGGCTGAGAAGAAACATCATAAGAGCCATTAACAGGATGACAACCTGCAGCAACCGGGGGTAATAACAGACTGAGGGGGGAGAGGGAGCGATGCTGGTGTGACTGGGGAAAAGAGAAAGTGTGGACATTAGGCATCATCACACACTTACATAAAGCCTCTAAAATACAACTAATTGCTTTTCCATTTTATGCCTCCTGCATGCCTACTTACCTTACAATAACACAAGTCATTCCATTATTGGACAAGGGAAGGCCATGAGTAACAGACATGGTGTGCCTGAGCATGTGTACACAATGTTTGTGTGTGTGTGTTTGAGGGGTTTCCACGGAGTGAGCACTTGGGAATAGTGTCATTTTTCTGAGGAAGTGCTGCCCCCTCTGGTGAGTCAGTGCCATAACCTCTGTCTCCTACCAGTCATTATAACTCAAAACATTATTGCAAAAGCTTTTCTTTTGATAATGTGGACCCTCTTAATGCTGCCGCTATAAATCACATGTTATATAGGCATAAGGAAGACAGACAGACAGAAAGTGACTTTACACAACACAACCCACATGTCCTCATTAGACCTGCTCCTTAGTCCCCTTGATAGCTCCTCCAGACACATATACATGCCCAGTTATACTTGACTGGCTGCTTCCAGTTGAAGCGGATTGGCGACATATGGGTACTTGAAGACTTCATTAGGCATCTGTTCCTTAAATCATCTCATGGATCTAATTCTTGATGAAGGGTCTGATTTATTTAACATTTAAAACAGCAATCCAACATTATTCTGATGTTCACTCGAAGAGTAAATGAAAGCAGAAATATGTTAAACCATTCCTTTAATGTTAGAAATCCTATAGAAAGCTTGAACCAGAGCTACCTAGCTTCCAGTAGGGACATAAATATAGCTGGACACACATTGTTTGATCAAATAATTCCTTACAAGCACCAGTGCACCACCCTGTAATGAAATACAGAGCTATAAGTGTTTGCTCTTGTCAGACTCAATACATTGACATCTGTTTTTCTATATGCACGCCTGGTAATCCACTACTGTCTTAGTGCCTCTGGGTTTTTTGACATGCAAATGACCCACAACTTGTCTTCATCAAAATCCCTTCTGCTCAGACTCAACACTACAGCAAGGTCTCATCCACCCTCACCGTGAAATCCTGATTAAACGTAGCGGGGCATATGTCATGGTGTTGTCTCCTTCAGCTGGTTAATAGCATCCATCACTGCCACGTCATTCGATGCTATAAAGATTCCACTGCTTCATAGGGATCTATCGAATGGTGTAACATCATATATTATAATTATCATCATTTTTATAATTTAATTAAGCAAACTCTTTATCTGTGAAGCTGTACTGGGAAACAAGCATTGGTGGTGCTAGACAGTTATGGCAAGGTGGTGAGTTTAGATAGCAAAAGAAAGTCTGTGTGGAACATTAGGAGGCTTTTATTTTTTATATTACTTTTGCTTTTATTTTGAAGTCTTCTGATATCTTGAAACCAATTTTGGGTAGTGGTAGAATATTGAAGCTTATGAATTAATTGATTCTTTGTGAATATATTTTCAGTATGTATATTTGTAATGTAAACCCTTCAGTCGAGCTCACTGCACTGTGAGTTTTTTCCCGCCTTAGTCTGTATTCTCTGAACAAAAGTGTTGGCACATTATAATTGTTGATGGTGGCCATCATAGGTGACAACTCGACAGACACAGAGGAAGATGCCAGATGGACTCTGGGCCCGAGGGCCCCAATGGGCACAGATGGGTGGGTGGGTGGCACCCACACATGCAGCACAGGAGGCAATGGTGGGACCGAGACAAGGAAAAGAGAGAGATGACACCACCATCAGTGATACTACATTTCACACTATTTCTCTCTCTCTCTCTTTGTGTCCATGCATCTGTGTATATGTCTGCATGCTCAAGTCTGTGCATGTTCTCTCACGCAGAAAAAACACTGAAGGTAACAAATATAACCTGTGATTCATCCCCCTTGTATAAAACTGCGGGTTTTTCGGCCTGAGACTGAAATATCTCTGCAGCCTGTCTGCTCCTCTACATCAGTTTACAGTTTTCTTCAAAGAAGCAGACCAAACACATGAATTTAGCAAGCGATGACAGTTGGTCAGTCTACTACTGGACTGAAAATGAAGGCATTCATTCCAGCATTTTAACTTTGTAGAAATGGAGTAATGAGGTCAACATAGTATTTGTAAGGTCAGTTCACCCAAAATCACAAAAAACTCAGAGCTGTTTGATGTTGCTGTGTAGATTTGCAGATAAATATTGATCTCCATCTAAACAATGAATAAAAATGAATTTTGTGTCACATCCTTTGTCTTTGCCCCATGATCTGCTGGGCCTGTTGGCTTCTGGGCTTTTCTAGTAAAGGCTCATTGAACTGCAATACGAGCATGCCCAACAAGAGAAGAGGTTTATGGCTAAACGTAGGTCGATGATGGTTGCAGACGGCCCCACATGCACACCTTTGAAATCTTAACTTCTTAATTGCGTGAACCTGTGCGTCCTGCTTGCTGATTGGTTGATAAAACTTCCTGTTGGGAGGTTGGAAAAGGCATAAGGTGGATTCAAACGACAAAATGGAGAAACAAAGTGAGGAAACACTTATTCCTTATCCTTTGTTACTCTTGTTTTGCTGCTTGTTATAACACAGAAATTGTCCCCCTTGCCCATGTCAGCTTCCTCCTTTCTGTAGTACCCCCTAGCCAGAACAGTAATGTTTGCACAAGTATAAATACAACAGCTATGCAACCATCTCTGACAGACAGATGCATATGTTCCCATACAGGCAGTAATGCAGACATCTAAATTCAGCTTAACCGACATTCCCTATCCAGTCTCCACCAATCCCTGGATTTTCCTCCAGTCCTGACTTTCTCCCTCACCACACCTGTGTCCATTCTCTTGATTAGCCACCTCAGGCTAAATGTTTGTCTGTTGTTTGTTCTTTGATTCCTTTTATTTTTAGGTTCCCTATATATCTAGTTCCCAGTGATGTTTGGACTTACCCTGTCTTTGGATTCTGCCTCGTGTTTACTCCCCTTAGGCTGTTTGTTTGCCTCAGATTGATCCCCTGTTGCTGACCTGCCTCTAGACTCCAATTGTGCCCCTGGTTCTCCTTCCTTGGCCTTCCCTGCTCAGACTGTAAAGTAAGTTTTGTTGTTTCCTATTGTGCTCTATCTGTCTGTTTAAGTCATTTCTGCATTTGGGTCATCTGTCTTTGCTTGGTGTGTTAACCTTTCTGATACGATGCTAGTTGTTTGAAAGCATTTCCCTTACTCTGTTCAGAGGTGAAATATAATCGGACTCAAATCAAAGCACATGCATACGTGGCATCATACACACACTTTTTGTATTTGCATTAAGTTCTGAACTTATTTGCAGGCTGTAGAAGTCTGATTTGTCTTTGTATCATTTCTACACGTGACAGTTTTTTTCAGGCAGATGAGGCGTTCATGTGTGGGCACACTATCTCCTTTCTGTGAAAAGCCGCAAGCTTGTACTGTACACCCTGCTTTACTTCTTTCTTATGTTATTCAGGGTTATTCAGTACTTCATGTGTCCTTTTTCAGGAACCATGTTTATGTACTTGTGTTGTGTACATGCCTTTGTTGTTAGCCCTCAGGCTGGCAGGATGCTTGAATTGACTCTTGAGGCTTACTGTTCTCTGTTACCCAGAGAATAGTGTCTGCTGGGACTTTCCCTGGGTCTGGCTTAGTCTTCATTAAAAGCTGTGTCACCATGACAGAGAAGTACCTGGTTGCCCAGCTGGTGGAAACCTGCTGCTGTCATTGTGCTGTGTGAAGGAACTCACTGTTCTGGGTCAACAAGATAGAAAAATAAGGTGAAAGTGCGTTGTAGGTGTTGCAGGAAGAAACAGGTGTGTAGTGACAACACGGACACACACAAGACATGAAACAAGCACGTAAACAGGTCTGTGAGGTTAAACAGAAACAGGTTAACCTCAGTCCTCAGTCCTGTGCAGTTTGTTGCTGCTGTTGCCAAACTCCCAAACAACCTCATCAACAGCTGCAGAGCTCAGCAGGTGAACCGAGGTGACCGCAACAGTCCAGTATTCCTAAGTCGGAACAGTTTGTCCATCGTGTCCAATTGTTGAGTAAAAACGAGGGAACGCAAAAAGTGAGATGGTGAAAAGGAAGCAGGGATTAGATGGGATGAACACAGGGACTATGTGTGTGCCGAGAGGGGAAGAAAGAGCGATAGGAATCTTAATCGTTGCAGTATTTTTACAAGCTTGTAATGTGATCAAAGGAATTATTGACCCGGTGCTTGTTCTGCCCTGTGGCTGTTTTTGTATCTGTTTTTCTGCCATGATGAGAACAGTCTTTTTTTTTTTTTTTTTTTTTTTTTTTTTTCTGAAGAAGCAGGACACTGTCTCGAAAAGCAATATTTTTGTGCAGCAGTGTGTTTCAACACTATCACCGATGATTAAAGTATTAAGCTGCAGTTATGCTATGGAGTTTTTTTTTTAATTTCCCTTAAAGAGGTCTGAGAAATAGCTGGCTCTGATAATTCTCAGTGATAATTCTCTGTGACACCTTTCACATTTCTTGTAGCTGTTAAGAGGTCAGAGTTTTCTAAGTTTAGCTTATTGAAAATACATAAAACTCGACACCAATTCAAACTAGAGTTACTTAGTCTTGTAAGCACGATGTCGCTACTTCCTTGGGTCTGTTTTGTTGTTCAGGTTTCTATCCGACAATCCAGAGACATCCAGGTGAGGAGTGAGCCCTGTGACGGATGGCACCCAGAGCAGTGTGATTCCTTTTGGAATAATGCATGGTGGGACAGGCTCCAGTCCCCCTGTGACCCTATAAGAAACAGGTGAAGAGAAATAATGGCTGAAGGTTGTCATGGCTGAGTGTCACAGGACTCCCTGTCAGTTTACAGGACCTCTGTTCTGAATGAAGACAAAGCATAGCCCCTGTGAATATCAACTATTCATTTCTAGAGAGAGTAGAGATTGTGTATACAGTATGTGTAGAAGAGTAAAAAATAAGTCGAGTTTGTAGTCCAGGTCTGAGGACGAGCTTTGTTCTTCCTCATTTTCGCTCGGTCCAGTCTCCAACAACTCCTTAGAGAAATAACCGGCTCTGATAATTCTTAGTGATAATTCTCTGTGACACCTTTCACATTTCTTGTAGCTGTTTGATCTATTACTCATAAAATAAATATGGATTTGTGCTTTAACATCAAAATCAAATACACCGAAACTGTCAAAAGCACTGTGTTAGAGTAAACAGCGTTTGGTATGAAAATGAAGTGGAGTTAGAAATCTGAGAGATTATTATTATTATAAGTAAGAAATCTGGAAATGAGCATCACTCCATTTTCGAGGTTACAGGAAGAGAAGACTGATGACAGGGACCTAGATTTCAAGGAGTATTTTTGTTATGACTCACAACTCTTGTATATAGCAATCAAGCTAAATTTGATGTTTTTTCCTGGACAAACTTGACACTGAATTTGAAAGCTTTGGCAAGAGAAGATAGCAATTTTAGATTTCCAGTTCTTTCAGAATAATTTAAAGATTTCGACCTTTATAAACCATTTCTGGGCCCAGACTGTCTCTTTAAAGAAAAACAAGAAGAAGAATGGAGCAGTAAAAGGGTTATATCACAGCAGTGAAAACAAATCTACTTCCCTTTTATTTCAGCTGAGTAAATATCACTACGTGGTAGACAGACACAGTTTACACAAGCAGGGCACTGATTACAAACTGTGAGAACAGCAAAGCATACAGCCTCCCATTCAGGACTGTCACAAATGCCGGCATGTCTCGTAGATGACGGTGATTCAGGGGTGAATGTTCACCGCAGGTATGCAACAGCCACTTCAGGCTGAGCCGAGCTCCCCTCATGCTGCCAGGAATGCATGAGAGCTGCTGAGAGAGGGGAGAAAACCACCACAGTGTGGGGAAACTACTCCTTCATTTCTGCCCTGCCTCCGGGCTTCTTACTCAACCACATGCAGCAGATTCACCATCGGGCCGCACTTTACCACTTGTTCAGCCTGAGAATCCATGGGCCTGGGAGGACCCTGGGAATCAGTGAGAAAAGAGAAGAATGAATTATGGGCGTTGTCGTGCTTTCTATGAACTGAAACCAGTAGAGAAGTGAAACTGAGAGCCAAAGTGCAGATTGTTTTGATGACTTTGAAACATAAGCCATTTTATCAAGGTGTTCTTTTTTAGTGCTGTACACATCATCATATAGATTCTTGTTGAAATATTTTAATGCTGGTGATTTATTTTATTTTTTTCCCAACTGAAGTGGATCTATGTTCATCTATGTTCTATATCACAAACAGGAGTCCTGCAGTTTTGTTACCCAGAACCCTTTACTGAATTTGAGCCATACTAAATATTAAGGAACTTTAATGGCCTTAGTGTCTGATACTTACTGGGTTCACAATGGTGCATAAGTTGTTTGTAATGTTTGTCTATAAATGCTTAAGGGAAAAAGCGTTTAACTGTTCCAGATGGCTATTTGACAAGAACAATGGCAAAAGGTTTTACTTCTTTTTTTTTTTTTTTTTTTTTTTTTTTTTGAACAAATTAAAAAGCAAACAAACATTAAACTCTTGCTCCTGATAGAGATCAGTTTCCTCCACCAGCAAAAATCTCACTTGTTCAGAAGTTGATTAAACCATGTGACCTGTTGCACTGCCGGTAATACACATCTCAGCCTCAGTAACTGAAATGTGTTTATGAACTAAATAAATCTTCAATACTGAAATCCAGGATTAATGCTGTTAGTCAGGCCATCTCAGTCTTCCATCTCACTGTGTTAATCTTCTCCCACTATTTAACTGAACGCAGTCAACGGCGTTTTAGTCCAAATGTGAGTAAGTCCAACATGTGCACTGCAGAGGGATAGCGTGAGCAAACACCTGTAACCATGGTAACTGCACACAAGAAAGATAGCAACAGGATAAAAAAAAAAAAACACGAAATGAGACTAAAATGTTTTTAGCATTTGACTGAAATTGACATTTTCAATGGAAAACTAAATCAATATTCAATTCCCAGTATTTGATTTCTCAAATGTGTATCATGTCCAGTGTCAACACTGCATGAGTCCTGATATAGAGATTTAAAGAGGCCAAGGACTTCCTCAAGTGCTTACTCTAAACACTATGCAGATGTGCTGTAGCAGGCACAAACAGGTGATAGTAAAAATAATACTATGGAGGAAAGATGAGAATAAGACTGAGAGGAAGTCTCCTTCTCAGAGATCATAGTTTACGTGAGATTATGATCCAGTTAGCCAGCAGGCATGGGCTAAACTGATATACTGTAATTCAGAGGAAAAACCTGAGAAACACTAGACCTGAGTAGTTTATCTTTTTGTCAGAGAACTATTTGTAGCTGGTTCAAAATCAATACATGGCTTGCCAAAATTTCAGTCTCAAACAGGCCATGTTTTATACAAATTATTTAAATCAGAATATTAGACTGTCTACATACTTTTAAAACAGAAGAACAAAAGCATAAAGATGTCACACAATCAGCATCTTGAAACAATATCTTGATATTTAGAAATAAAAGAAATCTGATAGGAAGTGCTTAATTAAATCAAAATAATGTTTTTCATTAATACTATCAGGACTGTTCTGATCTCTGTTGCTATCAATACATTTGGGCTGTTCCAGGTGCCTGTGCTGAGCGTCAGAGCTCAAGGTGTGACTCAGCCTTTCTGCATGTCAACATCCGCCTCTCTACCGCTTAAAAAAAAAAAAGAAAGAAAAGAAAAGAAAAGCTGCCCGTCATGGAACAGCTCTGAAACACCGTGACCCCGATGCAGTGCCAGCTTGTCATGAATAAAAACCCCAAGGAGCAGGGTCAGTGGCAAACACGGCCGCTTCCTCTGGTGTCTGACTTCAGCAGAGTCCGTTCGTTTCACTTATTCTAACCTTGCTGCTTCCCGACTGTGTCCTCAGTGCAGACAAATGTCTTAAGGTGCTTTTCCAGTTCTTTTCATTGAAGGTAACATGAGCATGTTCTCGCCCACAGGTTGTTTTATCAGGACACTCAGTTGTTTTGGTTTGTCCTCTGAAGTTTCATTTGGATTATGTGATACTTCCACCCCAGACAGCACACAGGGTAGCTGCAAACTGACATGTTTTGAGAGACAGAATTCATAAACAAAGATCTTCCTCATTCTCAGAAGATTTGTTTCTGGGAATCAATTGTTTTAACATGAAGATATTGGCTGGTTTTACCAGAAGGTATTTGATGAGCCTTCACAGATGTCTATACTCTCTGGTTATGATGCTTTTTGCACACCTTATACTCTTTTCTCTCCTTGTTGTGCTTAATTTCCCTGTTCAAGCCTCTCCTCGTGTCTCCATTCTCCTCTTTTTCTTCCTTCTCTATCCTCATCCTCACCTGTTTTTCCTCGACTCCCCTTCGCTCCACGTCCCCCTCCCCTTTGTTTACTCGTGTCTCTGTAGTCACAGTGATGACCATTAGAGTTGCCACCTGTCCCCTATAATACGGGATTGTCCTGTTTTGATAAATAAAATGTTCTGTCCTGTTGTTCCTTCTTTTTACACAGTCAAGGCGGCAACGGTTGTTACAGTGATTGTGTTACAACTGGGACAGTTCCAGGAAAGGGGAAACAAGGGATTCTTAATAATAAGGCACCGTTCTTCCCATAAGGCGCTCTCTCTCTCTCTCTCTCTCTCTCTCTCTCTCTCTGTACCACTCCACTCCCATAACACACACACACACACACATTAGAAAGCTGCCATGTTCTGTTTGTTTGTATCTAGTTTCACATCATAAATGGCTGCAAGTACATTGTGTGACATGATTTTAAAAAAAAAAAACTATAAAATTATAAACAAACATGGTGGCATGTCATAAATAGGATTTTGCATTTAAACAGTAAAATGTATCAATTTTCTACTTGTCCAACCTTGAAAAAAAAACCTAATACTTTCTGTCATAGTTCTTATTTTCTTTTTATTTGGTTTTCAGAGGTCAGAGGTCTGGAAGCAGGATATATTGAACTCCTACATCTTTTAGACTTCTAGTTTGTGCTTAACTTATTCACTTATTCTCAGTGAGACTGGCAGATTTGCAGAGGTCCTGCCTGGCTCCATCCTATGAAGACTGGACAGCAACTTGACACACAAACATAAAATAGGTAGAATTTACTCAGGCAATTATGTGTTTATTGAAGTTATAGTCCTTTATTTGCATTTGCTGGACATGTTTTACTGTGTTGCATTTTATTTAGTGATAAGAAGTCATTGCAGTTGGGTTTTTGCATTATATCCTAAGATCAGTTCAATGTGGTCGGTAACAGACTTATTAAAGGCAGGGAAGTGTCCTGCCACTGCACGTTGTGCCAGTTTATCAGAGGAGTGTGTGTGAAGGCGTAAAGGCAGAGGACCAAAGTGTGTCATATAGAGCAAAGAAACAAAAACAACAAAGCTGAGGTCAGTGCTGAGCAGTTGATTTCCACTTGCACTGCTGCATAGAAGCAGCCACTGTTCCTCTGGCTCTGCTGCAGCTGAGCATGAATTCCCAAAGGCTTTCTACAGCAACCACAGGTATCACACTTCAGTTTTATAGGAAGCAAGTGAGTGCAATGCAGTACGACCTGCAGCAGAGAGCTCAGCTGCTGCCCAAACAAAACTAGGCCACATCCAGCATCATAACGCATAACAGTAAAGTGGAAGAATGGTTGAGCAACCAGGCCACTGATTATGGCCTACTTTTCCACCTCTTTCTGCAACCTTGCTGTTTTCGAAAGTTATATGACACGCAAATGGGGTTTGACATAAAAAATGTAGTCCAAGTATATTGGAACAATCTTTTACCAAATCCTCCCTGACACAGACAATTAGGAACCAGAACTTTATATATAAAGTTCTGGTTCCTAATTGTCTGTCATCTTTGTCTTTCTTCTATAAACTGGTTATTTAGTAGTGGATTCTCCTCTTAAATGCAGCAGATTTTAAGTCCACCAGTGAATCTGTAAAGCCTACTTCAACTTCTTTTTTTTGAATGTGAGAGCACAGACATATATTCAAGTAACTTTTAATAAAGCACCTTGTTCTCCAGTTCTGTGCCAAAAATGTGAGAAAAATAGACAGAGAGGAACACAAAGAGTCAGAGTAACACAGAAGAACTCTGGAAGTCAACCAAAGAGAGGTACTGATGTGGGTGTTTCTGTGTTCAGGTGGATGGCAAAGGTCCCAGGAGACCTTGTTACTCAACAAGTGATGATGCTGCCAAGGCTGTGGACACTTTCAGAGCATTTAAAAAAAATGTTGAGGAAGAAGAGGAAACAAAGGGGCCATTAGCTCAGTAGAAGAGCTTTAAGCAAATGCTCACAGTGGATGATTGCTATTGCTCTACTGAGTGTTGTGCTAGATTTCAGATTCCAGAGTCCAGCAGGCTGCAGGGCAGTTTTTTAGTTAGTGTCCTCTCTGTCAATGTGTGTGTTTAAAAGCCATAATAAAAAAGCCAGTGTAATTGACACTGTACTGTGTGTGTGATGTTTGTCGGCTCAGTCATACATGTGTTTGCATTTTCTCTGTTTGCTCCTGGTTATCACCGCGGTTGCAGTGATGTCACCAACATGGCTCCCCCACTCAGTGCGTCAGGTTATGGTTATGGATCAGGTATCCTATTTGCTTTTCAGCCAAATCTATTTATGGAGGTTTCCGCTTTGCACAAACAATTACGTACATTTGTGTTGACAGAGATATAGTATGGGTACAATTGATATAAATAATAAGCACAGTGGTATTTGTGTGACAGGCTGAAACCAGATGACACACAACTGTCCTCATGATGTCATTACCACACAGAGACATTTCTAAACATATTCTGTTAAGGTTAATAAAATATCAGTTTCAGTTGAATGCTCGTACTGGTTTTAATTCATACATTGTGCCTTGTGCAATATCATGACCTTTCCTCTATCTTAACCAGAGCTGAGTGTCAAAACATAATCATAAAGAAGTTATATAATGCTGCAGATACTGAGGGGCAGATATTGTATAGCAGGCTGTGGTATGTTGCCTGAAAAGGAATTATATGCATGGACAGGGAATATTATACTGATACATTCATTATCAAGTCTGTGATTTGCCAGCTACATTAACATTTCCTCATTATATTATTAGATAGTGTAACCCAAACAACATTATTTTTCCTCCAAAATGAATTTGCGACTGCACATGAGTATAAAGAAAATTTACATCTCAAATCAGCTTTTAGTTTATTTATTTGTGTTGTGGTCTATCTCCATGTGAGCGATATCATTTTTGGTTAACCACTGGTTATTTTGGTATGCAAAGAGCCAGCTGTCAGACTGGGAGTCACGGATTGTACTGATGACATCATGGAGAGGCAAATTTTGCGTATGTGTATATTTCCAAGATGTTGGAGTATGTCAACATTCTCTATCTTATTTTCCGATATTCCCTTATCACCCTCAAGTATATACATCTACATTCACCTCTCATGTTACATGCCCAAACTCTGCACCAGGGGTAACCAACTCTGGTTCTTGAAGACCACTATCCTGATTGTTTTACAACCTACCCACCTACCCACCTACCCACTGCTGATTACCTGGATCAGGTATGTTCAACCAATTCGATGGTTAGAAGGCAAGCCAGATGGTGTCCCTCAAGGACTGGAGTTGGTTACTCCTGCTTTACAACGCTTTAATCCGTCCTCTCTCCTCACTGTGATATTCCATATGAACTCTTAAAAAAAACCCTCCACTGCAGGATGATTTAACGTGCTATGACAGCATGGAGCATGTTGGTTACTGAAGCAAAAAGACAAATGTCAGGCGTAGCTGAATAGAATAGAATTAAAAACTGGTCAGCAAATTTGTTAAGAGCAAGCAGGGATATATAAACTACATATAGGAGTAGGAGGGTTACAGTCTATGCTGTGAAATTGACTAATCCCAAAGGATTCTTACCCAGCAGGCTTTGAGAGTTCAGTGGTAGGCCAGTGCACAAATGCAGGTCACAAGATGCTTGAGGGGAAAAAAGTAACTGCTTTATATACATATGTACACAGTAGTTCTGTTGTGGCCTGAAGTGCCTCGCCCAAACCCTGCACACAACCCTGACCTCCAGTCATCACCTCTTGACCCCAACTTGAACCTCCGCTCTGTGTCACAAGCCAGCGAAAGGTTCTGCAAGAGACATAACACACAAACACACACAAGCACTCACTCTCCGTTTTCTTTCCGACATACATATATTCAAAGAGCACGGGAACTACACATGTGAGGCAGACAAAACACACATACAGTAGCACAAAGGCAGCAGTTATGGGTGGTAGCCCAGGGGATCATAGAGTCACATACACAGATGCCAAAAATAGTATAGAAAGTCAAGCATTTTGAGCCTCAGGGGTCTTCTGGACAATTGCTGTGGGAAAGTGCTCCTCTGAGATTAGTCTGAGATTCCTTCTATTAAGGTCTTTACGTCAGTCAGTGTCATTTTTTGTTTATGTGTGTCTTATTATAGACCAAAGTAGTGTAGTGGCTCTGAAGCGACACTCTTGAAAAACATGTTCAGGAAGGTTTATGACAGTGTTCTTGTTATGTTTGATGTTCAGCCTATTGCTTCAGCCACAGACACACTGCTGCTATCACGTGACTGCGTTTGTGTGTGTGTCTCTGCACACAAGTGATGCGAGGGGACGAGCAAGTGTGCGTACGACCTCAAAACAGGATTAGGTTTCCATGCATATATGCATATGCTTGAATGCAAGCATCCATATGTATGGCTGTTTTGTCTTGTGTGCTCTGCCTCTTACGTTTTAATGAGTCATGACCAGAGAGCACTGCTCATCCTGACTAAAAATAGAGTTTTAGTTATCTGCTCAGCGGACCGCTCAGCACTGCTTAATTATTCAAGGCTGGGAAAAGGCTGAGGACTGCCATTTCCCCCCTCCCCTTCCCCAGTGCTGCGTTTTGTTTCCAGGACATGAAGTAGAAAATGGATGAAAGCGTCTGCGTCACCACTGAGTGCGTGTTACCGTGTCATTCACTCAGTGATGATAATATTGGCTTCTAGGCTTTTCCCCTTATCATGCTGCGTGTGTGCGTCCGCGTTCACGCTGTTTGTCAATAACATCTGACGTCAGAGGAGGAGGAGGGTTACCGTCATATGCTCACTCACAGGAACCCACTCACACGCAGTTGTTCCCTTATTTTTCTACATATTGCCTAAAATGAACTGTAACAAACACCATTAAACGCCTGACTGCTGCGCTTCATGAAACATTGATTTTTATCATATTTCCTACCTGGAAGCCCCCAGTAGTAAAACAAGCACCAGCATCTCTCAGTGGTGCTGGTAGGATGTCCTCCATCGCTGGTATTTTTTTTTTTTTTGTTTGTTTCTGTTCAGGATGGTGGGCTTTGTTTCTAGGCACAGATCCAAATCCTACTGTGCCTGCCATCCCCACAAAATAGGCTGGCAATATTCTAGATTTTATTTATTATCAACAAATCGTGTGAAAAGACTCAATTATTAAGTTCTATGTGTAGCCACAGCTTATTTCTCAGTACCACAGACATGTCTACAAATATTAAAAACACAGAATTTAGCCACACAATTGCACATTGGAATATATACTGTAATTTGTTATAATGAAAAAATGAACTAACTAGTGTTATGGGTTTGTGACCTCAAACCATAAGAACACCAGTGATGTGTGGAGGCATTTTGGATTCAACACCATAAATGGATAGAAATTGTGGAAGTGACATTAAAGCAGCGTGATTGTAACAGTAACATGACTAGTCACTGGTAACTGGGCACTGCAAATGAACTGAAAAACACCAAATATATGGTAGATTTTAGAATTAGCCTCAGTGCGATGGGTTTTAAACTATTTCAGCCACATGCTTGTTGTGTGAAGTAGCTGCCTCTTCATATGCGGCAGGCAGCAAGGTAACAAGTCACTGTTTGTGGTGATGAATGATTGTGTGTGCCTATGGAGCTGTGTGCACCTGTGCGTCACGTCCACCCCCTCCACAGCACCTTTTGTTCCCTGGCTGTCACCTCTTGTAAGTCAAACTCTTCCTCAGCCACTGCACACTTTTGCTTTCCTGTCCTTCTCCCTCCCTCTTTATCTCCTCTGTATCTCTTCATCACATGACATCAAACCCAGTTTGACGTCAATTTGACATCAACAGAATTAGGAAGGACAAGACAGATGCAGATAAAAACCTTTAATTCACAAAAGAATTAGCATATTAAAAGAGGATAAATAACCACATGACAATGTTTATTGCTTTAATTCCAGTGCTGTTTGCAGGTCACAGACAGATGTTTACTGGTCACAGACAGATGTTTACTGGTCACAGACAGCTGTTTATCACAGTGCATGTCACTGTGTTTCTACAGCCGGCTAGGGCTGTGTATATGACTGGTAGTCAGCGTGTGACGATGCCTTTGTGGTCATTAGCGGTTCATACCTGTTGTTGGGCCCAGTTGGCCACCAACTCTTTGTCTTAGTGTAACTAAATCGTTGATTTCTTGAACGTGCCTCATGTTAATCCTGGCTGTGGAAACCTGTAAGAGAACAAACAGGACACATTACAGGGCCCTGTATTGTCCCGCAACAGGTCTAGAGAAAAAGCTGAATCCAGTTATAGAGTTCACTGAGGCCATTTGGTGATAGTGCCCCTATTGAACCCTGTGCCACATAAACAGGCAGGCATGTTGGGAATGCCCACATGCATTTACAAGCATGTTTTGTGCCACCGGTGCCATTTGTTTGGTTAATCAGTCGGTGCAGGCGGCGAAGTCTTTTGTTATTGGCTGGGCGGGGGAGGCGGGGCCTGCTCTCTGAAAGAACATATGAGCATCAGCAACATCCTGCTTCTTTCAGCAGGGAATACAGGATACATTCCTGTTATATGGCACCATTGTCATCTCATATAATACCAGAGGGAGCAGGGAGGAGAAGGAGGAGAAAGCCCTCATCTGTCACTGTCAGAGATTCTCTCCGCAGATCTCCATTTACTATCTGAAAGGGAAATAAGATCACAGAAAATGTCCCATTTATTGTCTGGATGGAAACTTATTTTCCAAGGCGAGGATAAAAGACAATGGATGGAAAAAAAATACTATACTGTTCCAAGTTAACAACAGTTACAGTCAAAGTGGTGGTGGGTGGTGAACAAATGCCAATTCAGTAAATACAACACACTGATATTTTCTGGCATCTTACTACATCACTGTCTTAGCTCACACTTCTTAGTTTTGTTTGCTGTTCCTTATTTTAATAAGTTATTGAACAGCACTGACATCTTGGTTCTACTGAGTAAATGCAAATTGCAAATTTTTAGATTATATCTATTTCCCTGGTTTTAGGATTAGATTACCTTCCACCCAGGCTTCCACTTTAGTCAGTTCTCTCGGGTATTGAAATCCATTTGAAGAGACCTCAGTTGTACTCTAGACGAGTATAAATGTAGTATTTTTTATGAATTAAATTTGTTTTGGTACAGTGATGAAGTTGTGTAGGTAAGGAAATGTCGTCTCCTGTACTGGGCTCTTGTATCTAATTTGCCTCTCTGCATCTGCATCTGCAAACACCTAACAGTTAAGTAGGTTTGATAACGCCCACGTTATTTAACCTGCAGACAGGTGTGTGTGTCACGAGTGTGTTACACTAGAGACAGAAAAGGCAAATAAAGACTGGAATAACATTCAAGACAGTCGTGACAGAGGGTCTTATGGATAGAGAGTCGGGAGTCTGAGTCTGAAAGTTGCGGGTTCAGGTCTCAGGACCGGCAGGAATTGTCGGTGGGGCGGCGTGAATAGCCAGCGCTCTCTCCACCTTCTATACCATGACTGAGGAGAGACCCCTGAGCAAGGCACCAAACCCCCCAACTGCTCCCCGGGCGCCGCAGCAATGGCTGCCCACTGCTCCGGGTGTGTTCACGGTGTGTATGTGTTCACTGCTGTGTGTGTGCACTTTGGGTGGGATAGATGCAGAGCACAATTTCGAGTATGGGTCACCATATTTGACAAAAAGTTACTTTCACTTTTCACTTTTTTTCACACTGTTTTTCTCTTGCATACTCTCACCTGGTGGTGCTGGGTGAGTGCAGTCATAATAATTCCCCCCCCCCCCGTGGCCCTGCTGCGCCCAGACAGAGTGGCCTGTGTCCAGTGTAGGAGCAAGGTGACGCCAGTGGGCCACACTGAGCCTGTTGTTAAATCTTTTACGTGGAGAGTAGTGGGAGGGGGGTGAGAGGAGGGATGTTGGTGTTCAGGGGGAATGGTAAGGGCAAAAAAAGTAAGAGGAGGGTGATACGAAACAAGGTCTGAGGGGAGGACACAAATGAGGGAACAACTGGAAGAACAAGATTCTAAGGTGTGTGTGTGTGTGTGTGTGTGTGTGTGTGTGTGTGTGTGTGAACACGTGGCAGAAGTTACATCTGTTCCCTGTTATCCCCCCTCACCTCTAACTCCCCTTGACTCCCCAGCTTGGTAGCATTCTGGACACGTGTTTGCCACCTTTTGACAGTAGCCCCACATGACTAACAGACCTTCAGAACAAGGGCAGGGGTTTTGCTACATGGCCGGAGATGAGACACGATGCAGTCGGACCTCGTTCTCTTACAACCCCTTATTGTGTGACCACCTCATTGATGAGGTGAAAGTTCAGAACCACTGCACATCCTGTTCATATCATTCAAAGTGGAAACATTTTCAGGGGTCAATTTTTATTTAAGCTTTACATCAAAAAAAAAAAAAAAAGAATAAAAGTGTTAACTTCCTTCCATTTAGACTAGATCATCTAACTGCTACTTCACTGTACCAGTGTCAGGCTGTGTGAGTTAAGTGCAATATTATCATATATGATTTAAAAAACTAATGTAAAACCCAAAATGTAATGAACTGCATTTATGCAATAACATCAATGTGAGTGTCAAACAGGCATTATAATTTCTGCCATGGTACTGAGCGATATTGCTACTGTGTAGTAGTAGCTGTAATAATAATAATGATAAAATTTGTAATCATCCCCACACGCACACCTTCTGCTCACACCCGCCTTCCCTCCCATTTTGACTGCACATCCACACAACACACACCTCACACAGTCAAACTGTTGTCTGTACTATATGTTTTTTTGTCATTTCGTCTTTCGTCAAGGAAGCTGGGCCCAATTTTAAAAAAAAAGAGATATTATAACTTGGTTTCTGCCATGGTGAGTACTATCAAAGGATGCACTGATGCATTCATATGGAAGAATCTTCTCTCTGTGTCTCACTGTTTAAGTTTAAAGTTTGGAGTTTCAAACAGGCCTTTCTTATGTAATGCATGCACTGGTAGTACTCCATCTGGGAGTACTCTATTGGCACGTACAAACATGTGTGAGAGTGTGTCAGTGTGTGGGCGAGAGCAAGATGGAAAGAGTCAAGAGAGTGAGTGTGTGTGTGTGTGTGTATGAGCACTGTGGGCGTGCATGAGTGTGTGTGCATGTTTGGCAGATTTATCCATAATTGATTAAAGTAAATCATTTCAGAATCAAATTTTGCGATTTGTATTTTTTTTTTTTTTTTTTCCCACCTGATGATTTGGATAGACCGACAGCTCACCAAAGCCTTCCTGTAGATAGGAGTATATTTGTGTGCATGTGTGTGCGTCTGTGTGCGGGGGCATCAGCAGGCTGGTGAGTGGGCTGCTCATTGCCATCCATCCTCTGTTCAATCAGAGACACTTCCACACGGTTTGCTACCAAAGCCATTCACAGCCATCACTAAAGAGTCCCAGAGACAGGATATAGGCCAAGCCGAAGCTGCTATTGCTTGGCCAGGGGAAACCAATTCAGTTCCAGCATTATATAAACCTGCCAGATCAAGCTGTGTAGTCATTTGGTCACACACTTCATTTACATTTTAAGCAAAGGAATGAGACACCGGAAGCTCTTCACTTTTCTCTTCTCTTCTCTCTTCTCTTCTCTTCTCTTCTCTTCTCTTCTCTTCTCTTCTCTTCTCTTCTCTTCTCTTCTCTTCTCTTCTCTTCTCTTCTCTTCTCTTCTCTTCTCTTCTCTTCTCTTCTCTTCTCTTCTCTTCTCTTCTCTTCTCTTCTCTTCTCTTCTCTTCTCTTCTCTTCTCTTCTCTTCTCTTCTCTTCTCTTCTCTTCTCTTCTCTTCTCTTCTCTTCTCTTCTCTTCTCTTCTCTTCTCTTCTCTTCTCTTCTCTTCTCTTCTCTTCTCTAGCAACAATAGCAGGTTGTTCAAAGGGGACATAACTGAAGAAACCTCCAGATCAAAGACAGACGGTGTGCTATGTCACCGCTCTTTAAACTCTTAGGAGGAGTACAAAGAGCGGTGGTCATAAAGTTGTGGTTGTGGTACCACATAACACAAGAACAACCCCCCACATATGCACTCATAGTAATACCTGCTTAAAAAAATCTGGCTCAGGCTTTTTAAATGTGCCATTTTAAACAAATATAAATAAGACTTATCTTGTTCAAGATCATCACCTGAGGGCATATTCTACCAGAAAAGAACATAATGGGAAGTCCTGGCGTTGTTTACATTACTACAGTGAGGATCAGTGTCTTTTATTGGCCTGTCATAAACTCAGAGATTCAGGTCCTGAGGCAAAGACGCTCATGCAGGCACCACCTCAGAACAGTAAAACAAAGACAGGCCGCCTGGAGGAGAGCGCTCTGCTGGATGATTCCTGTGTTCAGCCTTTCAGTTGCTTGTGTGTCCAGATGTTTCTGGCTATTAACGGTGGGGCAGATGACGGATTGCCTCTCACACCAAAGTCGCCACCTAGTGGTCAGTGCTGAAAAGACAGTAGGGGAAATACCAGACATAACCCGCGTTACCTGAGATAACACTGTGGAGGTTCATAGAGCAGGTGGTGGAAAGTAACGAAATACTTCAGGTACTTGGACATAGCTGAAGCACTGTAACTCTGTTTTTTTTTTTTATTATTATTATTTTGTACTTCTTCTCTTTATGAGACTTGAAGTCGTAGCTCATAACGTGGCTTCACTGATTTTAAGCATATTGTCTTTCAAACCGTCTTTTCCCAACTGTCACTTTCATAGATGTTGAGCTGAACTAAGCCATGCTATGCCAGTTTATCTCAATATTTTCCCCAAAGAATCAAACACAAGAGGGAAAATCACCGAATGTGTCCATGAATTTAAACATTTATATTATATTTCTTGTTTTAGTTCATAGATTTTTATTCAACTGCATGTTTAATTACTCACATTTCTGAGCATGAGGAATTCTGTGAGTGTGAAAAGTTCAAAGAGAGGCTGTAGGAAATGAGCGGCTTTAGCAGAGTGGGTTTTCATTTGGGAATGAGTGGCATGTCACAGGCCCAGCAGCTCCACATGGCAGATATATGTCCAAAAGTGCTGAGCTGACAGAGAGGTGACAGGCAAGGCTTAGCTGACCCAGCAGCGCTGATCTCCCCCTCACTGTCTGACTGCAGACTCATCAGCAAAGCCTTCAATACAAAATGTACCCCGTCTCCTGGAGACCAGACTGTCCAATTTACACTTTTTAAACTTTTCGCAATAATAAACAAAAGGTTTGAATGACGTCAATTTCCACCAAATCTTCGAGCTCAAGCATGTATGTCATTTCAAAATCAGCTCTCATGAGAACTGCCATCTCGAAGAAAGGGCTGTGTTTTTACCCTGAGATTGTTGAACTGAACGTGAATCACCCCTTGCGCTGACCGAAAGTAGCCTTGTTAGTTGCATAACTGCCATCAGTGGGGTGGTCAGCATGGCTAAGCTGCTAAGCCCTCCTGTGATTGCGGCTCTCTCTTTTCTAGGGTTCCCTTCCAGAAAAAACAAAGCCATATGAACTGATAACAACCAGGAAATAAGTTCCACAGAGAAAGACACAGGCCTGTTTTTTATTCAGTCAATTATACTAAGGGAACTGATGCCTGCTGTTGTGATGGGTCACTCTGAACGCTCTTAAGAGACTCATGTCCTCTCTTATTATGTTGCAATGAAACCCTACCCAATAACACGCGGGTCAGACAGAGTCACGTGTAGGAAGCTGGATGAAGATGTGAGGATGTTTATGTATATGTCACTGTTTCCAACACAGAGACATGGTAGCAGTCTCAAAAATGGCTTTAGCACTAACTTTAACTACATCAGCTATTAATTTATGTACAGTCCCTTTCCCCAGTACATCATGTAGTCATGCATTTTTCTAATTCTTACAGCTAATGGGCTACTTCTGCACAGTGATGTCACACATTAGCATTTTTGTTATGTTTTTTTTTACCATATGTAGTAATCTGCTCTGTCTGTCTGACCCGGAGTGACCTCTTCCATCCCCCTGCACAACAACCCCATGTTCCTTCTCCTTCATGTCTGTTTACACCCTTCGCCGTCAACACCGCCTCAGCACCATGGCAACACACACGGTTACAAGGAGAGGTGAACACTGGCCTCCTCTTCCACGGGTGTTTTACAACTGGTTTTAGGGAAAAGGTTTAGAAAAAAAAAAAACTCTGTGAGAGAGAAATATGCCTTTGATGTGGTGAGCAGACTAGTGTTTTGTGTTACTACAGGTGTAAATTGGCTTAACAATACAAAATAGAGCCTATTCATAGCAAAAAAAAGAGGCAGTTTTACAGCCCCAGTGCTAAAGAGGTCATATAATCACCTACACAATGAGTGATACACTATTTGTTTAACCAGGTGATGAACATCTGCTCTGACCTGTCACAGTAAATCCTTCTTTACTTAGGTGCATTTTTTTGTGAGGCTCTGGAGGTATCCAAAGACAAATCTCCTCTGCACTGGTATTCAGCTTTTATTACCTGTAATTATAGAAGCTCTTGAGCATCAACATCTGGTTGGTTAGTTATAATGTGACAGGGTGGAGATGGTCCCGCAACTGAAAGACCACAGGCTCGATCATTAGAGCCAATATTTGTCCTTACAGCTGGAAATGTGTTCCAAATTAATTTGGATTTGGCACATCTACATAGGATTTAAAATCACTTTATAGCAACCAAAGAGAGCAGAAACTGGCCAGTTCCATCTGCAGCTGCTCTAACTGGTCATCACTATCATGAGTCTGGTTACATGATGTGTATTTTGTTTTTAACTTGACTTTTTTTTTTTTTTTTAACTTAACTTAAATGCACCATCTTTTGCATAACTCTATTTATTTGTAATTGTTTTAAAGGACCAGTGACCACCTAGATCGTTCTTCCCATGCAAACAAACATTATCCAAGCAGATCCATAGTCTTAGTCTGCAAAAACATGTTTGCAACAATGTGAGTCACATGTTGACATCACTTAATTTAAGACATTTTGTTCTGTCTTGGCTTCAGGCTTTTCCAACATCACCAAATCTATTGGACAGTCCTGTAGCCCTCAGTTCGCATCTGTCTTTTTAAAAAAATGTCACTATTGCAAGTTTAATAAATTGCTGTTTATCATGTTGATTATTGTGGTCTATCGTGGGATTCGAACCCAGAACCTCCTAGCAATGGCTACAGTGCTAACGACCCCTCTTCTAAATTAGTGTCATATGAGACTGAAAATGTACAGCAAAGTGAAGAGTTTGCTTCTAGGGCTCTCTCTCCTTTGACTGTCCTATCTTAAAGCCTTAAGCAACTAAAAGATTTTAGGAAAGAGGAGAGCAGCCTCTCTTAAAAAAAATCAATCTCTGGAAGATCAAAGTCATCCTCTCTGTCTCTTCTCATTCATGATGCCTGTAAAAGATCAGAGGCCAGATGACGCAGTCACACTGCAGAGCTGGACACATAACCACACAATCTCACCAAAACAGCTTGAACAAAAACCGAATATTATCACGTTCACGAAGAGAGGATTTATTACACAGTCCGCTTTATTAGACTGAATAGTCTACGTTTTAGCTCAGTGTACTTAATAAACTGCATCTGTGAACACAATAGTTTTTCCAGCACACAGAATATGAGGCTCTACTCACAAGTAAAGGAACACACAGAAGAAATTCTTAAACAGAGGAAAAGATTAAAAAAACACAACATGAAGAAACTTATCTCCAACCTTTCAGTTCTAGCACAATGAACCAACCAGGCCAATAACATGCTGAATAATTCAAACTGTTTGGAAAAGCTTTCCACTGCTATTGAACAGAATATCTGCTAGAATATAATTTTTACCAGAAAGGAAAACACCAATGTTGCTGAATGTTTTGCTGAGCTATTATTTCTTTGTTGCTTGAGGCCCAGACCCACCAGGACCACCATGCCCTGAAAAAAGTATCATGAGCTCATGATGTAAATAATTCAGATTCGCATTATGTTTGCCTGTGTACTCCCATCAAAAGTCAATTGAATATCCCGTGGACAGACATGTTATCAATCCAAATACACAGTAAATGGAGAGCACAGTGCTGTTCGACTGTAGCAGCCTTAACTTGACACATTAACTTTGATAACTGGCAGCAAAAGCAGCTAGAATAAACACATCAGCAACTGGAAATGACAACTAAAATAACAACATGCAATAAACTTTTGATATAATGTGCTTAGATTTGTTCCAAAATGAAAATCAACATCAAAATCAGCATTAAAATTTAGCTAAATTTGGTTTTGATGAAACTTAATATCCAAATATCATAGTCTCAGCTCCAATAAGCGTTTTAGCTTCAGGTCATTGTTTTGATGTCAGATGGTCAGAAACATAATTCAAGATGAATGTTAATGTCGCTGTGTCAGCTGGAGGTTTGCTAAATCAGCTTTATACAGTGATAATATGTCAGTGTTGTGTCTACGGGGTGTTCTTCTTTTCCCAGAGGGGCAGAAGCAGAATTTAAAAAGTTGCACGTGAATTCTTATTTTTCATATTCTATTAAAAAAGTAACCCACTGTGCCACTCCTCTGGATGATAACCAAGTTAGAGTTAAAGCAAATGTATTGTACTGTAGATGGATTACATACATGTGTAAACACAGATCTGCACTTCAATTCCAATGCATCCCTTTGTCAAATATAAGTATGTTCTTTCTTGTACCTTCAGACACCAGCAGGCAAGTAAAGAAACATGTTGTCTGCTGAAACCCAATATTTGGGTTCGTCTGTGTTTTAGGGGTCACACAGAATGCAAGTTGGTGTGTTATATCACTTTCACACACAAAACCAAATTTCCAATTTCCCCTCCTTAACCTCAGGCAAACAGCTAGAGCTACCCATGCAACCCCAGCTGTTCCTCTGTTCCCCATCTAATCTTTTTCCTTTCCAAATGTCTGTATTTTATAAAGCATCCTGGAGCAGGAGTGCTGCATCAGTTGACGCTCTTTTGCACCTCAAGGTAGTATACCCAAACAGCACCCTGAGAAGTTTTATATTTGAATTCCAGTTGGGTCTGCCCTGCAGTGTTTCCAATTTGTCTGCCCTAATCGTTAGTGGTTGAGTGTCCAGCTGGGTGAAAGGAAGGCAGACCCAACCACATCAGAGAGGGCAGCAAGTTTAAGGAGTGCCTGACATCAGAGGCAGTGCAGGCCACTGACAGCTGAACAAAAGCACATGGTGCAACATCTGGCTTCTAGTTTAGCATGCAGTTTCTCTCCGCGTACCTCAGCACTATGATTATCTCTTTCCCACTGCCTTACAATGGAACAAAGAGAACTGTTGTTTAAGGATAGTTTTGGGAAACAGCAACCCTGAGATTCATCTGCTGATGAATGAGGCAAAGGAAGAGAGTCAAAGTCGTAATTCAATGCCAGGGAATAGAGGACAGGGTGCCCTGATCTTGTAGGTGTGTACACTGTGCATTTTAATGGTAATAAGAAACATAATGGATAAGCACTATGGCTCAAATTCCTCCAAACAAATGGTACAAAAGTATCTGTTTCTGCTAAAATAAAAAAGGTTTTTGTAATAGAAGAGATTAGGATGCTGTTAGCTCAGCGTCGGTGCATTTTCTCGCTCTGCGTGATCCTGGGTTTCCTCAGAAACCCTGTCAGTGTCCTCATAGTCACCTCACTTCAGCTTGACCATGTGTTCCACAGCTGAGGTTTACTGGCAGAAGAAAACCACCACAAAGTGAAGAGAAAAGAGCAGGGTGCCCCTCCAACCACACAGTACTCATGCACATGCACATGCTGCTCCAGTCAGTATAAACATACACAAGGCAATTGCTGTGCATGTGCAGACACACAAACACCATCCACATCTTGGTGCGTGTTTTGCGGATTCCAACAGGGGAATCACTGCACCGCACGAAAGGTGAGGCCAGCATGTGGAATAAACAATGCTCTAATTTCAACAGCAGACAAGCCCAGTGGTTAGGAGACCTGTCTTAGAAAGGTCACAAGGTCAAAACACTAAAACCTGCATGTCTGCTCCTGCTCCTTAAATTCCTTTTTTCATTTTAAGCCAAAAGTTAAATTTTCAAAATGGAACTAGGCAAAATAAGATGTTTGCAGCTCCAAAAGTGGAAAACCTTTCAGGGGTTAGTTGTTGATATCACATGCCAAACTTGGGAGAAATTATGTTTTGCTTTCAATTCTTAACATAAAACAATATAATACATAAACACAAGGTAACCATTTAAATTATAGCTAATTGCTCATGCACCTGCTCGAATGATGCCCCACCTCAATGTGTAGAAAACCAGAAAGGCCCTTTTGAGTCAGATCAAGTCATGTGGAACTGTAGCGATTACTCATGGTACCCAGTCGCTCAGCATCAACTTGCTGCAACATGATCCCCAGCGTTCCTGGTTGAGCTGTTCTATCATTATTACTTTCCCATTGATGAGGTATTGTATCAAATATTCCTCCTGCCTGTCACTGGTCTAGTAAAGGCTAAATTCACCTTGATGGGTGTTGTAGCATCAACAGTAGGTACATCATGTATTTAGTCAGCATGCTGACGTGTTAATGTTGTCCCATGCTTTGTCTGCTGTTTGGGTTCTCATCTTGGCTAATCCCACTTATAAAGACAAACCATTTTCTGCCTTGAGCTATTGATGATACATGCATTTTACAGGTGTCCCAGACGTGTTTTATCTTAATCTTGCTGCTTTGACACTGTCTCTTGTTCTTGTTATGTTGTTGCTTGTGTTTGTGGTGATAAAAATTACACTCACTAGCAACCTATTCACTTAGAATAGCACGACGATAGACGATTTTGCGTTTTTAAGTCCTTGTAGATACAGTTCCCATTTTTTCATAGAGAAATCCCATTTATTATAACATTTATTCCTGAGAAAATAATTGGTATGTAAAGATTATAATTGCATCCTAGGTTTAATATCTGCTTTATCACTATGATCATGACAGATTTAAAAAATGAGATCTGCTGTGGTTAAAAGTCCTGTTAAAATGCTGTGGTTAAAAGTGAAGGGTGTGTGAAGGAGGGGGTGGGTCACTAGTGTGATTGCATCCCTGCTGCCTCACTGCCAGCTCAGACAGGTCTCAACTGGCTCTTCCTTCCACCTTAGCAGGCCTGTGGAGTCAAAACAGCTGACATCATCCCACAGGAAACCGGGAACACTTTGTTCAAGATGAGACTTGGGTTAGAAAAATATTCTTTGATCCTAACGGAGAACGGCTCTTTTGAAAAAGCACCCTAACACCTGAGTGGTGACGGTGCTGTAGTCAAGATGTCAGTGACAGGATGATTAGATGATAACCAGGCCACATAATAAAACTGTGGATTAGTGTTGCATGTGGAAGTGCTCTAAAACCAAGGACATAGATGGAAAATATACACTATGACTCATATGTATGAAAGACACTCAAATCTGGTCATGCATCAAAGACAGACATGAGGGTAAGAGGAGACGAGTAAATACAGTGAGTCTTCACTAAAATCAAAAATAATGACCCTCTCAACACACAGTATTTTCATAGGGCAACAGTGCCACCTTGTGGTCATTACCGTTTACCTAAACACTTCCTGTGGCCTAACTTCCACCTGCTACTTTAATCCAGTGCATTTTAATTTTGTTGATCAAGAATGGGCAAAAAAAAAAAGGGGGGGGAAACATTTAAGAAAGTACAAGAAATACTGACATGTGTTTGTCATAATTTTAACATAATTAACTTTATTCATCTTTTTGACCATCTCTGATTTTTTTAAAAACTGAACAACAAATATAGACAACAGTTGGTAGTTTGAGCACAGCAACAATGACAAACACTCTAAGAGCATGAAATGTCTCTTTTTGAGTCCTTTAATCCACTGCTGGAAAACACTGTCTTGGCAGCTTTTGTTGGTTTCAAGTGCAGCTAGTAAGTACATGTTGTTGACACTTCATAAACAGGAGGCTTCAGATGTGCAGAATTTCAACAGTTCTTCCTGATTTGCTCCTATTGGTCCCAGTAATGACATCAAAGCTCCCCGTGTGGACCTGTTGTCATCTCAGATACTTCTGACTCCTCCGTTTTTTCTGATTAGAACAGAAGCATAGACAAATTATACAGTGCCCTCCACAATTATTGGCACCCATGATTAAGATGTAGTAAAATTGGTCGTTATTGGGTCCTTCAGCAGGATAATGACCCAAAACATGTGGCAAAATCTACTAAAAAATGGTTCAGCTGACATAAAATCAAGCTACGCCAACGGCCATCTCAGTCCCCAGACCTCAACCCAATTGAAAACCTATAGGGTGAACTGAAAAGGAGGACCCCGCACCTTGGATGATCTGGAAAGATTGTGCAAAGAGGAATGGTTAAAGATCCCTCTCTCTGTATTCTCCAACTTTGTGAGATGTTAGAGGAGATTAAGTGCTGTCTTGTTGGCAAAAGGGGGTTGTACGAAGTATTAAGATCAAGGGTGCCGATAATTGTGGCACACATGATTTCATATGAAGTCAATTATTTAATGTTATTTTTGTTTTTTGCTGAATAATTGTACTTCAATTAAAGGTTGAATTTTTCTCTTTTTTTTTGAATTTTGATTCGATTTTTAAAAAGAAAATGAATTTATTAGAAGCTTAAAATCCAATCTTAATCAGGGGTGCCAATAATTGTGGAGGGCACTGTATATATTATAAAATATATTAACATCTAATAACATTGTCAAAAACTCAGGTGCCCAACATACAATGTGTGTTTTCTTCAAAACGTTATAGCAGACAATACAAACTTTCAGTTCAGGAACTATAAGACTCCCTAAACTTCTGCTAAAGACCTTGATTACTATTCAGAATGACACAAAGTGTTAATACTCACCTGGCTGTGGCGTTTGGACACACTCGCCATCTTGCTCCTCATAGCCACTTGAGCAGATACAGACATAACTGCCTTTAGTATTGACACACTCCTGGTTCTCCTTCGTGCATACGGGCTCTGACTGGGAACACTCATCCATGTCTGGGAAACATAAAACCCAACACTGATAAATCAACCAGGTATGTCTGGTGATGTTCTACAGTCCCCAAATAAATACACCATTTAATATTGTTTGAGTTACAACTTTTAAACTACAGTGCCTAGCTTTTATCACTTAGCCTTAAAAAAAAGCAGGGCTATAAACAGACTAACCATTCGCTGTTTTATGGTTTTGTATTTGTTGACAATAAAAAAAAATATATATATACCTGCCCTATCTTTTAACCTCTTTCAAATTGCAGTGTTTGTACTGTAAACACTGTTCTAGTAGTGAATTATTTACATCATACCTGTGCAGGTGCCCTCCACGTCTTGGTACCCACTGGCACAAGCCTGACACTTATCAGGGCCAGCTCCGGTGCAGCCAGAACACACTTTGTCACAGGCTGTGAAGGACAACCACAAACACAATTTGTATTAGATAAATATCACAGAGAAGTCTTTCAGTGAAAAACTAAATGACTTTCCTGATGTCCAAAGGAGGCATGGGCCCTATAGCTTATTGAATTTGGATATATACAGATATATAATTGACGCTGATGATGCAGTGTCAGGCCTTTTACCTTTGCAGGAATAGGAGCCTTCTGTATTAAGACAGTATTGATCTTCTTCACAAGGAGAAGGGTCTTTGGAGCACTCATTTACATCTGAAACACATCAGATAAACTGCAGTAACACAGGCTGTCACACCTGCTTCACATTCTTATTCCTTTCACTACATCCTAATGAAAAACATGCAATATCAATGCTGTATGCTAAATGAGGATCAGCAACACGTGCTTTCTTCACTGCATTAATGTTCTTTCACAATCAAATGTGTGTGTAGAATCCATCTTTCTATCTATCCAAACAATCCTGTTGATTCAAACATTTCTACATTTTAACTGTGGTGCAATTAAAATATTTTGTCAATCTGCTTAGAATTTTCAAAATAAGTCAATTAATGGTTTGGTCAGTGAAATGTTAGGAGGTGGTGAGATGTGCCAGTTACAGTCTTTTTAACCCTAAAGTGATGCCTTTGTAAGTCTTGTGTTATCCAACTCATTTAAATGTTCTAGTGGATAAACTGCATTATGTTACTGAAGCTAAATGTGCCCTGTGATAGAGTGGTGATCTGTCCAGGGTGTACCCTGCCTCTCGCCTAATGATAGCTGGGATTAGATGCAGCCCCACTGCAACCCTGAATTGGACTAAGTGATACAGAAAATAGAGGGATGGATGAAAATTAAATGTCATTTTAACCAAAATCATGCAGTTGTGGCTTTCTGCATATATTACACCAGCTGTTATTTTCTCCTGGACGCTCTCACCGACACAGGTTTCCTGGTCATCCTCCTCCCAGCCTTCCTTACACTCATCACAGTCCTGATTGGTTGCTCCCGCGCAGGTTTTGCAAGATGAGTGGCATCCTGTAGAAGGAAGTGAAGCCCAGCAAATAAAACCTGACCTCATTTTTCTTCTTGTTTGTATATGAAGGTTGGTGACAGGTTCCTTTTTGGCGACATATGCTGAACTGTACCTGTACACAGAGAGAAGGTGTCGTTCCGCACTTCACTGAAGTAGCCGTCGATGCAGTCTAGGCAGAACTCCCCTTCATAACCGTGATCACAGGTGCACTTCCCGTTCCCTCCACGAGTTCCGTCACCATCACACATGCCATTTCCATGACAAGGTCTCTCAGAGCCTCCAATGCAGGCTTAAAAACAGAAGGACATGACACAGAAGGATTTAAGGTGAAGTTTGACCCCACAGGTTCCTGACAGTGGAATTTGTTCTGGTGTGACACAAACACAACCCGTGTATGTGCAAACTGTCATTCTGCGGTTTTTCCTCACCATTGCAGTCTGGTCCAAATGTTCCCTTTGGACAGCAGACCTTGAGGGTTTCAATGCAGAACCATTTGTGCAGATCAGGATGTTTTGTTTTCCTGCATTACAACAGGAAACAGAACAGGAAGAAATGAGGTTTACCACAGTTTAGTAAGTGAAACAATCTTTTTATATCTTTGTGTAAATCTGCAGGCACTAATTCTGTCAGGGCTGTCAAGTGGTCTGTTTTATGTCTTACTTTCTGGTGTTGGGAATTGATTCTTTCAACCAACTTGCTGGTGTCATGCTGACATTAATATTTCGACAATATTTGCATAAACCAATGCCCACCTTTTGAACCACCAAGTCTCAAAGTGCTCTTCGTGTTCTTCCACCATGTGGTTGCACTCAAAACTGCTGCTCTCACATAGCCCCTCCACAATCTCCATCAGACGTATCTCACTGTCAAAAGAAGGGTGAGGTGAGCAGGAAAGACATGGAGCAAAAAGAAAAGGAGGAGTAGGGAGAAATAAATTCCAGCACATATAGTACACCTGTGTGATTTAAAGTTAGTTTGAGACTGCAGATGTGTGTGGAATGCAGAAAAACAAACATCTGTTAAACAGTACCTGGCTACAGGTTGAAAGTTTGTTTATTCAACCAGCCATTTGGGCATACACTTATACCTATACATTCAAATCCATGTTGCTTATGTAAAACTACAATTTTATTTATTGTATTATTTTTTTAGGGACAATACACTGAGCATTGTTGCACGCAGATAATCGATGCCGTGTACATAGGGCATATAGTATGAAACTAGTTTGCAGCCCCCATCCCAAGCATAGGGAGAACATGCAAACTCCACACAGAAAGGCCCATGGTGGATTTCGGTCTTCTGGCTGTAAGGAAACAGTGCTAACCACTCAGACACTGTGCCCCCCCACTTTTAAATATTGTTCTAATAAATGAAAATTTACAAAAGTTATAACTTAAGAAATTATACTTTGGGAGAATTTGACAGTGTCATTTCATTGGTTTCTGATCCATTACCTTTAAGGTTTGTTTGTATAATGACATTACAGGCTTAAAAATTGAGGCCTGTCCGCCGAAAATTGCACAATAGGGCATATGTGATAGAATCATAATCATACATTTCATTTAGGAGATATACATGGTCTTAGCATAGGAAACAGATCAAATTTGTCTTAATAGTCAACAATCAGTGAAATAAAAGAGCAGGTGTGGAGCCTGACAAACCACCTCTGCTCTCTGCAGCCATCTTGATAAGCATCTTGTGCCAAGTTCAACAGCCTGCAGTCCAAATGCAAAGCAAGCACAGCTGTGATGACCGGTCATTGTCAGGGTGACCCTGTAGTCCGGACAGGTCAGGATGCTCTGTCTCACCTGGTCTCATATTTAGACAGTTTCCTCTCCTCCCAGGCTGTGTTGCCTCCACCAAAGTTCTGTTTCGCTGTTCTGTCAATACCCTAAAACACAAAACCAGAACCATGTTTGTACACAAACACACAGGACAGGGGCTGGAGTAAGCAGGCTACCATCACTAACATTATATAGGCGTCAAAGGTCAGTAGCATGAAAAGCAGGAGGTTCTGAAATGCTCTCTGACCTTGTTAAAGTTATCTGTTATTTTCTGGCAGGTGTTACAGGCGTTTTTAAAATCCCTCTTGGCGTCGCTCACTTGGAAAAGTAAAAGCAGAGTTAGACAAGACAGGAGCCGCCGCTCTGGACCGATGGACAGCATCTCAGCAGATCAATTCAGACCCACTTTCACATCAAGACGCGCGCTTCAGCCAATCGCAAGCAAGCTTTCCACTAATATCAAAGTGCTGCACGGTTCGGACTCATCTAAATGAGGTGTTCTTAGCATAAAGTGCAAGTTATATTTATCTATGCAAAGCGCAACAAAACGTTATTTACATGCCGGTGCTGAAAAAACGGATGCGGTTCCAGTTTTCCGCGTCAGCTTCTTGGGCGAATTGTGGCTTGTACTGATTGGTTCTTCTCAGCTGTCAATCAAATTTACAACCACTCACAGCCCGCCACGCGCGGGACAAAAGCCCCTTCCCCACGTGGAAAATTCAGGAACAATATTTGTAATATTGAAAATACTTTTGTTTTTTTAAATTTGGGTGATGCACTTGTTTAAAATTTTAAGCAGTGTCTTAATCCCGTTACTAGCAAAATAATGTTCAGATTTTTAAGGATCTAAAAATAATGACCTGTCGTTCACGTCCTGTCTGCACCGGAAGTGACCACAATATTTCGGCTGTCATGGCGGAAAAGAGGAGTGTTTTGGAGTTGCCACTGCTCTTTTTGCTCATATCTGTGACTCTCTTGCATTTATTAATTTGCCCTTTTACCAAAGTAGAGGAAAGCTTTAACTTACAAGCGACGCACGACATTTTGTATTACGGACTCGACTTTGACAAGGTAAGTGGGAACCATTGATTCATGTCCTACATTTAACGTTTCTGACAAAATAAACACCAGTGAATAAAACGTTTGTTATTTTGAAATTAGACATCCGTCAACATGTTCTATTAAAGGTTCTGATAACTTTCTCAGGGGGACATACGACAGCTGTTTGAATATAAAAGCTATAAAGAGGATACCTTTTGTTTTATTTTGGTAAACTGAATTTAATTCATAATTATTTAACAGTTGAACAATGAAAGCCCTAAAACAGCTACTAAATAGACTTTCTGTAGACATTGTTTTGTCATCTTAGCTGTGTTAGTGTTGTTGAGATCCATTTAAGAGCCTGTCCTGTCTTTTAGTATGACCATCATGAGTTCCCCGGTGTGGTGCCACGGACTTTCCTTGGCCCTCTGTTTCTCTCCATGCTCTCTTCCCCTGTGGTGCTTCTGTCCTCTCTGCTGGATGCACCAAAGTTCTACACACAGCTGATAGGTAAACCACTGGCATCCCTTTAGGTTTTTCACTTTCTAAGCAACTGCTGTGTTAAAATCAGTGTTTCCTCTTGGACTTTAAAACACTGAACCATAATCTGTTGATGTGTTTTGTTCAGTGCGAGCTTCCCTAGGTGTGTGTGTTATTGGGGCATTATGGCATATGCAGAGAGAAGTGAGGAGACAGTTTGGCTCCACAGTAGCCAGGCTATTCTGTCTGACATGCGCTTCACAGTTTCACCTAATGTTCTACAGCACAAGGACGCTCCCTAATGTGTTTGCACTGCCAATAGGTAAGATGCAGTAATGCTAATAATAATAATAATAATAATAATAATAATACAATTTTCCAGATGCTGCGGACTAAGCTTGTGTTATTTTTACCTAAATTAGTGAGTAAATCTACAAATCATACAATAATATTACATTTCTCTTCTCAGTTCTTATAGCATGCACTTCTTGGATGGCTCAGAAATACAGCTCCTTCATCCGCCTCTCGGCTTTGGTCATCATTGTGTTCAGGTCAGAGCTCTGCATCTTCTTAGGGCTCATGTTGCTGATATCACTGTCGAGAAGGAAACTGGGATTGCTGCAGCTGCTTTATTTTGCCATTCCTGCTGGGATCTTGTCATTAGGTGTGTAGTGATTATATAGTATAAAAATAATAAATCGCCTAAAGTGAACATGTGAAGATATCGGATTCCCTGTCTGTTGCAGGTCTGACAGTGGCTGTTGATAGCTTTTTTTGGAGGAAGCTTCTGTGGCCTGAAGGTACAGTTTTGTGGTATAACACCATTCTCAACAAAAGTTCCAACTGGGGAATATCCTTTCATTTATTCCTGTACATTTCAGTATTTAGCTATCTGAAATCTAGTTATCACATATGTATTTATTTTTTGTTCAATTGCGATCCCTATAAAGCCTCATGGATGATCTCCAGAGTTCTCCTTGACTCTTTTCCTGAGTAAACCTCTCCGTTTCTTTGGTACTTCTACTCTGCGGTGCCCCGTGCCCTGGGCTGCACGCTGCTTTTTGTCCCCCTTGGCCTCCTTGACAGGCGGATGAGGCTGCTGTTGCTACCCACCGTAGGCTTCATCCTCATCTACTCGTTGCTGCCCCACAAGGAGCTGCGCTTCATCATATACACTTTCCCCGTGCTCAGTTTGGTGGCTGCACGTGGCTGTTCTTTCATGTAAGTTAAAACATAAAACTCTATGAAAATCATAAACCAGTCAAATTAATCAATTCAGAAGACAAATATGTTGTGGGAGTAACATTTTAACAGTATGACAGACAAGTAGTTTTTGTAAATGAACCAGTGCAAATGTATGTTCACATTCCTTACTTCATTTTTTCCTGTGTGCTTTAGTTTGTGTAACTATCAGAAATCCTGGATATATAAACTGGGGTCTGTGGTTGTGGTTGGCCAACTGTTGACCAACGCAGCATACTCTAGTATTTCCCTATATGTTTCACATCACAACTACCCAGGGGGCCGCGGGATGCAGGAGCTACACAGGCTGCTGCCAGTCACAGCAGGTTTGAATTAGTTTCAGCCCGTTTTGTGTTTGCAGGGAGTTCCCCATGGACCAACTCATGCTACCCATAAAGTTTAAAAACTCCAACTGTTGAAAAATCTGTTTCAAAAGTTTAAAATATCACCAATCCTGATGGTGCTTTTTGGATAACTGTTTATTCATTTTTTAAAAATGCATGATAAACCATAATTGTTTAGGAGTCAGTTAAGAATTTTGTCTTTTAGGCCTGATTTCAAGAAATGATAAAGTATTAAAAAATAAAGTATTATCATGAAACACATGCATTAAAAGATTTGCTGAAAGTACACATGCACAATGCACTCACATGGTTACATTTGGATTTTGTTCCCTCAGATGTCTTTGTTCATATCGACACCTATGCTGCTGAAACTGGAGTGTCTCGCTTCTTAGAGCAAAACAGAAACTGGAGGTTAGTGTATTTTTTTATTATTCTGAGTTACAAATTGTCCAACTGGAGATGCCCATTGTTATTTAAGGTTTTGTAATCAACAGATACGACAAACGGGAAGACATGAGCCCAACGAATCCTGAGGTCAAAATGTACACACACCTGCTAATGGAGGCTAATGTCACTAAGATACAGCTACTCCAGGACACTCATCAGCCTCTGGCCTTCATAGCAGGTTACAACAACATTGTCTTCAACATGTTTGACTTCCCTCCTGTCATTGTGAAACTAGACAGAAAAGCAGTGCTGATGGAAAAACCAAAGCCTGGCAACAAAAAGAGTGACTCAAACAGGAATCAAGTGCTGCATTAAAGAGCTATGTTTTCTTAGGAAAGTAAAATATGACCCAAGCTGGAACTGTTATTTAACAGTGAGCTCACAGGTAATAATTATCTGTCACACTGTACTACAACTGTTTACATATTCTGCCCATGTCAGATAAACAAGTTGCATCAAAAACTCTATCAGGCATCTTTTTTGATATTTATATTGCTATTCCAATTAATATAGTATTTTCATACCAGTAGGAATAATGGACTTCCTGTGCTGTGAATTTCCCATGAATAGCATTAAAACTTTGTCATATCAGAATGTGATTTGTATATTTTGTAGATATTTTCTAAATGACTAAAAGCTGGTTATGAACACAGAGCAAAACATTTGAAATTTAGCAGAAGCATCCAGAACCTTAAGACTTTTATGTTTCAGTCCTGCATATGTCTGATATTGCTAAACTGACATTTTGACAATAAAAAAAAAAAAAAAATCAAATTGGGAATAACCTAGAAAAAAAACTCTGCAGTATTGCATAAGGAAAACCTTTATTTACAAATGACCACAAAATTTGCATGGTTCCAGTCTCAATGCTAACATTTATCAAATTAGGTTCAGAAGTCATTTAATATAAAAGTGTACAGTACATTGTTTTACTCAATAATAAACCCATAATTTAATCCCCTGGACATAAACTTAAATTGTGCTCGAGACAAGTTGTATATTCCAACTCCCTATTCTGAAAATACAGCAATATTATACAGGATCTTATTAAAAACATTTCAGCAAGTAAAAAAGATCTATTTCTAAATGACAGTACCATGAGCCACAAATTCACAATGAAAATTAAATAACATTAACTTAAAACATCTTTCAGTCACAGCATTTCTTTTTGGGCCATTCAGAAAACAATTCTGCATCTGTCTTTAATCCATAATAATCAAAAAGCATCCTGATGTGATCTGCACAATTTCACTAAATATTTACAGCATTTTTGACCTGAAGTAGTTTTGGATAAGGCACAAGAAGAGAGTAGACAGAAAACAAAAATGTCAATTTACAAGCAAACACATAATCACCAACCCCTACAGCTAAAGAAAAAAAAAAAAAAAAAAAAACAAACAAACAAAAAAAAATACCCCCAACCCCTCCCTGATACACTTCTGACTGAAAGTTCATCACAACAGCTCCAAAGTGTTTAACAGTAGTACGCAGTATACAATAAAACCTCAATCTGGCCTTTGCATTGAGAATCAATCAGTGTATAAATTGATATTTTACATTTTGCCCAACAGAAAAACCCAATTTCACAGCTATGTAACTTGGTCCTTGATAAAGGGTTTTCAAGTTAATGTTCACTGTTTATCAGTACTGAAAATAAATCAAAGGGAGGTTGACCTTGAGGAATAGCAGACCCTCCATGTTTTCCAGTAAAGGCCTGGGCTGATTCAGGGCACAGTTGACACTAGCTGTGCTGAACAGTGTCTCTGCTGGGACAATGCTGGGGGGGCAGCCCACATAACGGGCAGCTACTTTGGCAAGATCAGGCCACAGGAACCTTTTTAGGTTCCAATAGTCAAGGGGGTCACAGCTTTGATCTAGTATGTCTTCCTCAAGGTACTCCAGCACTGCCAGCTCTGAGGACTTTGGCTTTTCCTCGTGTTTTATCTTTTGTCGGATGTCAGCCATTAGAGACCAGAGGTTGTCCTTGTTTGAGGGGGAAGCATTGGATGAGTCAGGGGCCTCGTTGCAGCCATTGGGCAATGTAGGTTTAACTGCAACTGAAGTAGCAGAGCACACATCCAGCTCCTGAATTAGATCTTGTTTATATTGCTCTGCTTCCTCCTCTGTGAACAATGACGTCTTATATCGTGGGTCCAGCATAGTCGCCCAGGTGTAGCGTGGGTCATGCAGACATGGGGACATTCTGCTCACCATGGCTTCCTTTAGAGACTTGAGCATGTTGTCTATGCCCACAGTCTCATCAAACAGAAGATCTATTTTTCTGTTGAGGATGTGAATGAGTGGTATCACTTGTCCCAGAGTGGCAGTGCGGTTACTCATCTCCCTGCAGGCGACTTCAAAAGGTTTCAGTGCATTGCAAACCGACTGCATCACTTCCCACTGATCGCAGCTGATCATTTCCCTGAAATTGCACTCTATCGACATCTCATCGATGGCTTTCTTCTGTTCCACCAGTCGCTCCAGCATGAAAAAGGAGGTCCTCCATTTCGAAGGTATGTCCTGAATCAACTGGTTCTCTGGCAGCTGATGGACCCGCTGGAGCTCAGCCAGCTTCTCCTTGGCCTTTGCTGAGCGATGCACACGTTCACATATCTTCCGGGCAATACTCAGAAGGTTCTGAACCATTCTCTGGCTCTTTATGGCTTCACTAACAATGAGGTCTATAGTGTGTCCAAAACACTGCATGGTGACATGGCCATGGTCCTCCAAGATGTTTCTGATGGTGGTGTTATCAGTTACAGTGAACCCCTTTTTCAGCCCTGATGAGGTGATCCAAGAATCCCACAGATACTCAAGCTGCTTTGGGATATCATGCATATCATGATCACAGTCTATTTGTGAGACACTTAAGAGAGCGGAGCAGTGAAAGTCCTGACCCTGGGGTCTGACACTTGACTCATATGTCGTCCAGTGGGCAGTGAGAGTCAGGTATTCCCTTGTCTGGCTACTGACCCAAATACTAGTTGTGAAGTGGACAACACCACCTTCAGCCTCTTTCAGATGGGTGAGCACAACATCCTTCACCCTTTCGTACATATCTGGTATGGCAGTGCTGGTAAAGTAGGAAGAGGGTGGTAGAGAATACTGAGGCTGGAGGTACTCTAGCAGTCTGTTCAGTCCAATATTCTCCACCATAGCTGATGGCTGAAGATCCAGTGCGAGCATTTCTGCAATAAGTTTGGTGATTTTTTTGGCAACCGGGTGGTGTTCATCAAACCTCTCACAGTTCTGCTCTGTTTCAAAAACAGAAGTGTCCATGAGCTCTTGTTTAACATGAATTTCAGCAGACGGCACATTACCTGAGATAGTATTGTTACTTTCAAGAACATGTCCGTGAAACCTTTGCATGTGCCTGAAGAGACAGCTTGTGCCAAGGTTTGTAGTCTTTTTGCCCCTGCTAATTGTGCGGCTACAGTGCAAACAAACCACTTTTGTGGGGTCAGCAGGCGAAATGGAGAAATGGTTCCACAGTTTTGACGTCTTTTTACTGAAAACAGGCAGGGTTTGTGGTTTCTTCTCACTGGCAGGGCTTTCAGTTTCTTTGGTTGAAACTGCGTCTGTTGCAGTGAGATTGGTGTATGGATGAGGAGAAGATTCCTTCTCATCTGTGCTTTTTTGGTTTTTGAGAACATCCGGGTGGCGTCTCATAAGATGCCTCATCAAACAGCTTGTACCAAAGTCACCCCGTTTCCCCCGACTGATGACGCATGGACAATAACGGCACAGTGCTTTTAACTGGTCAACTGGAGACACTATAAAATGGTGCCACACTTCAGATTTCACCCGTTTCATGATCTTCTTGTTTTGCTGGAAAACTGAATGATCCTGATTTAGGCTGGGGCCCTCAGAGAGATCACATGGTGAGGAAGTCAGGGGGGTGTCTTCCCCCTGAGCTTTGAAGGAGAGATTGAGTGAGGACTCCTGCCCTGAGAATTGCATCACCTCATCAGAATCCTCCTTAATATCCATGTTTTCCTCCATGCTGTGGGGCACTTCATCTGATATTGTTTCCGGTGAGGATGGGATAAGTGGCGATTCTTTTTTTACTTCCATTGGATCTTGTAGATGTGTCCGACACAAAAGTGAGGGTGGGTTTGTATAGGGTGGGGGAATGTGATTGCCCTGCCCATTTTCCTCAATGACAACCTCTTTGTGGGCTCTCCACATATGACGAATAAGACAGCTTGTCCCTAGATCCTTCCCATTTTTACCCCTGCTGAATTCATTCATGCAGTGGATGCATACTGCTTTAGAATTGTCAGCAGGTGACAGGTAGAAGTGTTTCCACACAGCTGATCTCCGCCGGGAACTAGAGCTTTTTGGTGTCCCAGAGAGGCGCTCGGGCCCTCCATCTGACATGTCTTCAAGGTTGTTTTCACTGGAATGTGAGGACGGGAGCATGCTGCAAACAGTGTCGTTGGCATATGGTTCTAGTTTTGGTTCGACTTTGGGTAACACTTCTTTGGATGACAGGTCTGAATTTTCAGCTGAGGAGGTGGACGGTGAAGTGTTCTTTGAGGCAGAAGTAATGACGCTATTTGTCAAGTCTCCGTTTTTTGGTGAGTTTGGGGAAGGAGGTATCGAAGATGAGGCAAAAGAGCTAGTCAGATTATTTGAGGATGCATCTGCTCCGTCTTGTAAGAGCACAGTGGGGTGAGCCCTACGTACATGCCTCATTAAACAGCTTGTACTGAGGTCTTTCTCGTTCTTACCCCGACTGAACTCTTTCATGCAGTATAAACAGATTGCTTTGGTACTGTCTCGTGGTGATATGCAGAAATGATTCCATGCAGGAGATTTCTTTCTTGGGTTAGTTTGACTCCTCATAGACGACAGAAGGCTCTGAGTGACGGCGTCCATGGCGACATCATAAAGGGTGCTTGTGTATCCGCTTAATAAACTACTATACTCATCACCATCTCTTGTTACAAAAGGGCCAACTGAGCTTCCAAAAGCTAACCTTTCATCATCCTGTGTTTCCTCCTCCATTCCATTTGCATCCCCAATGTCCTCTTTGATATGTTGACTTGCGTCATTATCATTTTCACACTTTTCATTCTCTGTATTTTCCTCAATATCAGTATTTAGGCATTTGTTTAAAAGACTGGGAGAAGCTGGGTCACTCTGTTTAGCTTCGTCTGAATCCAGCTGTTTGTCACCCTGAGAAGTTAAGTAAAGAGAATGGGGAGCATCCATATCCAGCGTTACTGAAGAGCAGGCAGGTGACCTTGCATCTCCAGTCTCATGAGGGTTAATGGTATAGGATTTAAACACATAACCATCCTGGCCCTCAATTTTCAGACAGGTCCCTTTTGCCTCTCTTTTTTTATTTTCTATGGAGCCATCGGCTTCACTGACCATATCCTCGCTCATGTGAGAGACCTCTTCCTCCCCATCCATGGCAGCAGCCAAAGGGTTTCTGTAGAACAGTCAGGTCTGCGTTGTCAAATGCAATCACTTTTTTTAGGTGTAGTCATCGATACAGCAGCTCTTAAGCAGGTGTTGTAATGTTTGTGTGGCTGTCCAGGACACAGGGCGCTTGCTTGTACCTCTCCATTTATGACTGAAGTAGTTCCACCTCTCCGCCCACAACCTAAAGAGATGGAGGGGGGTGGAATCAAAACATGAGTAAAAAGATTCTAAAATTAAAAAAAACAGGTAATACAAGTATTTTGCAATAACAGAAATCCTGTGCATAATATTTTGCTTTCATTTTTATTTTATGAAACCGACTATAGACTCTTTACACACTTTATACTGTGTGGAAGCAGCAATCACATTTTGAAGTTAAGTCACAACTTTTGCTGTAAAGTTTAATGAAACTCCAAATGTTCTGCTGGTATTGACCACTTTTTTTGTTTGAAAGTAACTTTGTAGTAATAACCATTGAAATGTTTGAAATTTACAAGATAACAGGCAACACCCAAACTCCTCTGGAGGGCCTTTTTAGGTTCCAGCCCTTAAGAAGACACCTGGAAAATGGTAATCATCTCTCAAGGGCAGAGAGCTTCTTCCACAAAAACGACACTTAAATTACAATAGTAAAACACCATGTTCTAATTCATACAACTGAAATATTTTACTGTCACCTTCTAAGACTGTATGCAAACCAATTTAATGAAATAATTATCCTTACTAAAATATTCTTAATGCATGCCATTTGAGTTGTAGAATATGCTCTGCAATGCTAGTAACCTTCTTCTCACTGCATCTGATTATGTATAGCTGCCTCACGGTACAGTAGATCTATGCACTCTACCCCCATGCAGATCACTGTACATATGTGTATTTATTACACCAGAACACTTCAGCATGTGATATCACTAATCACTAAAATCAACTACTTGTAGCATTTTTCAGTTTTGGAGATTGCTAGTGTGTAATTTTTCTGATACCAGTATTTACCCTCAAGTGTTGCATAGATTATTATAGATATTTTAGTATAACACAGTTTAAAAGCACTGCAAATTACAACCTCAAAAACAAATGAGTCAGTCAACGCCTCTCTAAAAACAATTTGTTTTAAACAAAAACTGAACATAACCTTTAAACAACTAGGGTTAACTTAAGTGTTGTAATCTACTGAATGGATTTCAGCCAGGTGTACAAAATAAACCGGTTGGTGTCTATTTCTTTAACAAATCATCTGTGCCCTGATGGCAGGTACACCACAGACTGTGGGACCAAATCAAGAACTAGTGCCCGACTTTGCACCGTTTAAGAACATGTACCATTATTTTCCTTATAACCTTAGTACTGGGTTATTACATGTTAGTGCACTCAGACATGATCTACCTACAGAAGATAATAAAATAAAGAAGCGAACACGCATTAAGTACAGAACTATTTTTTTTCTTTATACCACATGTTAAGCTTACGTTAAATCCAGTGTCTACATTCGCAAAGCTGACCGAGTAAAACCCAGAAAGCAAACCGGTCTAACCTGTAGAAATGTCTAATCAATAACCATGAAAATCATCGATCATTCATCTTTATCTAACTTGACGAACGCGGCCAACGCGACCACCAGTTGACCTTGATTAGTATTACATGACCTCGTTTATGCAGGCCTCCAAAAAAATAAGTAGCGTTAAGCCATTTCCTAAGTTAGCAGTGACAGCCAGTTTTTCCGGGTTTGGCTGAAGCTATAGGAAGATGCGAGAGGACAGCAGAAAATAGCCAGCCTTCACTAGCTTTCATCTGAACGCACCAACTCCTCAGGGGGCATCTACAGACCGGCTCTCGCCTTACACTCGCTGAACAATAAATAACACGATCCCAGAACTTGTGAGCCCCGTACCAATAAATATTTCACTTTGTAATAAATCATTTCTGGTAGTTACGCTACATCATCAGTAAACACCACGGTGGCTATCCTGGTGCTAACTGAGTTAGCCACAAGGCTGATGAACACCCAAAAACATCACACAGGTACAATCCGTCTGTCACATGGGCTTGTAGCGCAGGTAATCCACCAAATGGGACTTTACAGCTGTCCCATCAACACCGTAACGCTTTGGGAAGCGCGTTTGGTGAACTGCGACCACAACACGATTGCTAGCTGGTTAGCTGCCAGCTAGGCCACACACAGGACACACTAGCTAACCTGGCGAGGCAGAACCCAGCCGAGGCAACACACGAACCACACGGGATCCGAGTGAGCCCGGGGCTCAGCACGACGTCCTGGCCGCGGTGAAGGCTCCTCACACATGTTCGTGAGCTCGGCACACTTACCGCGAAGGATGACGACGTGATCGCCGGGTTTCGGCTCATAAACGGTTAAATATGACACATTTGATTGATCCGGAGGGGGGTTCACTTTGTTGCTTTTGTCTCCTGGTTTGCTAGCAGTTCACGTTGGGCCGAAGCAGCTCCACACAGCGTCGGACGGAAGGAACAGGTTTTAATGATGTCACTGGAGGGGGGAGGAGGGGGGAGGAGGGGGTAACACATTTAAGAAATATACATCACACATTATTAGACCTACACGTCTTAAAACTGACGCTAATATTTAAAAGACAAACGCATGCATTTTATTTTTTTCGCAACACACAACATTATTTTGCTTTATTTTTATGGTTTATTTTATTATTCCTGTGTTTCATCTATTTGTTTTATTTATTATATTCATTCATTCATCATTGATTTTACTCTGTGTTTTGCTTTAAGCCTACGGCTATTTTATTGTACAGCACTTTATGATTTTTATTTGTGAAAGGTGCTATCTAATCTTATATCTTCTATCTCTCCGCGTAGAATATTGTATTATATTTATTTTATTTTATTGTAACCTGTGTTATACTATTTTGTTATCTTTTTGTGTGGTGTTTGTGTGTAATTGAGCTACTACGACCTACGACCATGTCCCTTGTGGATGAATAAAGTTTAGTCTAAGTCTAAATAAAGTTACTTACTTACGTTACTACAACAAAGTAACATACTATAATAATAATAATAACTATTGCATACTTTAACGTGTCACTATGAAATAATTAGTGCTCAGTGACAGCAGGACTGCCTGTAGGTGTTGCATTCACTGTCATTCTTTTAAACAGTGTGTTATTATTGCTGTAACCCGATGGGCCCACTTGACCCGCAGAGCATCATTTTGGGGCCAGTGTTATTCCACGGGTGGGGCGTGTGTTTGTTGTTGTGCCCGCGTCCCGACTGTCCTCTGTGACTACAGGAGAAATGCTGATTCAAGTAAGACACATGACAGATCGAAACTTATTACGACCTAACACACCACGGAAAAAACAAACAGTGATGGGTGATTCGAGCTTTGTTTGGAGCAGTGTGTGTGTGTCTAGTAAGGGTCGACAAAAGGCAGTGCGTTGATTTGTGTGACAGATGGGCTTTTGTGTGAAATGTACGACTCACCACCAACATGACCTCCAGCGTCACACGTAGAGCGGTGCGTGCGGGTGGGAGTTGTCTGCCGAAACGCATTGTTATGTTGGGGGATGAGCGTCTGTGTCGACTGTGGCTAGCGACTGATTCTAGCCCATGAATGGTCCACAGAGCAGACAACTGTGTTCTCTGTAGGGCTTATTGTCGAAACCTATCAGGCACCAAGCAGGCGTCTCTCTGTTTTTGTCAGTGGGGGGAAAACAGCCCAGTATCGCCCGGTGGATGAGAGCGTTGTGTGCGGAGTTAGAGCCACTTAGCAGGCCCTGTCGCCATTGCTTTGTGAGCCTGCTGGCTAGCTGCCGTATTCTTCAACTAGCAAAACTGTTCGTGCATCCGAGGTATGTGCTTTGGTTTTATTTGCTTTTCTGTGTTTTAATGCGTCGACGACGAAAAAGACACACGGCGCATCTGGGAAATGGTTGTCTAGTGTTGCAGCCCGGGTTTGAGTTAGCTGCTGTTTTAAAGAGCTGTTCAGTTTGACGCCATTTGCTCCGTTAGGAGGGTGGCTAGCTCCTCTGGCTAGCTGATGTTATTGTTAGCAGCTTGGCCCCTATGGCTGCGCCTAACCAGTAGAAAGGCCACAGCATCCCTGTAGCAAATGGGAAAGTGCCGAGTGCTGCACAGTCCTGTTCCTAATGTGTCGTGTTGCCACCTCCCGCCGCAGTTAAAGGCCCTCATTCATTAAGAAAACATAGATGGTCACCCTGGTCTGGGGGCAGTAACGTCCAGGGGCGATTCTAGGATCAGACTTTCAGGGGTGCTCAGCCCCCATGGAGAATGTGGATTTGTACACATCATTGTCAGTCAAATAGCATGCTTAGCATCCAGTCATAGACTCTGTAAACTTCTAAAAGGCACAATTTGATCCATACAGATTTATATCACTATTTGGATACTGGGGTGTTATGGGTAATGCAGTCAGGTAGTGTCACTTTCTCACCTGAACCTGGTTGTTTTTTTGTTTATTGTAAACATAAAACAGAATTTTTGTTGCAGAGCTTTATAACACTGCACACTATTGCCATCTCATAGCACTTCTACTAAAATAATGAAGTGCATCAGTTTCCTGCCAAGTGTGCAGCTAACTCAGCTAACATTGCTTGACAGTATTCACACCATGGAGCTGTAACCACACACGTTCTAAGTCACAGAAATAACGACCCAGTGTTTACAGTCAGAACAGGCAGCAGCTGTATTTGCTTTTCAACTTACTTGTGGCTGTATGCCATAGAATACTGTCAGTAAATTATCATACTATTTATTTGGCAGCCGTCCTGATAAAATACATCTGCCTTTGTTTTAATTTGCTTGACTCAAATAAATTACATGCAGATCTCTCCAATCTGTGCCTCCGCAGCAACACGGAGCGTCAAGATGAAGAAGAAAGCTCGGCAGCACCGGGTTGCGGTGCCGCACAGGCCGCCATCTCCCATCAAGCCTTCGCCCAACAAGCAGATCTTGACTTACGAGCAGGCTCAGCGCATGGTGGAGTTTGAGATCGATGGCCGTATCCATCGCCTCAGCATATATGACAAGCTGGATGTGATCTCAGATGATGACCCCATGGTGCAGGAGATGATGGAGTGTACCAGCAATAAGGAGAATGCAGAGAAGCCACAACAGCAGGTCCTCCTGAGGTCAGTCCGACTAAAAAACAATCAGGAGAAGAGAAATGCTGCACTCGGCATCACTGGTCATGGAGAGGTAGGCAGACATCACAGTAGTGGTAATACCGGGCCAAAGCTTCCAGAACCTAAATTCCGTACAGTGGAATATAATCTTCCAGCGGTTCCAAAGCGCCCAGCCGCCTATTATAAATACGCAGAGAAGACAGAGGAAGAGCTAGATGAGGAAACAGAATATGACATGGATGAAGAAGACTACGCCTGGTTGGATTTGGTTAATGAAAAACGGCGAAGTGAAGGGGTTAGCCAAGTCTCTCACAACGTTTTTGAGTTCCTTGTTGACCGCTTTGAGAAAGAGTTGTACCTAGAGAGTCTGGACCAAGGCAGTGAAAAGCAAGCTACTGTTGATGGTGATGATGATGCGATCTGCTGCATCTGCATGGACGGAGAGTGTCACAACCGCAACGCTATTTTATTTTGCGATATGTGCAACGTGGCAGTGCACCAGGAATGTTATGGTGTGCCGTACATTCCTGAAGGACAGTGGCTTTGTAGGCACTGCCTCCAGTCACCCAGCCAGCCTGCAGACTGCATCCTTTGTCCTAACACGGGTGGAGCAGTTAAAAAGACTGACGATGGCCGCTGGGGTCATGTGGTATGTGCCCTCTGGATCCCTGAGGTTGGATTCTCTAATACCACCTTCATCGAACCCATCGATGGTGTCAGCCAAATTCCCCCAGCCCGCTGGAAGCTCAACTGCTACCTCTGCAAGGAGAAAGGTGTTGGGGCATGCATCCAGTGCCACAAAGCCAACTGCTACACTGCCTTCCATGTTAGCTGTGCCCAAAAGGCAGGCCTCTTCATGAAGATGGAGCCCATAAAAGATGTAACGGAAACGGGAGAACCCACTTTCTCAGTGAAAAAGACCGCCTACTGTGGAGCTCACACACCTAATGGCTGCGTAAGGAGGCCACTTAAGATCTATGATGATGCCAAACCCAAAAATGTACTATGTAAGAAAGTGGATAAAGGGAGAGGTGCTGCTAATGGACAGCCAAAAGGAAAGCAGCAGAAGAAGAAGAGTAAGAGTAAGAAACCTGAGTCTGAAGTTGAAAGTGAAGCTTCAACCCCTGCTACTGTGCCTGTTTTCCCTGCTCACAGGTACATAAATTACATAATTACATACTGCAGTTTCTTTATTTGGGATGGCATGTTCACAAACTAATATTTGCTTTGCTGCTTTGAGTAGTAATGGTATAGAGAAACTTCTGTCTATAAGGACATATAGTAGACACAGTGTTGCAGGGTTTGACCATGTGATACTAGATAATATTTAGCCTCCCTGATGATGTGCTTGTATGCATTTTGCTAATGTCAAGTGCTGGTTCAATTCAGCCTGTGGCTGTTACAGCTGCTGTTTTCTAAGAATCTGCATCCCTGGTGAAATGCACTGCAAAGCAGCTGGTGACATGTGAGGTGTTGTAGTTGTGCTGGTGTCTCTCATGAGCTTTATGCTTGTGGCTTCTCTAGGTTACAAACCATCTTGAACCAGGTGTCAGTACAGAAGAAGAAAGCATTTGTGGAACTGGTCCTAAATTACTGGACACTAAAGAGGCAGTCTAGAAATGGGCTACCTCTCATCAGACGCCTTCAGACAAGCTCGCAGTCTCAGAAGAATGTGCAACCGGTTTGTTCATCTGTCAGTCAACCACAGAAGACTTTGAACTTCATTTTGCCTTTTAATAAAGTAACAGTAATTTATGGAATTCAAAATATGTTATTCATTTTCACTTGTATTGTTAAGCCTTATATATTTTAATGTTTTTCCAACCATGCTGTTTACTGTGGGCTATAATGTTGCAGATGACCTTACATTTACATTTACCTGTTATGCAAGCTGGACATGTTCGATTCTGTTGTGCTTTTTAATGCCAAACTGTTTATTTTATTGACCCCTCCAGAGACAGAGTGAGGACAAGAGCAGGACATTAAAGGACCAGTTGAAGGAATGGCACCGTCTTCGACATGACTTGGAGAGAGCCCGGCTGCTGCTGGAGCTAATCCGCAAACGGGAGAAGCTCAAGAGGGAAGAGGTAGGAGTGGAGGAATCCATCGGCTTTTGACTTAACCTGTGGTCAGAGAATTTCTACTATCTGAAAGTAGCTGATCTGAGTAGTAATGATTTCCTTTTACACTGTGGTGTAGATTAAACTGCAGGAGACTCTTCTGGAGATGCAGCTGACTCCCTTCAGTATTTTGCTCAGAGCTCTGTTGGACCAGCTCCAGGCAAAAGACCAGGCCAGAATCTTCACCCAGCCGGTCGATGTCAATGAGGTGAACTTCAGTGGATACTTTTTTGCACTCGGTCCCACAAAAATATTGTTCTTAATCCTTAGGATTTCACATATTCTTGCTTAATGTTTTCCCATGCATGAATATGAATGTGTGCATATGTTGCAAAACCCATTTCTTGTACAGAACTGCTTTGTTTTATAAGGGGTATTTGTTTTTTATTTCTGTACATTATCAGTCCTTTTCCTTTTTGTGTGTGCAATATTGCCTTGAAGAACTTTCAAGCTTAAAAAAAGTACATGTCCAGAAACTTCCTGTTTAATAAGGAAAACTGCACTTGCTGTACCATATTTCAGCCCAGACGTCTGTATTTTGCTTTTAGGTTATTGTTAGGATGAAAGCCCATTAACAGCAGTCCAGTGGTTTTGTTTTATTTTTCTGATGACCAGATAAGTGCTTCTTGAAACACCGGGCTATGTGTTTTTATACAAATGGTGTACATGATAAATGAGAAATCATGCACTTAATTTAAATTTTTTGTGTTTTTCCAAAGCAAATTAGACCCACGAATCCGGGGGAAGACAACATAATGTGATTACTGTACATATCAAGTTGTTGATATGAGCTTCCCTAATCTCTAAAAGCTCAGACACATCAAAGAGATCTTAAGAAAATTGCTTACAAAGTGAGAATAATCACAGCCTCTGGTTTCCCTTGTCTTACCACACAGCTGTTAGAAGTTGCACTCAGAAACACCACCACAAAAGAATGTAACAGGTTTTTGATAGTAATCCCCCCCCACCTCTGCCGCCTGTGCAGACAAGTGTTAAGCAATGTGACTTCCTGCTAACTGCAATGTGTAACTTGAGATTATGAGCCTTTGGCAGCTGGTGAGGTCTGTGAAATGTGAAGGGTGTGCTTCTTTTATCTTTAGCAAGCCCGGCTAGCTCAGTCGGTAGAGCATGAGACTCTTAATCTCAGGGTCGTGGGTTCGAGCCCCACGTTGGGCGCTGCTTTTTGTCTCTACTCGTAGCCCATTCCTTTTTCTGGTTATATTTGCATGTAAGAAAAGTCTTTCTATATGTGGTTCTATATGATTTTAAAGATAATATGCCCTGCTTTAATGTGAAGCATAAAAACTTTTCATACTGTATGTGAAATCTTCAAATGTGGTAAAGTATGCTGAGTAAACAGGTAACAGACAGTAATTCTTTTAGGTGCTTTAAGTCATTTGAAAAATGTAGCTTTTTACTTTTTAATTTTTTTTCTCCATCTTTTAATTTTTTTATATTTGTATCACTTTATCTGCTGTTTGTTGTAGGTGCCTGACTACCTTGACCACGTCAAGCACCCAATGGACTTCTCTACCATGCGGCAGCGCATCGACGCACAGGGCTACAACAACTTTGAGCAGTTTGAGAATGACTTCAACCTCGTTATTGACAATTGCATGAAGTATAACTCGAAGGACACTTATTTCTACCGGGCTGCAGTTCGCCTGCGAGACCAGGGTGGAGCCCTGCTTAGAAAAGCCCGGCGTGATGTGGAGAGAATTGGCTTTGATGTGGACAGTGGCATGCATCTGGCTGAGGCTCCTGAAATCAAAGCACCACCTTCGTTTTCTTGGGAGGATGGTAAGGACAGTGGCAAAGATATACACGTTTGTGACATGTTTTCATCATTAGAGCAAATAAATGTGGGGTTTTCATAAAATTTGTCAAACAAAACCAGCTTTTAATGTCATATTAATTGTTGTACTTCTTTTCTTAGTGGACCGCCTACTAGTGCCATCCAGTCGGGAGCATCTGTCTCTTGACAAGCAGTTGCAGCAACTCCTGGAGAAGTTTGACCTGACCTGTGCCATGAAGTCCAGCCCCTCACGCAGCAAGCGCCTTAAGCTGCTCAAAAAAACCATCAATGATGTTCGCAATGAAATGAGTTTAAAGAAAGTTCTGCCTTCTCACCACCACTGTTCTTCCTCTATAACCCCTTCCACATTAGCATCATCTTCCTCAGCATCCTCCTACCCAGAGCTGGGCAAACCTAGAGAGGAAAGACTGATGCCCAATGGACATTTCCCAGATGATGAGGGTATGTCTGAAGCGATTTATATATATATATATATATATATATATATATATATATATACTGTATATCTTAATTATTTTATAAACTATAAAACTACTGAATAGGGTTATTAGTGGTTACATTATCTGTAAATGTGTATTAAGTTTTTCAGGGACATTGTCACATATTTAGTATATCAATAAAGTATATCTTAATTGGCACACAATAGAGCCAACAAATATAATATGGGTCATAAAACTTTAATGTTCATTGCAGATGTAGCGTCTACAGGTTTTGTGTGGTGCGTTTATTTATTTATTTATTTATGTATTACATTAAAATTTGAATAAATTGGCTCTAACTTTGAGAGGAAAAAAAATGTTTTAGCTATTAATATAGAATAGTAGTTGTAGGTTTTGAAATTCAGAACAAGCTACCACTGCAGTAGGTGGACTGTAAAAAGTCAGTGAAAGTGCGGAAAAGCCAAAAAAAAAAAAAAAGTGATTTCTTGTGGATCAATGACATTGATCTGTATAGAGTGCACACAAAACATTTTGTGAACTTCTTGTTGCGAATCAGAGAACCAGACAACCACAACTTCAGGTAGGAGGTGGTGGTTGTCTAGCAGCAGAGAGACGGTGGCGTTGCTTGACATTCTTGTGTGTCATTGAGGAAATGATCATGGGAACAAACACTGCCTGCTAATACACATAACACATAAGTACCAAACTCGAATCACTACTAATCATTTGTAAACAACGGTCCTAACACAGTGATACTGTGCCACAGTACGTCATCGTGGTGGCTTCCTCAAGCTTAAACTCACAGTAACAAGATGTCTGCTGAAGACAGAGTTATAAGCTTAAAATCTAAAAATGGATGGAAGAAGTCTGTTCTCATTTTTTATACATAGGAGTGTCTTGGTGTTATGGTACGTAACACCTTGTTTTCCTTTTTTTGATAAACCCAAAAGCTGTATGATAATATGCCATATCAGCTTTTCTCTGAATACAAGGACAAAATGTGAATGTTGGAGCACATTACTGTCGCTAATAGTGCTGTAGTGCTGGGCATACTGTTTGGGCTTTGTCATGGCTACAGTTTTGTTATATTTTTTCCTATTTGTACTTAAAACCCAGAGAAATCCTGGTAGCACTTCTAATAAACAAATATAAAGAAATGTGGTGCATGATAACTGAATACAGCGTGTGTGTTGTACAGTACTTCATGGTTTAAATGAATAATATTGGTGACACAATCAAATAATTGTGCTTTTTGTATTCTCCTACCCCACAGGAGACAAGTCTCTTCCACCTAAACTGGAACCTTCAGACTCTATACCTCCCCTCATCCACTCAGACACAGACCCCGAGCCCCCCACCCTCAAGCCAATCAATGAAGTCCCAGACTGCGAAGACAAGACTCACAGCAAGCGAGTCAAATTTGATGAAGAAATACCAGAACTGCTTGCCTCTACCCCACGCCTCAACGGTCACTCTCATGATGGCCTCCAGAGCTCCCTGCTGGACAGAGACGTGAACATGGTGGCCACATCGACCCTCGCTGAGCCCACATGTCCCGTTAGCCGTCGTACTGCTGTGCTCTTCCGCAAATCGAAGGCTGCGAGTCCCTTGAAGCCTCCAAAGAACGGAGACAAGGGGAGTGACGGTATAGACAGTAAAGAGAGCAAGGATGAGGAAAATGAGGACGAGGCACAGCTGGGCTCCAAATCCTTCCTGTCAGTGGTCATACCGAGGCTGGAGACACTGCTTCACAGCAGGAAGAGGAAGCACAGTGGCAGCAGAGACAGCGAAGAGGAGGGGGTAGAAGGAGAGCATGAAGAGGAGGGAGAGTCTCGTGTTAAAAGAATTGACACTGGTAAAATGTGCACAAATTAAAATACCCTCAAAAAAACTCTGCCTAAAAAAAAATTACCATAGGTTTGCCTGGCCATTCGATATTTTCATCACCTTACAGTAATGTGTGAATTTTTCAAGAATGGTCACAATTTTCAGCATGGCTAAACATTTCTTTGAATTTCAATATGTGAGAAGTTGATTGATAATTCTTCAAGTCCTTGATTAATTGAGCACAGCAGTATTTAGCTCTGCTGCCAACCACTGAAACTGGCAGCACAAACATGGCAATTAGCTGTTAGACTGCTTACAAGTCATCACAGTAAAAATTTAAATAGCACAGTAGTAAGGAATAACAAGCACTTGTTTACTCCCTTACATATGTTTGTTTAAATTAGATTAGTGGTTGGATCAACACCCTGTAGCCAGGAGTGGCTCAGATTGTAGGATTTGGATCATAAAGTAGGAAGTGAAACCAATTTCTGCCTTGTGTTCTTATGTTCAGGATTGTCAAGTGGATTTCTGGAGGTGGACGAGGAGAAGGAGCTAGAAGAACCCAGTAGAACCAGTAGACCTGTGGAACCACGAAGACGCTGTGCCTCTGAGTCGTCCATCTCCTCATGTAGCAGTCTGCCAGGAAGCACCAGGTAAATCATTATATGAAAAACGCAAACGTGTATTACTGTGACGTTTCTTTTTTGGCATTTTGTCATTGGGGTTCTGCAACAAAATATGAATGAAGGAGCAGTGTAATAATATAACTGACTTGTTATCACAGCAGTGCCTAAAGAAGGCAACGCCAGTTGGTCTATCTCCAGTGGGTACAGAAAGTATTCAGACCCCTTTAAATGTTTCACTCTGTGTCATTGCAGCCATTTGCCAAAATCAAAGTTCATTTTATTTCTCAATGTACACTCAGCACCCCATCTTGACAGAAAAAAACAGAAATGTCGAAATTTTTGCAAATTTATTAAAAAAGAAAAACTGAAATATCACATGGTCATAAGAATTCAGACCCTGTGCTCAGTATTGAGTAGAAGCACCCTTTTGAGCTAGTACAGCCATGAGTCTTCTTGGGAATGATGCAACAAGTTTTTCACACCTGGATTTGGGGATCCTCTGCCATTCTTCCTTGCAGATCCTCTCCAGTTCTGTCAGGTTGGATGGTGAACGTTGGTGGACAGCCATTTTCAGGTCTCTCCAGAGATGCTCAATTGGGTTTAGGTCAGGGCTCTGGCTGAGCCAGTCAAGAACGGTCACAGAGTTGTTCCGAAGCCACTCCTTTGTTATTTTAGCTGTGTGCTTAGGGTCATTGTCCTGTTGAAAGGTGAACCTTCGGCCCAGTCTGAGGTCCTGAGCACTCTGGAAGAGGTTTTCTTCCAGGATATCTCTGTACTTGGCCGCATTCATCTTTCCTTCAAGTGCAACCAGTCGTCCTGTCCCTGCAGCTGAAAAACACCCCCACAACATGATGCTCCCACCACCATGTTTCACTGTAGGGATTGTATTGGGCAGGTGATGAGCAGTGCCTGGTTTTCTCCACACATACCGCTTAGAATTAACGCCAAAAAGTTCAATCTTGGTCTCATCAGACCAGAGAATCTTATTTCTCATGGTCTGGGAGTCCTTCATGAGTTTTTGGCAAACTCTATGCAGGCTTTAATGTGTCTTGCACTGAGGAGAAGCTTCCGTCGGGCCACTCTGCCATAAAGCCCCGACTGGTGGAGGGCTGCAGTGATAGTTGACTTTGTGGAACTTTCTCCCATCTCCCTACTGCATCTCTGGAGCTCAGCCACAGTGATCTTTGGGTTCTTCTTTACCTCTCTCACCAAGGCTCTTCTCCCACGATTGCTCAGTTTGGCTGGACGGCCAGGTCTAGGAAGAGTTCTGGTCGTCCCAAACTTTTTCCATTTGAGGATTATGGAGGCCACTGTGCTCTTAGGAACCTTGAGTGCTGCAGAAATTCTTTTGTAACCTTGGCCAGATCTGTGCCTTGCCACAATTCTGTCTCTGAGCTCCTTGGGCAGTTCCTTCGACCTCATGATTCTCATTTGCTCTGACATGCACTGTGAGCTGTAAGGTCTTATATAGACAGGTGTGTGCCTTTCCTAATCAAGTCCAATCAGTTTAATTAAACACAGCTGGACTCCAATGAAGGAGCAGAACCATCTCAAGGAGGATCAGAAGAAATGGACAGCATGTGAGTTAAATATGAGTGTCACTGCAAAGGGTCTGAATACTTATGACCATGTGATATTTCAGTTTTTCTTTTTTAATAAATTTGCAAAAATTTCTACATTTGTTTTTTTCTGTCAAGATGGGGTGCTGAGTGTACATTAATGAGAAATAAAATGAACTTTTTTGATTTTGGCAAATGGCTGCAATGACACAAAGTGAAAAATTTAAAGGGGTCTGAATACTTTCCGTACCTACTGTATGTTTTCTAGCAGTTTATTTTGGAGCATGATATTGTTTCAGTGCCCACTGTCCACTTATTTTCTAATGTTAATTTTCTTTTGTCTTCTGTTTTGATTCCAGCACTGTTCTCAGTCTTCCAAAATGTGGGAAAGGAAAACCCGCCTTGGTCCGGAGAAACACTGTGGATGACAAGAATGAATTAATTGCCTGCATCGAAACCGGGAATTTTGCAAAAGCTGCACGGATCGCTGCTGGTAGGTTGGCTGCAAAGCAGCAAAATAATCTGCATGCATGTGGGGTATTGTATAGAGACTTATTTTATTCAGAAAAATTGAAAAGCTTTTCTCTATTTATTTCCAGTGACATATTGATTTCACTTAGTTTTCAAAATTCTAACAGGCATATTTCACTACTTACTGTCATTTTATAGATTTAATCAAGAAAGTAACTATTAGGTGCAGCTCTACCTGTATCAATAGGTCATAATAACTTTCTGATACATAAATCAAGTTTGAAAATTTATTAGTATAAAACAAAACACATTTATTTTAGCCTGACTGTGGCTGAAAACTAATGTATTTGTGTAAATTCCCAGATATCTCAGATTACATAATGAAAACCATAAAAGGTGCAGGGTTATTCTACATATTTCACAGTAGAATGGACATTATATTGTATTATAGCTTCAGTATCAGTTTGATCATAAAAGTTTAACTTGATCAAACTTGCAGCCACCTGGTACTCGTGCACACATAGAAAGCAGGGTTGGAAATTAACAGCAGCTATCAGCCAAGTTTCTGTAACTTTTGGCAGAGACCGGTGCGTCTGTGTGCTCTGCCTGCCACCGTGGCATATAACCAGTCAGCATCTGGAGACTCTCCCCCTCATCTAAAATTCATATTTGGCTAATTAAATGGAACAAGTGGCTGGTAAATTTTAATATCTGTCATTCACTGTGGCTCTTAAAGGGAGAAGTTAATTTCCCACACTTGTATGCTGTATGTGCTCCTGCTCTTAATGCATACCTTTGGAAGTGTGCTACTGTGCACTGTGTTTAAACCCACACATAACTTCTGTTGTTCCCGCTTCCATAGAGGTTGGCAACAGCAATATTTGGATGCCCGCTAGTGCTGCAACAGTTGCACTGGAACCCCTAAAGCTAGTTTGGGCCAAATGTAGCGGATACCCTTCCTACCCTGCCTTGGTGAGTGTGAGAGAGATGCATGACAATCACTGACTAAAGTCTTTTCATTCTGACATTTTGTTGTCATCTCTTCACTGTGGGACACATTGGAACCTAATTATGACACTCTTGTGTCACAGGATGAACTCGCAGTTTCATTACAGCTGTTCTATTAGGTAGCAAGTGCCCACTTTTCAAAACTGTATGTTTTCCTCTAGGTGGCAGTCTTTCACTGTTAACCAGTTTAATTTGACCTTAGCATGAAAGGACGAATGAGGAAAGCTGGTAGTGTACATGCATTTATGTGTATGTGTAAGCAGTATGAACATCTTCACTATATGTTTGAGTAATTCCATCTGTGAATTTACAGGGGCACCTAAAAGTATTCAGACTTCATTGCTTTTTGCAGAGTTTATTATTAAATAAACATTTATTAAAAATCACAAGCTGAAATCTCGTAATCCTAAAAGGATTCTGACTTTTTGTAGTGTTGCTTGGAATAGTGGTTTGCTTTAATTATCTTTGAGATGTGTCTGAGGCTTGGTCCTACCATTCATACTGCATGTGAGGACAAAACATGTCTGAATCCACTATTCGTTTGCTGTGTTTGCATTCATAAGCATATGTGTCTAACTCGCCTCTACACTCTCCTGCTGTGCATAGATCATCGACCCCCACATGCCGCGTGTTGGCTGCCAGCACAACGGGGTGTCCATCCCCTTACCCCCCATGGACGTGCTCCGCATCGGAGAACAGATGCAGTACAAAGCCGAAGAGAAACTCTACCTCGTCCTCTTTTTCGACAACAAACGCAGCTGGTGAGGACTGCTATTTGATGCATTTTTCTGCAGGGATAAACCTTTCAACCTGTCTCTCAGCTGGTCATTATTCATTGGTGACTATGTGAAATCAACTGGTTGTTGTCTCAAGTGGCATTTGAAAGTTTTCACCTGTATTCCCATCACTGGGTTTAATATCTTTCTCTATAACAGTGAAAATTGCACCGTAAACTTTGTCAGTAATAACTGACCTTTTATCTCGTGCTAGGAAAGAAAATTTCCCATGTATTAATCTGAAACTTTTTGACTTTTGGTATGTTGTAGTAACTTTTCATGATAAATGGTTGTTGTGTGGCAAAAACACTGCAAACCTGGATTAGGTTTATTTTTTTTTCTACATGTCGAATGAATAGCCACAAATATAGATTAAACTTCATTTAATGACAACTTATATGTAGCACCTTGATTAAAATAAAGCAATTTATAGTGAGAAATTCCAGTTTTGTGATAAAATGATATAATCCTCTGGAGTAATACTTACAGGATTACAGAAAATATCCCGTAATATCAGTGTTGTTTTTCTCACTTCAGGCAGTGGCTTCCTAGATCCAAGATGGTTCCTCTGGGGATAGACAAGACCATAGACAAGATCAAAATGATGGAAGGACGCACATCCAGCATTCGAAAAGCAGTCCAGATCGCCTTTAGCCGCGCTATGAACCACCTGAGCATTGTACAGGATGAGCCAGTCAGCGACCTCAGTGACGTGGACTGATGACACTCGCTGGATCTCTCTCCCCCTGAAACACACACAAACATATAAATTTGTACCTCTCCTGTGCTGAATATCTTTCTCTTTCCTTCCCACTTTGTCTCTGCAGGAGACTCAAATGTTTACTGGGCACCTGCTGTAACAGGTGGTGTCTCTTCCTCATCCATTCCTACTTGTACTTTGACACTCCTACCATGTGCCGATGGGAAACGGCTGCTGCTGAAATGAATGTTTCAATCTATCCTCTTTCATCTCCAGGCTTGTAACTGTGCTTAGAGACTGCTCCCTTTCTGTCACCCCCACCCACACTCCACCTTTCATTTTCATTTATCATTTCAAGACCAAAATGTGAGAGATTGATTTCCTGTGTTTGGTAACATTAGATATGTGACTGTGGTGTCGGGACCTTGTGATAAGACTTGGCAGCAGTTTGGAAATTTTGGCTGTGGTTGAGAAGGTTTTGTACCTTCGGTTCATTTTGGGAGGTAGCCAATCCTCATTTCTTTTCCTGAAGTTGCTACAGTAGCTGGTAAAACAGCTAGTTTCCTGCCTACATAAAGGCTTTTCAGTTCAGAACTGCATTGGCTATAGCTACAGCCTATGTTTATGTCAAGGTCGCATTTTCATACTGAAGACATCTCCATGTACAAATTCCCCTGTTGTATTTAAACTGTAAATATTCTGTATAGTTGCGTGACACTAACTTATTTTGTAGTTTTGACATAAATGGGTACTGTACAGGAGTTTTCTTAGTATTTATACTTGATACATTCTTGGCACTAGGGTGTGAGTGCTGTTTTTGCCTGTGTTGTGTGATCAAGAATTAAAAAAAAGTGCAAAAGCCTTAGTATTAAGGAGATTAGGGCTAATGTGTCATGTTTTTCAAAAGTATGAAAGTATTCCCTTTTTTTTTTTTAAGTTATTGAAATTTATAATCATAAGCTTCCATTTGGCATTAATCCTTTTTGTACTAAAAATAGTTTTAGTATATTTTTGTTCATATATATATTTATATGATTTAAATACATGGTAATACAGTGTGTAAGTCTCAAAACTCAGTCTGTCAGTTGTGGACACGGAACGTAAACTGTTCTCAAGAAACCAAAAATATTGCTACCCAGAGGTTTTGCTGGTTCATTTTCTGTGTGATGTGTGTAATTGTTGCCAAAAAAGAAAAAAGTAAGGTGTATTTTTATGTGATACATTTGACTGTTACTTGGTTTTGCTGTAGTCGTAGGGAGATGTACCTGCGTTAATTTATTGTAAAGTATTGCTTTACTTTATATCCAAGGAAAGACGTGCAAACTGATTGTGGTAAAGTGGCACATTTTGTGGTGGATACTTGCCTTCTTTTTAAGTAACCTTTTCTAACTTTTTTTTTTGTAGCTGTAGACTTCAAGATATTTCATTTTATACTATTGCCTTTTTTTTTCTGGGTAGCATTGGGTATATATTGGGTTTTGGTATATTTTATTTTAGTAGTTTTTTAAATCAGGTCATACAAAATATTGCTGGGAATGTTTTTTGTAGCAAAGCAAAAAAAAAATAAACATACAAATATGAATAGGTGCCTCTCTTTTTTTATTTTTTAGATGTTTTTATTTTTGTATGTAGTGTCTCTCAGTAACATGTTACCAGGTAATGTTCATATAAATGTTTCAAGCATCCACAAACCCACTGTAAAAGAGACTGACCAGAAAACTGTTAACAAAAAACGCAAAATTTTAATTCACTTTGTCATTAAATTTACATCTTTTGAGCCTTATTTGGTGCACACAAGTCTTTTTCTCCTAAATGTCACTTACAAGGATTGTGCCTGCATGATCGGTAGATGGTAGATATTAAAGCAACGTACTACTTATGGCTATGTGGCATTTTAGCATGATGATCCACTCAGCTGATGATAGTCCACCTGTAAGAACCCGAGGTGACACAGGTGTGGCAAACACCAGGATTGACACATTTGTCACATGACTACATTAGCATGTTCAATAGATGTCACTTCCTGGTTTAAAGCTAAGGATAAAGTAAAGTAGAACTTTTACAGAACATGTAAAAGGTGTGTGATACTTAGTCCACCATGGATTCTTTAGGGCAGGGGTCTCTAACTCCAGTCCTCCAGGGCTCTGCTTTAAGGGATAACATCAGATTGTTCCCCATAAATGCAGAGAGTGGCATAGTGGATTGCAGCATATCAGAGTGGTCACACGAAATGTTATAAAAAGTAGGAATATCAAATTATTAAAAATTAAACATTTTGGCTAGTTAGGGTTATGAATCTGAGGGGTCTTAAGATGATTAATGGGTTAATAAGGAATTTAAAAAATCTTCTACAACTTTTTGACATTTCTTTAATCATTTTTTCCTCAGTAATGTTTGGAGTTATAGGGGAAATGAATGATGGAAATGCCAACAATACCTGAAAGGGGGCACCTGTAGATATGAAAACCCTTAAAAGTAGGTAAACAGTACAATAACTCCCTGTGAAATGTAGTGGAGCAGAGGCAGGCAGTAAAATACAGATGGGGACCCTCCTGGTCAAGGTGTGTTTGGGTTTAGCTCACCAGGAGGAGGTGGACATTTTAGGTGTATCCTCAGAGAGGCGCTGCGGCTCCACACACACCCCCCCCCTCCATTTTCACAGGCCGCCGTTTCCAAACCCAGCACACCTGAGTGTCCACCGGTTCCACTCGTCCCTCCTCAGGTAGGCCTCTGTGGTCAGCGTATAAGTCGTTTTCACCACCGTGTTTAATAAATAAATAAGTAAACATAAATAAATGCTGAGTGCACCTGTTAGAGGAAGTGTCAATTAACTAGCGCTAACGGTAAAGCGGTTTGTTAAAAGTTTGCTAATGTCAGTCACTGGTTATCTCCCCCTCCCTCCTCTTCAGTTTAATGTTTTTGTCGCCAAGAGTGGGCAGAGAGTCCTCCTCGTAAATGTTTGCTTGTTTACGTGTTGGTGTTGAATGTTTATATGCTCACTACGCTGCTGTCCAAAATAAAGTCACGTTAGCTAAAACAGGTAGAGACGTAGCGTTACATTAGCCACGAACGGCTGAGCACTCAGCTAGCGTTAGCTTTAGCTAACTGCGGGTTTTATCATGAGTGCATTTTAAAATGCCAAAGCGAGACACATTTTAGATGCAAATTTAGCTTAAAACTGTTGAAATATGCATTTTACTTAAGCCAATCCAGCTTCTGTTATTTCAAGCTACTGACATTCAGAGAGGTAAAGTAGTTTTATGGGTATTAAATGAGCTAGTAATGGCCCTGCGATATAGAAAGCAACCTTCAAGCCACGTTGAAAGACATCTCCCATCTTTATAAACAATTGGAGCTAATGTAGTCGCACACAAACACACAGCAGAGTGTGACTCCATCCCTCTCCTCTCTCTGTCTGTCTGTCTTCACCAGATACTAATTGTGCGGGGAGGTAAACATAGCAGTCAAGTGGAGAGGACGCCGAGTCAAGCGTGAATATCAATCTTCCCACATCAGTGTCATCAGATGACTTTGACTGAGTTGAGGCGGGCTCATTAGGGTGGTGGAGCGGGGTGCCGCAGGCAGCAGTATCATCCAGGTGGAGGGCTCTGAAGTTAAGAAAGCCCACAGACTCACCAGTGAACAGGTGAGTGTGTGAGACAAAGCCGCGGATGTGTAATCCAAAGGTGTCACCAGGGTTCAGAGTGGAAGTGCCATATACCCACACATGCGCTCCTTTGCATGTGTTAGCAGGCAGGCTGGCACATGGAGCCGCGCAACTTCATGGCTGCAAATGTGTGAGCGCACACTCCATATTTATGCATCTGATTATTATGAACTTGTGCCACCGGGGCTCGCACATCAGGGATTGACAGCAAAAATTGCCTGGGTTGCACACTGGTGTCAGACCTGGCAACTAATTCCTGATGACTTTTCCTCTGCTGCAGAGATCTTGGCAATAAGCAGAAAAACAGTTTCTTTTCTTGGTTTTTTGTGGCATTTGTGACTTTTCTCACCTGGTAAATTCAGCACGGAATGACATTGAACCACAAAGCTGCTTTTTTTATTCCACACCTGAGTCATTGTTGGCTTTCCAAGAGACTCAAAGTAGAGGTACTGGGCCTTTACATATGTCACATTTAATAAAAGCTCGAACTATTCCACCTTTTTAGTTCAGGTCAGGGTAGGGTGAAGCATGTAGAACTGGAACGATTAGTCAACAGAAGAATAATCGGCAACTATTTTGAGAATCTATTAAGCCAATTTTTAAAATTCTTAAATCAGAGGATTTGCTTCTTTGTGTATGTGTATTTGCTTTTTGAACTTGTAAGGTGCTTTCAGCCATCACCTTGGGAAGCTGTCATGAACATATTTTCAACAGATAGATAGATAGATCGATAGACACAGTATTTTTTTAATCCCCAAAAGGAAATTCTGGAATTGGGGATTATTTTTGACATTTCACAGAAATTAACCAAAAGATTAGTCGATAATGAAACCGTTAGTTGCATTGTAGCATATCAGTATTTATTTAACCTACATTTTAAAATCTGATAGAGCTAAACCTGAAAAGTGTCTGTGATCTTGTGTATTGTTTTAAATATGTTTCTTGTAGATTTTGCCTGAAATATGTGGTATCTTTAGAAGGATCTCCAGTTTAGAATACATTTTGTGGTTCAAAGAAAGATTGAATTTTGTACTGATTGATCTAAAGGTAAAAAAGTGGAGTTAAACATGATTTCATGTTGAATTTAAGACATCAAAAGCAGTTCTTTACAGGCACATAAGTCTTAAAATGCCACTGAGACTATTTGAAACTGAAACTTTGTGGGTGAGGTGACTCGAAAAGGAAACACACTCTGAACCCTGCCTCGATCCTTCTGCATTAAACATCACGCAAACCGTCCACTTTCCATTTTGGAACACACACAAAAATATTATCCTCCACCGCTCTCTTCCATCTCCCTCCTCTTTTCCCCCCTACCTCTCTCCCTCTCTCTGGGCGGGTCCCTGATAGCCCAAATCTCCAGTGGCCATGTTCAAAACAGCCAGAATAGCACGGGCCCTAGGTAGATAAATATTTATGGGGTGCGTTTACTTCTTACCACAGAGGAGAAGTAGAAATAGTGTGTTTCCAAGGTGAGCCAAACAAACAACTTCAAAGGAATTTAAATGCATTTCATGTAAATTTTATCTTACAGTCACATGTTTCTGCAGACATTATCGTTAGATAGTTAATGTTGGATGCACGACTGATGCCAGATGACCTGATTATTGTCTGTTGTCTGCAGAAACAGGAGCCCAGTGGTACTACTGAGTCTACTACACAAAGTGGATTAAAACATATGCACAGAAGATTGTGCTTTATAATCACAGTCAGGAGGTCTTCTGCCATTAAGTCATGGCATTTGGCCAGCAGTCAAACATGCAGCTATATTATTCATTGATCAGAATAGACTGTGATTAAAAACAGCACCGCTCATGGAACGTATGAAAACGCTGCTCAGCATGAAAAACAAATCATGAGTCATCCTGTACCAAAATGCAGGCTTTCACCAGGGCAGTAGCTTAACACCTGAGATCTAACAGCTACTGTTAGATATTTGTATAATTTCTCTGTGGATTGTTGTTCACTTACTCAACTCCTAGACGGCTGCTTGTTATGTGTGTGCCCCTCAAATGCAGCCTAGCGATTGTCTAATTATCTGTTAATGCCATTATTTAGCTGGCTCTGGAAACATGGTGATTTTGGTTTGTGTGGTTGTGCGTGTCAGTCAGGAGGGTAGTTGATTGGTGGGGGTTTAGCAGGGCTCATAGCACAGTGCTTTGATGTCAGGGATAATTATTTATGTAGTTGTGAAATTTGGCAAAAGTCCAGAATAAAACTAAAAAGGCAAAGTGTCGCTTTCACTGTAGTCTAAATGAACAAGCTGCTAGCTTTGCTGTGAGTTAAATTGTATTTAGGATGTATGTTTGGCCACAGTTGCTTTAGATAGATATAACAAAATATCTATCTATACTAATTCAAAACCTGTAAATACACCTAAAAATCAGTGGCGTACCCCTTTAACAGTAGCAAAACACGAGGGAGAATGCCTTTGCAAAAAATAAAAATGACTGATAGAAATGTCATGTGTAGCCTGCTTCTGTTTAAGGCTGGCGGTTTGATGTTACAATGAGGACTCAGTGTGAGTATACAAACTTTTGGCCCAATGCTGACCCTGTGTGGTGTCTAGTGAGAGCAAATTGAACTTATTGCGGAGATAGAGGCCAACTTTATGGGTGCAGAGCTGAAGTGCTGATGACACACAGACTCTGACCTTATGTATGGAAGTAGTATGTACGTATGAAAGCGAGTGTTGAAAATGGAATTGACTGCTGTTCCACTATAACATTTGAATAGAGAACCCCCTCACCCCCCAAAACAAAACAAACCAAAAAAAAAAAACATGGCAACATAAAATCCGATTGATGGCTTTGATTTTTATTGTTATTATTTATGAACTTGAAGTAACTGCACTCTGCATCTTAGACATGTATGTTTTGGTATTGTCTGCAAACTCAGCTTTGCCACACAAACCGTGTGTTACCTAAACGGTCTCTGGAAAGTTATAAGACATGATGTAAAGTGACATTTACAATAAAGGGGTTGCTGGAGGTTTAGCTGCTGGGCAGAAATGTCTTCATCTTGTAATGCAGAAGTTTGGGGTGTGGGGCCAGGGAGCACACACACACACACACACACACACACACACACTGGTATGAAAACAGTATATTGGGGGCTTGTTGACAGTTGCTTAAGGAGACTCTCCATCTTCTTCAGGACCGCTTCTTTGTTTGACATTTGCCTTTAAAAGTTTGCTTTCCAACTCAGATTTCCAACTTAGCATCTGATATATGCTTTTAATTGGGTGAAGCACTTCATTTGATTATTTGTTGATTGCTTGCTTAATACTTTGTTTGCTTAGTGTTGATTTAAGTAATGTAATTGGTGATTTCCTGGTTATAGAAATATAATGTAATATTTTGTTCTCACATATTGATTGATAGGCATTGAGGGACATTTAGATTTTTTTAAATTGCACTTTAAATAAATGTTAAAGCATTTATTATGTCATATTTTAAACATTTTATATATTTTTTTAATATTCAATTGAACCGTTTTTTCATTGATATTTTTGATAAATATTTATCTATTTTGATATTAATCTTTTGTGATTGAATACATTGACACGTTCATCTTGTTTTTTTTTGATTGATTGCTGAAGATGATTTGCTTAATTTTTTTTTCACCTAAGAGTGTACCTTTGATTGGTGATTTGGCTTGATTGTTTATTTATCATCACAGAAGCTATGTTGAACATGCACTTAAATTTGAGACAACTAAAGCTAACTAAAACTTCATTTTTGTTGGTGCTGCGGTTGAAACTGCGCCTTAAAATAAAACGTCTAACAGTATATGCAGTGAGTTCTTATGGGTGATGGAGGTAAAGATAACACAGAGGGCACACACTTTAAAGAGGGAGCTATTTTGGCATAAGAACTTGAAGGAGATAGCACCCAAAAACGTTTTGATTGGGACATCTTTAATTTTGTTTCAAAGCCATGGATAATACTTTAATGGGGAAATATAAAATTCTTTACTTTTTTGGCTTTGCACGTAGTAACATTTGAACATACTGCATGATAAAATACTTGATTTTAGATGTAAATATGTGGATCTTATCATAGACGGCATACTGTATGTTTGTGTGCTTTAGGTGTTAAATATGGTGACCCCTCGGGGTGATGGGAGTTTTTGTATGCACTTGCACAGATGCGTGTCTAAGTGGCTTCATCCCAGCTCTTATGGAGAAGAGACTCCCCTGCCATTCTCATCACCATTCTGCCACATCCCAAGGACACTGTTGTGATTGACAGGGCTTAATGTGTATCTTGCCAGAATTGAATTTGATCCTGGGGGCTCTGTCACGGGGCCCTCATGTTAGATTTTACACTCCTCCACCCCCGACTCCCATCTTTCCCTCCCTTTTTTCTGTCGAACAAACAGAAACAGAATTACCTCTTCTGAGGCAGCTCCTGTCTGCCTGCTGCATTGTGGTGAGATCATGTGTGGCTCTGTACTGCTGAGTGATTGTGCTGCTTGTGTTTTTCCAGGGATGGCAGGGATGTAGGAGAGGATTTGTGTATGTTAAAGAGAGACAGAAAAGAGCAGGTGTAACTATGTGAGCTTGGTTTAATGCATAGGTATGCATTTTGTGTACAGGTGTGTGTTGCATGTCAGTCTACATTTGCGTGCCTATTTATGCCTGACTATGGAAGGTGGATGATTGTAGATGCACCTGCTGCCATAGAGCTGTTATTTTCCCTTGCAGAATTTGGCTGAATTATCACACTCACCCTGCTGGCGCCTCACGCTTCAAAGCAGTGATGAGATGAAACAAAACAATGATTTGTGGCGAGCTTGTCAGAAACGCCACACCCCCCTCGGTCTGGTATAAGGTGGCTTTGCAAGTCCTGTTACATAACAGGCAAAACTTTTACCACCTGGTATACATCAATGCCTGATCACACCTTAATCATGTAAATGGCAGCATGGTGCCTGAAATAAAACTGGGCTCCAGTCTGAGCAATGTCTCCATGGTGACATTTACTGTCAGCATGTACATAAAGAGACTTTTATCCCAAGTTACCGTCTGTCCAGCTGGCATAAAGATACGTTGAGCTCACCATTACTGCGTTACTGTTCAGACTTTTGAAATTTGTAGCATCAGTTCAGCATGCTCCATATTGTGAAGGTGTGGACATACAAGCAGGGCCACCTTCTCCCTGACTTTTAGATAGCTGTCGCTTGTCTCCTACAGATCTGTGGCAGTAACATCCTTATCACCAGCGAAAAGCCTGCCATCCAGGTTTATCCATTTGGCTGAAGACTGACATTACTGCAGTAGCATCCCTCCTTATCTATCTTGTCTGAGGCTGAGCAAGCGAATGCAGTCCAAGACAGATTCCTATTTCAGCAGAGAAGGAAACAATGGTTTTCTATCTCTGCTCCATGTGGAGGCACTCTTGTGGTGTGTCCTTTATCCATTCTCACGTGCACAAATATCAGTGTGGTGTTGTGGTTTTAAACTGCCTGTTTTCAACCTATATATTAGATTACTTAACTATATTTTAGTCCTCTGCAATTTTGCATAATATATAACTAACAAAAATCAGAATATTTGTGAGATCTTTTTTTTTTTTTGTTTTTTTTTTTTGTTTTACATATTTACAGTGTTTCCACAAAAAAGGTCTTTCTGGTTTACTGTGGTCCAGTTTCAGCAGTTACCAAAGTGGCAGCGTGAACAGGCCTAAAACAGACACCCAAAGACAACATGAATATTTTTACTTTATCCACTACTGATTGCATTTCTACAAATGTAGGAAAACTGATACAAGTCCCTTTCAAGTTAAATGTTAGGCCATAACTAAACTTCCTTTTGACTTCAGTGCCATTGACTAAGTTGTAAAGTGGATGAAAGTGAAACATTTCTAACCTAATACTTAAAACAGACCAGAGTTCGAATAATTGGTCTCATAATAATTTGCCTTTTTTGGCATTTTCTGCTATGTCATAGACCAGATGACTAGCAAAAAATCAGTATGGATTAATCAGCAGTGAACTAGGTTAGCTGCACCCCAACAAGCTATTTGGTTTATGGAGCAGTGCTACACAAGATAGTAGAAAGCAGCAAGGTTAGCCATACACTCAGTTCATGGTAGAAAAAAAATGCAGAAGCACTTTTGGCTAGATAACAGCACAAGGTAATAGTTATTGACAGAACGGGGCATTCCTGAGATCCAAATAGACCCTAAACTATTGCCACAATTTGTCACTAAATAGGCGAAAATACTCAAGCCACGGCAAATGCAGTAAATTTGGACCACGGTAATGACAAAATGACTCTGCAAGATTCTGGAAGGACTGATATATGCATTATATTTATGGAGAGTATTTATAGAGGGTTATGCAGTGAGGCACTTATTTTGGGAAGGGGATGAGTCTATATAACATTGCTGGGTAGTCCCCGCCTTGGGTGTAGATCCAGGGGAATGCAGTGCTCAGGTTGGAGATTATTAAAAAATAAAGGATGGACTGTCTAACAGGTTAGAAGAGAAATGGTGATGTACTTTCTTTCCTGCTCTGCCTTTTTTTTATTACTCGATCTGGCGCCATTCTCCTGTCAAATAAACTCACTAAGTTATCTAGCTAGATGGTGACAATAAAATCACTGCTGTTTCATTCCCCACAGATCAGTGGATTAAAAGTGATCCTTTCTCTCTCTCCAGTCCTCTTCAGCTCTTTTATTGTGCCCCCTCCACCAACCAGTCCTTTTGCATAGACCCTGTTTTCCTGTAGGGGCCTGTTAATGCCACCGGATATTTCCCTGTTACACTCGACTACTTAAGTGTTTGTGTTCTCCTGTGTTTTTGCTTGCCCACACTCATCCTGTTAAATGATTAATGCTGAATATAGACCCACCGACTTTCTCACTCGTCTCTTCCCTCGCTTCCTCTCTCTCCCTGTCCTCCTGCCTCTCACCACCTCCTCCGAGGCTATTGATTGTAGAACAAAGGGGAGGAACTCGGTCTGACCCCCCAGATTACAAGTGTATGGACTATAATTACCTGCACTGCTCTCTCCTTGCATGCCTTCACAGACTCACTCTCAGTTTAAACAAAAATGGAACCGAGCCGATAAGGGAAAAAGCTCAGCTAAATTAAACATGTCACATTTTTAATGGAGTTTATTTTCTTTCGTGTGTTTATCTATTAACGTCAGCTATGATTTCATCTGCATGTAGGTCCTGTGTGTGTGTGTGTGTGTGTGTGTGTGTGTGTGTGTGTGTGTGTGTGTGTGTGTGTGTGTGTGTGTGTGTGTGTGTGTGTGTGTGTGTGTGTGTGTGTGTGTGTGTGTGTGTGTGGCTCACTGGCTGTGGTTTTGTGTGTACTGGCTTGCCTGGAGGCTTAACCCTGCCCTGTATAATTATTAGGTACTGAGAAGACAGTCTCTTGTCACTAATGTTCACAGGAAAGAGGAAGTATTATCAGCTCGAAAATCTGTACTTGAGCACTGAAATATTTTCAATGACAATATCCATCATTAAATTTGTTCACAAATAAGGCAAGGCCATTGTGCAATGTGCTGAAATGTCTGAAGTGGAAATATTGATTACTTGAGAAGGAAAAAAGGTACTGGTTTGCATGTTACAGCTCATTAAGTAGAAATACTTGCATAAATTAATTAAAGTTGATTAAACTACTACAGGAATGTTGTACAAAATGAATAATAGCACTCTTGGCTTAGAGGTCTCATCGCTTAAGGATTTATGCTGTTTTGTGTGGTTGTAGGAGGAGGCAGACTCTGTTACTATTCAGCATCTCAGCAATGAAGGAAGCTGTCTTAACTGAGCCATGATCACAGCCTGTGGTTTCCATTTGATTTACCATTGGATTAAAATGGATTCAGTACGGAGTCAGTTATTGGATATACATGAGGGTTTGTGTAATGCAATGCAGTGCTTCACAACCAGGAGTACCTGGGCTCCAAATGGTACAAGTGTGTGATGATGCTTAGCAGCAAAGACAGTGTGATTTGATTGAAATAAATAATATATGGATAGATGGTTGAAACAGGTAACATTGTTATAGCCTGTTAGCACTGCACAGACTTATTGCATTAAATTACAAACAGAGCTCATATACTGCTTCACCAGAGAGCACACGCTGGCCTGCACTGCAGTACATTTGCAGTTTAGTGTTTTGAGCCTTGCTTAACATGTGCTTGTGATGGACACTGTATAGACAGAGACTAGGTTTCGTGTACAAGCGTTATTTGATCAGTCCTTTGACTAGTGTGGGAAAAAAAATAAACCGTGTGCCCTAAAAAGCTGTAATTTTTACTTGAGAGCATCAAAAATGCAGTTTAAACCTTTGAAAATGATAAAATAACACTTTAGAGAGAGACACTGCTTTTAAAAAAAAGCATTGTAAGTAACTTCCATTAAATTAAAAAAAAAAAACTACTGTGTATTTTTTTGCTGGAGAAAGATGTCAACAATCCAAGTGGTTCACACCCATGTACAAAATAGAGTAAGTAGAGCATTTTGTTTGCAGCGACAGACTGACAAAAAGTGGCGTCTGGTGGCTAAAGACTATTGTGGCCTGATTTGGTGATATGCTGTGAGGGGGCGAGCAGCTGTGGAAAGATCAGCCAGCTCTAAAGGCGAGACTTCAAGCCTTTGACTAAAATCAGCAAGACAGTTTGTGTGCCACTTCCATCATATAGTATTCATGGTTAGGTTACTTGTTTTCTAACAAAATTATTACAGCTTTGATATCCATTTCAACAAAGGTGTCAAACTGCTGTGTCATACCCTCTTGAATGTCACCGTGAAATGTGAAAGAGCTGTGAAACTCATCACAGCCATAGACAGTTTTATTGTTCATTTTGTAATATTGTGACGGCCACTTGAAAAAGAAAAAAAATCCATTTAGCTGGCTCTCCAGAGTAATCAAAATAACAGGAATATTTTTTTTAATCTCTTATCAGTGCTTCTCCTAAACAACAGCATGGGATTTAGCACAGTAGTTAGCACAATGTAACACATGTCACCAGTGATGAAATATATTTAGAAATTCTGTGAGCTACAGTAAGTGATGGCAAGACCACATTCCTGTTATTGATCTGCGTCATTCAGTTCAACCACGCAGTTGTCTCTGAGCTTAAAAAATATTTTTCTCCTCTTTGCTTCAAGAGGTGAAGGCAGGAAAACACTTCCACATGGATCTTATTAATCTGCTTATTTTGTAGAAAGAGCAGAGGCCTTCATAGTTTTTTATTCTTTTATATACCATATTGATTTATTTTGCACCATTTTAGGCTTCTTAAATTCTCTAGATTGCACCCTGAGGCACTTAAATTCATTAATTTCTTTTTATTGCTTATTAATTTATATAAGACACAGAATATTTACACCACAAACAAAACTGCACATTTTTGTGCTGTGAAATCAAATGATTATAAGTTATTGTGATGTTGTGGTAATTCTGACTTGGTTGCCCCTCTTAGCCTTGCTGTAGCCTCCAAGTAGTCTGGGCCAGTCCTGTCCAGTGCAGGCCAGGCTATGCCAGGGCAACCTGCCTGTGAGCATGGCCCAAGGGTCCATCCATCTGCAGTGTGACAGGTCCTGGCTCTCTCCCAGCCCATAAGCACAGCCATTACAAAACCAGCCGCCAAAGTGGTGCCACGTGTACGTGTATTCTAGAAACCAGGGGGAACAAACTGCAGGCAGATACATGCATGTGTATGACTGTGTGGTGAGGGCACAAGCCCAAGTGTAATAGGTTGATAAATCACCCACTAGCTGCAAATGAATGACCAGCATATGGGAGCGAGTGAAAATATGCCACCAAACTGAAACAATTTCACCAAATTACTTTATCCTGCAAAATAAAAATCAATTAAAGGCTGATATATATCTCATATTGCTTCAGCACTTATGTTGCAGAGAAAAACTGAATGCTGGGAATGTGCAAAGCTGGTGGTTATAAAGTGGGCATTTGGATTAGAGAAAGAGGGAAGTAAAAGCCTTGCTAAAGGTCATTACAGAAAAAGCAGGAGTTTCTTTCTGACTTGTTTTCCTGAAAAACAAACGAAATCAACAAGCTGGACTTGATAGAAATTGGATAAAACCTTCATGACTGCCTCTCAAGAGTATGAATACCATATTTATTACGTTTGAACAGCAATGTAATTCTGGCCCACTTTGGACCAACTACCTTAAAAAAAAAGATGCATCAGTGTAATGGCATTTCTTGTTTTTCAGTGGAGATCTTCAGTGTGACAGTGGTGCACTGTCATGAAATGGGAAGAGACAGCAGAAGGGAGGACAGATGATAAAAAAATAAAGTGAAAAGAGTTAGTTAGGTGGTCGAGGCGCCACCTGTGATCCCCAGTAAAACTAAAACCTCTCATTCCCAATCCTCTCCTTCTTCCTTCATCCCTTTGTTTTTTAAGGTCCTCAGAGGATATTGCCACCATATTCTTCCACTGGTAAAACATCCCCAGGCACAAAGCTATTTCAGATGCTTTACCGGCAGGCCCAAAGTGATAGAAAAGGCGTAATTTGTTTTGACTTTTCCCTCTCGCACAAACCAATCTCCCAGTGTTATTTAAGTCCCCGCTCTTCTCTCGCTCTCAGCAGCATGTGATGGCAAACAACAAATCTCAGGTTGCCATGGATCTCCACTATTTATAGGTTGTTTGTGTGTCTTTGTTGCTTATGCACCTGCGTATGTGTTTAATTGTCGGAAATTGTGCATGTGTTTGTGTATAAGCTTTTTTCCCTCCCCTCTTGTTTATTTCCAGGATGCAGTTGAAATACTGTCATAGCCAAAGTACCGCTGTGCGGATTTAGCTGCAGCCCATTGTTGCAAGACGACAAAAAAGAAAAAAAAACAAAAAACTTTGTAACTTTGAATTAGACTTAAAAAATGTATTCATGCTGTATTCCCAGTGCACTCATATCTGGGCTGTTATGATCCGAGGCTACAGAGAAGAAGCAGGAGAGCCTAGGAATAGCGACAAGAAGCCTAAAAAACACCTGATGGTCCTGAAATAGAGAGCTTCATTATTCCAGAGCAGGGAAGGATCCAGCCCTTGCCTGTTGCTAATCAATTCCCTCTGGTGACTTGTGAATTGCACTCCTCAGCCATGATACAGGAAAAGAGAGGATAGCTAAAAGGAGTTGTATCTGAATTCACAGTTGCTTTGCACAACAAAACGTCAGGTTGATAACACATTTTATTTTATTTTCCTCTCTTTTAACTGTACCTGACTGCCTGTGTTTCTTGTGTGTTTCTTTGAGAGATGCTTTATTGTCAGGAAGTAGTTCGGTATCGTCACTAAAACAAATAGTGAAAGAGAAAGCAAAGACTATTTGTTTAGATGCAGCCTCCCACACACAACTGTCTCTCTGTCACACATGTCCTCTTTTCCAGCCACAATCCTATGTACTCCCACAATCCTACCAGGCAAGATAGTAAAGGAAGTGCCCTTCTTCACCACTCATTACGCTCATTAAAGTGTATGAATGGGGTGACTTTAGTTGTTATTAACATTCCCATCAACATGTTAAAATGGAAGTTGTTTCAGTTTTTTTTATATAATTGAATTGTGTAGTTTCTCTGCACTACTACCAGTTTGAGTGGCAGAAGCTGGATATTTCAACCATTTATCTATTACTATTACAATCATATGAAGTCTTTTGATTGCTCTGGTTTCCTGCTTTTAGGCAATTGTGACCTATGGTGCTAAAGCTGGTCAGTTGGTATCATACATTGGAAATATACCGAAGATCCCAATCACATCAATCTGTGTTCCTCTTCGAGTCCTGTTGAGTTATATCCTGGCAGTGGTGATCAAAATACTCATGGTTGGGAGTTACTGATTTTTGAAAGACACATTTTCAGACTTGCAGCTGCTTGTGCTGCTGCTGTATGATCTCATCTTCTGCTATGGTAAATTAGGTTCTGCTAAAAAAAAGAAAAAGAGGTGGAGCTATACATGAAACCCATCATATAGCCAGGGCTCTAATTACTTTCACGCTCCTCCCTTGTCTGAGATGGATTCTCAGGAGCCAGAAGTGGAGGATCAGCATTTTCCATCCCTCCTATTCTATGCTCTTTTTCTCCTTTGTCACAGCAGGGCTTGTGTTATTAACCTTCTGTCAAATAGAAAGCTGTAGTCGTCTCTCTCTTCTTGGTAGCTTGTTTTAGACAGTTGAGCCCCCTTTTGAAAATGTTCACATTTTGTTTTGTGTGAGAAATCATGCAGTATTCGGACAGAATCTAGAGCAAGAGAAAAGGCAAATAGAAGGGAAACTGGGAAAAAGAGACAGATTGACTGGGCAATGTGGGTCAATTATTTTTATATTTCAGTTGAGAAAGGGAGGAAAAAAGGGAGAAATGTGGAGAGAAGAGGAACTGAGGCATTAAGAGAGATCACACAGAGAAACAGAACAATAAAATGGCCTTCATGATAACTTCAAGTGTTGCTCTGTTTGCACTTGAGTCTGTGTGTGTGCATGTTTGGCTGCAAATGTCCTACTGCACAGCATAAAAGGGTCAGGGGTGTACTTAGTTTTGATGGCTAGAGCTCTTCAGTCACATGGCAAGTTCCCCATCCTCTTATTGCGCTGCTCTCTCAGCCTCATCGTTACAGCCGCTAAGCACCTCTCAAGGTGGTTATTGTACGTCTCATCAGCACAGCGCACCGATTGGGCAGCATCGGCGAGTACGAAAGCCAGGCAGGGACGGGAATAATCATCAGATGTGAACCAAGCGTGAACTGACATCTTTACACTAGGTCCTCCCGGCTGACAAATGGACAGCTTGTGGCTAAAGGACAAGCTAACATCCTTATTAGCATGCGCTCCACCGCCACTAGCCCAAACCCCACTTCTGCAATGACCAATGATGAGGGCTTGTGGTGTTGCTCATAAAAGCTGTATTCATGCTTTTCTCTATAAGGGCTCATAAAAATGACAGCTGCACTTTGAAGTGTTAGTGTGTAGTTTGTAACGGCAGACACAATGAGATACAAAGTTGTTAAAGGCTTCTAATTTGGCAATTATGGGAATGGAGATGCTGCAGAAACAGTGTGTGAATATGCCTGATGATCCTCTAAGCAAATGTCAATGACATCAATCTATTATGTCTATTGATCAATCTGCTGCAGTTGCTGTTTGCAATTTTTTTGTCACAGTATTGTGATGAAGTATGATACTGTTTAGTGCAAACATTTCAAATGAAGCTACACACAGTAATATAAACACTTTTAATATTATGCATGAATGAAAATCACTAGCATCTTGAACCAATAGAAATATTATATCTGAAAATCAAAATCTGTCTGGTAATTATTTATTTTGGTTTATTTGGCAATTATTGCAGTAGTGACAATGGAATTACAAGTACATTGACTGACTGATCTCAAAATTTCAAGGAAAAGTATAAAATAACTGCATGTTCCAGCTTCTCAAATGTTTACTGCTTTTCTTTGTTTTATGTGAGATTTTGGGCTTTAGGAAATTATGAAAGATATTTTCACTGTTTTCACTTACATTTTATGACAATATTTTCGTTTCATGAGCACAAACGGGAATAGAATAAATCTTCATTAAAAGCAGCCAGTAGTGAAAGCTTTGGTGCCATATCGCTCGCTCATTTCCAATAACTACCAGAACTGTTTGAGAGAGATAGAAGACCTGAAGAAGGCAGCATATGTATTTATTTTTGCAGAAACTCAGTACCCTCATCCACAGGGCATTGCTGGTTGGTGTGATGAAGATGAAAACAAAACAAACTAAGTGTAGTGGTTATCTGAGTCACCAGACTTCCACCCATGTGAGTGCGTGTTGCTGTGTTTGAGAGTTTTTCAAGCGACCACGAAAGCAAAAAATAATGAAATTTGTTCCTAATCTCACACTACTTTTTGCACACACGCCTGTGCGCACACACACACGCATATATTTACAAACACAGACAGGTGAGTTTAGCAGTTTTCATGCACTGCAGCCAAGTATGTCCCATCGAATTACGCTTGACTTTACTAAAATAATAAAACCTTATTTCCTCCTGCACTCTTATCAGTTTGGATAAGAGGGTTACTGAAAACAAAGCATCAAATAATAGTTTTTTTAGGAGTGCTACAGTATCTCAACCTGTCAAATTCAGGTAGATTTTTATGTGTTTTTACTAAGGTACACTGAAGCTTCTCCTAGTGATTCAACACTAAGGATTTTCATGTCTGATTTATTGATTTACATTTTAGGCACTTAGTGGCCCCGATATTTAAAAAAAAAAAAAAAAAAAAAAGCCAGCAAATTGTGTCCATATCCCTATTTTAGTCAATCACATCCTCATTATCACACCCTGAACTCTTTCAGTGACTTCAGCCAGTCTGCAGAACTACAGAGGAGGATTAAATGACAAATCAACAGAATACATTTCTGAGGACCTGTGTTAAGACACTTGATATAGATGGTGCATTTAATTTAGTGGCTACCTACATCATAAAATAAGCTGTTTGGTCGATAAAACATGTTGCCTATTATGTGTTGAGAGGAGAGTTGTGACTCTTTTCACCACTGATTGATTTAAGGTTTACCTGCCAGTCTGAAACAGATGACTAGGCAGTCATATGAGATGGAATCTGACTGGGCTTTTTGCTAAATGTGGGGTTAAAAAAATCCAGCTAGCTTAGGCTGACTGATATGTTAAACATATTAGCAGACAGCCAAAATTGTTCCAGACAACTGATGTACTGTTCGTCTTTGACACTAAAGTTTTCATAGTGTCAGGTTCTGTTGAGCTCAGGCCATTATTAAACTGGTCAATATACAGTGTGGCATGGCGTGTTGATGCTTCCTCTGCTGATGGCTCTGCTCTCACTCTTGCCCTGGCTACGTGTGTAATTGCAGTATTTGTGGTTAGAAAATCTTGTTTCATCATGTCTCCATACCATAGCCAATGCAATTAATTGTTCAGCCCTAATATCATGCTTCTCAGTTTTTATGCTGGGCTAGTAGAATACAGCTGCTTTATAGCTGTGTTTTTTGGCTATAGACAGAAACTGAAATAAACTGATCCAGAACATTAAAGCTATAGGCTCTGAAGCCAAAAAAACAGAAGAAAGATACTAAAAGGCCCCGTAGAGCTGAATGGACCTGCAGAGTTCAGAACGATAACATTATCAACACCAAATTGCATAAGGTGAATATTTTTTGAAGTGTACTCTATTTTTTGTCTTTACCTCATCGTGAAACTTCTGTGAAGTGATTTTTTTTTTTTGCCTTTCCCAGTTCATTGCAGACACACAAGATCTGTTTTTGTCTTGTACCAGAGAAAATTGGAAAGCCTGAAGCTACCTAAATATGAAATGCAGAATCAAATCAACCTCCTTGTATTTTTCAGTAGTGAGTGAGCAGTGCCGTAATCATACTTCTATTGTTTTCACAGTTTTTGGGAAAGGGGGGGGGGGGGCAACACCACTTACAGGCATTTTTCTGGATGTGTGTAAGGAGACAGCTGAGTTTAAGTGGGCTTTAGCATTTTCATGCAGACAATAACTGTCCTTTTGTTTCCCTCTTTGCTAAAGCATTGTTGCTATGGTTTCAGTCCTGACTTGTTTTAAAACATAATCCAGTGAATACTGCAGCAAACCTCTTGCTCGCGATTAGCCGACATCTCTTGTTTGTAGCTGGCTCCATCTCACGCGGTGTGGTTGTTCTTTTTCTTGCTGTCTGGTACTTACTGTTTACGAGACATGCTGGATGATCAAATTCAGGGCTCGGGAGTACACATGTGCAGAGGCAAGCAGGCACGTGCGCAACACACATGCACAGTAGATTACCGGTAGCCGCCAGGGGCTGAATAAAAAGATAAATACACAACTGAACCAAAAAAAAAAAAGAACAAAATTGAGCTCTTTTTTTATTGCAGAATATGGTACAGTATACTATACAGCATGTACACTGCAGAATTTTGTATAGTTAATCTTGCAGTCTTTTCATTAAAATACCCTGAGGTACATTCAGCCCTGTTCCTGGGTTGTCATAGGAACATACACTGTTGAATGTCTCGGCTCAGTTGAATATAGTACGTGCGTGTGTATGCGTGTGTGTTTGTGTGAGTGAGGAGCTGTGGGAGAAAAAGAGAGGTGAAGAAAATGAGAGAATGTTAACCACTCGATAGAGTAAGTGAGACACTTCATAGTTAAATATAACTTTTTTTTTTCTTCTCCCCCCTGAAAGCGATCAATATCCCATTTGTGGGTTTTAGGGCCTTTGTGCTCCCCAGGCTTTGGACTCCTCTGCCCCACACTGCATCAATAAATTACATTTGGTTTCTGTGTCCAATTGCTCTCAGAGCTTTGGCAACCAAAGCAGAGGATTTCTTCTTTATTTTTTTGTACACAAATGGCATCGAGGCTTACTTCCTCTTTTTAAAATTTAATGCAAACAACACTTACTTTCATCAGTTTTAATAGTTATTGCTCTATTTGATCTATTTGGTAATGCACCACTTAGTGCGCCCATGTGACCCATGAAGGAAGGATTTTAAGGCTTGAGAAAACATGACACAAAGACATGCTTTGTGTAAGACCGATTCAGAATAAGAGCCCGTATAATGCATAAACAAATTATATGCATGACGAAACTATCATCTCGGGCGCTGGGTTTCATGTACTCAGCACACTCTAGCAGCAGCCAAGACAGCTTCATTTTCAGTTTAAAGAAATGACCAAATAAGATGATAGGATGGTACAAATTTTAAATTGAATAGGCCTGATTGTAAGTCCTCACTGCAGATGCTGTTGCACACCTGTCGGAGTGTAAATAATATCCAACATATAAAGGCACATCTAAGCAGGTGGTAACTGGTCGAGCCAAAGCTGGGTGAGCAGAATTGTCGTATCATTCAGCAAAGGCAAGAGCGTGTCGCACAGCAGTAGACTGAGTAGCCAGCAAATAAATTGTCTGCTCTGTTCAGGGGAAAGTATGTGTGGTTTATAGTGATCATGCTGAAGAGTGGGCTGTTGCACTGTAGCCAGCAAGCATTTCCTGCATGAACCTTCTTGGCTCAATAGGTATGTACTGTTATATGTATGATTAGCATGAGCAGAACCATTACTAAATGTGCATGTGCTGTATTTCAGCCCACAGTTCTGTCTTTTACTTTAAGCTGCGTAATTCATCACAAGAAAGGTCTTCTGTAGCAATGAGGCTGACCTGGAGCATCACTTTCACAACTGTCTTGGAAAGTGCCTTAAAGATCTTTTTTTTTTCTTTTCTTTTTTTAACATTTTGATTTCTGACCCAACACAGACCCACATGTGGTAATTCCCCCTCTTGGCGGCTGCCCTGTCTTTCTCAATTTCGACAGCAGCGGTCAAAATGTATCAGATATCATTTGGATCAAACAGTGTATCTATTTCCACTACAGCCATTGAGAGTTATCAGTCTGCCTCCCCGACACCAAACAAACACCAACCCTCCCTGCCAAACGCCCCCTTATCCATGATTACCAAAAAAGATGCAGCGTTGAGCCCGGCCTATTATTTCCAATTTCTCCTGGAGAAAGTTAATCTAATGAGCATTATCGGCAGCTAATGGGAATTATAATTAGTCAGATGCAGCAGATTATCTGCGCATAATTAGCTGTGTCTGTCAGCTCCAATTAGCATGACAGGAATTAGGAGACTTTGGAGTTTGTATCAGGAGAAGAGCGAGAGGAGGAGAGGAGGGCAAGGAGATGGAGACAGAACAGGTTGGGGAGTGGAAAGGGAGAGATGAGAAGAGAGGGAGGAGGGGAGGTGTGGGTGGTTGAGAGAGGCCAGCTTTTGGCTCTGAGCTCAACCTTGTGCTTAGGAGAAGGGATGTGCATAGAAAGTAGAAGGACCTTAAATTTCTTTTGGTGTGCTGATGGGTTTCATGCAGAGAGAACATCTTTCGGTGGATAGAGAGGGTGTCAAGTGATGTGGACATATGGCAGGATTTTAGACACATTTGTATTTATTAAAAGCAGCTTATGTTTTTCTGTTTGAGTTTACCTATAAAATCAAATGCAGTAATAACACCTGAGAAGTAAATAGTTCTCAGTGATGAGCTGAACTTTGACAATTTTTATGTCCAATGATGGTTCATACATATGTGCATTAAGAGTTAGTGGTCACTGGCTTTTAATTAAGTGATTGTTTCCTGATGCAACTTTATTGATTTTGTTTTGGCCACATGGGGGCAGTACAACAAGCCATAAAGCTGTTAGACAGCACTAACATTAACACCTTTTAAAGCAGATACAGCAAATATATTAGCCAGCAGTGTGCTACTAAGACCTTCAGTAGACATGGAGTGCCATTAGCAGTCTGTTTTAATTGTATTTCAGGTGCTTTAACAAATACCGGTGGTTTTCCCATTTTGCCAACAGTACACAAATGCAGCAAAGAACTTTTTCAGTAACTGTTCTCTGTCTGCTTGTGACTGCTTAAATGTTTCTTGGACCTTGTTTACAGTCAGTGAGAAGATATGCCCTGGCAGCTCAGAGGTTAAATTAAAATAAAGTTCTGCAGAGATGAACCTGCAAAGTTGGGTGGTGATTCTCTGCAGGTTTGTCACCATGAGCGACAGTTTACATAATACACATCATCATTTAAGCTATTGTTAACTTAAAAATATTGATTAGAGCAGCTTTAACTTGTCCTCTTTGTAAAAGCCTTTATTTTGTACGTCTCTGTTCTATGTCTAACAACATAAATGAGGAAACAAGCTTGTATTCAGTGTACATTAAAAGAACACACATTTGTCTGGCGCCCTTGCAGCTAAACAAACCACTTTGTAATGTTTGTAATCAGTCTCGTATCACGAAATCACACCACTGGAAGCCCTCTGGGATCTGTCACAATGAACACATACAGGAAGATACACAGGCAGCTAAATAGCATTTGATTGAGAAAACACTGTGTTACATTTGCATAGATTATCTCTATCTATTTGACCAGGCTGTATGTGTCAGTAAAGCACGGTTAGTAAATAGCTGCAGTCAACAGCGAAAGCGCGTGGAAACCTGGACAACACACAACCTCATCCAAAATTATGTTAAACAGCACAAATGGCAGCACACAATCACAGTTAAACTAACATGCCTTGCCTGTAAGCAAACACGCCTGCACATATGCTCACACTGACACGTTTGTACATACAAAGCATGCAAGCACACACTGGAGCACAGGTGAGGTGTACATTCTGACAGTTTAGAGTTAATGTGGTAATGCCTTAAGCTTCTTTTTGCTTGAGAAGATTAATCAGGCTGAAATTATATTTACTGATGGGTACACCACCCTGTGATGTGTTTGTGACGTCTACTCACAGATGAATATATACACACCACAATGTCAGCCATACACGCAGGCAGAGATGAAGCCACATTATTGCATGCACACACAGTAATACAGAAATGCACACGTCTCCAATCCTCGCTCAAGGCTACTTCCCTCCTAATGCTATGTCAACGTGCTTCCTGTTTTCCCCAGTTGGCTGCGGTGATGTCTTGCCTCTTAGACAGGCGCACTGATATAGACAGCATGATTTGTACTGAAACACAAACATGCCCGGTAACAATAATTCCCATGGTATGGCTAGGAAACGCCCGGGAGTCCCTCTGACTGTGCGTTCTACATTTTTAGGTTGAACTTCAGAACAGTGCACAGTGGGTAAACTGCTTTACGTTCAACATCTCACTCAAGCACTTTTTGTTCTTGATGATGATTGCCACTTTATGCATTTAACCATGTAAGAGAGCGACTTAGAGAGGAGTAGTGTGTATGGACTGTTTTTATTTGTAAATGATGGGCCAGGGTCTTTGTTAAATGCATATTAATATTCACAAAAAAATGTACTGCTAGTAATTTCAACTATTTATGCATTACTTTTAGCTTATTGTAGACATTTATATTGTTAGCTGGCTATTAGTAATTTCTTAATTTCTTTTAGGTGCTTTGCCCCTAATTTCTCTTAGCTATTTTAATGTTTTAAGTATATGTTTAGCAAAACATTTTCAACCATTTATTCATTACCTCTTGATAATTATTTTGAACTTTTTTTTCCATTACTATTAGTTTGCTGTTTCAGAATTGAAAGTACTCTCTATTAAACCCTTGCAGGAAATTGTTTTGTTCTGTGCTCCATACCACACCATATAACTTACAGCAAAAAGTAAAGTTAAAGCACTGCCCCAAAGTTAAATATAGTATAAAATACAATAATGACAAATAAAATAACATAAAATTAAATTTTTGCCATTCAGTCATTACTTTTAGTTATATGCAATAATTTCCCATGCATTCTCACTTATGGTTTGTTACAACTGACTTAGGCTGGTGGGAGGTAAGTCTTGTACAGCTTTACGCTCACATCTTTGTAGTTACTATGGCAGTAAAATTTCTAAAGGTCAGTATCCCACTAGTTAGTGATGCTTCCTGGTTAGTGATGCTGCAGGGGGCCTTTCTGTGTGGAGTTTTCATGTTCTCCCTGTGCTTGTGTGGGTTTTCTCCAGGTACCCTGGTTTCCTCCCACAGTCCAAAAACATGTATGTCAGGTTTGATTGGTGACTCTAAATTGCCCATAGGAGTGAGTGTGAGTGTGTGAGGTTGTTTGTCTCTATGTGGCCCTGTGATGGACTGGTGACCTGTCCAGGGTGTACCCCTGCCTTTCACCCAAAGAGAGCTGGGATAGGCTCCAGCAGATCCCCCTGTCCCTAAATGGGAATAAGCGGGTATAGATAATGAATGGATACATGGATATATTATGAATTTTCAATATCTGTCTGTTTTTCTGTTTTTAAATTTTAAAATAATCATAGATTAATTCCCAAATAATAAAGCCTACACATCTGTGAAGATTCTCAGTCGTCAGGGTGAAGTTATGGCAACCGGCATCTCAACCTCTAGATAAAGACTACACGTGCAATATATAATTGAAGTGAATTTTAGCGCTATATAATCCTATGTATCGAATATAGATTCAAGAGATAACACATCATGAACTTAAGATTCTTTACCCTTTGTAATAGATAAGTCAAAATGAGTCTCTAGATACTGTAAAGAGGAATTCACAAGTCACAATGTTTAGGCATTTTGATTGGTAGGTGGGAGAGGGCTCGCTGCACATCGATTGGTACCTGGAAGGGTGGGCATCGTTCAAGCTCCAGTGAGTCTCATGGAGTCGAGTGTGTGTCTTCTGGGCAAAATCTGTGGATTAAGGGAGGCCTGAACTTGAAACAGGAAAGGACAGAGCAGTCAATAACACACTGATTAATGATAATGGCATGCAAGCCAGGGGGATAATCTTTCTAAGCTCTTTTTATCTAAGGACCGATTGACTGAAAACATGGAGGGCAGAAAGAAAATGCACCAATTCTCAAGCAAACCTGGGGTTTATAAACGGTTTAAATATTTGTTTATGCCTTTTAGTTTTTAGTTTTTATAAGGGTGATTAGAGATGCATCCATGGATTTAAAACATAAATTGGACTTTATGATCAAATTATTTGTTGGACCCTGAATACCTACAATATTTTCGGGTTTTTCATTGTTGAATAGCAAAGCAAAAACAATTGTTGTATTAGGTCTTTTAGCCATCATATGTTCTTGGAACAGTCTAAATGTGAATAAATGCATTCATGCAGTGCTGCTTCAGGTTGGCATCTATTTTGATAACCTGCAATATTTTTCTCCACCAAATGTCCATATTATTCCACAATCGCATCATCCATCTGTGCATCTATCAGTGCAATTTTCTGTCACCTTGCTACCAAATATGATCATAAAAGCCTCACTTATTATAATAACAAATTCCCTCCTCCCATTTTATCCCTTGTTATCAAATGCTTATTGACAGGGATAAAATGGAAATGATAGTTTATCCTGGTCTCTCCCCATTAATCTGGCCCATCTGAGACTTGGAAGCTCTGCTGAGAAATTTAAGAGGCACTGATCCTCCTGCTCAGGCCTCATCCAGTTGCCTATGGATTTGCCACAACCACCAGCTAATTTATGCAGCCTCATGGTTGCAATTATTCCTTATGTCCACAGTTGTGAAGAAGCGGTGGGACACTGACAGTCTCAAGATGGATCGGATACTTCTTCTAGTGTTTATCTGAGCAGCTTGTCATCAGCATGTGGATTGGACATGGATGTTCTGCTCTCACTTTGCTGGGAGAGGCCTGCTGAGCTTTGTGAACTTGGGCCCTCTGGGAGGTGCTGCCTTTCATCCCTTCATCTCTTATCCTACTATTTCTTCATGTTCATCCTTTTGTTTGCTGTTTCTCTGATCTTTCTGAGAACTGAGCCAGGTGGCCGTCGTCCTCCTCTTTTTTTGCCTACTTAGTCTTCTGTTTAATCTTACCTCTCACACTTCCATACCTTCTTTTCATCCCCTCTCACCCCTATGTCCTCCTCAGTCTCACATTCAAGGGCCAGGCACTAGCTGTCCTGGCCCCATGCTTCCTGTTCGATTGGCCCAATAGTTTATTCACTTCACCCAGACACAAAAGACATCAAGCTGACTGATCAGTGGGTAGGAGCCAGGGCACAGCTGATCAATGAGGCCTTGGACAGACAGGAGGGGAGAGGGAGGATGGATGGAAGGAGGCGAGAGAGGAGAAGGTGGGAGGGAGAGCTGGACAGGTAGGCTGACAGACGCACAATCAGTGGGCCAATCGATGAACTTTTGCTGAGCTCAGATAAGAGGGTGCAGCTCATTCAGGACACACAACCTGCTCACTGACAGGACCTTTTGTTTCCCATGCTCATGAGCTTCATGCTGCTCTAGGTGACACCACTGCAAAAGAAAGAAGAAAAAAAACAAAAGGTACAATCTATGAAACAGCAAGATAGCATCTGACCCATTTGTTTGTTTAAGCACTGTCTTTTCGAGTCCTGCGTTCCATCAAAGAAGAGCAGAAAATCTGCTAATGTAGTGTGATAAATGCCTTCTCAATAATGAAATTGTGTGTATGTGAGATGTGGGGAAGAATTGACTGAGGTCTATTCATGGCATTGTTTGCTTGTTCATCATCATAGAGACTATTGATTCACTATATTGAAAACAATGAAGGCATCTGAGTATTTGTTGTCTTATTGTACCACTTTGAAATGCAAATCCACCTGTTAACTGAATTTTTCAAGTAGCACTCTCTTAAAGTTTTAAAATTTTAGTAGGATCTACATTACGGCTGGGTATTAAAGAGATAAAAGATAAAATTAGCAACTAGCTGACAAACATAAATGATCATTTAGCAGCGAAAGTGCCAGATATTTTCCTCGGTGGTTAGTGGAATCTGAGGTTCAAGACTGAAAATGGGACTGACATGCACCTAATCTCAATTATTGCTATTGTCAGAATTTCCTCTACTTCTTATTTTCTACCCCCCCAATAAAAAAAAAACATCTTATATACGTTTCACTCTCATGTGCCATTTTTACACTCCCCCCAAAAATGTGTTTCATTTCATATTTTTTTTTTTACTGTTAGTAAAAGTCGGTTTATTCAGAAGTGGCAGGGAAGAAGTGGTGCTTATATTTCGTAGAACTGACCCTCATATTCAGCTCATGATCTCATCAGTCATGAGCTAAGTCCTTGTCAACCATTTTGAAACAAATTTTCTTCTTTTAAAAATGCATTTCCCTTTAATGCATTTGTGACCTTCTTCTGTTTCATTTTCCTGTCAGAAAATTGGTTGTTTGCCCACCTTTCACTCTGAAGACAGGTACTAATGGATGAAACACACATCAGAGCCAAAATGAATGCTACACCATCCTACCAAACCTGGATGGTTTCCCAGGCATGCGTTCTTGTCCACCTCCACTGTGTGGTGAAATCTTGACAGAACTTGGACAAAGTGTGGCTTCAAGCCCAGTCGGTGAAAGGCACAGTGCGTCAAGGGGCTTGCAAACTGATCGATAGCAAGCTAATTGGAAAATAGCGGCAGGAAATGTGATAATGTGGCTGTTTGCTCTGGTCTTACTCTGGCTCTACTCCCCACCCACCTTCCGCCCCCCCTTCTTTTTTTTTTTTTCCTCCCTCTTAGGGTTGGGACTGAGTCCTTCACTCTAGTGGTTCTTTAATAAGGCTTGAACCACCGGTCGACCTGAATGAACATCACAGTAGCTCTAACTGCACAGACATAAGGGTGCTGCCACACGCTTACAGGTGGATTTGTTCATACCAGTAAATGAAGGTCCACCTTTACTGCCCAGTCAGTACCGAAAGTGGCACAGCAACATTTGAGTTTCTTAATGAAATTGGTGGTGTGTATTAGCTTTTGTTTGTGTAAATGCTGGAATGACAAGGTACTTAGGAGAACATGTTGAATATAACAGCATGGAGTTAGGTGATGATGAAACAGAAAGACTTAGGGGAGCAGACATGGGTACTGGAAGTAGTCAGGAAGGGAGGGAAGAAAAGAGAGGGTCGCTTGTCCCATTCAGACTCAGGGGATCTCTTCATGTCACCAGAATGCGTTGTACTGCCAGACATGAGTGACAGTGATGGGCACTGTGGGCCTGGGATCCACATTTTCCACTACTTCCAATTCCCCTGGCTAGGCCTCTCAATCCCTGTGACAAGATGAGGAGACGTCGTGTCAGCTCAAGTGCGACAATCTTACTTTCAGTCTTACTTTCACTCACTCATTCACTCACTCAGCCTCTTACTCCAATCTCTTTGCTAGCATTTTGTGTACCTTTCTCCTTTATTTTCAGACTTATTTCTTAGTCTCTGTTTTTCCTCATTCTTTTTTTTCTTTTACTGATTTGCTCTTTGACCACCTCTCTCATGCCTCATCCTTTTATTCTCCAGATCTGTCCTCCTCTCCTGCAGTGCTCTTCTTCCCTTGGAATAGTAGTTCTGGAGTGGATGGCAGAAATACAGAGCAGGTGGTCAACGCCTGCCGGATTTCCTAGATTATGGACAGTCTCTTTGATAAGCAACCATTTGTCTGCATCAGAGGTACTCTTTTAGGACAGGCTTCAGTATGAGACCTCCCATGGAGCAATGCTGTCACCTTTCCTTTTCATTTTCTACACCTTGGATTCTTGCTTTAAGTCTGGGTCATGACAGCTCAGATGGCACTCTTTTGTAGTATATGTGTAAAAACATTTTTTCTTTTTTGCTAGACAGCTTCATCAGGTGGTACAAGGGGGTAAAAAGCTTGTCATAACATATCCACAATAATCTGGACTGGTTTTTAGTTTGAAGGTTATGTACAGGAGACAGCAGAGTAACCTTAGTATGCAATAATTTACATTGTCATTGTTTAATATAGGGCTCCAGACTAACATTTGCATTGGCCTAGCATTTTTATTTACACCATTTATATTTAGGTACACCAACACAAAATTAAGGTGCACCCATTTGTTTCGCAGCACCTTTAGCATCACAATTTAATGGGTTACCTTTTTGTCATTTGTTTAAATCTGTAAACAGGAGTAATATGCAAATTTTTTTTTTTTTTAATTAATTTTTTTGGGTGTCTGCAGTCATCCCAACAAAATGGGCAGGCAGTATCGTTACTGTAGTTTAGCTTCATGTTCAGATCTTTTTCAATGGGATAATCATTGATTTGAATGTAGTGAAAGGCAGCTCTTTTGCAGTATGACATTGAATCTAATTATCATCTCTGGCCCCTCACTACTGCAGATTGCTGCTGCCTGGCACTGAAATAGTGGAGCTGTAGGTGGCCACACACTTATCACAATATAAGATTTTGACACTAATGGATAGGGAGTCGGACTTGTAACCTGAAAATTGCAGGTTCGAGTCTCAGGTCTGGCAAGAATTGTCAGTGGGACGGAGTGAATAGCCAGCGCCCTGTTCACCTTCAATACCACGATTGAAGGTGAACAGTGAACGACTGTCATCGTTGAGTAGTAGCTTGGTCTTGATTTCAAACTCACATTAATTAATGTATTGTAATGTGAAAGTCAGAGCCGAAGGCCCACCTCTACTGAGATTTTGATTTGCCATGTCCTTCACTGTGGGGCGTCCTCTAGGCGTACTATTGTGACCAAGAAAAAACATAATCGAACTCGAGGTTTTTAGTCGCATTTGCCGAATTAGTCGTACTCTGGAGCCATGTGATGTTGGTGGTTTCACAATGTTTTCCTGGTTGCCTCTCAGTCCTCTCTGTCTTCAAGACTGTGCTTTGTATGTCGAAGTGTTGGGTTATGCTGGAAAAAACTCAATTATATGACCTGCTGTCTAACCATGCCAAAAGACAAAAAAAATCTATCTTAAATATAGGGATAATACCATTCATTTTTAATAAGTCTCTCCTTGGAAGGCATTTAAAGTGCTGCACTCTTATGCAATGAAAAGTGAAAAGCAGCATAAAGAATAAAAAAAAAAAGATAGCTTGGGGGAAAAGTTCATTCCCTGGCTGCTTTTTGAGCTCCACACAGTCATGCTGTTGAATAGGTGTGATTGTTGGATCGTTTGTTTCGAGTAAAAGTTGTAGAACTTGTCAGACACTCTTTCTCTGGTTTCAACATCAGCGCAAATTAAAAGGAGGGGCTTAGTCGACCATTTGGCAAGAAATTCTAATAGACTTTCATGCTAAGTAGTCTTGATGAAATGAATCATACCGGGTTAAGAGCTAACACTTTGGCAGTACCTCATCAAAGACATTCATGCTCCTGTATTTGCAAAAAGTGATGAAATTTAAAAAAAAAAAGAAGCCTACTTTAGGTTTTCCCTCTGACACACCTAGACAGTATTCTTGTAAAGTAGATATAATGATTGTATTACAGCTTTTCAAGTGCAGCACCTCATCATTATGGAAAAGTTGTGGAGTTTCAGAGGCTGTTTGATGATCCAACATGCACTCCTGAAATTTGCAACAACTCCAGTTTCAGACAGGGCTGTGTATGTATGTAAAATATTGTAAACTATCAATGCATTTCTGCATTCTGACATAAGAGTGATATATGTAGGGCTACAAGTAATCAGTGTGTTTATTATCAATGTCAATAAATATGTTAAATGCCATTATAAGTTTCTATAACATATCTACAAATTTCTTTATACATCTGATTAAGTGTCCATAATACAACAGATTTGGGAAGCTGGAACTATCGGCAGTATTGTCTATTGATTTTCTGCCAGTCATGAAAATGATAAAGGAACTAATCCTTTCAGAACTAAATATTGTCTAAAACACTTTTTGCACTCAGGTTTTATTGTGTAGACCATGTTGACGTGTTTTCAATTACGAAGCATACGACTTGACTGTTTTCCATCACTGAAAACTCCATTAAGCTCTGCTTTTCTCTTTTCCTTTTACTTTTTTAATCACTGTGGAGCCCTTATCAAGTGGGCTGCACCTTAAAAGCAGTCTCCCCTTTTCTTCTTTTGACTATCTCAGCTTCAACAACACCATTTATTTTGCTGTGAAGACAGGCCAATCTTGTTTTGTGTGTGTGTTCCCTCCCTCAGAAGCTGCTTGGCTTACCTGTATCTCCAGCTCCATCAACTTCCTGATGAAACCCATACTGGCCTTTCTGCTGATAAGGTAAGCCAGGCAACGAGATATATCCATCATTCACCTACTTAACGCACACAGAGGCAAGAGTACACATGCACTTACCTGTGAGCGTTGGCGTGTGTGTCAGACAGTGGATTTGTGGATGGTGGTGGGGGGAGGGTTATACTATAACAAGATTAGGATTAGAAATGTGAATGAAATCACACCCTCTGCTGCCACCCAAGTAATCAAACAGTTTTCAAACAAAAGAGCAGTTCATTTAGTGCCACTAATTCCTGCTTGGTGGCTTCACAACAGTCTCATTACTCTATTAACCCCCACGCTGCTTCTCCCACCCACACACACAAATGCACAAAACCTCATAAATTGTGTTGTGGGACTGCTGCCAAAGTGGAGCCTGTGTTCAGCTGGGTAGTTAATCATCTCCTATAGCATGTAATTCGTGTAAACAATGTTTGTTTGTGCACCAGGAGAGCACGGGCCCCCCTAGGCTCTAGTTAGTTGTGATGTGGCAGCTTGGGGATAGTAGTTCATGTGTGAGAGGGCCAAAGGTTGCAAAGTGTTCATAATTGACTTCCTCTGTCAAGTATGAGTGGATGCATGGAAAATAACTCATCGGCATGGAACCGGTTGTCATGACAGTTTTGTGGCGGGGAGTGTGAATGTATACTGAAAGGTTACGTAAGCTCAGAAGAGGAGGTTGAAGCTTTAGTGGACAGGTGTACAGCGTGCCATTCATTTGTGTTTGTTGCCGCATTAACTAGCATTGCAGTGTAAAGTGGCAGACCTTTTCCTCACCTTTGCTTCATCTCAATATTGCCATGTTAAACCTGCCAAGACCTTTGGATGATGTAATTTCTTCTGCATCTCTTGGTTGGCTTTCATGATTACTGTGTACACAAGGTCATTTAGTTTCTGATCAATAGCTTGTATTGAGCCTACGCTCCCACACCCCACCCCCTGTTTCTGAAATGGCCGTTAAATCGATGGGAACAAATGAAATTAAGCTCCTGGGCGACTTGGAGGAGCAAATGATCTTCCTGTGATTAATAACACACTGTAAACGCATCTGTGCTGGGCATATCACATCAGACAGTATTTCTTTGCTTTGGCTTGTTTCCTCAGGGTGAGAATAAAAGAATGAAGATGTGGTAATGGTGTTTATCTGGGGAAGCACCATTTGATGCACCGCTGAAACAAACGGATTTGTTTGTACATATGTAAATATGCTACTTTTAGAAACTGTAGTTTCTATAGTACCAAGAATTTTGTTATATAAGAGGATAACATTTACATATCTTGAAGATGTTACATATTGAAACTTTGTTGTCCTTTCAATTTATTAATTAATTTAAAAATAAGCCTACCAAATTGATTGGCCAAGATTTTAAGAGAGGAATTGACAAATTGTCATAACACTGTCATACTTTGACATAAGCCAAGTCAGGACATAAATGATGATGTCATAGTTATCTTATGGTATTGTGCCTGTATAATATCACCAAATAAGTTATGTCTTCTTGTCAACCCCATGAGAAAACATGGATATCACAGTGTAGCTACGGTTTAAAAAAAGGCTCTGTGGTTTTATGAAACAGCACTGTAGTTTTTAGCATCCATTGCTTAAACCTGACTAAACTGTAGGTTCTTTGATGTACTAGTAAGCTGAATCAGTTTGTTGGTTTTGGTTTGTCATGGTTTTTCTATACAGAGAAATTTAGAATTTGAACAGCCAGTTATTCGTTAACTTTAGTATGTAGCTCTGTTGTTACTTATAATACTTTTATTATTCTCATTAGTTATTCCTTCAGAGAACTTTGCCCGGTCCACTGCTAGCTGTGTCTCTCAGTAGTTGGTATATAGTGCTAATACATCTTTGATGCTGAGGCATGTTTGTGCCAACTCTGAGAATTCCCTGCCAAGGCTTAACCAGGCAGAGGCTAGTCAAGCTATGTTGTATTGCTTTTCAGGAAATTCGCCTGGGGTGAGATTTGTGGTCTTGAACTTACCATCATAAACCATTCTCCTCTGTGCTTTTGGTATATAGTGCTTAGCAAACAAGAACTGGACGAGTTATTAGTTGCTGGATCTTCCTCCAGGGAGGGCGAAGTAGGATTTGGGGTGTATTTCTGTAAAGCCCGTTTATGTTCCTACAAAAAGATAAGTTGCGAAAGCAGGAAGAAAGCCAGGCCCACCAACACTGAGCCTAATATCAAATATATGAACATCATATCATAATGTAGATGAATACTTAGCTGTGACCTTTCATAACATGGTATAAAATAAAGACCTCTGCATACTGTGCTCTGGGGAATGCAGTCATTTCCTAAAGCTCACAAAGCAGCTAAAGCGAAGAAACACTTGCCTCATGCTGCCTGTGTGTGAATCCTAAAATTACTAAATCTGTATAGCCCATATGCAAAATTTCTCCTTCTCTCTGTGTTTTCTTTTTTAAAATGTCATCACGATTATCACTTCATTAAATCAGAGTGGTGATTCTGCCTCTGATTGCTAGGAGAAATGACAGGGCCTGTGGGGACAGAGGGCAGTGGTGCTGCTGTGGCCATACCGCCACCACACATGTAGTTTGCTTTTTCTAGCAGACATACTGTAAAACCTCTCTTTTTCTGCAGCTGCACAGATGGGCTGTACTCTTTTATTCATAAGGACTACACTAACTTTGATCTGGCTTTGCATTTGCAGCATGTGTCAGATTGAGACGGAGAGAGGGAATGGGTAGGAGGGAAACAGCGGGGAGACAGAACCAGAGTGGGAGGTTGGCCTACTGGCCAGACACCCTAACTGCTCCCTGTGCCTCTTTTCTATGCTCTGAAGTTCCTCTGGGCATGCTGTGCTTTCTATTATGCATGAGTGTCATAACCAGTACAGTGAATCTGCTGGCCACAGACACAGGGAGAACATCCCCACAGCTGTATGAGCAGGAGGTTTTGTTTGATATATAAAAAGGAAACATGCAGAAGCATAGGCTTTGGTTTCTTTTAACTACAGTGACAGTGTGCAACCTATTGCTATGGTTGCTGTAAATTATATGCACTTATGCATGTTAATATAACAACAATGACACATTGAACACATAAAATTCATGGTAATTAAAAAAAAAATCTACTATCACTGGGAGGTGTTTTAGTTAACTAGCTGGCTAGTTAATGACTCCATGAGTTAGGTAAAATCTTCATCTATTCAGAATTTTATATTTTTCAGCTGACAAATAATAAAATGAGAACTGTGAATGTACATATGTGGTTGACATGGTGTACTGTGTAATTATTCAAAAGAGAAAGGCTAAGGCTTACAGGCAAACCCATTGGGTAATCCATTCTGTATACTGTTGCTAGTGTGTTTTTGTTTTTAGTCACACAAGGCTAACAAAAGGAAAAAAAAGCAACCCTCAAATTCTATTATATTGTCTACCTGTGTTGTGCTAGTGCTTGAATAGAGAAATGGTTTCTTCTCTGCTCTAAGCCCAAGCCCATTTATTAAGTGTGTTTATCATTCATCGTGACCCAGGTTAAGTGTCCTGAGAATTATATTTAAGGCTGTGGGCCTCAATTGGCAATTAAGTGCAATTCATTACAGCAGACACACAGCCCAATGGGGGAAAAGGTAAACGTCATGGCAAAACACTGTAGCAAGCAGGGAAGAGAGAATCATGCAAGAGGAGGGAGAGGAGAGGAAGTGTGAGATTGATATAAAAAGGAAAAACAGGTGGGATATGTGTAGGAGGAATGAATGTGAGAAAAGAGGCAGATTGGTTGTGTGAGGTGTGTATCGACAACAGGAAGCGTATTAAAAGAAAGAACAGCATGATTCTTAGTAGAAGGAGTTTAATCAGAAAAAGATTTGTCTCTGGATTTACCAGTGTTGGCTTGGCTCTAGCGTCACGTGATGGTGCTGCTCTTTTGAAGATGGGGCCTCAAGCTGGGATGGGCGGACAGCTCAAAAATCTTTGTTGTAACTGAATGAGACACACTTAAAGCACTTGAACTAACCGAATTTCTAATTTTGAATCTTATACATGTTGTGAGTAAACACAACATTTACAGATCTAGCAGTAAACTGTTTATTGCCCTTTGATACTATGGTATAAACTGCCTTTAACTTTGACTTCTTATCTTTGAAAATGTCTGGGTTTCTACTCTCTATGGTTCTGTTATATACCAAAAAAGGTTCTAGGTTTGTTGGATTTGCTCACATAAACTCACACCAAGGTTCAGTGAGCCTTTTGAATCTAATTTGTCACACATTCTGAGTCTGGATTCATGCATGTTATTTATCATCATGATTATTTATCAAGCACAGCAGCCTGGAAGCGCACTTCCTGTCATCTGAGGAGCATTTTGCATGTTTACTGGTTGGAAGATTATTAAATATGTGTGCATTCATAGTTATGGTGTTCCAAATCATTGTTGTTTTGAATTGAGAGCAAATTGTACAAACCCTTTCCCAGAATGGGCACAGATTTGTAGATGAATCAACCTGTTTTTAAAGCTTTAAAATGTGACCCTCAATTTCGGCTAGAAGGCTCTATCCCAGCATATTAACAAAATACCACAGAAAAGTGAAGGACCAATAACTGTAAGAGTTGTAACCTTGGGGCTATGTGTGACAAGTTAAGATAGAGCACCAGACTGTCCATAATGCATTAAAATAGGTCCATATCTGGTAAAGTCTTGAACAAATGAAATACATTATTTTGGATAAAATTAGTAAACACAGCATCAATCAACACAACCAAAGGTAAACATCATATATTAAAAGTTGGAAAGCCAGGCATAGTTATTGTTTATTGGTGGTGTCTTTTGATTTATTTGGTTGTAGCTATATTGACTATATATTTATAGTTGATGTTAAACTTGATATTTCCATCAGAGGTACTTCAAGTTAGATATCCAAGGCCCTTGTTCCCAACACAATGCGAATGGCATCATGGATGTGAGGAGCTATTTATTTTACTCTGAATGCAATCAATAAAATTGAGCTCCATATGAAAACTGAATTGCATTGTATGTTTCTACCCAAAAGTAAACAAAACATTAAAATGAAGAAAAATTTTAATTCAATACGAGACTTGTTCGTCTATTCATTTTAAAACGTTTACTGATTTATTTGAATGCTCCATTGATCTCATTGTAAATAGGCTTCAGTGTATTCAGTCTTCTTTGTGATAAAAAGTTTTTTTCCCCCCAGACGTGTTCTTGCAATACTTACTGAGCCTCCGTCCTCTTTTCAAATTCTTCACAGGCCCTTTTGGGTGATTGTGAAAAGAAAATGTACTGATCACTGCATGCATTAATGGGCAATAAATTCATGTTTAACCATAGAGTTCATGAATTCTGCAATATTCATGAATGTTGGACTTTAAATACCTGTTTAGCAAAGCTAACCATTTTTTTCCTTTCTGTCTCACCTTCCTTCTGGCTTCTTCTTGCAATAATTATTCATTCATTCAGCTTTCCTCATTGCATACACATTGGCTAAGAGGTGCTGTAATCATTTTTTTGATGGAAGTAATTTTTCCCTCTAATACAACAAAGCATATTCCAGGTGTCACTCTGGATCTTTTCCTATAAAGGCAGAAGAGGCTGTGCCTCTGGAGGCTTAGCATTCTTAATCTCAATCACTTTTTGCATGTTCTGCAATCACTGTCACCGCTGCATGGCCTTTTGACAGTGTTTTGTTTTATTGTGTGTTTTATGCTTAAAATATACAATACTGCTGGTATTATTATATAGTTTGAAACTATTCTAAAGTCAGCTTTGAAATAAAGCCTATCAAGTACAATGGGTACGGAAAATATTCAGACCCCTTTAAATTTTTCACTCTTTGTGTTATTGCAGCCATTTGCCAAAATCAAAAAAGTTCATTTTATTTCTCATTAATGTACACTCAGCACCCCATCTTGACAGAAAAAAACAGAAATGTAGAAATTTTTGCAAATTTATTAAAAAAGAAAAACTGAAATATCACATGGTCATAAGTATTTGATTGATTTTGGCAAATGACACAATGAGTGAAAAATTTAAAGGGGTCTGAATACTTTCTGTACCCACTGTATGTTGTATGGCTGGCTTCATGTGAATAAGGATGGCAGTTTAAAAAAAATATTACCTTATTTTTGTTTATTGAGTACTTATATTTTCTAGTAGCGTTTAATGAGCACCATTTCCCATAAACCCTAGGCCTTTGAAGGCTTAACACCATAGCTTGAATAAAAGAACAAGTCCGTAAGTGAGTTGGGGTTGCATTTAGTCAAGACACCTCTGTAATTACAGCAGGACAGAGAAGAGGATGCTGTGTAAAAGGCTTAGACAGCAGAGATTACAGCAGTTAAAAAAAAAAAATCAAAAGAGGAAAACAATTTGGTTTAGTGAAACCACAATTATGATTTGAGGACTACTTAAAATCTTCCTGTGGTATCTTCTGTCTTCACAAAGTAATCACTGTTCAAATCACACAATGTTTGACTTTCTTATAGCAGTGGGTGTAGTGGATGCTGATTTTGTCTTAGAAAAGGTAACAAAATCTCAGGGAACACACTTGGTTGTATTTTACAAAGACCAGAAACTGAAATGGTGAAATTGCTGTAAATTGCTTTGAGCTACTGAAGCTAGTGGAACAGAAGAATTCAGTATGTGACATTGTAACTGTGGCTCTCTGTGACAACATTAACATGACTAAGTAGAGACTGTGGACTCCTACAAATACCTTGGAGTCCACATTAACAACACACCGGATTGGTTGAACAATACAGATGCACTCTTCTAGAAAGGACAGAGCAGACTGTTCTTCCTCAGGAGACTCTGTTCCTTTGGCGTGTGCAACAAGCTACTGAAGATGTTCTATCAGTCTGTAGTAGCGAGTTCTTTGCAGTTGTGTGCTGGGGAGGTGGCATCAAGGCTGGTGAGGCCAACAGACAAAACAAGTTGATCAGGAAGGCAAAATTTGTTGTTGGACTGGAACTGGGCAGTCTGGAGGCTGTGGCAGAGAGGAGGATGGTGGACAAAATTAACTCCATACTGGACAATTCTGCCCACCCACTTCATGAGGAACTATGGAGAATGGGAAGTTCATTCAGCCACAGACTAATTCCTCCTAAAGCCAAGACTGAGAGATTCAGGAAGTCTTTTGTGTCCACGGCCATAAGACTCTATAATTCCACAATATAAACAATAACGTGCACCCACACCACACCGCACCCACACCACACCACACCACACCACACCACACCACACCACACCACACATACAGACACACATACATACAGACACACACACACAAACCCCCAAAAATAAATAATTACTTTATTACTTTGCTACATACAAGTTAATTACTTTATTGCTATTACTTAATATAATTTAAATAATAATCAATTTAATAAATTTAGAATAGAATAACAGGGAATTAGAATAACTGCTGTAACAATTGAATATCCCCTTGGGGATTAATAAAGTACTTCTTCTTATTTGCAAAAAGCTGAAATAACAGAACATAAAGAAGGCTAGTACTACACTAATGATGTCTCCTGCTGTCAAAAATGTATCATGTTTTTGTTTATCTTTCCACATTGTGGATAGAAACTATTAGTTGGTGGTGTTGATGCTGCAGTTCAGCATTCAACTCTCTGGGCTCTACCTGCCTGCTGCTGCCACACATCACTTCAAGAATCTGATGAACTGTACGAACCTCAGATTAACCTCCGGCCCCATCTTTCTTTCCTGCAATCCCAAACCATCGCTTGAGGTGAATCATGCACACACATTTGGCACATGGGAGCTAGTTCGCACACACCTACACACAATGAAGTGAAGATGCTTCATTGACAAGGTTATAGAGAGGTTTAAAATCCACCTGCCCTCCACTGTCAGACAGGCCCTGCTAGGTCTGAAGCTTAATAGACTCAGACATTTGGCACACAAGGACCTCACAGGGAGGATATTTTAGGATTTTAAACTGTAAGCTCTCTGAATTCTTTTAAATGCACATATAATTTAATAAGTTGTTATTCTAGAAATCATTTATTAATATGGAAAATAATAGGAGACTTCCAAGAAGCTAGTATTTGAATCAAAGAAAGACATTAACATTACCCATTAGCATAAAGGAAATTTTGGAAATATTTAGTTGCAATACTTGTAAAGAGTAAATTAGGATTGTTATTGAGGGCTTCACATCCTAAGGAAATTCTAGCAGGGCAGATTCCTTTTTACACTGAATGTTTAAACTGCATCCTGAAATCTTCTTTTGGCCAGGAAGTCTTGAGTGACTGTGATTTTTCTGTCTAGTATGGATAATACGTGTAAAAATAAAAAAAATTGCTGGTTTAAATTTGAATAAACCAAGTCTCATTGAGTAGCAATTATGAAAAATTCCATAGTCATTTGTTTTTAGTTATTATCCACATCCCCTATGAGAGTGTAGATGACTAAAGAATCAGTGTTGGCAGGCGTGCAAACTGTACTGTGTGCTGGCATAGATTATTAACTTTTTCCCCCTAAAGGGATAAAAAAATACCACAGTCTTATTACAACGTGCACTACACTGAGTTGATTGATTGCAGTCTTTCTTTTATAAATACCAGATGCATATTTTGTTCTGTATTTCAGACACTGCCTTGTAATTGTAATACAGCCTTACCTCATGATGTCTGTGTAAAATCATTATTCATGGAATTTCCTTTAACTGCGACTAATAAGAGATACTATGCTTACTGAAGATTAAAAAGCAAAGTTTTGGCATTGGACTGGAGATAGCTGTCAGTTATTAGGAAGACAGGAAACTTGGAAGTTGTTTCATGCCGGTTTTGTGCCAAAAATGTGCACACCAGTCTTTACAAGTGCAAAAAAAAAGCCACATACCTAAGTAGATAAATATGAAGAAAGGTTCATATTTTTGTTGCTTGCATAGCTAGGTCTCTACATTTGGTAGTTTATGGGCACCTACTGGAGATGAAAAATCTAATGTAGTACAATACAAGTTGCATACTAAAAAACATCTAATTAGTGTGAAAAATAACCTGCCATTCCACTATTCAAAAGGTCCATTAGTCAACTTTAATGCTCTTGTACATGTCCACATGTGATGCACATTAATGTACAATAAAACTGCATCCTGATTATTATGGCTGACTGTATGTATTTAACATTTTTAGTTACATCATGTCAAGTTGTTTAAAATCAAATGGAAAATCACTATTGTTATTTTTATTGAGCAAACCAAATGCTCAAAAAAATGAGTCATTCAACTGTAACTCTTTCAAATCTTACAAAAAAAAACTACAAGAATGTTGCTCTTCTCTTTATCCACTTTACTTTTCAAGGTTTCCTTTGCTAGTGTTATGTGAACCTTTCATCAGATTCATTGTAGCAATTCAATATGTTTTCAAATCTAATTCAATAACGAGCCAACACCACTGCTACAGTGGGTACGGAAAGTATTCAGACCCCTTTAAATTTTTCACTCTTTGTGTCATTGCAGCCATTTGCCAAAATCAAAAAAGTTCATCTTATTTCTCATTAATGTACACTCAGCACCCCATCTTGACAGAAAAAAACAGAAATGTAGAAATTTTTGCAAATTTATTAAAAAAGAAAAACTGAAATATCACAAGTATTCAGACCCTGTGCTCAGTATTGAGTAGAAGCACCCTTTTGAGCTAGTACAGCCATGAGTCTTCTTGGGAATGATGCAACAAGTTTTTCACACCTGGATTTGGGGATCCTCTGCCATTCTTCCTTGCAGATCCTCTCCAGTTCTGTCAGGTTGGATGGTGAATGTTGGTGGACAGCCATTTTCAGGTCTCTCCAGAGATGCTCAATTGGGTTTAGGTCAGGCCTCTGGCTGGGCCAGTCAAGAACGGTCAGAGTTGTTCCAAAGCCACTCCTTTGTTATTTTAGCTGTGTGCTTAGGGTCATTGTCCTGTTGAAAGGTGAACCTTCGGCCCAGTCTGAGGTCCTGAGCACTCTGGAAGAGGTTTTCTTCCAGGATATCTCTGTGCTTGGCCGCATTCATCTTTCCTTCAATTGCAACCAGTCGTCCTGTCCCTGCAGCTGAAAAACACCCCCACAACATGATGCTCCCACCACCATGTTTCACTGTAGGGATTGTATTGGGCAGGTGATGAGCAGTGCCTGGTTTTCTCCACACATACCGCTTAGAATTAACGCCAAAAAGTTCAATCTTGGTCTCATCAGACCAGAGAATCTTATTTCTCATAGTCTGGGAGTCCTTCATGTGTTTATAAAGGGGGCCATAAAGCCCCGACTGGTCGAGGGCTGCAGTGATAGTTGACTTTGTGGAACTTTCTCCCATCTCCCTACTGCATCTCTGGAGCTCAGCCACAGTGATCTTTGGGTTCTTCTTTACCTCTCTCACCAAGGCTCTTCTCCCACGATTGCTCAGTTTGGCTGGACGGCCAGGTCTAGGAAGAGTTCTGGTCGTTCCAAACTTTTTCCCTTTGAGGATTATGGAGGCCACTGTGCTCTTAGGAACCTTGAGTGCTGCTGAAATTCTTTTGTAACCTTGGCCAGATCTGTGCCTTGCCACAATTCTGTCTCTGAGCTCCTTGGGCAGTTCCTTCGACCTCATGATTCTCATTTGCTCTGACATGCACTGTGAGCTGTAAGGTCTTATATAGACAGGTGTGTGCCTTTCCTAATCAAGTCCAATCAGTTTAATTAAACACAGCTGGACTCCAATGAAGGAGCAGAACCATCTCAAGGAGGATCAGAAGAAATGGACAGCATGTGAGTTAAATATGAGTGTCACTGCAAAGGGTCTGAATACTTATGACCATGTGATATTTCAATTTTTCTTTTTTAATAAATTTGCAAAAATTTCTACATTTCTGTTTTTTTCTGTCAAGATGGGGTGCTGAGTGTACATTAATGAGAAATAAAATGAACTTTTTTGATTTTGGCAAATGGCTGCAATGACACAAAGAGTGAAAAATTTAAAGGGGTCTGAATACTTTCCGTACCCACTGTAAATGAGTGATAGGACAGACATTTTATTTTGTGCATAAACATACCCAGTCTGAGATCACCTTTATACAACAAAGGTGATTCTGAGTGTTGGGTTTCACATGCAGCTATTTTTCAATGCAATGACTAGCCAATGTAACATTTATTTATTTATTTGTTGATATTGCCATTTTACTTTCTAGAGGTTTCCACAGAAAAATACCAAAAACATTCCTCAAGGACATCTAGCAGTTTTTAATCCTAGCAGTTATGCAATAAGCCAAGACATGAAATGAGATTAAAGCAACTTTAAAATTGTCCCCGCAATGAAATCAGGAGAGGGACTATGGATCGACCCTGGTGCATCCATCCAAATGTCACCTGCAATATCCGGGATGCCAGTGATTGGATTTTAATGAAGCTTTGTCTGGGTGGAGGGGGTGATGACTGTCATTGCTTCAATGTGGCATTTTACAAATTAAACTGATTAAGCAAAGTGGAGCATTACAACAATTGCATGATATTCACACAGACATCATGCACAATATTCTGCATGCTCTCATTATAAAAGCTAGAGGAGTCGTATATCTTATTAATCATCGGTGCAACTTTTAAATTCTACATATTTCTTCTGTTACAACATAATCTATCAGTTACTGCATTAAGTCTTTATGATCAACCATAGAACAAGTCCACCAGAGCATATCCTTACATTTTTACATGCTGTAGTGCCATTTCTTGATAATGCGATGATGTATGTAGAACATAGGACGTGCTGTAACCAGCTGGTCAGATTTAGAGCAAAGCTGGGGATATGGCAAATGAACAAATGATCTCTCTGTTTTATTCATCTTGATTAACTAAACAGGTATGAGGATGAAATCTTTAGTGACTGTATATGGAACAGCTAATCATAAAGGACTTATAAAATAACCTAAGTTTAGCTCCCCGTCGAGCTCAAACATTCTCTTAGCAGAACTGAGGCTCCACTGAGACTCATTTCTCAGAGAGACATGATGCAGCTAATTGTTTCCAGCCAGCCTCGTGAGCTGCTTGACCAGCTCACACTAAGAGGCTGTGAATGCTTGCTGGTGTCCAGGCATGTGTTAAAATCCTTCCCACAGTGCAACCTGCCCTGGACTTCACACCATTTTTATTGTGAGCGAGCCCAACCATGTCTGTGCACATTTGGGTTTGATATTTACTTGTGTGTGATCGTGTACATGATCATTCATATTTTGGTGTATGCGTCTGTGTTTGGTCTGCATGTACAGCTCACGTGCACGCCCGCGCTTGTGTGTGCGTGCTTTTGCGTGTGTTCGTGCTTGTGTGTGTGTGTGTGCGCGCGCACATGTGAATTTGTGTCTGTGTTGAGGCTTGTTGTCCTGGCACAGTGGCCAGCAATAAAAGCAGCTATGCCTCTCACTGTGATTTGTGTCGCCCAGAACATTCCTCTTAGTGAAAAACATTTTCCACACGCTTGCTCCTCTCTCCACACTCAGTTGGACAACATTTCGCTAATCCAATTTGGAACTGGGAAAACAGATTTCTGTCATGCTGCGCCCCTCTGAAAATATACTGTCTTTCTATAATAATCTGTACGAATGCTCTGCCAGTGTATGTTTCACTGGCACAGCAAAAAAAAAAAAGCAGATTTCTTTGAAAACTTTGAAAATTTGGCATTACTATCTATAATAAAACAAATTGACTAAATGTATTTGTTGTCTTAATTTACTTAAAGAGGGGACAACTTAAAGGGTCATGCCATCATTACTTAGGACTGTTGTTATCAAGATATTTAAAGGCACATATGTGTATATATGTCATGGTTACATGGATACATGTACAACTGTTTCTTACATTAGAGAGCAGTGGATCCATAGCAGATCTACCAGTAGATTACATGTGTGTGTTTCAGATTGGCTGTAGGAAAAATATAATAAAATATAGTATATTAGTTTCCCTCTTCCACACTTAAAAGATGGCTCTATAGCTTCAGAGTACTATAACCAACATTTTACATTGGGAGTATTTCCTGGAATGTATTCATTTCCTCTCATGCTGGAGAAGAACACAATGGCATTAATCCAGTTAGATGTTATTGCATGGCTAGTGAATTTATACCAGAAACATGTATAGCATATATAGTCTATGTGGACATAAGTCTCAACTTTGCTTTTTCAAAAAGTGATGGAGGTTTTATATTTTCGTTCATATATTTATATGAACCAAAATATATTTTTATATTTTCATTCATATATTTGCTATATGTGTTATAACATTTAATCTGTTTTAACATTTTCCTTATAACTGGAAAGGTGGTTAAATTGTGTTCTCTATTTGTTTATCACTAATTGCCAGTCAGAGAGAGAACAGTATAGAAACGATAGTAGGCCTTGGAGCTGGAAATATAATCTTGAGGTCTGACAGAAGTGAAGCAGCTTCATCCCTGTGAGACATCTGAAAGCAAGGTAGGACAGAAAATCAAGAGTGGATTTTGCTGTTCTGCAGGGTCTGTAGAGACCCTTTGTTTTGTGTCCCTCAGTGTTGGTTTAGTCATCTCTTTGCCACCACCCACAGATGTCTTGTCTGCTTATTGTGGCTTTAACCTGCTCTCTTTTGTTGATTGAGACCTGATAATGCTACATTTTCCTAAAATAAAATGGTCTCTCTTAGTACTGCAGCTACTCAATATTTTAGGAATCAAGTATTCTGTTGATTATGCCATTGATTAATCGAGTAATCAGATCAGGAATTTCGCTTTAGTAAAGAGCAACAGCAAATATACCAAATAAAAAAGCTAATTTGTATTCTTTCAAACACTCAATTTTTATTGCTTAAACAGCAGACAATGTTATCTATCAAACCTAAACCCATTTAGTGCATTAAAGTGTCTTATTACATTCTGCATTTAAAAACATTTTCTGTAAAGCAAAACCAAATAAAATTTTAATTATTTAAAAAAGTTATACATACAATCATAAACTTCAACATAAATAGAGCAAAATACATAAACAATGCCTTCAAGTTGTCCAACTTTTAAAACTACAAGTTTTAAAGTAACTGCAGCTCAGCCATAGTCTCAGCCTTTACTGTCTTCTTGGAAGGTTTGTGACATTTGCAGAGGCATTTCAACTATTGTTGGTCTTAGTTTTAATTCATTTAGGTTTTTTGTAGTACAGAAAACACTGGAACAGTCACCATCATCATTTGTCCTAGACCACTTGATCTTACAAGACACCATACTATATTGTTTTAGGTATCAGTTTCTACTAGTAATATAACTTTATTGTGGATATCTTTTACTGATTAGAGGAAGAATACAATTTTGACTAGACAACCTGGTAGACTACAGACTGGAGTGTACTGTAGATTGTTAAAACGGGTTGCCATAGTGTGTCTATTACAATAACATCAGTGAAGCTCAGGGTTAGACAAATTGACTGTAGCGTATTATTTTCTTTAGCAAACTTAATGCTAGGTAACTGAGCGCCATCATAAACCACTGTACTGATTTACATTCTTAACTGGGTGTTACATATAGCCATAATCAGTGCACGTTATTTGCTCCATTTATTTTAGCTTTCATGATGATTGCGCTAGTAGAGTGAGTAGAGTAGAGTAACGTTAATGTTACCTTGTGTCAGCTCCACTCTGTGAACTAGATGCGTAGGCTGGGTGCTTTTTCTTGAGATACTGAAGCATCGATGTTGTGCTGTTGTGATACGCTAGTTCGGTTTCACAATACATACAGTTTTTGTTTGTTTCTTTTTTTTTTTTTTTTTCCCAGACTGAAGTGATCCCAAACTTTGGACATTTTCTTTTGTTTTCTCTGGCCTGTCTCCTCTCCTTGCCCCTCGCTGCTTTCATTTACTTTCTTCACAATCCTCCGTGTGAAACTTGAGCTGAATATAGTTTTATGGATTAAACGAAGCTTATAGCCAAAGAATTTGAATCAAAGATTTTTAGTAATCGAATCATTTGAGTATTGAGGAATCGTTTCAGCCCTAGTCTGTGGTCACCTATACTGTTCTCAGTTTAATGTCTTGGGTTTTTGAAAAAGTAGGAGCATGGAGAATTCTGAATTCATTCTGTTCATATTTTTCTTGCTTAGAGTTCAGCACTTCCACTTGTATGCTAATGCTGTGATACTGTCACATCTTGTGCATTTTTGTTTTTAGCACTTACTTGGTACTGGATTCATTGTTGATTTATCCAATTATTTGTGTTGTTCTTAACAGCAACATATCTATATAACTCAGTATACCATTTTAAATCAATAGCTCTGATTACCTAGTACTTAGGCAAAGGGTACTCCAGCTATTTAGTCTTACAGTAGTCTCTACAGTACATACATGAAATTGTGGGGAAACAGGCAAAACCCACAATACAACTTTGAGTGGGAAAGAAAGATTAGTGGGAGTTCCACATGTGTGTGCATGTGTGTAATGGCCTCGAGGTGCAAGCCTCTGGGAGAGAAATACGACAGGGTACATAGGTCTAGTAAGCTCACTTCTTTTTAACTCAGCACTCTCCAGACTTTTTTATTTTTTTCCAAAGTTGTAGTCTACAGCCACCTAACACCCACCCATCAATCTGTCAGACTCAAGGTTAGATAAAAACGTTCTCTGTGGCTCCAAAGGGAGCCACATCAAACATTATACATCTGTTTTTACAGGCTGAATAGTGCTCTGCATGTTGAATAAAAGTGCTGGAGCGCCGCTCTAAAGTTTTCTACTAGTAGTAGTATGCAGCAATGTTTTTATAGGCAAAGCTTTTTTTATCATGTGCATGTGAATGGGAATGCCCATGCAGGTTACCTTTTTAAAATACAGTAGCAGTTCATCAAACATTAGACATTCTCATATTTTGACCATAATGAAACATATCAAGAGAGGCTTATATGTGATTTTTCAGTTTGAGATATTTAATAATTTACACTCAGTAGAGATGGTACAATGGCTGGATGTATGGAGAGAGTTTTTATTCATTCAAATAGAGGTCAGCCACACTAGGTGTCTTTCTTCAGTAGCTTATAAATTGCTTCTCTCTCTGTCTTCTTCATCTCCTCTTTCTCCCCAGACCATCTTGCAGTGTTTGAGAAAGTCAACTGAATTTAAATGGGCTAAATTATATATCTGATTAGGTGAATATTCTGTGATCTGGAGAGCAATATGGAAGAAAGGTGATGAATTGAAAATGATGAGACTTCTTTTATTTTTATTTATTTTTTTCTGTCTTCTAGTCCTTCTCTCATCAGGAGTTTAGTTGAACAATTTACTAGCAGGGCAATGATGTGAGGTCCTTCATTAGATGCAAAAGCTCTTTATTGTCAACTGAGAAGTCTCCTAATTGAGAAGCCCTTTATAAATTCCAATAAAAATTTCAACCTGTAATTTTGAAAAGTTGCCACAGAGCTTTCATACTACTCTAAAATAATCACTTGCCTTTAATTATGACTCAAGGTGGATTAAAGTAGACTTGCTCAATCTAAGCTAAGATGATTGTTTTTTTGTCTGAAATCTTAGTAGCAGTGTTCTTCAAAGGAGGCTGTGAAATAATTCTCATAGGCAGGATGTTAGAGACGAGATGTTTCAGGTCTTTGAGGAGACAACACAATACAGATACACAATGCACTGGCTCATTTTTGAATAAAGGTCAGTACTGTTAAAGGGGTTCAGCTGTGGCCAAGAATTGTTGGTGTCTCGCACCTCAGACACCATTTGTGGCCCAACAGGACTTTCTCATACCTTCTTGTTTTGCAAAAGAATGAACTGCAGCTTAACTTTCCACTATGCTTTAAAGCAATTGTAAGAGTCCTATTTAATCATAGCAGTTCTTTTCACATTAGGCTGAAGATATATTTCATTACAGGTTGTAAGGTCAGACAGCAGCACTGACTTCTAGGTCTGATGACTTCACATTATTCCCTCTTAGACCATTAGCTACAAAGGTTATTAGCTCGAAGTTTTAGAGCTTTGTCAGAGTTTGAGAGTAATGAAGAGGAATATTATAGTTACTACATGAACTGAGTTCTTTAGCAGCTCTGTACCAATGCAAACCTGGCTAAATAGAGCTACCGTAAACAATAATGATTTAGGTTGAGTATGAAAATATATTCTATTAACATGCTTTTTAATGTAATTCAGACATCCAATGGAATTAACACATTTGGAACATGATAGATGTTGGTGTTGAAGTATTTGGGTTTGTCTGATAGCGGTGTGTGGATAGATCAGACAGCCAGAAGCAGGAGGCAGTACTTATTTGATTTAGAGAGTGTACTGTGTACTTTTTTGAGAAAATATGTACGACTTTATCATGTCAAAGTTTTTTCTTTACTACTGCTGTGATTACAGTTGTGCATTGCGACATGTACAGATCTTTATTGCACAATTCATTGAATATGTGCTTCCTTTATATAACTTTTACATTTATAACTGTCAGTACCACAGAATTTACTGATAAAACCACACTTATACATCCGTTTTTATCTAATCTTGGTGACCTTCTTAGCCAGGCACATTAGCTGATACAGAGACTCAATAAGCATACCAAGTGAGGGGTGTTTTATCATGCTAGAGACACTGCAGAGGAGAGGCCATTGATCTGTGAAACCATGGTGTCAGACCTCTGCTCTGCTCTGTTGACTGCAAGACTGAAATGAAAAGTTTTTGATCTTAAAAGTTTCAATAATGCCAATAAAATTGTAACCTTTCACTATCTTTTACTATAGTAGCCTTGAAATGATTAGGTCACATCAACTATAAATCGAAGGGTGTGGTGCTTACGTCCTATCAGCCAGTTATGCCAGTCATCGCTGTTAATAACTTGTACCAGTTGGTGCATGATGATAATGTCATGAAGACTTACCTGAGAGTTCAGAGTAGTAAAAAAAGTTTACAACTAGGTTCTGTCATGTTGGTATAATAAAATTAATGTATCTATGTGTATATGGGGTCTTTTACTCTGCATTAGTGAAATAATTCAAGGTCAGTGTGTTTTGATAGGGTTGCATCTGGTCTCTTGACCCATTTCAGATATTAATCAACAATATTTTCATATAGAGAACATGTTTATGGTTTGATTGCCTGTGGCTTTCTAGCTGTCCTAGCTGGTTTACTACTTAGTGCATACTAGCAAGCATTTCTTGAAGATTACCTTGTTGAAGATTACTTTGTAATGTGGTTTGTGTATTTCTACTGATTACCCTGTTACACACACACACACACACACACACACACAAAGCTTCCATATCACCCACAGATATAGTATCTGAGTGGACGGACCATTTTAGCCACAAACCCCTGTATTTCTCCATCGCTCACTCTCACTACCCTCCATCACCTGCTGAACGGGGTTGCGGGATGCTATCATGCCCCAGGCAATCAGAGATATAGCCATATGTCACAAATAGGTGTCAACTCTTATTACAGTGGGGAGGGGATTGAAGGCAAGTGAAAACTCACTTATCAGAAAGGACATAGCTGTGACATACCTCCGCAACCCCCCATCACCGCTTTCTCCATTTGCCCGGCCTATGCTGGATATCACCTTTTTCCTTCACAGGCCAGTGATATTTGACCAATAACACAAATGTAATACCTCTCCCTTCTGCTCTCTGCCACTATGGCAGTTGATTTAATGGACCTGTAAACTTCCAGCATAGTTTATTCAGTGTTTTTAAAGGATGGGAAGTGAGCATACAGATATAGGAAGGACATACAGGGCTTCATCGCTATTTTTATACAGTAGTCTTGACTATTATCAAGTTATTTGTTGGAAATTGGTATGATTTATTGCTTGGTGTTAGTTTTGGCCTAGTTTACCAAAGTTCATATGGAAAAGTTTTCATATCTCTTACAATCATTTTCCATTTATTGCATTTTCTGTTGCCGCTAGGTATTTTGTGTTGAGTGTTTCTAAAAGTTTTTTGGGCAAGGTATTTACAAGTTATTGTAAAAGTGAATCTAATGTAGTGTTTGGTAACAAGATGTCTGAGGAGACTTAAAAATACTACACGTTTTTGAAAAGTTCAGTATTTGCAGTGTCTCAATTTGGCTTAATTTAACATGCCACTGAAATTGAGCCCAGAAGATTCAACTCTGTTTCCAAAAACATATTGGGTGTATCTTCTTTGGGAAAAAATGGAAATTATATTCATTGACAGTATAATTTTATTTTATATTTACCTACAAAAGTGTTAAGAAATCAAGTTTAATTTTGACTTTAGTTCTACTTAAATCCATTATTCATTTTGTCTTCATAAAATTTCTTAGTACACAAAATAGATTATTTACAGTCTATGCAGAACTTAATCATTATGCAAAATTGATCAATAATAAATTTAACTCTGGCTGTTCAGTGTGTTCATTGATACTCCCACTGACTTTTGTATTTAAATCACTAATTTGCTCACAAATGTTATGAATATTGCAAAATGTATAAATGAATGACTGCTTTAAAGATTTGGATGGTATTATGCCATTTGGTCCAGTTTGCTGTTCTGTCCTGCACATGTGACAGTGGATCCCAGCTGTGGTGAGATTAATTTTGCTCACCCCATATTTCAGTTAATTTCAGTCTCTCTACAGGCACAAGGCTAGGGTGCTTATAATGTATTTTTATTATTCATTTTCATTTCAGTAACCCTTTTCATGTTTTTTTTTAACCTGTTCTCCTCATCTCTTACTTACTCACAATTATCACGATTATCATAAGCCATCTTCTTTTTCCTGTTTTCTCTCTCTTCACTGGTTCTATGATTTCCATTGTTATCTTCTCCTTCCTCACCATCTCCCTATTTGCTCTCCTCTGTGGCATAAGTGGAAGCTCTTGGGTGCCGCCTTCGTCTGGAGATGGAAAATCACCTAGTTAGGGCAAGTCAGCCATCAGTCTTCCTCCCCGTCATCCTTCATTCTCCATCTCCTGCTCTCCTTCACTATCTCTCTGTTTGCCCCCCACTCCCCACCCCATCCATCTCTAATCCCATCTTCAGTCAAGGCTGGTCAGGTGTGTTGTCCCTCCTTTCTTCTCCATGCCATCTGGCTAGACCAATATAACCCTGCTCTTCGCCCTCTTCTTATTACTCCTCTGTCTAAATAGAATCTCCAGGAAGCTTCAAGTTGTTGTGTTTCCCTCGCTCTCTTCTCCTTCAGTGACCATCTTTATAGAATGGATTCGGATGGGAGATGGCTTAGCTAAAGCCACAGTGGAAATCCTCAACTGATGGTTTCATAAGGGGGGCTATCCTAGCTTAGCAGCCACACTGGGTGTAATGTCCCTAAAACCTTCTTTCAGACAAGACTTTCCACCATAGTCAAGCGCTATTATGATGTTGATTTAGCTGAAAGATAATCAACAATTAAGCTGCTTTTGAGGAAAAAAAGAGAGAAGAGATCCATAAAGATAAAGTTGTGGATTAGGTATAAGCCTTGTTAAACACTTAGAGGTCTCAAAAACGAGGAGCGGGTTATGGCCTCCCATTCAGTGGCTAATGTCCGTGTATGGAGCCTGGGGATCACAGAGGGGTTTTAACCTATCCTGTCAGCCTAAATAATGAGGTAATTAAGGGCTCAGGTGGAATTAGCGGTAGACACCTTAAGTGCCCTCGGGCAGGATGTAAAGCTACTGTATAGCTAGAGGAAAGATGCTGCATAGAGAACAGTGGTGAAAATGAGAAGTCAAGACATTCAGCCTTTGTTCAGAACATGTTCATAGAATGAGTTGAAAGTTTGTTACATTTGGTTCATATGCATTCAGGGTGACAGTGAAAATGATCCCTTAAAAAATAAGTTTGTTTTCCACTTTCCAACTATGATGTTAAGGGATCAGGTGGACATAAGGAGAATTTAGGAGGCTCTTTTAGGGAATGAAACATGATTGTGTTACATTACACTGCTGCAGTCATAAAACTACCCAAGTTAAGCGTCCATAAAAGATTCCCTCTGGCATAATCTTCACTTAATGTATTTTTAATACATGCTCCATAGGCGCACTTTTTTCTTTCGGGATAGTTTTGTCTCATCTTACCCTCTTCTTGGCCTCTTGGCTTCATAAGAAGACCAAAAAATATCTAAACACATATGTAACTTCTTGTGCTTTTTTGTTTTAAAGTACTACTTCTTGTCTGTAATATGTTTGTTATCATTAGACAATACAACTTTCATTGGTTTACTCTGTTCTACCTAACGGAGAAAAATTGTGCTGACACATAAAGTGTGTTTTTAAAAAAAAATAAATTAGTTAACAATTAGGCTTTTTTGGCATTCCAAGGATTGTTGATGGTTTTCCAGTGAGCATACATTGCATTTAATGTATTTAATAGAACTCTCACTCTTAGATCAGTGAGAGGCATTTTGGAGGGACTTTCCGATTTTAGAGCTCAATATTACAACTGTTGTGTTCTGGAGTGATACAACTACACAAACAAAAAAAAGGCTGTTGGTGTTCTTTGACATGAAAAGATTTTCAAATCAAGCTCCTGACCAGTGCAGTTAATTTTACAGGTCAGAACAGAGCAGAGATAAGGGGTGCAGTGTCTCCACATTAGTGATTGAGTCAGAGACACAGGTGGGTTTTTAACCTGTCGTTTCTGTAATTCAGAACACTGTGGGAGAGCCCTGAGTCATTTTCTCAGGAAAACATGTTAAAACCTTATAACTTTCCTAGTGATTATTTTCTGTCCATCAGGCAGATGTAATTAGGTTCCACACTCACACTGTCTCTTTCAGCATCATTGATATTTCATGAGAGACAAGGTTCTGTATAGAGACAGTGAAATGAGTGATTATTATAGAGAACATAGCCTGTGGGTGTTCCTGTCATTGACATCCACAATCTATGCATTCATACATGTGTTCATAGACAGGGTCAGAGAGGCATCCAGCACACTCAGAAATAGACATGGAGGAGAATTATTCCATGAATCTCATCATGCCGTTCTTACACTGAAAGTACCAGATTCCAAAAAGTGCTTCCTGCCACTGTATGATAAGATAATCTTTTTTCTAGTTTTTAACATAATTTTTGTAAAGAACCTGAGGGGCATCCTTTATGTGTTTCATTCAGGGAGTCCTGTAATACTGTATATTCCACGCTTCATCGTTTAAAGACAACTTTTTTTCTGGTAGTAGAGTGGTGAGTTCCCCAGCTGAGGTTGTGATGGCTGTTGTTGTTTTGGTTGTCCTTACAGCATGTACTCTGGTGTCTGTCAGTAGTTTGGTTCCTGCAGGTTTGACTCTTCCCCTCTAGCACATGACAAAAACCCTGCCGCTTACTCAGTTGGGCCGACTCCCTACTCCTCTTCTCCTTTTTCTCATCCCAGGGTTATCCATATATGACAGCTGCCAGGGTGGCACCATAGAAGGAATCTGACATTTCATTCTCACCTGCAGATACGACCTCTTCTCCCTTCTCACCTTCCCGCTTTAACCTTGAGTGTTTACACTCATTCGCGATGTCTGCATGTCCACACACCAATCCCCAAAACGCAATTCAAATGTCAGAGAGAGCTATGAAACTACACCGGTGTGGGCCACCAAGCAGAGCCTCATTTTTATTAGTGTGGTGTGAACTACTGACAACTAACTTAAGCCCACTTTTTTGTCATCCTGGTTTGCCTGTGTTCCAGAAATGTCCAGGATCAGGCCACAGGGCATAGGTGAATTTGTTGTAACTGACATTTTCTCCTGTAGTGTTCTTCTTCCTTCTCTTCTTCTTCTTTTTCAGGCTCAGTGAACTGAGGGAAAATGACATTTAATTACAGGAGAGCAGTCACGCAGTTCAGCTAATTACAATCCCGGGAGTTCAGTCATCATATCTAATTAACTTTCACTTTCATGAAAGCTTAATGCAGCACCATAGCTAGGCACTGCATGTGCCACACTTCAGGAATATTGACAACTCTTTTGAAATTAATTTCAAAATATTTTTGCTCTCTCTTGCCCCTCAGTTTCAAAATAAAAAAAAAACAATATGCAGGTTTTTTTAAAAATCGTTACTTCAACTTGGATGCTTGTTTTATTTATGGAAACATATAAGTTATTCATAATTGACCTAACCCTGCATTATGCTTAAATTGAAGTTGATGAAATCAATCTCTTTAATGGTGGTGGCAATTTATGGTTAAAAGCACATTATATATTCTGATTCACTTTCGTTATGACACTCACAGTGGACAGTCAGTTCATTATTATACTTGCCCTTGATCACATTATTAGTTTGCTTACTGGGGCATAATCCTCAAAGTCCATGTGTGCATCCTTTTTTATAGATGTAGTATATGACCTAGTTCTAAAAAACTTGATATATTTTGCAGTACTTTGTTTATTTTAATCACAAATATATATCTTATTGTTTTAATATATATTTTTATATATATCTACTGCAATGCCAGTCCAATGCAAAAACTGCTGCATTAGCACACATTGGAACACAATGTGACCTCTACTTGAAGGTCCCCCCGTTTGGATCCATTTGTTGTTGACAGAGTCGTGCGTGTCCTGCCCTCCTGCTTTGTATGCTGATGTTGTTATTGGGATGTGTGTATCTCTGAGACCTGAGATTGCACTAGAGCAGAAATGAGAGTACTAATTGGTGGCTTGAAATCCCCTCAGTTGTAGCCTGAGTTCTGTAAAGGTCATCTCCACTCATAAAATGGAGTGCTCACTTGTTTTTTTTATTAACTGGCCTGACAGACTTGGCCCAGAAAATCAAATAAAAAATAGTATGGAGGTGTTGTTTCCCATGGCCCTGTTTTTAAGAAAAAAATAGAAGTCATAAAGGTGAGTTTTTAGTTATTTTCTTTGTCTCTTCTTGTTTTAATGATCACAACTTTGGAGGCGAGTAAAAAACAACAAGAAATATATGCTGTCTATTTAAAGGAATATGTCATCATTTTGCAAAATAAACGTATTTTTTAATAAAGTTAGGTTAGCATTTGGAAACCAATGACATCTGTATGACCTTTCACTTAGAGACAAAGGAGAGAATGTGCAACCTAGTTTAACAGGTGTTGGTAGGTGGATTTCATTAATAACGAAATTAATAATGCATTTACGTTTGTCAACCAGTTCCACAAAAATTGTTTGGGAAACAAAACAGTAAATTAAATAGAATAACATGTCATTTAGTAAATATAACTACACTGTATTAATTAAAGGCTATCTTACGCAGTTATGTTAAATTAACATGACACAGTTATTTTACTGAACATAAAAGAGTTGTATTAATGTTAGGATTTTGTTGATTGTACTGTGTATGATTGAATTGCACTTGTTCTCTGTGTAATATAAATGGTAAATGGTGAGTTGAGTTGGATTTATTTTACTTAAACAGAGCAATTACTGTTCAATCATAGACAGTTCAATTAACAAAGCCTGCAGCATTAATACAGCTCTTTTGTGTTTAGCAAATTGAACATAACTGTGAAGGTAGTTCAAAATCTCTTAAATAAATTTAAGATAATATTGCTCGAAGTACCCTTTAATTCATACATTGTAGTTTCATTTACTTAATAACATGTTGCATTTATTTTAAGTGAACATAACATTTGGTTTGGTAAAATTACAATTATTTAATACTTTCAACATAAAGCAATTATGTAATGCCAACAACATCCGTGTTTCATTTCTTAGTGTGTGCTAACCTGAGGTAACCCCCGTTGGCTGTATATTTTGCATTCAAACATGTAAGTCTTGATCAGTTTTCTCATCCAACTCTGTGCAAGAATGCATATACATCTTTCCAATCATCACGAACTTTTCCTTGAAATAAAAAGTTACTGCTGGGAGACTTTAGTCTAGAAGCAGAGAGTAACGGCTAGTCCGATTCTGGCCAAATGTAAGAAACCATTTACATTACCAGCACCTGTAAAATTCATTAAGTATAGCTAGCTATAGGTTTATACTTAACAGGCAGATATTAGGGAGATATTATTCCTTTACACAAATGGGCATTTTGTGCCCTTTTTCCTGCCCAATTTTCCCCCATTTTTTTTTTCTTCTTAAGCAACACCTGCTACCTTAGAGCTACTGTATTATAATTATGACACAACATGTCATAGTTATGATTTAGCATTACACTTACTGGTGGCCCTCTAATTTCAGGCCCCCCTCACACGCTGGAGACATGAAAAATGTTAGTGGCCACCTATAATGCTGCAAACATCAGCGGACCCTGCAAAGAGGATTAATGCCTTGTCTACCTTTTATTATGCTGTCCTGCCGTCCTTTGTGGGCTGGCCATTCATCCTTGTAAGGTGTCCATATCTGCTCTCAGTGTGGGTGCATACATGTTTACCTATTCACATGTGTCCCTCTGCAAGTTTGTATGTGTTAAGTATGTATTAAAGGGCTTGCCTACTGCTTCTGTGAAATCTTAAAAGTTTATCCCAGAGAGGGTTAAATCCCTTTCCCAGTCTTGTGATTTCCATAGCCATGTCAGGCTTGTCTTATCAATCTATCGATGTGGCACCTGTGCTGCCAGGTGCACTGGGAAGCCAATGCAGTAGACGGCCCGAGCCCTGTCACGAAGGAATACTAATGGGAATGCAGATGGCTTTTGGTTTGGCCACCTCAGCAGACATTGATCCCCCTGCAGACTTCTATGGAGGTGACAGATGGACTGTCACCTCTGAATGAGAGGAGATTGGGATATGTCCCCTCACACCTCCCTCAGTGGGGTTCAGTACCTCTGTTCTTTTTGGCTCTTTACGTGTTGCTTCCCACATCTTTCCTTTCTATCGTTATACCCCTGCCCTGCTTCATTTCAATCCTGCTTTTCCTTTCTCCTCTCTACAGACATATTGTTAGACTCCATCCCATAAAGGTTTGAGGTTAAGTCTTTGCAGCTGGCAATTGTCATTTAATGTCACAGACATCTAAGCCTATTTGTGATGTCAGTGAAGATTAAATAAATTAAGTCACAGAGGGAAGATTTTTAACTGAAAATAACTTGACTGGCTTTCTTCATTTGATTAAGAAAACAAAAGAGGTGGGGTTTGTTTGAGCTGTAGTTTATGATCAGGGCATTTCTAATAAAAGTTCACCGTGAGCAAATATATTATTAACTTAAAGGTGTGTGTGAGACTGAGTATTTAGTGCACCAAACTATTTAATTTGCCGTGGTGTGCATAAAGAAATATGACCAGTTTGATTAATACGACACTCCTTATTTTTAATTTTAGGAGACTGAAGGTTAAAGTGTCCTTCCATTCATATGTGTTTTGCTCATATTACTTTCAGATGTTTTCACAGAGTTTGAACCCCTTCTGTTGTAAAATTGTTCCTGTGCTCACCTAAAATTTCAATGTAAGATGTGTGACAGGATCACTTTGTAACTGATATAATCCAAAATGGTAAAACAGAAAAAAACCCTGATACAAACAAAAACAATCTTAAAAACAAATTAAACTTTGAAATAAACTTGTAAATTAGCTACAATCTGTATGTAAAATATCTATATACAACAAAACCTAATTTATTTCATTAATAACTTTACATCTTACTTCATTTAGCACTGCCTTGACCTCTAGGTGATGTTTTAACATTTCCACGCCTTAACCTTTTGTCAGTTTGTGCAAAATGTAATGTACCTACTAAAGTCCATCCTCACAATAAAACAGATTGAGATCCAAATCACCTGTTGAGCTCTTTTGGCTCTAACCTGAGCACCTTTCCTCTCCTCATCCCCAAATCCCACTTATCAACCACCAGCTCCTGGGTTGTATTGAGAGAAGCTATGCTAATGATTGGGAGGGAAAGGCCAGATCTAATCTTAAGGTTTATTCTAATTAAAAGTGATTTACATTCTCTGCCATTCCCCGAGAGGGAGGTTTTAATGTCCTGTTCTCAGAGGAGATGGCATCCTCTAACTTAATTAGCTAGGAGAAGATGCACTTGGGTAAAGTTTACTCTGGTTGGAACTGCTTAACATGCAGCAAAGGAGCAATCAGAGAAACCTTTACACTTATACAAGGAGAGGACATAGAGAAGTCAAGGTTAAGGATAGCTCCAATCTGTTCCACCTGCTGTATCTAAGGGAAAAATTGACAGCTTAATATGTTTTTGCTCAGAGGCAAACATAACCTCAAACTTATGTTAAAACTCCAGAGTCTTCTGGTGTTTTTGGATCCCTACAATCCATTAAAAACTGTGTTTTTCAAAAGAATTTCAACTTTTAACTTTACTTCTTCAAAAGGGGGTAGGAAAATGATGCATACATGTCTTCTCAAATATTTGAAAAAAAATAAATAATTGAAGCAAGGGCTGCCTAATAGATTGGATTTTATGCCAGTCTAAAAGCTTTACAAGGTATTCATGTTCACTGTTTTTTGAAATTAGTTTATAAATCCAAGTTTGGTTCATATATTTTTGAATATTCCACTTGAAACAGAATATCTCTTAATACCAGTGGTGTGCCTAAAAGTTTAGTAGATGAACAGTGTGAATTGTCTTTCTTTCTTTATCAACCTTAATCCTGCAACACCTGTGATTTATATATTTGCTTTCCCTAAAAGACTTGTATCATACTGTTTTTATCATTTAAATATTTTAAATTTTAGCTTCTTAAGAAAAATCTTTAACAAAATTTAGGGCAGCAAGGTAGCTGAGTGGTTATCAGTGTTGCCTCACAGCACGAAGCTTGTGTGGGTTTTCTCCAGGTACTCTGGTTTCCTCCCACAGTCCAAAAACATGTATGTCAGGTTGATTGGTGACTCTAAATTGCCCATAGGAGTGAGTGTGAGTGTGTGAGGTTGTTTGTCTCTATGTGGCCCTGTGATGGACTGGTGACCTGTCCAGGGTGGACCCCTGCCTTTCACCCAGAGAGAGCTGGGATAGGCTCCAGCAGATCCCTGTGACCCTGGTTAGGAATAAGTGGGTATAGATGATGGATGGATGGATGAATCAACAAAATTTAAACTTTTATCTCTCCACTGTGTATTGGTCTTCAAACATGCACCAGCTACATAATTTAAGATTTTTGTATGGAAACAACCTGCTAAATAATTATGAAGTCTAACACCTCTGTGTCATTCCACCAAACACCTCCGCTGCAGCTTTTTGTCTTGTCTCCAGCACCAATGTGAAGATATATTTTTCAGTTCTTACGGTTGTTAAAATAAACGTATGAATAAATCACCAGCAAATCTCATGTGAATCATACTCTGCAGTATTCAACATCCTGCTCAGTAGCTGCTGGTTGAAACATTATAATATCCAAATTTAGTATCTAAGACAAAAACTGTGGTTTTTATTCTCTACATGCATAAAAGCCATGTGACTTGTTAATTACTTTGTGTGTAGGTCTGAGTGTGTATGTGTATGTGAGTGAATGCTTTGGTAAATTATGTTATGCTTGGTTACACCTGGAGAGCATTCATGTCAGTTGTAGCCATCAGATGGAGAGATGACATCAACGTGTTGGATGAGTGAGCATGCTCAGCATGATCCAGATAAAAGCTGGTGTTGACTCTGTGTGTATGGGAGTGTGTGCAGTGGTTAACAAATATTTCTCCTGTTTTTTTGGGTACAAACATTTTAGTATAGAGATTCAAGTGTGCAATACAGTTATTAATTTGCATAGCTTTAGTAGAAGACTCTTAATTGTCTGTAACGTACGTTAACAGAACATTTCGTCTTATATGTGGAGATGAGCGACATTACTGGCTTTCATTCTCAAGTTGCCTGTTACACTTAATACCAACTCATAGTAATCATTACATCAGAACTGGTTTAAATTCAATTAGAATTTCGTCAAGAATATTAACTACATCAAAAGTAGAATAAATTTAGGTAAGATGCTTGGCACTTGATTGTGCATGATGGACATGCTCAATGTGAATGCTAATAGACAAGACGAAATGTGCATTTCCTGTGTGGTCCCGTCATTGACACTGGCACCATTTACCACCCTCCCCTCCCACCACCATCTCCACTTAGTGGATAAAGGTCAGGCAATCAGGCATCTGGAAGGACAGCTAATTTGTCATCCCTCGACAAATGTGTCAGCGTCCGATCTTGTCCAGAGGGCTTGATACTGCAACAAGCCGTAAAGGTTAAGAGATTCAAAGAACGCTCCCCCTTTTCTTCCCTGCTTTTCCCTGTCTCCATCTCAACAAGCAACATGCGACAGAGCAGAAAATTCAATTTTGGATTTTATTCTGTGAGGGCTTTGTGGTTTCATGGCTATAACTCTTCACAGTCTTTAGGCATGTCGTCCGCCTTGCTCAGTTAAACTCCGTAGAAGCCCCCTAGATCGAGATGTGGCTGCCTTGAAAATATCATTCTCAGCTAATACCAGCTAATACAGCATCTCATTGAACTGATAGCTGTTTTTTATCAATAAAGCACTGAATTGAAATGAAGATACACCTACATTTTATAGAATTTTAGAGTTGAATGTGGTTTAATGGAACAGTGGGTTTTGTTAAGCTATCTTTTGAGGTTATCCTTTAAAATCATGAAATATGCCTCAATTTTTAATTACAAATTAAATGTAATTTTAAATTTAGATTTAAATGCAGGTTAAATGCAGTCACTTAAGCAACCTGTCGATCCAAACACAGCCCATGTGATTATAGCGGCTGTCCTTGTCTTCCCTGAATGAATCCTAATAGCCTGTTTAGCGAGGCCATCTACAACCGCAGGTGTGTGTTCTCTTCTGATTCCCAAGAATGTAAGTGACAGCAGGTCGGAGAAGGGTAGAGAGACTGAGGGAGAGACATGAATGACTGAATGTGATCAGGTGAGTTCGCCGGGCCTCCTTTGTGTGTGTGTGTGTGTGTGTGTGTGTGTGTGTGTGTGTGTGTGTGTGTGTGTGTGTGTGTGTGTGTGTGTGTGTGTGTGTGTGTGTGTGTGTGTGTGTGTGTGTGTGTGTGTGTGTGTGTGTTCATTGTGGCATAATGGAAAGCCAGGCTGACAGCGACATGTCAGATACGCTTATTGTAGATCATCGCCTAGAATGGTTGTAGCTCAGGAGCACAGACTCATGAACATATACAGGGACCTAAGTTATGTTTACAACTTTTTGGAGACTCCTGAGTGTATGCTATGACCTGCAAGACAATATTCATGTAATATATGGAGTAGACATCACTTAGCAACTAATGTTACAGATGTCTGGACATTTAAGCTAACTTATGTGAGCATACTTAGATGTTCATCCTGACAGTAACATACTGATGAGGTATAATCTTCACCAAACACAAAGTAGAGCTGAGCTTTGCAGGTATTTGGCCATAAACCAATCTTGGACAAATTAAAATTTTGACCTGCTAGTGGTGATAAATGAAAAAGTATCTTTAAAGGATCTCCAAAGTTTGGACTGTTCCTTTTGTGGAGAACATGTGTGCTTGTATAAAATTTCATTACCATCCATAGAGTAGTTTATGTTATGCTTAAGGGGAATATAGTTGATTGTGTGATAAACTTTTTTTTTTTTAACACCTTACCTTTACCTTTTTACAGTTACTTTACTTTTTCTGTTTTAAACTTTTTGTAATTTCTGTGTCAACTCATCTTGTCTTTGACTCTCCCTCTCACCTTCACAGCTCCCTCTGCTCTCAACCTTTATTTCTTTTTCACGTCTTGCTCACTCTCTTCTCTGTCTCTCTGATTCATAGCCTGTCACTTATAAACTGCCATCAAGCCTCAAAATGAAACCATACCACTATGTCTTCGATTGCTGTTCTATACACACCAAATGTGTGTTTAGCAAGGAGATATGTGCAGAAATACATACCTGAGACAAACAGATAGAGATTGTGTATCTGCTGAAATCTGTACATAGCTGATGCGCCACAGGGGGTGTCTCAGTTGCGAGTCACTGCTCTGAGCTAATGTGACTGCAGGCAGGAAGAGGGGGGTCGAGTGGAGAGAGAAACTGCAAAAACAGAGTGGCGAGTTGAGCAGGCGAGGGGAGGTGGATGTCATGCTGAGAAGGCACCGCACTACTGTGTGAAGCCTAATCAGGCACAATCTGCTTCACTGTGATGCAACATACAGCGTGACTGTGTATTTTGTATTTATCTAAAATTAAAGCTGTTGCTCGCTCATTGCTGCGTATCATTATGCAGTACATTAAAGGCATCCAATGGCGTTGATGAAATGGCACTTAGAGGGTGTAGATGTGGCCTCTTTAAATTTGTACATTGCATGCTCTATGACTGTGCACATAAAATAGTCCAAACATCAGCAACTGTTGTGAAGGAAGGATCAGCATTTTCTCATATTTTTTTACTTGGCCTGGCTGGAAACCATGTACAAACAATAGTGTTTTCAGCATGTTGTCAGCGCAAACTGGAAGAAAAGTAAGAAATGGTCAAAACAAATGACCACATGTTAAAGTAGTGTCTTAAACAAATAAGTCTACATAACAAAAGGAACATTGCAAACATTGTATGATGTAGAAATTGTATTCAAAGTGTCTTAATAGTCCAGTAGGAGCGGATCTATTTTGAAAATTACAACAAAAGCAACGTAGTTGTTACACAAGGAATTCATTTTCTGGCCAATATTGTGCAGCTGCAGTGCTGCAGCTAATGATTAGTTTCATCAATTATTCTTATAATTTCTTTTTCTTTAAAAGTTAATTGTTTTGTCCATAAAATGTCAGAATAAACATGCAAAACAAATGACCACATGTTAAAGTAGTGTCTTAAAGTCATCCAAAACCCAAATGTATTCAGCATAGAATCATATATAATGCCTAACTTAAGAGCATCACCACATGAAAATGACAAAGCTGGTGTTGCAAATTGCAGAGTGTCTGCATGCTTATTGAAACTCTGTAGCCCTGAAGGTCATTTGATTGAGGTCAAGGCTTCTGATAGATATAGCTGCAGTCATGCAGTCAAAACACCAAGAAATTATATGAATTTCTTTGGAATTTCAACATAATTTAGGAAAACCAGCTTCCGTATTTTTTATTTTTTTTTTTTTTTGCCAGAGTGGACTTGTGATTAGTTACAGGCCAAAGCAGTGGTCTCCCCTTAGTGTGCACAACCTTTCAGAAAATGGCCTTGTTTTGAAGCTGTGTAAGTAAGTGGAGATGTTGGGAGGGAGCTTCAGCGACTGTGAAATGGTGACTAATTTGGGGTAAGAAAGCATGGCCTTTGATCTGTGCATTGAATAAAGCTGACTGTGCCTGCCTTGGTGCCCCTTAGGCCTCATTGTCAGCCTGCCAGAACATCATCTCTTTCCCATCACTGAATATAAAACTGTGGAATACATCATGCAAATAATCAGGCTGGAAACAAACACAAGCAGTGCTTTCCCCCAAAGGAAGAAGCAGCCGTCTCTAATGAGCAGGGTAAAATTGGAATATTCATACCTCTTTCCCTCTGCAGAAACGATTGAGTGATTCCCGCCTCTCCTCATCACTCTACCATGCTTCTCTCCTGTTCTTCTTCTTTGAGGCTTCTCTGTCCTTTTATTCACTGTTCTGTCTGTCCTTCGCTCTCTCTCCATCTCTGTTCCCAGTTCTACTTCATTCTCTGTCTTCCTGGAATATAGTGATAAACAGTAAGAGAATAGGCATGCAGTGATGTTGACAAAGCTGTTCACAGATTACGCCCGTGGATCAGAATCGCAAATCTGCCAGAGAGGTGACACTTGTTTGTAGGAGAATCAGTAATGAATGCAAAAGAAAAAAAAAAAGATTATTAGGAATGAGTCAGAAAAACTTTTTTACAGAAATTCTTGGAAAAACAAGCCCAAAATATCTCCAAATTTAGACTAAAGACCTTCCCCCACGTACTGGATTTAGTAATCAGAAGTGTCGACAGCGTCTCGTCTTTTGCCTCAGAGTTTCATCCCACTCAGACAGTGGGAGGTCTAGTGAATGATATTCAGGCCCACATTCCTGTTTGGGTCTGAAATCAGATTTTCAATCAGTAATAGCATCACAGAGGAGAGGAGGGCTCTAAAATGCACAGCAAAACAAAGTAAACAGTGAAAAGTATGTCTTAAATAATTCCACTCACTTATTACAAACATAATGTGTTTTCTGATCTATTACTGACCACTGACTGCATGACAGATGAACACATATTGCTGAAATGAGGAAAAATGTGAGATAGTGGAGGAAGATGAACAGCATAATGTGCCGCCTAGCCAGGGATGGATGATGTAGAAGGAGAGGGATTTTATGCCTCTCTTGACCACCTGTTGAGAATGACCTAGAATAAGAGAAAAATGATCTCTCCTGTAGTAAAAAAGTTTCTCTACTCAGTGAAGAAGTTTCTTGACATTCCTGCAAAAACTATTTAGATATATTAATCATTTAAGTCATTTGTCAAGGACAAGTGATAAACATTGCTGGTGCTGTTCACTCTTCACAACCTACATTTTTGTATGATATGTATTAGGTGTGTTATGTGTTAGGCTCTGATATGTGTTAGGCTCTGTTATGCTTCTACATTACATTTCAATAGTGGTGTCAATATTTGTAAAGCTTCACTTTCATTGGGATTTGACCTGATGTTTACTTATTTGTGAGCTTTGGTGCTAGTGCGACATGGCTTTCTGTATCTTGAGATGGTAACATTTGCTATGATTTCCACTTTATTCCACTTTTTTAGAATTTTTTAAAATTTCTTATTGATCTACTTTTGGCACTCTGCTGTGTACTGTACTTTGCTGTTGCAACAATGCAATTTCGCCATTGTGGGACAAATAAAGGTTTTCTTATCTTATCTTATCTTAAGATGTGATCTCTCTTTGCTGCACTTTCATTGTTCTGTGCAACTGATCATTTTTGTTTGAGTTTTGGCCCTACATCTGTTGGCTATTAGCTGTACCCTAACGTGGTGATTGTGCAGATGGTGGTTGACTGAAATGCAGAACAGATAGATTTATTTGATTTTCCATTGTTAGTGTGATTGTAATTTTTGTAGTAATTATAAAGATAACTTTTTCGTGCAGCCTTGTGACAGTGTGCAAAAAAGTGAAATATTAATTTTGGCAGCCACTATATGAGATATTCTCTTCTTTTATTAATTACAATCTAAAGCATTTGTATTTGTTCCCAATGCTACCACAATACAAGTGAATTTGTAAATTCAATATGAGAGTAAAGTCATGGAGAAGGCTGGAGATGAAGTGTTTGCTAAAGTTCTAATGAGATGCAAGGTGGGCATTTAAAGGCAGGTGGTGTATTAAAAAAAACCTCATGGAATGGAGGAAGGGCATTTGGGACAGGCAAGCTGGCTGTGATAACGAGGAAACAGCAAGAGACAAGAGGGTGTTAGTGGTAGGTCGAGTACCCTGGAGGTGGGAATTAAGGGGGAGCATTTTAATCAAGTTGTGTGTAAAGGGGGGGGTACCCTTTAAAACTGCTGTGAGATATCATCATTTTGTGGTGTTTGGTGTCTTCCTGGAATCCTAGTGAGCCTAGTTATATGCTTGATGTACTCCTGTATCATGGTTGAATGAGTTTTAAGCAAGTGGTCATGATGATGAGAATGATCATTCCTTACTAATTTTTTGATTACTTTGTGTTGGTTTTTGTAAAAAAATATTCCTTTTCCTCATAACTGTGATGATGCTGTTTCTTGCTGCACTGATTTCCTGTAAACAGCAGTGACTCAATTAAGTCAACAATTTGCTTTTAGCTTTCTAAATTGATGACCTTTTCTTTTGCTCAAAGCACATGTCTGATCTTGTAAAAACTGCCCTTGTCTGATCAAAATTAAATACAAATTCTGTCCCTTAACTCATTTCATAGAATAACAAAAGGAAATTATTACACAGCCTTTTGAGCAAGTGCATAATGAAAGTATTTTTCATCGAAGATTTACTCCTGATTTGAAAATCCAGCTGATTTTCTAACCTTGGTCAGTTCTGACTATTTAAATACAGATGATGGTGGAAAATATGTGTATTCCTCCACCAGGGGTTGTAATACAGAGAAATATAAAAGCAGCCACTCATTATAACTTTCAAGGCTTTGAGTTACAGGGTTTGTGCCTTAGCACTAGTCTTCGGACTGGCATGGGACATTAATGTATTTAATAACATCCATGGGGGGGAGAATAGTGTTGTTGACACTGTGGTGGATGAATATGGAGATGATAAAATGATATCTCTCTAGGGTTCTAGATTGTGGATTTGAATTGCAAAAGCTAATTTTAATAAGTATTCCACAGGAAAATATAATGAGTTTGAACTATGAGCAATCCAAGTTGGGTTGGATTATTAAGTCATACTCATTCAACATAGCAAGACACTAAACCCTTTTTATTGGAGGAAATTTTTTATTAAACACCTTTCTCTAAATTTAAATTTCTGGATTATGGTAGTCACTCTATCTACCTGTTTTTCCTTTGTTGGCGCTGCTCTTTTAGCACTATTCTGGTTGCAGTCTATTAGCAAAAGCAAGTATAAACTGACACCCTCTTCTGAATATGTTTTCTTATGTGCTAATATAATAATGACCAAATGAATTATTTTTGTTCTATGAGCACCACAGGGTCTTAAACCAACTGTAAACAAATGCTTAAATTATTTCCTTCTTCTCCTCACTAATCTTACACCCTTCCCCAGTGATGATGACACCTATTGTCTAATTCTGACAGAACAGAATGTGCTACTGTATAAAAAAAAAACTGTATTTGATTTGGTTTCTGTTGCTGCCAGACTACAAAGTTGGCTTCAGATGAAAAGCATGACACACAGACACTTCTTAAGTTGATAAAATATTTGCTTGCCTTCCTCCCACAACACATTTTCTTTTCTTTCAATGCCTGGAGGTTAATTCTGATCAGAATTGGTTTGCATAAATGTATAATCTCGCTTCATCCTTGATTTCTCAGTATGAGTGCTGTCTTCGTTTTCTATTAATAATGCCGTGTCTCTTTATAAACAATCACTAATATGTTAAATATGTATGTTGTCTGCTATTTGCTGACTCTTGGTAGAGCATGTCTGCATCCCACATCATGTATTGTAATATTCATGTGCGAAAAGTTAGAGTCATTTGAAATCTGTTGGTGGACACAGATGGGTAGGATGTATTCATATACTGTACATTGAAGTCTGATTAGGAAATATTTGAATAATAAATAAAAATAATAAAATCAAAGAGAGGAAGGAAAGTACTTAGCTGTCCATTGTGGGTGCTTATGAGTATGCAGCATGGATCTAGCGCTCACCAGTCTTAGTTATCTTTAATCAATTCAGTCAGCTACAACTGATACAAATATGAAGTAGTTGTTGTTTTATTACATGGTATAGTTGACAGTTACTAACTAGAAAAGAATAGTTAGCTTTTGTTATCTGCGGCCTTAAAATCATGCACATGTAGTTTCAAGTATTAAGTGGTAAATCTGCCCCTGCCCCCAAATGACTGTGAACAGCTTATGTGCTGTGTGAGAACCAAACAATAAATAAAATAAAATTGGCGAATGCTAAATTGGGAGTAAGTGGACTCCTCCATCACACAAGCATCACCATTGGATATGTGTAGCTTGTATATTTCAATATCTCAATCAGTTGTTACTGCTTACATTCAATAGGTGGATAATATAAAGAGCAGCTCCCTCCAAGCTTGACCGGTGTGAAAGTTGCTGTAAAGTGCTGAAAATTTAACAGTCCCACGCACAATGTATACTGCAGGCAGACACTGATTCAGACACCACAAGGTCAAGACAAGATGGAAAACCTTTCAGTGATAATTATGGAGGATTTTTTTGTCCAGTTAATTAGCGGGGAAGAGTTTTCTTTAAACACACTCAGCTTAAATGAAAACACTAGCTTGTGCAAACATTTAATGCATTATGTTAATAGGTAAACAAAAAAAAATCCAACTAAACAGAGTGGCAGTATCATTTGTAATTGCAACAATGATTGTTGTCATTGCAAAATCTGTTTTATTTATGTTTTCTGCTGACATGCAGATATGTTTTATGTTTTATTGGCAGATATGTATGAAATCGTTAAACAGTTCATTTGCTCGATAATTCAGGTGTAATCAAACATATTGCAATGAATGTACATAGTTTTTGACAATATATGAAGTGATTAAACGTTTACATGCTCATGTCTTAACTACAATTGATTAGAACTTGAATGCTTTTTTCAAGTAGGTGGGATAATCACTATGCCTACAGTCATGCAAAAAGAATCCATTTATATATGTTTAATATGAGAAGAGTGGGCTTCAGCAACAGCTTATCTTCAGCAGAATAAGAAAGTTAAGCAAAGTAAATAACCCCTACTAATGTACTGTTTTCTAAAACTGCTAAACATGCAGTACCAGCACTGATATTTTACTAATTCAGCAGCATATATCCAGTTCCAGCTGATGTACTTTGTCTGGTAAGAAGTAGAGACTAGTGATTAGTTTCATGTCCTTTGGTATGAAGCAGATCTATTTGCATTTATTTAAAAAAGGACTAGCAGTAGACACTCACTACAGTCCTATTGGCAGCTAGCTAGATGGTCATTGCTAATCTAAAGGCACCCGTGGGAGGTACAACAAGTGAATGGGTGTAAGTGTTTTCTGCATGTGAGCATGCGTGTGTATGTGTGGAGGGTGAAAAGGTTGAGACATGGCAACTGGGTTACATTTACAAGATGTGGGGGTCAACAGCAAAGATCATCTGGGGTCAAGCCTGTAATGGGAGCCATTTTTCATTAGGCACATTTCTCATCCCAGTCTCCAAGGTAGCAGCAAGAGTGAAGTAGTGAACTGCAGGATATGGCATTTCTATGTGCATAACCTCTCGCCTTGCAACGTCCCCTCTTGACAGGGAATGGCAGGTCCTTCTCATCTCTCTCAGGCTGGCTCATATATCACTCTCAGCTCTTGCCCACCTCTCCATCCCCTGAGATGGAGACCTGAGAGAGTGAGAGGAATAGTGCGGGTGATGCTGGTGGACTGCTCTTCAATCTAGCACCTACTCAACAATCAGCAACACATCTATCACCAGTCCTAAAAGTAATTTTGAACCGACTGACACACATACACTGTATTCCTGACCTGTGATATAGATGAATTGTAGATGACAGCCACTGAGCTGCCTTAAACATTTAAAAAGGCATATTGACTCCCTTTAAGGGGAATCAGTCCAGCACATACACTAAGCCAGTCAAGATAGAAAGGAGAGAGAAGACTGCAGTGCCGTTATCCACTCTAAACCCAGACAGTCCAGCCACTTGGTGGCACTAGCAGCCAAAATCAATGAGAGAAAACAGGGGGGAACGTGTCTGGATATAACAGATCGAGCTGTATGAATGTTCCTCTACCATACCACAGCATCAGCCGTGAATATTCTCAACAGCAGGCATGGGACTATCAAAATAAATCATGGCCGTAAACATTTTATTAAAGATGAATATTTCAGTTTTGGGGCTGCTGTGAGAGCAGTAAGGTCTGCCAGAAACACTGTGGGTAACTTCATGTGAGGGGGTAGTGAGAATAGGGACCCTGGGCAGAAAAAACATACGCATACAGTAAATGCACACTCTGCGTCTGATAAAAGGCCCTTCGTGTGCCAATGCTCATTTCACTTTCAGGCTCGTTACTGACTGTGCTAGGTGGCAATTAGAAGTGAAGCACGTCTGAGGATGAGGAGAAGCTAGTTTGTGATTCAGGTCATAGTTGAGCCTAAGTGTCACTGGCCAGAGTGCAGCAGGTTAACTGAAAGCATCTTGTCATCATGGCCCGCGTCTCTGAGATGGCTCTGGGAAGGTGTGGGGTTCACCTGTGTTAAAAATCTCTTACTTACTGTCCCTTAATTGAGATATTAAGCAGAAATGTTTTATGATTCCAAGCAGTCTGGTATAAGGCCGTGGGGTTTTTATCTAGGTCATAATATTAACTGAAATATTTCTACATAGACATCATCAGAAAACAGTCTAATAAAGTTGTATCTAATGTCAGCAACATTTTAAAGACATCTGCTTTAGGAAATCAAATACAATGATCTGAGATGCATTTTTAGCAACTGTGTTTGTGCCCTTCGTAGGGTGAGAACATACAGCTCATTCTGTTCTGTTGATTAGTCGGAAGCTGTTCTTCTTTATAAATAGTAATTTTCCAATCTGTCTTTGCCAAAGCCTGAGGCGTTCAGCACAGGTGTTTTGTGAATAACACAGAGGACAACCGGCTAACTGCAGCAGCAGAAACAGGAAGATGCAGTAATGACTGCTGTCCCCAGTGCACCATGGGTAATAATCAGCCTTCGTTTGTCATAATAGCAGGTAAATACTCAAGCACGGCTGCAATAGTCCTCTCAGTAGGACACTAGCAGCAGTAGCGGTCTGCAATAATTTTTCACTTATTTCGATTAAGTGAACAGGTGTTCTCTGTGGCTTGTTAGTGTTTACAGACACAGCAGCAAAAATGCAGCAGAAATGAAAAGGGCAAGTCATGGCAGCATAGCAAAAGGCTGATTCAAACTCAGGTCAAAGTACAAAGGCGGTTTCATGAGTGTAGTCAACCGTCAGGGGTGGTGCATTAATTATTTATAAGGTATTTTAGAGTATTATTTACAACCTTCCTTTTGTTGATTGCTTGTTGAGGGGGAAAAATCAATGCTACTGTTATTTAGCTCAGCATAATTTAATAACAGAGGAAGTAAGACATTATTGCTAAGAGAAATTTTGTTGCAGGGCTGATGCTGCCTGGTTATGAAATGTACAAAGCCACAGCCCGAGGCAAAGTTTCTCTGTTGTGCTTGGCATCTCGGTGAAGAAACTCTGAGATAAGACAAATGGTTCAAATGACCTTTGAAAAGATCACCATCTCTCAGTTCGCTTGAGAGATGGAAAGCAAGAGGAAGCGAGACCAAAGAGATGGGGGCTATTTCTATATCGTGAGGGATAACAGTGAATTCCCAAACTGTGTGTGTGTGCCCTATTCGTCTTCCCCCTCTGAATGCTTTCTGCTCCATTTACACCAGCTAAGTTTATTTGTCTCTGTCTAGGACTCAAGTGAAGCAGTACAAGCAGAATGGGGAGGGGGGGGAGCTTGTGTTCATCTTTTATCAACTGACAATTCTTATGATTTTCTTGCATTACTTCGTTTTTAATGAAGAAGTTACGGCATGCTGCAGAATGTCTCTACCATGCACAGCTAGCTGTTAACTGGTGCTTATTACAGTTCAGTTCTAGGAGAGACTGTATAGCGAGCCACAAGCCATTCATCTGTGTTTGAAATTTATACTGTACGTAAAAGGATTTGTGTTATAGAAGTGTCATTAAGAGTTGACAGATGTCAAAAGACTTTGGAGACGCTGAAAAAATATATATAAAGACAGTATTGTTAATGTGAAAGTCGCATTTCAAGTAATGCTGTTCTGTAATGAAAACTGACAGTCACTTTGGAATCACTGTATATGTTGTAAAAGAGGAAAAAAAACACTGCGTGAGCTCATTTCTTCTCATCACCTGTAATATATATACAGTAAACTTCGATGTCATTAGGTCATTTGTCATGTCTCCTTACATTTCATGTTTATTTTTTTCCTTAGCATAACCTCTCTGGACATTGTCCTTATTCTGTCCAGCCAGCACAATGTAGATCAAAATGTATTACACTTATAGAAGTTACCTGCAACAATATGTTTAAAGCAGCATTTTGCAGATTTACAGCATGGAATCGCTCTTTTTAGGGCATATATATACAGTGGGTACGGAAAGTATTCAGACCCCTTTAAATGTTTCACTCTTTGTGTCATTGCAGCCATTTGCCAAAATCAAAAAAGTTCATGTTATTTCTCATTAATGTTCACTCAGCACCCCATCTTGACAGAAAAAAACAGAAATGTAGAAATTTTTGCAAATTTATTAAAAAAGAAAAACTGAAATATCACATGGTCATAAGTATTCAGACCCTTTGCAGTGACACTCATATTTAACTCACATGCTGTCCATTTCTTCTGATCCTCCTTGAGATGGTTCTGCTCCTTCATTGGAGTCCAGCTGTGTTTAATTAAACTGATTGGACTTGATTAGGAAAGGCACACACCTGTCTATATAAGACCTTACAGCTCACAGTGCATGTCAGAGCAAATGAGAATCATGAGGTCAAAGGAACCGTCCAAGGAGCTCAGAGACAGAATTGTGGCAAGGCACAGATCTGGCCAAGGTTACAAAAGAATTTCTGCAGCACTCAAGGTTCCTAAGAGCACAGTGGCCTCCATAATCCTCAAATGGAAAAAGTTTGGGACGACCAGAACTCTTCCTAGACCTGGCCGTCCAGCCAAACTGAGCAATCGTGGGAGAAGAGCCTTGGTGAGAGAGGTAAAGAAGAACCCAAAGATCACTGTGGCTGAGCTCCAGAGATGCAGTAGGGAGATGGGAGAAAGTTCCACAAAGTCAACTATCACTGCAGCCCTCCACCAGTCGGGGCTTTATGGCAGAGTGGCCCGACGGAAGCCTCTCCTCAGTGCAAGACACATGAAAGCCTGCATAGAGTTTGCCAAAAAACACATGAAGGACTCCCAGACCATGAGAAATAAGATTCTCTGGTCTGATGAGACCAAGATTGAACTTTTTGGCGTTAATTCTAAGCGGTATGTGTGGAGAAAACCAGGCACTGCTCATCACCTGCCCAATACAATCCCTACAGTGAAACATGGTGGTGGGAGCATCATGTTGTGGGGGTGTTTTTCAGCTGCAGGGACAGGACGACTGGTTGCAATTGAAGGAAAGATGAATGCGACCAAGTACAGAGATATCCTGGAAGAAAACCTCTTCCAGAGTGCTCAGGACCTCCAACTGGGCCGAAGGTTCACCTTTCAACAGGACAATGACCCTAAGCACACAGCTAAAATAACAAAGGAGTGGCTTCGGAACAACTCTGTGACTGTTCTTGACTGGCCCAGCCAGAGCCCTGACCTAAACCCAATTGAGCATCTCTGGAGAGACCTGAAAATGGCTGTCCACCAACGTTGACCATCCAACCTGACAGAACTGGAGAGGATCTGCAAGGAAGAATGGCAGAGGATCCCCAAATCCAGGTGTGAAACACTTGTTGCATCATTCCCAAGAAGACTCATGGCTGTACTAGCTCAAAAGGGTGCTTCTACTCAATACTGAGCACAGGGTCTGAATACTTATGACCATGTGATATTTCAGTTTTTCTTTTTTAATAAATTCGCAAAAATGTCTACATTTCTGCTTTTTTCTGTCAAGATGGGGTGCTGAGTGTACATTAATGAGAAATAAAATGAACTTTTTTGATTTTGGCAAATGGCTGCAATGACACAAAGAGTGAAAAATTTAAAGGGGTCTGAATACTTTCCGTACCCACTGTATATGGCTCAATATTTATTAGTGTTCTTGATTGATTTATTTTGTTATTAGTGTATTGCCTAATGTTCTTCCTTGAAAGAACTTGGAAGTTCTGGTTTCACACAGGCTGTCTGTGATTGTTGCAACTCACTGCTGGGAAAGATGTTTAACTAAATGCTTATTTGTGTTAAATGCAGTGCCACGACAGGGTGTTTCCTGCCTTGCAAAATTAAAATGTAGAACAACTTGTGCCTTCACATGATGCAGCCTATCAAATTTGTTGGTGTGTGTGTGTGTGTGTGTGTGTGTGTGTGTGTGTGTGTGTGAGAGAGAAGAGGATACACGGGCAAGATGAATTCAAGACAACAGCATCACTTGTGTCCCAATTAGCAAAGCAGGACTCTGAACAGGTCTTTAACCTTAGCAGAGCTTAATCATGTAATTAACAAGAAGGGGAAGCTGCCTGTCTAATGCTTCTCCTCCAGCCCCCCAGGAATATTTTCTCCAAAACAATGTCTAGACTGCATGTTTTCAGAGGGAGGGACATCATTTGTGACCTTTAAGGCAAGGAGAGAGTTGGCTACCTGAGGCGTCAGCAGTGCCCTGTTCTAAATTAATGTTTTATCATTATTCAGTGCATGTGCATGTTTGTGTGCTTGCGTACATGGCACAGTGTGGATTTTTGAAGCCATATACATCTACGAGTTGCGGATTTTGTATCATCCCCTATTATGGTTGTCCATCCTAGATCTGTGCTGATGGCTGACTACCTGGTGTTTAAGCAGCAGCTTTAGGATTGCAGTCTTTCTCACTTGGACATGTGCATGCCACACATCAAGCTGGCTGAGTGGCTGTTTACAACGGTCTTGCTTTAATTGCTCATTAAATTATTGGCTTAATGATAAGACATGGGAGATTGAAAGGGACATATGGATTCAGACAGTGACCATCAAAAGCTGCCCACCACATTGTGTTTTTGCGTCCGTGGTGTCGATTAGCTAAACAAGCTGATGCCTATTTAGCAGTAATCAGCTGAAGCTCTGTGGAAGATAAAAATCAGCCGTTGGCATTATTATCCCTTCAGCCTTCAAAAGTGACAGGCCTATTATACAGTGCATGGAATTTATGAGACGATCATCTTTGATGGCCTGGATGTCCGCTGTTTGCTGTAATGTTTTCTATGGTAATGATGCTTCCCCTCTGCCTTAGACCACAAAACCGCCATCCGCATTGTGACTCCATCTCTGTGCTGAAAAGTGATTATTGACGGCTCCATTAAAGAGTAAAAAAATATTTTCTTTTTCCCATCTCTTCTCACCCCCACCCCTCATTCACTCAGAAGCTTTATATTCACTTGTCAGAGCAGCTTATTTGTGCTGTCTTCTTGGGCGTGGGGATGCATCAGGTTTGAACTTGTCGCATTGATAGGGATGGGGGTGATTTGAAATGACCTTGATACTTCTGCACATGGGGGATGTAATGTCGCCGGGGATCGTACAGGGAAATCAAAAGCTGTGGCCTGGAACAGTGCACACTGACTGTTGGTCATTACGGCTGCCCTGTAACCAAGCCACAGACCGCACATCCATCAGAGGTGTAAAAACGTTGCATCTGTCTAATGAAAAAACTCTCATGTTGTGCGTTAGATTTATACTGCTGCACCAGATGTATGTAATACACCTTTGCATTGATTTGTTTGAGTGCATACTCATAACGCTCATCAATTCTACCTTGAAGCTAAAGAAACACCATGTGTCATTGAGGCTCAATAGCAGGAGCTACTTTGAGTCAGGGATGGATTAACCCAAGCAGCAAAAATGAGCCCATTTTTGTCCCCAGTCTCCATTAGGTACACGTCATGTACATGACAATCAGCAGTTCATGAGTCAGATTTATTATATTTTGCCTGTTACTACAGGCACCAACTATGCTGACATAATGACCTGTTCCACGTTGGCTAGTTTTCGCAGATATGTTAGCAAATATATATCGGCTTTATATAGGGTAATATAAAGTGAAATAATAAAACTACGACCCCTATGATGACCCCTATGCATAAAACGGATTTGTAATTAGACAAATTAAAAGTTTTACTATATCAGTTTTTGTTGTTGCTTTCTACAATCTACGTGGTGTAGGTTTTTAATAAACTAAATGAATAAATGGGGTTAAATATTTCTGTTATTCTATAAATGTATTAAATTACCACAAATTGCACAACGCTTAAACCAGTTTTTTAAAATGACTTTCTGAAAAGCATTAATACAGCATTAAGCATTTTGTATTGTGTTGTATTGAATTAAAACTGCTAGTTTTTATTCAAAATGTGAAATACTGTACAAGTATAGATAGAAATTAAATGTTTGGTCTCTAATCAATGTCTAATTTCTAAAATGCTCACATACTATATTTTTAGTCAAAGTTGACCCTATAATTGTTTAAATTTTAGAATGGCTTCACTGTTCTAGCAAAACCAAAACATAAAATCCATTTTCCTCATTGTGAGCATTTATCTGTTTCGGGCTGTGTTGCAGCTTAAACAACAGAATATGAAATCCAGCCTCTGAGGTTAGGATCTTTTGACACCTGTTTTTCACTGTGGGAATCATAGCAGTAATTGCTTTTGAGGGGTCTCTTATCCATTCAGGCTTATACACTGTTTTCTGAAGCAGGAAACATGATTTGTATTTGACACATGTCCTCTTTTCATCTTCTTTCATGTCTTCGTGATGATGTTTACTTGAAGTAGACATTGCTTTTGAGTTTGGACCCTCAGGGAGGAGGGGATTGATTATTTTTTATTTTTTTTATCTGGGGTTTTCATGCCTGGTTTACACATTTTAACAAATTCATTTTAATACTATTTTCCTTACATCATTTCAGAGATTTATGAAACAAAAAATGAAGTCGATAAAATGAATTTCCAAAAATTTCACCTTTAAAAGACTCATTTAAAATAATCAATTTCCTCTGGTGTCATTGTACCATATTTTTTTTGTGGTGTATACAAACTCTTTGTAATCATACCAACCACTGACACACAAAAACCAGACACTATAAACACTTGAATTACAATCCAATATCCTCTCTGTTGTTCTCCACTTTGAATGTTGAATATGGACGTGTGCATTCCAATTATCCTTCGCTGAAACTTGAATGCCAAAGAGTGAAAACAATAACCTAAAAAATGAATTTGTTGTCTGCAAAGTCTCTTAGCTGCAGGGGATAGATTGGAGAGCAGAGAATGAAATAGGAACCAATCAAACATGCCTGCTGTCTGGTGGGTGTCTAGTGACCAGGAAATTTTGCAAACATCTCTTTTTCTCATTTGTCTGTGTCCAAGCTCTTGCAGTTCATTTATCACCGCAGCCACTGCCATTACTAATCTCTTTGTTTTTTCCTTATTCTTCAATATTTTTTCCTGCCTCCATCTCTTTGGATGATAATGCCAAGTTCATGTTTGTGTCTTTGTGTGAGCAGGAATCTCCACAATATGAGCACAGAAATCAGGTTTTTACAGGTTGAAACGTGTGCTTGATCAGGTCAGACACACGACTCATTGTTTTGGGATTGTGCTTCCGTAACATGGACACATATGAAGAAACAGCTTTTTCTCTCTGATACCAACTCATGTATCCTGGCAGAGCACAAGGACAATAACCTCCTCAGGCTGTGAAATCTTGCCAACTGACTCTAATCAGCAGCTAATTAATAGCTGATGTGCCGGCTTACAAAAACACAAATGCTATTAACCTGTACATGCTATTGATTTAGCCTCGCTTTAGGTGCTGACGGTGATTTTTGGATGATGTTTTGATATTCTAGGAAACCAATGTTAACATCTTAGTTCTCTCTTACACGGCTTGAAGTAAAAGAGATTCGTTCAGGAAGGGGAAAACAAACACAAATTTTATTTGGCAAGTTCAACTTTGAACATGCAGCTTTGCACCATTGGTTTGTTTTGATCACACACTGCAACTGATCTAAATGTAACAGCCAAAGATTATACAAAAAAAAGTCGAGAATTTAGCAGTTTTTACACAGCCCTGGGTCTTTTTAATGTGGAGTCTGTGTTTATCTGTGTTATTTTAACTTCGGAATAGCTTTAAATATCGTGTCCTTCTCATACTTATTCATCATACTTATTTATCAGCAGTGTTTAAAGACTGTCGTAAATTTGAAAATCTGTTTAGTGTAGACAAGCATGCTTTCAGATAAATCAGAGTTGTAGCTATTTGACAACCTAATCTGTAGCTTTTCATTATGAGTCTTTATTTGTTGCTGCTTTTTTTTTATTGCTTTCATTTGCTCATCTACATTAATAAATGAGATTTCATAAGAAGACACAGCTGCGGTTAAAGTCCATAAAAAAGTCCAAATAAAACCATCTTTCTGACAATGCATGTTTTACAGCTCACCAAGAGGCCACTGAATTAAGCCTGATGCAAACACAGCAAATTGAATCAATTTGCCTCCTCTAAATAGATGTGATGTGAGGAGCCTGAATGCTCAAATAAATAAGAAAGAATTTCTGACTTTAATGATGTTTTTGTTTGTGCATTTCTTTCCCTCTGCTTAATGAAAAGTCCAGAAGATCAGGCGTAAAAAGGAAAAAAGATATTGGATAACAAGGCGATGTGGAGGCATGGCGCGTGGTGTCACATGCTCCACACTGCAACCAGTGGGAATGAACTGACAGGCTGTGGTGGAGAACAGGGACAGAATCAAGAGGTGAGTGGAGCATATTAAACTGATAAGTAGCCATGCGGAAAATAGAGAGGGGCCACACAGACATGCATCCAGATGTGTGTGCACATATTCAGGCACATTTACTTGCATGTGTCCAGTGGAGGATTTAGAAACTTTGGAATGGGATGCCACTCTGGGCCAAAGTTTTAAAGAAGGACGCTTTTCATATTAGGAAAAATGTATTCAATCTTGGCAATAACAAACTGCCCACACTCTGCTACATAGGTGCAAGACAATCAGACTGAAAACAAAAATGACTACAAACAGCAGTGCCACATCTACCACATCATTTATCTCTGTGGTTGTGGTTCTTTTGTATGTTTTGTACTAGTTTGTAACCTCTTTGTGGCTGATTTGTGTCTTTTTGAGGCTCCCATCTCTTTAAGGTTTTGTATCTCTCTGTTAGTTTTTTGTCCTCATGATAGTTTTTTTTTTTTTTTTTTTTTTTTTTTTTTTTTTAAACTTGTGATGTGTTTTCATTGCTTTTTTTAGTCATTGCTATGTCTCTTTGTGGTCATTGTCAAATCTTTTGGTAGTTATTTTACATCTCTGTGGTAATTTTTCATCAAGTCCTAGAGCTAAGAGCACTTCTGACTGACAAGCACAGATACATGGAGGAAAGAAAGTCCGCAAACAGAAACATCTAACTTGTATAAATGTGGCCAAACACTGCAGACATTTCTCAGGGACAAGTCTGTCATCATTGTCAACATATTGATCAAGAGTAGCCTTCCTTTTGTGCAGACGGTCTGTAACACTTAATGATCAGCATGGAACACAAAGCTTCCAGCGGTGTGGGACACACTGACAGGCTGTGATTAAATCAGCAGTGGTGGCAGCATTGTTAACAACAATGAACAACGCTGACAGCATTTGTCAAAGGAAAGGAGCAGTGTATCTTACCACCACTGTAACATTCAGAAATAGGTGTTCATGGTTGCAGATGAAGGAAATTAATTTAGCTAAAAACAAACCATTTATCATCAAACTGAGCAGTGACCTAATGTAGAATTCTGCAGAGCACATGGATAATTATTTCTAAGAGTTATGTTTTGTCTGTCAGTCAGAAGTGGTCTGCATTGGTTGTAATACATCTGAATTAGACGCCTGGTGGCACTCTGTCACGTACACCCCGTCGTAAGGCGTTAAATACATAAATCGGGTTTAAATGAACACACACACCACTTGTCCTGCCTGGTTTGCAGGGTAATTCATCTTCCAACTCCATGATTCTGTTATGCAGTCAAATTGACAAGTAATCCATTGCTAGTGTCCTTGTTGTCAACATTAAGGTCATTTCTGATTGTTGCATTGAGTGAACAGACTTGCAGCTTTGCAGTGCTTTGCAGGGGTTGATGGGAAATATGCCAGGTGAATGTATCAATATATATACTGTATGAGTGATTTGAGCTGTAGTGTGACAACCTGCTAAGGTTGCAAAATAGGAAGTTTTAAGAAGTTGTGTTCTTTTACAAACTGTACATGGCCTTGTATGTTTTCATAGCGCTGGTGTCACTTTCAGTCCAAACCTCCTCCAAAGACGATAATTTTGTATTTGCCAAGACAGGAATTTTATGGCATCTAAAGTTGGTTACATTTATAGAAATATAAGGGTCAGTGCCTTACATCAAGCAAGTACATGCTTCTGAACAGCTGCAGGCTTAAATGTCCTACAGCTTATTATCCTTAGCTACTTTTCAGAGTAACCCAAGAAATGTGGAGAAAAACAATTCCTGGTTTTATAATTTGAAGTTTATTCCTTGAATTTCCCCTTTGTGGATCTTGAACTTTCCCTTGGGGATAAATAAAGTTTATCTTATCTTAACTGCTTGATTTAAGTCTAGTACCATTCTCACATCAGTATCAGTGTTATTTACATTCTCAAAGATGCATGATCAGCAAAATAGTTTTTGTATATAAATAATTACACATTTTCAAAATCTATTCTACTTCTTGATGCCAGTTTCTAATAATAATAAAAAGAAGACATCCATCATCAAAAAAAAAAACATCAGTTACAGACACCAGTCACCAGAGTTTTTACAATGTGGAAAGCTGGGGCTGAAGCTAACTGTATTTTATTTTCTGGACTATAATTTATACTTTTGTTTTACTCCTCTGGAGATTATGTGTGTATATTTTTTATCTTGTCGAGTAGTCACTAGCGTTAGATGGCACTCTTGCAACTCTTGACTAAACTGAAGATAATAATATACTGATGAAAAAGTAAAAGTAAAAGGCTTATGTTCACACTGAACTACATGTTCACACTGAACTACAGCTCCAGTATCACACTGCAGATGATGAAGTATGCAGCTAAAACAAAGTTTGGAGTGAATGTTGGCATTCAGACAACCAGAGAGAGGAGGAGGAGACAGTGTTTCATCTTCCCAACCCACCCACCCCCTGACGTTGGCGTATTTGTTTAATGTTACTTGACACGGATGAATAAATTTCATAATCCACTTCTGCTTGTTTTTATGCCTAGCCCAGGCTCTTTAAAGGCTAATATAGAAATGCACTGAAGCATAAGTCGCGTTTCTTTTTATATGGTTTTTTCTGTTCACCAAGGTCATTTTTGCCTAAAGTGGCTAATACTGCGGTGCAACTTATAGTCTGGAAAATACGTGACGTTTATTGTAAACTGCTTTTTGTGTCAGTTGCATCGTTTCAAACCTTTCAACACACCACTGTGAGGAAGCAAAAACCTCAACCTGTAACTGTTACAAAGAGCATCTGTTCAGAGACAGTTTGAGAACTATACAAGCTACAACTGGCAGGTTTCACCCCTAGGCTCTAAAACAGAAGACCCTACAGACAAGTACCTCCTAGGAATCAATTGGATGGAGTGTAATGCACTTTACCAGGAAATAATGAGGCTTAATGACCTGTTGAGCAAAGAAAGAAACGAAGAATCCAACTTCACAAACAGTTAGATGTGTCATGAATCGTGTACAGACGCTGGGTGGAAGGAAGAGGAGCAGGACCCAAATGCAGAACACAGAACTCTTTATTTTCCCCTGGGAAATTCCAGGGCGAACATAAACCATAAACTCGAAATGACCAAGTGAAACGGTCACAACACAGACACACTTACTACTAGGGGCATCCACAGTAGCGAGACAGTAACCACTTCCACTGAATTCAACTAATGCTTCGGCGCTAAACAAAGGAACAAGGGAGGAATACATAGGGGGGACACAAGAGGAAATCTAACACAGGTGAAACTAATAAACACAGATAACAATGAACATAAAGCTGCCAGAGACCAAAACAGGGGAAACAGGAAGGCCTCACAAAATAAGAGTCCTCTGGCAGGAAGTCCCCAGAGGGACTCATAACAAGATGACACAAAAAGAGCTGACTAAACAGAAGTCCTTGAAATGAATGTACATCAACAAGGAAAAGGAAACAAGACGAGAGCTAGAGAGGCTGCAGAAATACAGCGACTCAGAAACCGTCAGCGCTTCAAACATTGCCACTGGGAGGTGAGAAATAATATCAAGAAGGAAGCAAATTATTCAGCAAGATTATAAGGAGCTGGAAGTGACACATATCATCAGCCAGGAGAAGTTTGAAGCTGAGCTCCAGGTGGAGGAGAAGAGCAAGGTTCTTGAAGAACAACTGGAGAGGATGAGAGCTTCATACCATGAGGTCAAAACTGAGATGTGAAACGGAGAACCTTACAGTCAGGCAACAAGCTGACAACCTCCAGTATGAGCTTGAGAACATACACTGGTCTCATGTTGACAAGGTGGCACAGGACCTGCATCTGATCCACGCCTTGTGTGCTGAACAGGACACCCTTCATCAAAAGATGGCAAAAGAGATCTAGACCCTGCAACAGAACAGTCAGAAAGTGAGTGATTTTGAGAGAAAGCTGGTAGAGCTGAGAACTCAGCTCAACATTCAGACCTCACTCAACCTCAAGCTCTCTGCTGCACTGAAGGCTGAAAGGGAAAATGATCAGCTTCCCCAGAGGAAAATCTCCACATATGAGGAGAAATCTGAGGAGAAGACTAAGAAATCTGAGGAGGAGGCTGAGGACCAGGTTGAGGAGGAGCCTCAGGAGGAGGATGGGGGCACGAACATGAACTGTGTAATCAGTAGAAATCCCTCATCTCTACTCTCTGATCCTGAACTCAGAGAAGATTGAGGTCTCTGCAGAGCTCATCCCAAATATGAAAAAGACAACGTCCTTTCTGGGCTTGAGGACACCACAGAAGTTGCAATGAAAAATTGCAATGACAATCTTTTCACAGAAGACATTTGGCTTGAGACAATCTGACCAAAGGCAAATTTATTTGTATAGCACCATTCATACACTACGCAATTCAAAGTGCTTTACAAGGCATATAATTACATTAAAAGCATGGAAAATAAAATGTCTGCTATCAAAATGTTCTATTCAATAATATAACAAACCTAAACATCAACATGACCAAGATAAATCCATTAACAAATTAATTAAAGAATAATTAAACAAATAAATTCAGGGTCTCAAGGAGGGGCAGTGCTTAGTACTCACAGTAAGAAGGTTCTTATTGAACTCGCGGCCTTTGGGTGTGGAAATGCATTTTCTCTCCATTCATTTTCAAATTAATTCATAGATAAATTCATAAATTTAAAACTCCTGGCTGTCTGTGATGAGTTTGTATGGTCTCTTTTTTAATAATTGACATTTTTGCATTATGTTTTTGGGTTTTCTGTCCATTCATCCTTATGTCCCATTCTTGTGAACATGGTATGTCAGAGATACCTCAGATAATTCTAGTTTGTGTTCTTTTAGTTTTTCATTATCTGAAATTTTTCTAGAGCATATTTTTTTAATATTACTTTTGATAAAGTTTCAATTTAACACCAACAAAGAATTTACAGTCAGCTCTACTCTAAAGCCACAGTGCAGGGATACTCATACAAATTCTAACACAAACAAATTGTGAGAACCTGAGTTTCTGCCATTTACATTATCTCGGGAGTGTTTTGTGTGTCAAAAACTTCAGAACCTACTTTATGAAGGGATCACTGACCGCCAGTAGCACGTTTTATTTTTTGAAACTCAGAGAATGCCTACACTAAGATCAAACTGAACAAGCACAGTACCTTCTGATTTTGTCAGTCTCCTCTTTAGAAGTTGTGTTGTGCAAGACCTGTTTTAAATCATTGTGAGACAAAGCGATTTGCTCAGGACAAAAGGCTCATGCTTTGACTGAAATTGTGCTTTGCTGCTCACATAATTTTTTTTTTGTCCTACACTGTTGCCATGTTTTGGTCTCATTCTTACTGGTGCTTTAACTATATCCATGCACAGTACTTGTAACAGTCTTACATAATCGTACATGTATCTGTATTGCTGGTAGGGATGTCAGAAATTAATCAGTTATAGATTAATTGCTGTTAATAATTTAAACCATTAAAAGTAACAACTGATAATGGTGAAGATGAAGATGTGAGGCGTAACGGTCAAAAAGGCCGTCACAAGTTATTAAAGGAAGGCATCCCCTAGTCATGTAGCTTTCTGTGCTGACTGTGGCCATCATGGTGATGAATGTTGCAGCATAAAGTTATGAAAATTCCACTGAGTTATTGTCTGGCAGCTGTCCAGTCTAGCTTAGCTATCTGAAGCTCCTTAACTCTGGTGAAGGTTAGTGTGAGGCAGTAGAGAGCACCGCTGTAGCTACGATGTTAATGTTCGAGGACAAGCAGCACTCTAATTAAGCATGTCACCAACATAATCAACCCAAAGGAGTACAGATGCATTTTACAGAGGATGGCTGTTTAATACTGTGGATTGCGAGTGATTTTCATTGTGGAAAGGCTTAAGACTTCATTTTAAATTAGGTCAATATTTTGTGTTTCATATAATTGGGGTAACTTGTCTTAATCTGATATTTAAATTTATAGTTCGTCACCATATATCAAGTTACTCCTTAGACATTAAAGCGGTGCTCTATTTTCACTTTTGTGTTGTATCTGATTTTTACGAACATGCCTCTTTCTCAGGTGTAATTACAATACAAATGGTCACAAGAAGAGGGTGCAGTTGCTCCGGTATGACATGAAAACAGCAGTCTGTATACATTTTCAGTGTATTCCAAAATTTTTAAATTCGGCACAAAGTGCTGCGCAGCTGACCCCACTGCAGCCTTAGCAGGGCATCCCAGCTCCACGCAAAAGAGGGATCATTATCACATCCAGCAATGCCAAGGTTATAATTGCTTTCTTGGCAGCACTTCTGTGAGATAACAAACCAGAAAGATGACCTATTTATGCTGCTCGACAGTGAATGGTCAGTACAGGCTTACAAGTCGTCAGTTTATTTAAATGGAATCCACATATCAAACATATCAAACTCCAGCTGTTCGGCTTATCAGACACACACATTGTGGTGAGCACATCCTGAGTGACTGAAAGGAAAGGAGGCTGGCGGATGGGTTGTGACAAAACCTAGACAGCCCCGAGTACCCAACAGCAACCCCTGGAGCCAGTCTGCACCCCCTCTTAGCTCACAGTCTGGCTCTACACTCTCTTATCCCTGACTGACAGAAATATATCCAGTGATTCTCCTAATCAGAGTTATTTTACAAACCCCTTCAGGCTGTGTTTGTATCTTCTCCACTCCACAGTAGTTAAAAGCACAGCATTCATTTCAAAGTGAAATTCTCAAATGCTTATGTATGTCACTGTAAATTTAGGTTCATTTTCATACCCAACAGCATTGCTTCAGCTCTTATTTCATAATTGTAGACCTACCTGCATCTACTTTTTTTTTTTTCATTTTATAACAAGGGAGATGACAGAAATTGTAACTTCCCTTACCTTGCTCCTTATCATAGTTTCAGTGTAAATTGCTGGTTGTCTTTTATTCAAAAATCTGCTCAGAAATCATTAAGCAAATGTTTATTATTCATCCCTTTAAAAGATAAAAAGAAAAACATCTGCTCTGCCATTATCATCCATCTGCCTTTGCCATCTCTCCCTGCTCTCTTCTATGGATTTTTCCTCTTAACCCGCAGCATGTAATAACCGTCATCTGCCATGCCAATGAGCCATGTAGTAAAAACCGCCGGTCTTTATATTTATCTAGGCTAATCTCAAAGCCGTCACAGCAGCCATTAGAAAGGGAAATGATGCTTTATTTGATGCGGCTGTGAAGGAGGGACAGGGGAACGAGTGGGAGGCCACTCTTGAGTGTGTTGTTTGGAAAACCCCTCACCTTCAAGACACAGAGTCTTTGAGGCATGGATGGTGGGAGGTTGCTGGTGACAAAGTGTGATGAATATGGGTTGGATACTAGGTATTTATTGTCTGTCCCTCCCCACTGTTGCGTTTGCTGTAAAGAAATAAAGCCTCTTGCTTACATGTCATGTTAGATTGCACTTGAAAAGGCCTTAAGCCATTTTCATCATTTTCAATTTACTGTAGCACTTTCTAGCTTTACTTTTCTCGTTGTGGCCTGGCTGTCAGGCTCCCCAGCTGACAACTGATGCCTATGGCATGAGCCAGGGAAACCCGTGGGAGGAGAGGTGATGTCTTATAAAATATGATGTGCCGCTGAGCCGCGGAGTCACTCTCATGGCCTGCTGCGCTGCTTCAGAGTGGATACAGCAGAGGCTACTGTAAAACCTCCATGAAAAATGTTCAGAGAGCTTACATGCATTTACACTGTTCCTTCATTGTAATACCAGGGTGGGAATAGTGAGAAATCATGTCCACCTTTGCACTGTAAAGATAATAACGTCATTGTTTAACGTTTTTAACGTGTTTATAAGTTCTGTGTGGGTGTTTTTGTAAAGATATCACTTGCAAAGTTTTAAAGTTCTCAAAGTCAGAAAGTGACTATATTTCTTGTTATCCCATTAAAATGACGATACAGTCCAATGGAACAAAGCTATTGATGAGAACAATTGATTGGACTCTGAGAAGTGACAAAAGACTGAAATTCAACATCCCTCTGAAGATCTAGCCACTGTCTACAGACAGTCAGCAGTGCACATCTCAGCCCCAGCTGTGACTCTCGCTCTCCCAACACTAATATTTACCTCCCTAATAAAAGTCATTGTTGTGTGGCCCGCTCTAAATCAGAGACCTGCTTCTGTCACAGATGACAGAAGAAAATATAAAGCATCTCTCACAGTGATGGAGAGCTTCCAAGGCTTTTATTAGCTTGGTAGAAAAGACAGCCCGGTTCAGGTTATGGTGGATGAATCCAACTGTGCGTTAAGCTGTAACGCAATCTGTTTCTGGCAATCTTTCCTTTTAAACCAATTATGTTCTTCAGACAAATTAACACCAATTAACATTTCTGATCTATGATGATTTCATATGCTGATATGTGCATTTGAAAATGCACATTCATTAATAAATAAGCTGCAGTGTAATTCAAACTGTAACTTACAACAAAACAATAAAGTCCAAGTGAATTGGCAGTCAGCACACCTTAAGCTTTTGAAATGTAATGTTCAACCTAATAAACAGGCAGATCATAATCTTCATCATTCAAACGTTTGTCTTGATTACACAACACTGCTTAGTCTGAGGAAGCACAGTGGTCTGAAGCTGAATAAACTGATAACACTTCTGTGACTATGTTAAACATTAAAATATTCAGTGTGTTGCTGTGTCAAGGCTTTAGCTGTGTTGAAAAATGCTTTTTGTAACTATAAGTACATGCACGTATCTATAAATACAACAGCTGATATGCGTTACAGTGGATTGTAAAGCACTGAAGAGGGCATCAACGCTGTGCCGCGCTATATATCTGGATGCAAAAGAAATGTGACAGAGGTCAGAGTGTTAAAACGGAAGAGTGTGGAGTGTGAAAATGTGGGGTAATCTTTCACGGCTCGTGCTAATGCTGCTTTCCAACAAGAGACGAGACAGAGAGAGATATACAGTAGCCAGCAGTGAGGAGTAGCTGCTGCCAAATGCACCGAAGGCTAGACGGGGACGAGCCCCTGCCATCTGGGCAGCTCAAGGCGAGGCTGAAAACAACTCCTGCTCCATCACTGGCTCGCCAGCTCACATCCACACATTGTTTTTGTTTTTCGTTTCCTCTTCTTCTCTTCTGTTGCTCTTTAGCCTCTCATCCTATTAAACTATTGCATGTTGACCTCTTGTCTTTTCTCTTCTGGCACACGCTTTCAGATTCTCCCACCTCCTCCTCTTCTCTCCCCCACTCAAGGATTTATCACTCTTAATTATCTTAACTATCCCGCTTCATACTCTGCTTGTATCTAGCATATTTAATCTATGATTCAGCAGGGCTATTAGTTACACTCAACATGCAGAGACTAATTGATTTAAGCAAGCAAGATTAGCTTGTTGGAGCTGATGGGTTTAACTAACAGCTAATATCTGGAGCATGGAGGCCAGAAAGGGGTGGATAAATAAAATGATCAACCTGCAGAAGGAAGTTTTTGTAAACTTAGCATTTCTTTTATATGCTTTGATGTTCAAATCAGTTTGTTCCAACTTAGCCCAAGCTGAGGGAGACGCAATACGGTCCATGGAAAATGAGGATTCTGAGCTATTTTAATGGTTTGCAGTCGTTTCTCATACAAGTGGGAATTAGTTTTTTTCTTCCCCTGATTTACATGTGATAACTGTGGTTAGGACAAATATTTTTGGTTGGTGGGGAAACAGAGCAGCGAAACAGATGTCTGTTTAAATGTCATGTTTGTCGCCGAGGCTGTGCTGACATTTTAGTCCCAGACTTTCACCTCTCGGATTTGTTCGCTGTGAGTCATTACCAGAATCAGGTTGAGTCAGAGTTGTTGTTGTGAATAAATATGATCTAATTGATAGCTGACCTCTCATATTAATGAGCAAGTGGGACCAAAACTAACGCAGGCCAGTAAGACTTAACTATGCTTGTTTGTGTATCTGAATCATTGCACCCGTGTTTTTTGGGTTTCCTTGTGTGTGTATGTGTCTAACTCCTTGCATATGCAGTTAGGGCGGCTTGTGGCCACAGATATTGATAATGGCATTGGGGACACTCAGCGTCTTGTCTTATTAATCACACCAAGCTGAGCAGTGACCTTTCTCTGAGCCCACTGCTTTGGGCCGAGCCATATCCCCTGCCTCTGCCGCCCCCCTGGGAGTAGCAGGCTGACATCGCTCACCCTGTGTCCGCTAATGTCAGCCCTGAGTCTGGCCGCAGCAGCTCACCGGCCCTGCCTGGCGCCCCGGACATAGCCCTAGATGACAGAGACATTGATCACTCAGGATGCTTGGGTTGTCTGGGGGTGGCCGGGTGGTGTGTGTACGTGTGTGTGTGTGCACGTATGTGTATGTGTTTGTGTGTGTATGTCTGCTGTGTGTTTAGATACAACCCCAATTGAGACTGGTGAGCCTAATTAGACTCCACATCTGGGCCTAATGAGCAAATCAAGGCTTGTCATTGATCAGGGATCAACTGGCCTTGAGCTGTTTTCTGATTGGTTAAGAGTTGTACAGATGCTGTGATTTGCTAGGTTAAGAATACTAGATACAGCTAATGATTTAGGAGACTCACATGGATCACAGGCACACAAATGCTACACCACACCTGGCCATGTCATGGATTTGTAACAGTAACGAGAGATGAACGCACTAATGTTATATTATCTTCATTGCCTAAATTAAATGTCCAAATTTTCATTAATCACATTAATTAGTGTGCACACAGAGGACTGCTTTGCCAACATGAAAGAAAGCAGGGTGTAATATTGGAAATCATTGTAACCCTAAAAAGAAACACTTGAGTTAAGCTAATGTTAATAATTTAACATCGTTTGTGTAGTCCGAATATAATAAAAGACAATGTGTAATGTAATGTGTAAATCTCAGGCTCAAATCAAAGGATTCAGGGATTTAAATATGTATTAGATGGATATTTGTATATGTATATATATCTTTGTCATGTAGAGGAATAAATAAGAAATTAATAAATTGAGAGAAATTAGATTTTAAGATACAGGTACCCTAAAAAATTGATTGTTGTACTTTAGCAAATTAAGCAAGACTTAATGGTACGTTCTATATATTTACTAAGATTTTAAAAGCGATGTTTTTTTTTTTAAATTTGAAAATAGCAAGTTAGGTTTTCTTTGGATAATTTTGATCATTTGGCCCACTCACCAGCCCCAGCTGGCCACAGCTGTCCATAGTTCATACAATAGAAGCTATCTAGGTTGCTCAATTGCTAAAATTGTGTCAAAAACCCCATTCTTTTTTATAACTCTGTCATATCTGAATTCACAGGCGTAACACACCTTTGATTTATTGTCATGTACGTGTTTCCAGTGTAGTATCTCTGAGATCGATCATGAATAAACCTCTATTATTCTACATTAAAATCATATAAAAGAATTACATTTCCTGTTTTCTTCAGTAAGAAAGTAATCCTAGTATAGTTGTCGGTTCATCTATGGGTACATTACAAACAGGAGCTGCTACTGGCTAATTTGCCATAATGCCAAAATGTAAACAAATATAACCGAAAACAGGTTTTTGAAGGCTCAATATTGTCTGACATGGTGTTGACAGGGATCCATAGGGCTTCTATAGGCTTTCTTGGGTGTGAGTTTTTATAGGGTGTGAGTTTTTGTAGGGCTGCAAAATTTTTTCTAAATGGTTTGTTTTTCCACTAGATTTTTCTGGGTATTACTGGGCTGTTTGGATCATTGTTTATTTTTGGCGTTATTGCCATTTTACAGTTTCTGTGTGTATGTTTGTTAGGGTTTGAAGGACGGTTATTGTTTTCAGTTGCAGTTAAGTTTAAATGATTGTACATTATATGGTACATTATATGGTTTCTTCTATAGTACATGGCACTGCTGACTTTTCCTTTGAATGAACACAGTGGAATCTTGTGTGTCATTGTCTGGTCAATATATTCTTCTGTACATCTGCTTGTTGGCAGCTGCACTGGGCAGCAGGAGACCTAGTCCAAAGGGATTCCCACAACATCCAGGCACATCCTGTCTTACATATTCAGCACCTGTTGTCAGGATGGATAAGGCATATGCATGAACACAAGCCACAGTAACATGGGACAAATTTTTGGTGTGGGATCTAATATTCAGATGCACTGCATCTCTATTATATTCGGCACATTTAAGTTATTTTTTGGCACTTACTGTTAGTGGTGCAATGGATCACAAAACTCACACACATTACGGTTTTTGAGTCACGGATCAGACCATTTTGGGGATCAGCATAAAAAGGGGAGAAGACAAATGTAATTTGCTTTCCATTTATTATGTGAACAGTAGGAGAACTTTTGGTTTTAACAAAAATAGCCTATAGAACCTATGATTTTACCAAAAAAATAATCAAGAAATAACCAGCTGAATGAGTAAAATTTTCAAATAAAATATTCAATATTCAGTACTCCTCAGTTTGTGAGGTTGTTTGTGAGGAGGATGGTTAAATTACCTTTAATTGAACTTACTTTTGACATTTCTTATAGAAATATTTTCTCAGACATGCAGTGTTCCTGGTACATAATATAGAGAAAATGGGCTTGTGGATTTTGCTTTTACTTTTGTTGCATCCATGATTTCTACACTTAGAACTGGCAATATTATCTAGAGGAAACAGTCCAACTAGCTTGAGAAGAAACAAACCAAAAATCCCACACACAATAAAGAAGACATCAAAGTGTACATTGATGAGGGTGCAGCAGCACAGGGGTACTAACATTAGGCAAAAATAATTTAATTCAAATTATTCATGGATAAAAGGCTAAGCAGGAAGATTGCAAATCAGCACTTATATTTGTGGAACATGCTGTACTTAGGCTTTCTGCACAATTCTCAATAAACATATTTCATAACAACCACACTTGGCACCTTATTCTGTTCTGTTAATGAGGTTCATGTCTTTTATTGTTGATTTGGTCCCGGGAGAAGAAATGAAGTCTATTTTGTAATAATGATTACCAAGGTTTCACCCTGATGACTTTGCCTTGTTTTGTTAATAAACTTTTCTGTGGGAATTTATGGGCAACCTCAGCAAATAGTGAGCTGTGGACAGGGCTCATCATCAGAGAGCAGATTGTCATGAGCGGATAATGGACTTCATTACTAAAATAAATGATTCTTTAAGTCATCTCACACATGGCCCATCATGAAATCTAAAAAGGTTATTAGGTATGAATTTCCAGGGATTTTTGTTCTCTTCTCCTGTGGTTTTGTTCATTTTATACTTTGACTGTATTTACTGTTTTCTTTCAGTTGTTGTAAAAGCCTTTATAATATACTATTTTTGTGTGTCTGTTTGCTTGTGTGCAACCGCAGGCTGTTTTTCAGAGAAACAGTGCACAACCTAAATGGGGTGTGTGTGAGAGAGAGAGAGAGAGAGAGCTTGTGTGGTCTGTTGTCTACTAGTGAGTGTTTAGAGAACAGATTTCTTTGACGTTGACGGCACCAAAGCAATACAGATTTGGCAATTAACCTTGATGTCACTGTAATTACCAAGTCACTTTAGTAAAATGAATTAATTTCCCAAAAGGACTCAGAAACGAAATTACCTTCTCACTTCCTGAAGAGAGCCAATATGGCGTCTGATAATTAGGGGAGAAAAAGTGAGCCGCTGCCATATTCCTGTCTCTCATTGTGTATGTTCTGTGTAATCTGCCACGGGAGGAAAGCTACTGATCTGCCTGCTGCTCCCATAACTTCCTCTGGCTTCACACTGTTCACTCCGCTTGCTTGCTCATTTTTCAGCTCGCCGCGTGCTCGCAAGTGTCTTTTTCTTCTTCCTTGTTTCCCCATCAGCCCATTTTTACCGACAACAGCCATGTTGCCCTGTATGTGCCAAGGTTATGTCATGTGGCTGCTATTTGAGTTATGACACAACAAGTGGTAACCACACTTGCTGTTCATCTTGAAGGATGCCATTTGCACGTAGGGGAGAAGGAGAGCACACTATGCATGCCTCACCTCCTGTCGTCTTAATCTCCAACCCTTAACTAAGGGCTGTCATCTCTTTTATGCTGCTTCAATTAGTATGTAAATTTTTTAATACAGAGTTTTTAGGTTCATCAGTATTCAAATAAGGAATATTTGCCTTTGCCAGGCTACAAATAAACACACTGGTTCAGAAAAAGACAAAAAGTAATTGATAATACCTTGGGTTCTTCATGTGTGTGGTCTGAAGCATCGGCCATATTAGAACAGAGTTATGTCTAACCACATATAATTGCTGTTTTGCTTGTAATTTGAATTGCTGATTACATAATTTATTAATGATTGAGAATCAGTATTTTGAACACAATACCACAGTACTGTTTTAAGTACATTAAGTATAAGTTTCTAGTAAAAAGTAGTTTCACCAAATTTAGTAGGATGCATCCTCTGGAGACCATGAATATCCATAATAAATTTCAACTCACTGAGGAGTAGTTTTAAATTTGTGCCTTAACCAAAATAAATTTCCAGCAGTGGGGCTAAAACTGTTCACTATAGACAGCGTAGAGATGCATTACTGTGTCTAAGTTTAAGTTTGAAGAAATATGACATCACTGCCTTAGTATCCTGACATGATTGGATTATGCTGTCACTTAAGTTTCTGTATAGTATGTCCTGGCTTTTCCAGCAATCAATTTATTGGTAATGAGATCTAATGGCAGCTTTTTCCTCATTGTCCTTGGTGCTTTATAGATCTACATGAACTTTGTGTGTTTCTGTTGTCATTAATGTCGACAATGACCACGAGCCATTAAACCCAATAGGCCAAACTATGGCCTTCACAAACCAGTCATCAAGATCATTGAGTCTATAGGATTCTGTCAAGGTACTTCTATTTGTTGTTTCAGCTTTGGGTTTAGGCAACATGCTTTTGAGCCACGTCTTTTCTGAGAATGTGTCTCACAGCTGCTTGTTTTCAGCATAATGAAAAAGAATCCATGTGGCAGGCCACTGGTAAAACAAAAGGCTTGATTTTAGTTCTGTATATTACACATAATATGACAGTGGACAGGATACAGCCAGTGGGAAGAGTTGAATCAATTAGGCATGAATACAAATCCTCAGTCTACATTTGAATAGAAGAAGAGCGAAAACATGGTAAGCCAGTATTGACCAAAGTTCCACATCATTAGCTAGCAGTGTTTCTCCTCTGTTTCTGAGCCACCTTTGGATGTGCTGCCTTACCCTGGTGGCACAGACAGGCTAATTGTTCTTGAAATTGTCCAAAAAAGACTGATTGTGTGTCTGAGAAAGCGGCAGTAGGCATGTTTGTGTCATATTTCCTCATAATTTTGGCGGAGCTGGTCCTGACATGTCTAGTTATTTTTCTAGTAATTTCTACTAGGTAGCTGCATTTTGTGTGTGCGTGTGCGTGTGTGTGTGTGTGTGTCCACTAAGAGTTCAGAGCACAGGGAGAGGTCAAAACAGAGACAGATGTGAGAACAGGCTCTCTGACAAGAACCCCCATCACAACCCTCTGATGTCAGTGCTGCCTTCCCTGCGTGACTCAGGTCACTTCACACAGTGGGAGTGTGTGTTCATGTACATGAAGGTGTGTGTCTATCATTGTACAGAGTCACTCAGAGGCTTCGTAACATCAGGCCTGGTGTACTGAACAGAGAAAAGGGAGAGACTGCAGAACAGCAAGTTGTGAATTTGTTTGAGTGATGTGCGTACATGTGCATATTAGGGTGTTAATGCATGGTTCCTCATGCACCTGTGGATGTGAAAGTAAGTATATCTCGCTGGGATAGAAAGGTCAGAAGCATATGTGACATTATCACTTGAGTGTATTGGGTTCATGCACTTCAAACAGGAAGTTGCTGTCTCCTCATATCGGGAGACAAAGTCATGCACCCACATTTGCATTTGATCTGAGCGTGCCGTTGCAGTAATGTCCCCCTTCAAACAGAAACGCTCCCATCAGACAAACTACAAAGTGAACTGTTGATTGTTAAGTGCTCATTATAGACCAGGGACCTTCCCTTATTCATAACCTTCTAAGAATCCTCTGAGAGCTCATAACTTATCTTAAAAACTTTTAGCCAAGAGTCTTAAAAGAGATTTAAGACCAGTGTTAGAGCAACTCTGAGCAACTAAAAGCAAGACAAAAACTCATTTCAGTGAGGAGGCCGGCCTGACCCATTGTTAGGTATGACACATGATTTTGAAAACTGTGAGTGGTTGTCAAAAAATATGCTTGCACACACACAAACTAGAGCACATGATATATTATGAGCCTTTACTTTGGAAAACAGGCCTGTTTTTGTGTATTTTACTCTAATCACACATACAGAAAAATGGCCCTGCTGTTGATAGTCCACACAGAAAATAACTTCAACAATGATGCTGTGGTACCACTTTGTATTTACATAAAGCTCTTCACATTTTGTCGGTGCAATAATTTGGATGTGTGATTCATGTACAACAACACATGTGGAAACCTGCTGTTTCATATATGTCTTTTTGTGAGCTTGCAAGGTGTGAATGTTCAGAAGAAGCAAAATGAACTGTGACACAATATGAGTTTCTGAGAGCTGTACTGATTGTTTGTGTGATCACTTTGTGGATGGATCATCACTGCTGCATTGTTGTATTTTCACTCTGAATAGTGATGAGTTTTGTCTTTGGCATTGTGGCATGTTTTCATTGGGTAGGATATAAGATAAGATGAGATAGACTTTATTAATCCCTGAAGTGAAATTTAGGCAGCTCTGTAGGCAAGTAATAAAGTATTGACTAGCTAATGTTGGCTCTGCATCTGAATGAATTTACAGTTGAAGCAGTTACCACTAAATTGAATGTTGATTGAAAGTAATGATAAAAATAAAACATACATTTTTGTATTATTGTTTTTGTTAGAAGTGTTGCTATTTCAATTGATCAGGTTTTCTGGATACAGACTAATTTGAAGTCGACCTAAAATAGTGATATGTTAGTGGCACATTTCAATTTGTGGAAAAAGCAGTGTCCATCACCCTATTTCTGATCCACGATTTAATAATTAAATATAAATCCCTAAAATAGTAAGTTTAATATTAAGTCTTTTTTTTTTTTTTTTTTTTTTTTATAGGACTAATCATTTTAACTGTATTGTTCATTGTCAAAAGTACTTTTGGGCTCATTTGACCCCCCCTCCCAGACAATTGTGGCTCAGGCACAATAAGCCTACATGAAAAATAGTTTCAGTCATGTGAAACTGATATCAAGACAGCATGTGTGTTAAATGACATGAAAACCCATTTCCCTGTTTAAATCAGCATAATATTCATTATTAATGAGACTTGCTGATAGTGAATGTACCTTTTTTTTCTTGATCATGCTCCATCTATTTAGGAACAAAGGCAAGATCAGTTACACAGAGTGTAATCGTCACTGTGTGTTGCTACGTTTTGTTCATTCACCCAGTCATTGTAGTTCATGTATTTCACTGTGAAATAATTGGGCTGTGATAACATTTAGTAAGAGTATAGAACAGTGAAAATGACACCTATTTGGAAATGGTTGGACACCTCAAGTCACTGGTTTTACCAGTAATTGAAAGGTTGTTAGAAATAAGCACAGCATACACAGAAACACACAATGCCAGTTTAGTTCAAAATAACAATAATCCTGCAAAGACTCCCATCAATCTGATTAACTAGGACAAACAGCAAATCTAAACAGCTCCCATGTGAACAAACATGGACAGAATGCATTGTTTCAAAGAGAAGAAGGCCATGCATAATTAATTATGGTGAATAAAGGCTGACTCCAATTATATTTGTGAAAAAATAGATCAAATAGAAAATTAATTTTGTCAAAGTGTCAGATTTTGACTCAAAGGAAGAATTGGGTAATAGATAAATACAGATAATAACTCTAAAACAAAGCTTCCCATCAAATAAATCACTATTTATGTGAGTGCGTGCTTGTGTGTGTGCTGTGCTCTTGAGGGAGACAGATGGGAGAGATCTCCACCACCCCACACTACTTTCTCTCTGCATGAGTTCTTACCAAAGTCTGTGGATTGTTTTAGTGCCAGAACATCACACGCACACACACAGGAGCTCATGTGACAACTAATATTGTTTCATTAATCATCTGTATGTGTAAATTAGGCATGAAAAAAGAGCATTTGGAGCATAAAACCTTGGACATACTGTCCTTTACTGTGTTCTGTGCTAATAAATTGGATGATGGACTGAAGTTAACAAGCTGCTGTCGTGGTATGTTTTAGATCCCACCAACCTCATTGAAATTTAAAAGACACCAGTGCACATACGTGGTTTAAGTTTTTGTTTTCATTGTTGGCAATGCCTAAATGCCATTTTTTGTAGTTGGCATATATGATTTTTTCAAAACAACTTAAAACCAATTCATGTGAATGCATGAAAAGCTGTGAGATATAATGATGGAGCAGTGAAGAAGTTTTCCTAACTTGCATATTCAGATGATACTAACCAATTACTGTAACTTAAGTTTTCAATTCCTCAGCAAATGAAGCTTCAGCTTTTATGTTTTGGCAGGGGCTCCATTTCTCACTACCCTCGCTCTCCTTTTCACTGCATTCACACTTTTTCTCTCTTTCATAATCACACTTGTTTCTCTGCTTTCTATTTCCATATGTTGCTTTCCCATTTAATGCCTGCAATTATTTATCTGTGTTGGCAGTACTAAAAGACTTTTTCAACGCTGTGTCTTGCCCCAAAGATTAACAATTCACCAAGCGGCTTATTAGAGCAATTCATCAAATCAGCGGGCAGTGCTGATTAAATCAACTTGGTAATAAATGGAATGATCTAAAGCCTTATGATGCCCAGAGTCTTCGCAGCGCACCTGCCTGATTAGGAGGCCATCTATTCCATAGCTTTCCACAGTCTTGCGCTTTAATTGGGGGAAAAAATGTGGATGTCATTGTGTTTGTTTGATGGCAGAGGCTGCAGGTTCTTGATGAAGAATCTCTAGGCAGCTCTTTAGCCCCATTATGAAATAAAACCCTCCTATAACCCAGTGGCACTGTCAGACCTATTTTGGAGGCTTCAACTTACTAAAATGTGCAGTGCCATCCTTAAACCCTTGATTTCGTCTCCTTCCTCTTATTTAAAACCGTGATACAAAGCCCAGAATAGTTTCATATTAGATAATTAATGTGAAGTAATAATGTACCGTGAGTCAGTGTGTGGATAACATGAGTCATAGTTAAAAAGGCTTAATCAGATTTCACACTCAGACATTTTGATGTTACACCTTTGAACACATCACCATATGTGATTAAAAGGTCTCCTCTCATCCTTCTCCATGATACCAACATTGTAAGGTTTTAGTTTTTAAAGTATTCTTGGCAGACTGTGAAGTTTTATTATTTTATTCAGTCAACCCAATATGACCACAATATAAATGCAAAATCAACCATGTCAAAAAAAAAACAACACAAAATCAAAATTTCCTACAAAAAAAAACAATGAACAAAACAAACCAACCCTTAAACCAGCACAAGTTACCATTAATTACCCATACCAAAGTGAAATCACCCTTGTTACCTACGCTGTGATTGTAGATTATGCCGATGCTTCATGTCAATCTCTGTGCCTGTGTGCACAGTTTGTGTGTTTGTTTGTGTGGGCATTCTCATTCCTGCCTTTGTGTGGTTGTGTATCTGTATGCAGGGAGGTTAAAGTGAAGGATGTTGGCAACAGCAACTCTGAGCAAGCATCAGAAGGCTTGTGATGAATAGTCAATTAACTGTATACTTGTTCCAGGAATGACCAGTGAATGAGGGAGGAGAGGATGGCTGTTGGAGAAAAAGAAAGGCATCCATTATCTAGCAGCTAATTATCTAGCCACTGCCATTTCCATCGTCGAGATAGCTATGTGATTAAAGGGTTTGGTCAATCAAATAGATAACAGGGATTAGAACTGGGAGAATGAATGAAAGCAGCAAAATGAGCCAGAGTACAGGCTGTTTGAAGATCATTTTTATCTTATGTACCTTTTAGCAAAGTCAGAAAATATTCGCTGCCATCACTGTACTTCCTTTCCTTGAATAGTGGGCTTTCTAGGGATTTTATCTTTGTGTACCAGTGGCCTTACAAATACATGTGGCTGCTCTGTGGACATTTTGAACACATGTGTAAAGCTAGGTTTTAATTCAAAAGTTTTGAAAAAGCTGCAGCTACACTATCCATGGTGTGTTAACAATACTAAAGCAATTTTTTGGTGGATTAGTTTGAGAAGAGTAAAAAAATGTTGGAACTTTTACCCTCATTTACAGAATTTTGGCCAATTGCGTTGGCTCTGTATTCAAGAGCTGCTATAATTTTACCTGTAAACACAATCTGCTCTCCTTACACACAAAGTGGGAAAAAAAGAAACTAAATCATATGCTCAGTCATCACAGTGTAGCCACTTAATTTTTACTTTACGTTTCACTGATCGTTAGGAAAATGAATCAGTGCAAAAATGTTGCTTGCATTTTTTCTTTAAAAATCATGATAAGCAATAATTAAACATAACTGCTGATTACTTGAACACTACTGCAATACATTTAAATTCTTTCTTTCCTTCCTGTGTTTGAGATGGATGCTCTTGGATCACTTTGGCAGCTCAGGGGAGCTGATTTACTAGTGGGGGCTCCCAGATTGTGTTTTGACCAATGGGGACTTTGAAAGGTCAGGTTGAAATTCAGATCCTATGAAAGCCATTCAAGAAAGCAGTTTCACACCTCAACCCCACAAATATACACATAAACTTCCTATGTACATGTAGGGAACCACCCAGGCAGAACGCATTAAATATTAATGGAAAAAACACACTTTACACACACAAACAATAAAATTGTCTTGGATGGAGGGAGAGGAATGCAAATAATCTCCAAGGGGGAAACACCGTCCTATATATAAACACACTCCTTTCCCCATAGGACGCTAATAGAAACATTCAATTTCACAGTGGGCCTACAGGGACAATTATGTTTATCTAATTGACTATTATATTACGGTTAAAAAAATTGTGGTGACACTTAAAACAGTACACTGGACAAGGTCACACATGGATCATTCCAGACAGTTAATATTTTATAGTATCTAATATTTCTATTCAGATATACAGCACATGGGAAGAGAAAAAAGAAGCCAAATGGGCGTACTTCAGGCGAGTGTACATATCCTTCAAATTAGCATTCACTGCTTTTAATGAGACTTTATATTTTAACTTGATTTATTTTTGTTTTGACTTGATGCTTTTTGTCGGCAGATAAGTGTCAGTAGCAGACACCAAAGTTTTATGTAGGGGAAAAGGGTTAATTTAAAATGTCTAAATTAATACAGATGATGGTTTCTTCCTTGGTTGGCATGGCTCCATGATTCTGGCTGGTTAGGTGGCTGCATTACATTACACAGAAAATAAATCAGAAAGTGATGTCATGTGTTTTGTGCATATTTCATGTGAGAGTGAGTGTGTCTTTCTGTTGCAGCCAAGTATCCCAAAGAATTAGAGCTATAGTTAATGATTCTGCACCTCAGTGTTTACATCCAGTGCCCATGGAGAAAAAACTGACCTTAAGCGATCTTATTTATGCCCGATGTGGTTACTTGATCAGATTTAGACATATTGTGGAAATAAGCTGTGAGCATAATATTGACAGATAATTACTTTAAAAAGTAGTTGTGGATAAAGTTCTTAGCAAACTACACTTGTAAATAGTCAAAATTAAGCATTCCTTTTAGGGCTCTGCTAGAAAGCAGTAGAGTTGAAGGCAGTGCAGCAAAAACAGTTCGCTGAAAGTAGCTAAAATGCTCTGTAGAGCTGAGGGCAACTGCTTCGATGATAATTATTAGTGGGTCCATCACTGATAATTTACACCTTCCTCATCACATTTACCTTTACTATATTTTTAAAAAAAAGAAAACTTGTCATTAAATGTAATGTTGGAATCAAACCAGAGCTCTGAAGAAATATCTGTTATTTATAAAGTACGTAACTGTAATAACAGCACCCATTTAATATAACATAATGCAGCAAATACTCATTTAATGTCAGATTTTTGTACTTTTGAACATCATAATCTGTTGTACTATTATACTGTACGAGTGTTTTTTTTTTTTTTTTTATTGTGCCCACTCCCTTTATTTGCATGACTAGAGTTGTGTACACGTGTATGTGTTCTTGCGTCAAACCTGAAAAAAGTAATGCAGCGTGAGCTGCTCACTAGGATGTGAAGGACAACAGTTGACCACCCAGCTGCTGCTGCTTCTGTTTTTCATTACAGAGAAAAGTGCAGGAGAGAGGAGAGTGGAGAACAGTGGAACATCTTTCTATGATTGTTCAGGCACATCGCCAATAAGCCCATGATAGGTCCTGTGAAAAATTAAAAAATAAAGATTAGCTGCCTGTTCAGCAGAGTTTATGGGTTTAATGGGCAATCCCTGCACCACAGCAGCAGTCATTACAGTGCACCATACAGTTCAGTTCTGCCATTACTTTTTACAGTTACAATTCACATTGAAATGCAAATATCAGTGGAACATTAGAGACTGTGTCCCTTTGCACTTTGTCAGGTCTCGGTACCTTGGTTCCTCGTGAGTCCATTTGTATTGAACTGCATCAATATGTTTCTGCATCAGTGTCACCAAGTCAAATTAAGGTTGAAGATTAAGGTGATTCTTTTTTTAGCTCCAATACATGGCAGTCTGCCATCTCCTACACTACAGTTTTTAGTCAGAAAAAGTACACTGATGTTTTGGCTTTAATTTGGTAATGATAATATTTAGCGTATTTTTATTGGTTTTAATTATCTGAGTAATGGTGTTTGTGTAGTACAAAACATTTATGCCGCTCAACTTGAAGATTAAAAACTAAATACATGAAGATAGAGGCAGAGACAATCAGAAAAGGTAAAACAAATAGATGACTGGGTGAGACGAATTTATAGACTGTACAGCCTGAATGGGTGCTCACTAATTGAGACAAATGAACAACAGTGTCTGCTTGTGTGTAAGAGACGCAACTGTGAATTTACCTAGTCCATCTTTTGTCGCTTTACCTTACTGATTTTTTTTTTTTTTCTAGGTCCTGTTTTAGTCATGTATAGCCTTTTTAGACTGAATAACAATATGGAGCACAGCACATCCCATTTCCCTATTCTTATACATTTAGAATCTATAAATCATGTATGGCAAACCTCATTGTTAAATGAGGTTACACAATAGAAGTCATTGTTAAATTTTCCTTTATTCCATTTATTCTGTATGTCACACACTAATACCACGGGGGATTATTTCTTAAGTATTATACGGTGCAAACAAAATTAGTTTATTCCAGCACAAAGCTCAGTGTCTCTTAGCCAAGTAGTTACCAAGTCAGTCCTTGTAATTTCTGACAGTGTGATAAAGTGCAGAAATTGATTTTTTTTTTTTTCTTTTTTTTTTTCTCTAAATGCTGACTCTTGTGGATGGAGCCAAAATGCTTCAGTAGCTCAGCCAGCAGTGTTGTTCTAAAATGAGATATCTGCATACTTCAACTGAATGAAAAGAAATGGAATGGAAAGAAAACATTATTGATTATTAATGTTAGTATTTTATGCTTCTGGGGAAGTGTTTCCAACATTAGGTTCTTTTCAGTAACTTTTAGTTACCACACACATGGAATTTGATACATTTTAAATGACGATCATTGATTAAAAACATTAATGCATCTATACAGACCGTGTACCTGTGCAGCGATGTTCACACGCATTAAACTCTGCTCTGTTATAAAAGAACTTTATGCACCGACCTTATCAGTATTGCAGTTCATGTTAGTAAAACTCCCTGAGGTTGTGTGGCTGTGATAGAAATACTGATCTAGGGTAAAAAGCTGTTGACATGGGTCTTAAATTAACGTGGTGACCGTGTTTCCCTGGACACTCTTATAGCACCAAGCCCATTTACTAACAGTCTTAAAATCAAATTGAATATTAGGTAATGACCTCAGCAGCACCCCATGACTCTGTAGTCATTTGTCAAAAAAAAAAAAAAAAAAAAATCGACTGGTTTGTTTTCTCATTGTCTTATGACTCAATCCCCCTTTTTGCAGAAAGAACAGAGTGAAGTATTCAAATCTTAATGGCGTTTGCACACTGCTGAGACAAAATATGGCTTCTCAGTTTTAGAATATTTAGCAGTTTGAACTGAAAATGTTGAGATTGTTTGACAGAGACTCTCAGAGGGAGGTTTTTCTTAGTTATGGTTTTGGTGGATTCAAAGACAGTACAGTAACAAGAACTTTCACAGTAATTTGTTCCTGGTGTTTGGACATCCACACACATGCCCGTGGCTGTTGCTGAAGCTATTCCCGGTCTATCGCCTGATTTGATTTTTGATCTGCATTGACAGACAATTATTCTGCACTCAGATGAGTACTGAACTGTTTTGAAGAAGCGTTGTAATTGGTTAATGAGTCGGAAAGGGAAAGCTTCTTGATCTCATTTCCAGTGCTTAATTAACCTTGGAGTTGGAGATTTCCCCCGGTGCTGGGGACAAGGCAGGGTTACCTCACGCTTTCTCTCCGTCTTTGTCTCTGTCTTACTTCTGTTGCTCTCTCAGATGTATGACTCTCCTCTGCAATGACAAAAGGATGATTAGCTCTCTGCGTGTCCTTCTAGAGGCAACAACCTTTTATTGACTGATTTACAAGTGCAAATATCTCGTACTTCAACATGTACAGATGTTCCACTGTCCACAAATATCTGCATCTTATCCCCATGTACGTCTCCCTTTTCTCTCTGTGTAGCATTTAAGTCCAGAAAAAATGATATAAATAGCACTACTGCTCTCCCCCCCAGTCTCTCCTCCTCTGACTCTCTCCCTGGGCCAGCCCAGTTCTGTGGCCCCGGGGGTATGAACCCAGTTCTGACAGAATTGATCTCTGCTTCCGCAACTCCCTCCCTCTGTCCGTCTGCACCCCTGAGCCCACAGAGACTAGCCCGACACCCAGCCTCCACAGCCGGCCCTGCAGCAGGCCAGTATGTGTTGTCTCCCGCTCTCCTCCTTGTCCTCTCTTATATTCTCCTGTCCCTCCTTCCCTCGCTTCCTCCTTCCATCTGGACCTCTGCTCTGTGTATCCTTTGCTCTCTAGTATTCTGTCTATTCATCTTTCAGTTTCTGTGCTGTTCCAAAAATTGCTTTTTCCGCCTTTCTCCTCTCATTTCATTCCTCTTTCTCCTTACCTCTACTATATCATATTTGGGGCGTTATCAGGTCTTCTGTCTGGTAAACAGGGATAGAGGGATACAAAAATGCTGTTATCCATCATATCCATTCTGTGGATATTTTGTAATTTTAAACATATAAAGATGAAAAAAATATAGATGTATATTTTTAAAAGAGTTTAAATTTCAGATTTTACCATCGAAATGTTTCTTACATAGATTTAAGTAACAATGCTGGACAAATACTAAAAATTCTTATTGGACTCAACCTAAACGTTTATAAGTTTATATTGTAATGATCAAAGGTGGGGAGTGTCCATGTGTTCAGAATGAGATCTAACATCAGGTGGATGCATTGTTTTTGAGAGATATCAAAACTAAATACAAGACTAATACAAACTTAAATTTCCTATACGGCCCAGTGGAACGTTGCCTTTGACCTTCTTTGGTAAATGACTACACCGAAGTTTTGTGCCAGTAAAATGGAGGACAAGCAACACAGCTGAAAATTGCATATTTGCACAGAATATAGGAGTGGATGTAAATTTATACAAATACAGTAGCTACGGTACTGGATTGATCACCTCTGAATGACAACTGAGGCAAACTGCATCTGATATTTAAGGGCTGGAAAAAATAAGGTGCAAAATTTGGATCACGGTTTTGTGAGATATGGGGCGAGAGACTACTGTATAACAGGGTTAAAACGGAAAGAGAGAAAATTACACACACTGCCAAGAGTTTTTATTGTAGGTCTCTGCTACCACAAACAAGACAAAAAAAACCATGCAGCAAAACAAATGTACCACAGTTGCCTCATGATGGAATTAGTTTTTCCTGACTTTTAATGTCTCACAGCAGCTCCAGTCCACCGCAGTATGATTGAAGCAGCAACTAGTATTTCTAAGCAGGCAGCTATTTTAGCCTAGTTTTTTCTGTTTACTGAAATATTACAGTCAAAGGACTTTAAGTTTGAACAAAAATCACCATTCATCATCTTTCAGTTACTGATCTTATTGTTAAGCTAATTAGATCTGGCTATTTAATTAATATTTTGTCAGTCTCTCTTGTGGAATAATTACATATGTGCTTTTCCAAAAGTGTGTTTTCTACTTCTCCCTTCTCCTCTTCAGTATTTAAGAATTTAATGTCAAAAGAACATTTTCTTTTCTGCTCCATTTCTTTGAGTCAAGTGCTTTAACAGTTTATCAGATCTTACTTAGCCCTTACCTTTAATGGTATTTCGCAACATGCTTGGCAAATACCCTGAGTATTGGTAGTATCAGTACATGGGGATCGATCCAACTGCCTCTATTAAAAGGCTCAGATTCAGTTAGATAAATTAAATTAGATTAGAGTCAACTTAAAAAATTTAGTGTAAACCATTTCTTTAGCGTTGAGTCAACAATACACATTGTGTACAGCGTAAATGCTGTTTGTCAAGATATTCCACCTGCTGTTCATTTTTTTAAGCCAGTGAGTTGACATTCATGCCTTTTTCTACTCGTTCTTTCCCCTTATTCTTTTCCCAGGTCCCATTCCTCTGCTGGGTGAGCTGGGCCTTGTTCACACCTGCAGCCACCCTTCCCTCCCTCCTCCATCATGCATCCTCCTTGCAGTTACTTCCAGATTAATGCCGGGTAATTTGCTCTTCACCATGCACCTCTGCATTCCACCCTCCCCCTTCTTCCAGGTGAGAGAGCAGCGTTTACTCATTTTTTCTTCTTCTTCTTTGTTCTTTCTCCACTTTTGTTCGTATTCATTCTGCCAAGTAAGCTTTCTACAGCCTCTCCCATGTTCTGTCCTACCCTTTCATCCTTGCCCCCTATCCTCTGTTCTCTCCTTCCTACCCCCTCATCCCTCTGTCTGAGACAGAGCCATATGGCCGGGTGCAGCCCAGGCGTGCCCAGCTCTCAGCCTCGTTTAAATTCACAGCCTGCGGGTCACTCTGCCTCTTCGGTGGGACGGCAGACACCGTCACGGAGGAAGGGCATCGTCCCAGTGATGAAGGGAGACGGGGAGGATAAAGGGAGGGCATCACTGCAACAAGAGAAAATTTTGCAGACTTAAATTCTTAATTATAGTTTAAAAAACTGAATGTGCACAAATGAAACAGAAGGTGGAGTTGCTTGGCTGAAATAATGAAGTGGAGATTAAATGGGAGTTTATATGTTTGAATTAATTTGGTTTGGAATTGTGAATGAATTTCTTATTTGCTGCATTTTTTAAATCATTACCTAAACATTGCACTAACCTTAACTAAACCAGTTGCATATGACACATTATGAAGATTATTTGGATAAGTCTTAAAATTGTATAAGAAAATAGTCCCCAGAATTATCAATATCTTTATTTCACTCTCCCCTCGACTTAGAAAAAACAGAAAGTGTATTAATGGCAAATGAAAAATGACGAAAATGCAGCTTTGTACTGCACCTAAGTTTCAGTGGTGCAGTGCAAATCAAGGATACAAAACTATTGTACAACATACAGAAATGCATGTTCACAGTAATGAGCAGAGAAGTGATCACGACTAAGAGGGAAAGGGAAACTGTGCGTAGTACCTAAAGATGAAAAAAGAAGAAAGGGATAACTGTAAGGACAGTAGTCAAGGAAGAGAAAATGAAGTGAAAACCAGCAGGAATTTGAGGACAAAAGTTTGGAAGGAGTGAAGCTCAGCAGCAGGTTGAAGAGGTGGGGAGAAGCCGTGAGAGGAACATGGGGAGGAGGAGCGGAGCGAAACAGCAGGCATTAAAAGAGAAGTGGTGTGAAATTGAAACCAATAAATCCAGAACAGATTCCTACAGTTGTGGGAGCCACAACGACCATAACACGTGGCCTCACTAGTGTTCTCTTTTTAATTTGAGCCGAGCCCATTGTTGTCTGAGTAGACTTGAGCCGTCCAAGTAATCGTGTTCAGTGACACTGGGCTCAACACCCGAACAGGATTGTGCACACCAATTTTAAAATGACGTATTTTTCATTTGGAATGGAAAAAGGCGCAAAAGAAAGAAATGCTGACCACTGCAGCATAGAAATGATTGCAGATTTTAAATGTAGTTGAAGCAAAGCAATTTATATACCCTCAAGCAGCTCATGTCTGTTGCTAGAATAGTAGGTGAGAAGACTAGTGTCTGGGGGCTTGTTTTTCTACTAGTGCTTACCTAGCATGCATTTTTGATAGTCATGTTCCATATGTGAGAAGAAATATCATCATACTTTCAGAGTGGTTTTGTGTTTTGTCTCCTTTGTTTTCTGTATTTTCTGTTTAGTCTTCCATCCCTTTGTAATTTTCTTATGTTGATACTTTTGATATTGTATTTCCCTGCCACATAACTTAGGAGTTAAAAACTTTCTTTCCAACTAGATAACTAGTCTGATCTAAAATTTCTTCACAGACACCATCTTGCTTTTAAAATTCAAGTTGCTTGTGATCCTGCGTACGTGCTCATCCATTTGGGTGTGCGTGGGTTGCCAGAATGTGTGTGCATGTTAAATTGACTATGGTCCATAAAAATGTTTCTTCTGGGCCATCAGAACAAGCTGGCATCACTGGTTATAAAGGCTTCTATAATTGAAGCTCTCAATCATCCCTCCATTATCTCTACCTGTGATCCTGTAGAGGAATGCGATGTGGGCAGGTTGTCTGTCTATCACAGGGCTGATGTTTTCAATCATCTTTTGTGAAATAATGTAATTTTCTGGCCCTGTGATGGACTGGTGACCTGTCCAGGGTGTACCCCTGCCTTCCACCCAAAGAGAGCTGGGACAGGCTCCAGCTGATCCCCGTGACCCTGGTTAAGGAATAAGCGGGTATAGAGGATGGATGGATGGAATTTTCTTTGAAATTTGAGATTTGGTTCTGAGGCAAAGGTTTTATATAATATACATCTGCATTATATACTATACAGTTTGTTAGAAGAGTAATAGTTTTGGAGGGGGTTCTATTTCAGTAGCATTAAGTTTAAATAAAATTATACTTTGTTGTTAATGCTTTCTCGCACTCGCTACCAATAAATATGAAAAGCAAAACAACAACAAAAATGCATCTGTTAGAATAATACATTAAGGGAGCTGCTTTATAACTTGACAATGCAGGAGATTTATTCTGGGGAACATTGTAAGTGGGAATGTATTTTCAGCTGCTTGAAAATGTCATCACTTTGGCAACGTCAGTTTTCGATTTAAACCCTCTCAGATGATGTATGAATGCACCGCGGCAACATGGCACACGTTAATTGACTGAGGCATATTGTATGGATATTTTCTCCACTCATCCACTCAGGATCTTGAATACCAATCCCTCACTCTAACCTCCACCCCCATCCTCCTCCTCCGGCCCCCGTCCCTGCCTCTCTGTATAGTGTCAGCAACGTACGGCGTTAGATTCTTATAGACTTTAGCTGCACCAAATATGCTTGTTAATATTCCCCATCTGATGATCGCTTAAAAAATCTGATAAATGATGGTGGGGCCCACTGCTGACAGTGGGCTCTGGCCAGCATACATCAGAGTCCAGAGCCCCCCTCGTACTTTATAGAGAGCTATTAGAACAAGCTCCCAGGCAACAAACCATACATAGCAAATGTGCCTCTTTAGTAATATGATAATTTATAAAAGGCACCAAATGAGACTGAGTGAATATTCTGCAGAATTCCCTCACATACTTACATGCTTAATAGATGGTGTGTGTTATGCCTACTCTCCTCAGGACTGCACCAAATGTGGGAACTCCTGGGGATGATGGAGTGAAGGCCAACTTCAGCCTGACAGCTTTTAATAACTAATAAAAATACTTGAGGGGAAATTTGCAAAGAGGGGATTAGGGAGCTTCTGGAGGACAGGAGTAACAACAGAAAAGACGATACAGATTGAAAGAAGAAAAAACAAAGTAGTAGTGACTGAACCTTTGTGTACATATTAAACCTTGATGAAGCAAGGACATGGTACAAGCAAGCACACCACCGTCTTCTCACCATGCATCGCTCTAAGAGCTGATTGATCAGTGATATTTGGGCTGAGTCACATCTAATTCTTTTCATATCCCCCCCAATTTAGTCTCTCGTCTCTCCTGTTCCCTTGCTGTCGCTTTCTCTTGCTCTGTTAACACTGGCTCCCTGCTGAGTCTCATATCTGAATGGAAGAGAAACAGACACATAGAGATAAGCTTTCAGGATCAAATACTTGGAAAACATTGATACGGTTGTAATACAAAATAGACTAAACCTTATATCATCTTTGTTTTAGTCATCACATCCTACTTATGAATTCAGTCTGTGTTTGTCTGTGTGTGTGTGTGTGTGTGTTTGTACAGTTAACATGCACATTTACTTCCCTGTAATCATCAAGGGTGTACAGTCATTATATAGCTGATATACATGCAGAAAATGTGAGCAGAGAAAATAGGAAACTTTAATCTCGTTTGTAGAACTGATGAACAACCCTGTGGCAGACAGATTTATTTATTGTGCAACAGTCTGTTGCATTTTCTAATGTCAGTGTCTTTCTTATATAGTAATTCATAGACACATTGTTTTTAAAGTTTTGACATAACCTTTAATAACCAACAAATTGAGATATGTTCCATATGTTCAAGGCTGACAGTTTACACTAATGGTGATGGACCACAAGAAATTGATGATTTTTGAGACACTGGGTTCTTTGATTTCTAAGATTTGTTTGGGGAGCACCATTTGGGAGAGCAGTTTAGTGAAGTTTCTAAATGCATTGAATGAACTAAATGCTATTTTTTCACCCCCATGTCTTTTATTATCTGCTTTGTGACAAATGTAGGTTGTCGTACCTCTGTGACTGTATACGGCCTTTTGTGTTTGGTCTTTAACGTTCTGTGTATGTTCTTTTACAGTGAAACATGTACAGATCCTTGTGCATTCTGCTGCAAAGTCATCAAAACAGCATGTGAAGTCAGCAAAGTGATGGCGGTGAGTGTTTTCCTTCGAAAATTTACCTGGCCTTTAAACAGTCATATTGTTGCAGACATTACACTTCTGCCATTTTTACACAAATATCGGAGGAAATCAAGTGACTTTGTGCCATTGGCAGTATTAGGCACATTTATCCAAACCTCTGAATCTTAATCTATGTGGGACCCTAAAAGGACATGCTGACTAAAAACTGAAATAGAAATGCAAGATGACGTTCTAATAAGTGTTGAGGTAAATTCACACTCAATTTAACACACACACACACACACCTGTGCTGCAGTCCTGAAGAGACTACCACAAAACATTGGCACTTTTAAGTTGTTGGAAATAATCCCAATAGCAAAAATATAATCAAAACACTAGCAGTACTACACTACTAGTAGTGTGTTTTAAACTTCAAACTTTTTTTAACTTTAGCAATGAAATATTTACACACAAGGTGATGGGTAAAGATTTGAGCACAACCAGATTTTTCACCCACAAGATGCAATGAGACAAATTTGTAAATCCTTTAAATTTTCATTTAGTGCCAGCAGCAGCTCATTTTCTTTCTGTCCAACACTTCGGTTCATTCCTTACAAAAACAACTAATGCTCTCATCAGCCTCAACTTTACTTGGTGCTTCTTAGATATTACTGTGCATGTGGTGTTTGAGCAGTTACTGTTTAAATCAGCACTTATCCTAAGCTTTTAAATATTTATGTAGTTATACCATTTCTCTTCTGTTGTACGATTGAAATGAGCAGCAATCGTCCATTAATATCTTGTATGTCCTGCTGAGCTTACCACATTTCTAACACCAATATCAAAAAACTTTTACATAGGTTTGTGCATGTGTACTTACTGTTGCACATACTTATCAAGAGGTTATACAAACTTCCCCCACATGCTGCCGTTGCTTGATACTCTCTGCACTGAGCTCTGTTGCTCCTGGGGGATAAGACATACCCAGAAAGACATTATCACCTTTCTGGCAAAGCATAAGAATTCAATGAATTATTTACGTTCCGCCAGAGGCCCCTAGACAGCTCGAGACCGAACAGCACAGGATTCAGTTAGGGAACCTGGAAGGCCAGGGGCCAGCTGAGCAAGGGAGAAATCACTGGGGGATCCCAAGGTATTGAGTGAGGGGAAATTAAATGACAGAAAACAGAAAGTGTAGGATCAGGGGACTGGAGGACACAATCATACAGAGATTTGTTATATGTGTGTATATTCATGCAAACGTTTACCACAGATGTCACACACATATACAGATTCATTCACAAAGGAATACACATTCACAAGGCCCTCATCAGTGATTTGCACACACTTCCTGTGAACACACAACACAGACAAAGAGATATGTATGAATACATATAATAAGTTGCTGGAACACACACACACACACACACACACACACACACACACACACACACACACACACACACACACACACACACACACACACACACACACACACACACACACACACACACCAGAACTATAATCAATCTCAGGCTTCAGAACTGCTCCCCCCTTGAGTCCATGACTGTTTTTGGCTCTGTCTCCATGCAAGTAGGAGGTCTCCTGATACTCACCACTAGGTTAGCTCACCACACATTAATGCAACATACCCCCCACCCCCATGTCCCATTAAGAGCAGGATATGTGCTGCAGTTCCTTTCTTTTAGCACCTCAGAGCCCTCCCATAAAACTGAAACCAATTTCTGCATGTCTAAAAGACTGATGACGAATCACGGTTCAAGTCATGTTTGTTTTTATTATTGTTGTTGGTTTTCAATAAGACATCATGCGTACTGATTGTGATTGTACTGTGTTTTCACCAAAACACAGTGCTCAGAAGCCACACTTGATATCCCTCTGGGATTTTCTAAGGAGTTTCTTTTCCTTTCGGTGCAGGGTTGTACCTCACTGATCTATCATCTCAGCTCTGGCAACCTAAACAGATATCAGGAATTGAAACAGGAATTGCACCATTTCCCTATCAAAGCAAAATAGAAAGAAGCATGTGATAGCCTATTTGGAGTTCTACCAAAAGCCACTCTTAGAAACAAGGTGACCTACGTTGTTTGTTTGCTCTTGTGAATGAAATCAGGACATGAACCAGCATCCAAATGTTTGAGAGACACACACATTGAAGTTGACATTGTGCCAAATTATTTTTTAGTCTTTAAATATAGGAAAAAACAGAAAACCATTTAAAAAAAAAAAAAAAAAAAAAAAAGTACTCTGACTGTGACAGTTTCATCAAGGGGCTAAATGAGCAACATTTCATATCTAGGTTGTATGTATGTCCAATTGAAATACACTGACATTGAGAGCCTTCATGATAATGACACTAGTGAATAAACACTTAACATATCAATTTTTATAAAAATGAGTGAAATCAGTGTTGCAAGGACACATTCGCTCATGCACCTACTGTATTGAAGTATAATTGACCTTCTTGATATTATTTGTATTTTATGCTATTAATGCATGCACTCTTGGTTTTCACTACATTTAAAAATACACATGGTACTTTTTATTCATTTATTTAGCACTATAAGCACTAGTTTACAAAACACTGAATGACTTTTCATTAGTAAACATGGTTATTTTCAGTTATCATGCCCGATTGGACCTACTCATGTTATAGTTATGCATGGCAAGCTAGGATTTATGTAAGGTCACCACACTCCATGTAGTAATAAGGATATGAAAGTTTTAAGTTTCCCCACAACATAGAAACCCAAATGTTCATAGAACAGTTAAAATTAGTTCCAACCCAACTTGCTACAAAATGCTTCAACAATAATAATGCATCGTTATTTGATTTGAGCCCCAAATTCCCTGTTTTTTTTTTTCTTGCTATGTAGTACAATGTATACCAAACATCATTTAATATCTTGTGAGTACAAAAAGCAAAACATAAAATAAATATTTCTGGACCACAGTGAAAGGGGCCATCCTGCATAGGTATGGTTATTTTTGAAAGGTTAAGTACGCTTTCCTGATAGTATTCAAGTCAAATTCACCTCACTTCTTACTAAAACAGGCCCATTTGATTAGCACCTTACACTCCAGGATACTGTGTGTTGTGTCTTTATTTTGTGCTGTTATTTTTTTACTTACAGGAAGGAAATCAAAGTAAGTTTGAGTTTATTCAGTAATTTAAATTAATATATCTTCATTTCTCCTTTCAGTAATGGGAAACCATGTTGGAAGGGAGTTTAAAGAGTGAGCTTTCTTTAATGTTAGGAACTACTTAGAAAATGTTTACATGCATACAGTTTATTAATAGCCTTAGTGAAGGTCTCCACATGAATGTCATAGAAGTGGTAAACACCCCAGCAGAGCAGCTGTTTGCCAACCTGAGCACCTGAACCCAAGAACACTTGTTTCATACGTTGCTCTCCTACTCGCAAAAAACTGTGATTTTTTTTTTTTTTTTTTTCCTCCCCCTTCCTCACCTTGAGAGTAAAACAGGGTCCAGTGGAAATGGGGCCATTGAGTAGTAAAAGGTGTAATACAAGCTTGGCACTTTGTTCTCCACAGCTGAGGCTTCGCCCTGCTTTCAGTAGACTATTCCCAGATCAGTTCTGCCTTCATGACTACACTTTCCTGTCCAACTAAGAAACTTTACAGTTTATACAAACTTTTCTTTAGTATTTTAGACTGCATAATATTTGAGCTGTAACTAATTCTTTTAGAGTGTAGAAATTGAATTGAGAATATACATAGCCTTGTAACATAGATGATGCACTGTATCTGAAATCTCATCTGTTTTCCTTACATTTAGACCTCAGACCTACATTGATTTTTAGAGCACATTATGCCCTTATGTACATTTTATTTAAAGCTGACTCTTGCTTATACTTGATTCAAAACTTCACATAGTACCTTTTGCTTGGGAGATGTGGAGTTGGAGTGCTTGTTGAACTGTTTTAAAATATGAACTAGGCCTCTCAGATTTATTGTACTTGATCTTTTATTACCATTTGATAGATTGTAGCCTGGAGGGAAAGTCATCATGGTGCACGAGCAAGGACGTTCTGTGATCTCTCTTCATTTTTTAATGAAAACAATTAAGTACAGTAAGTGCAGACTTTTCAGTTAATTCTGGTCAAAGGTTTACCAGCAACGCTGTTAACTTGTAAAGTTTGTTAGCTATAAGAAAAGCCATTAAAATAAGTTATTAAATTCACAGAAGCATTTGGTTATATTAATAAGATTAAAAAAAAGCCTTTTAAACCCATGTGAAGTATCCTCAGTCACCTGTGAATAGTTTATATAAAAGGCATGACATGATGCAAATACCAGCTACTGATTTCATTTTGATATATACGTGTCCTTTTTGATGTTTTTTTTATGGTGCTGTATAATTTTCATAGCCCTCAACTTAAAATCAATTTCTATGTCTTGTGGGCGAAAGTGGGGCTGGTGAGCAGGGAGAGGGAGCCAGTAGTACAAGGTAGGCATTTTGTTCAGTACAGCTGAGTCTCCGTCCTGCTTTCGTGCTATTCCCAGGCCAGGACTGCTTACTGTGCTGCACTCCCCTGCCTGTCTATGATTTGTGGAGCCCACTGGGAAAGAAGCTAGCTCTCCCATAGGTTAAAATCTGCAAACAATAAGCCCTGTGTCTGTGACGGATGGCCTACATCCCTCCCCATTTGTCTGCGCTTTATCCCCATCTCTGAATCACTTGTTAAACCCTAAAGTTTTCTTTATATGTGCTTTCTGATACGGCGGAGAAAAAAAAAAGAGAGGAGGGCAGAGAAAATAGAGGCGAGAGTGAGAAAGAGAAGAGAAGGCGATCAATGTTGTCCTGAAGTAGAGGAGTGGATGAGAGGGACTTTCAGTATGACTTTCAGGGTCCTAATTAGGGACAGGACAGCAAGCTACCTCACTCTGTGACATTTAGCTGGACATACTTGATAAATGTCACACTGCTGGATACAGCCACGACAAATGGATGCATCAACAACGGCTTAATAACCTTTACTGATAGTCCTGCCAGGAATTCAAATTCTTTATCTGCTCTCCCTTGCATCACTAAAATACAGGCCCTAATAATCAACATTGTTTGTGGAGTACAGGGGTGGATGTGCTTCTGTGTGTAGATTTGCTTGTGTGTGTTAAGCCAAATTAAGTGTACCAAGAAGCTATTGGTATGTACCCTCACTATGTATCAGTGTGTATGGCTATGAGCTGTGTGTGAGTGCCAAATTATCTTGGCCAAGATAGTGGCAGCATGAGGGAGACCTTTGTAAGCAATCAGAGAAAATGGAGAGCTGTAGACCTCCCTCGTATCTTTCTAAACTTGTGTCTCTGCTAGACATGGCTAAGCCAACTGAATTAATCAGCTCCCAAGACAGGAACAATCGGAAAAGAAGAAGCAGAAGATTGAGTCATTTCTCAATAATAAGATCATTCAGGAAATAAATGTCATCTGAAAAAATTCATAATAAAATAATTTAAATGTCAATTAAAGCAGTGCTTTTTGGGCCTAACAGAGTCTCAGAGAGCTAAATTCTCAGAGGTTTTTAATGAAGAACAGAGTCAATCCTAGATTCTGGTGTGTCAGTTTTGCTGGATCTGGTTTGGTCCCATTTGGAACTTGTAAATGGCCTCCAGAAGTGACGTTCCAGTAAGTAGCTGAGAGATTTGATCAGCTCTGTGACAACTACATGACATATTTGGGGCAAAACACAAATAACGTGCCATCAGTCTTTTGGTCCATTGTCTTGGAGAGCAGCTCATTTGCATCATAAACTTCCCATGATAACTTGGCTCTTTTTACACAATGAAGTACTTTATTATGTTCTTTCCACTTTTCCTTTGTGATACTTTTGCTCAGGCCAGTGATTATTTTTAAAAGAACAAACCCCAAATGGACATGCTAAGGATTCTTTTCTTTTGAAGTCTGTCTTTGATATGGAGATTTATATTCATGGTTTCCTCAGCATATAAACTAAAAAAAACATTTATCTGATTAAATTAAGCATCTAAATATATACTACTTGATTTGTCTCATAGGTTCTTTTATCTGTGCACTGTGCTGTCCCTGGACCCGAGCTTCTGATGTGTATCCGTGTGTTACTGCTTTGAAAACTGTATGGGCGTCATGTGCAGTACAGTGCATTCCCATATACTGGAGTGTTTTTGTCATACCTGTGTGTTCATGTATGTGTGTAGTATGTTGCAAATCATGCAGTCTTAGCTGGTGTGTGGTGGCTAATTGCATCTCCTGAGGAATAATTAGGTGACAAAAAGCAAACGAAGCGGCGCCTCAGCTACAGAAAAAGATATATGCTCTGTCTTGTGTGTGGTTCAGTGTGAGGCGCCATTTGTTTGCCGGTGGTAAGGATAGGAGGAGAGGACATAGCAGAGGCCGTACATTTGAAGGCCAAAACCTGGAGAAACAAAGATGGTACAACGATTAATTACGGCTAATTAGATGTATCCGTTATATTTACTGGGCCAACAATAAATCAAATGGTCAAGCTATTTTTGTCTTAAAAGACTTGTAACTAAAGCCCAGGACGTGTGTACACGTGTGTGTGAATATGCTGATGAGCGTATGTTTGTGTTTATGCATTACATTTTTGAGTGTGTGTGTGTGTGTGTGTGTGTGTGTGTGTGTAAACTGCTATTTACTGTTTGCTTTCCAGGTGTTCAGAGCTGGGTCGCCGCGGACTCCCTCCTCTTAGATTAATAATCCATTAGTAATCCATTTCACTAATGAGCACTCAGCGGAGAGTCGGGACCGAGGGGGACGGGGAGACAGTCAAGGGAAGCCAAGTGCATAATTAATGTCTCAGCCAATCAGATGTGCTATTACAGTCGTTCCCTCCTGGAGTGAGATGTCACCTGTCCAATAAAAATTGTGTGTTTATGATCTTTTCCAATTAGTGAAAATTTGAAATTATAATATATAGAGTATTCTGATTACTGAAATGATGATATAGTGAATAAACATTTCTATAAAGAAGTATTTGGGGAAAGATGTAAGCAGAATGATTTCATTGTAAGGTCAAATTAAACTTAATTCTTTCAGATATTGCAGAGTTTTCAAAAGAGGATAAAACCATTTGAAGAGTATCAAACTCCGAAAGAATTAACATCACAGAGGATGTGGGTACTAAAATATTCACCATGCGCCTCAGTAATTTAACTCATCAATTTGGATGGCGTTTTGACTAAAATTATGGGATGTGATGTGTGGGTGCTACAGGATTAGCCAAAAGATGACTTCAAGTTTTTTCCTGACAATAGTTCCTTTATGCCAATAAAAAGCCATTACATCATGTCCTTTAGCTTCATTAACTTAATGCAACCGCTCATTTGGAACGTTTTTTCGTCTGTCGCTGTGAAAAAAATGAAGCACCTTCCTCAGGATTTCTTTGCACATACTGACACAAATCACCAACCACTGTTCTAGCTGTCATCTCAGCTGTCTAAAAAGCTCTACAGTGTTGAGTCCTCATTGTCCTGGTGCTATTACTGACAGATATTGTATTTTTATTCCCCTTTCCTTTTGTGTCCAAACACAGGGTGCACACTGGGGGTTCAGCTGGTCTCAGTTGCACCGTTACCCTGAACAGGAGTTTTGTAGTATAACATGCTAACTGTTCCGTTATGTTGTAGTGTCTTAGGGAGAAAATTATTACTTATAAAGGTTCTGTTAATGCCAATGCAGATAAGTTAATGCCAACAAATTAAAACGTGTGTTTCTAGTGATAGTTTGTAAAGAATGCTAGTCATATCAATTAAATGGATCATTGTACTATATATTTTTCCATGAAGAACACACCAAGCTACTTTTAAAAGTATGCTAATTTAAGGCATCTACCTTCATGCCACTCATATTGTGATTTTAATTTGATGTGTGTTATAGTCGCGTTTAATGCTGGCCTTCATCATACATTTGGACATCTTGTTCATTTAACGTTGATTAAAATGTTGTTAGCTGTGTTGTTGGAAATGTGAGTGATGCCCCTAAGCTTCTAAGTTCCCAAAGCCGCAGTCCATATTTATCACCACCTCCATCTTACGACACTCCACAAAGAAGCCGTTGTCCAAGTTTTTGTAAGATCTGCGGGACACGCTGACAAGAAATGGATTGTGGTGCTTTCCTGCCCCAGTAAACAGGCTTCCTGCTTGTGAAGGTATAGATGGGTTTGATATAGGATGCTGTTTAACCCAGAAACGACGCCACGGCCCCCGGGACGGCCCATTCCTCACACTGCACATCCATCATGTAGGGCAATCGAATGAATGGGATACACGGCTACCCCCAGGGACGGTGAGGGAAAAAAGGGGAGAGGAGATGTAGAGGGAGTGAGAGAAGAAGAAGGTGTCACATTTCACCCATGCGTTCGGGAGAAGGTAACAATAGGCCCGCCTACCACATTTTCCCACTTACAGTGTTCAATTCTTAACGGCCTCTTTTGTCAGGCTCCATCATGTTCTGACTGCTAAACAGGACAGAGAAGATCCTTGGGGAAGAAAGGTGAAGCACTGGGGAAATCTTCTGTTTAGGCTTGAAACACACAATCTAGATTGGTGTAGTCGTGCTGGATTGGCAGTGGCTGTGAGGAATCTTCTGTGTTTACAAGCTCATTTTGATGTGCCAGAACTTGTAACAGCTTTTAGGTGCCACAAACCCCAATGGAACTGTATTAAAAAGCACACAACAGAGCTTTTCAAATTGTGGGGTGACAGCCACACACTTATTATCAAGACTGCATACCTTGAGTGGAGGAGCTGAGCCTCAGAATCATTAAGAGCTTATCTCCAAGTTTACTCCTTTCACACTCGTTTTTGTAGTTAAACCTCGATAAACATTCATTTATGCTTCAGATGAATAAGTACATGCGGTGTAACCTTTATATTTTGTGTACTCATGTACATGCTTTGTCAAAACTGTACTTAGCAAAACTATTTTAGTTTTCTGCCCTTGATGACACCTTCTGCAGTTTGTTCCAGCTAGGCTAGCATTTTTACAGTGTATAAACTTTTTAAAGTCAGTCTTGTGTGTAATTAAGACTTGGCTGACTTCTTTTTTTTTTTTTTTTTTTTTTTTAACAAATAAAATGTTCTTCCAATGCAGATTAGCTTGTTCTCAAATATCAACTTAGGTTGGTTCTGTGTTCTGGCACAGACATCAGTCTTCTTGTATAAAAATCTACCCACCCAAAAAGTTGGTTTATGAAGTTGAAATATACCTACTACTACTTCTACTACTACTACTAAGTTAAGTTAAGTTATTACCCTTATTAGTCCCACAATGGGGAAATTCCATTACCACCCAAAGTGCACACACACGTACACAGCAGTGCACACACACATCGTGAACACACACCCGGAGCAGTGGGCAGCCAGTGCTACTACTTGTACCACTACTATTTTTGTGGATTAATTCAGCAGTTTCTTATCATGTAGCTAAAACTAGAAGCTAAAAGTCCTATTTTCATATGCTAGAGTCCAGACAGTCTTTTAATATTCGGTTGTGTAATTCTCATGTGCACTTCTAACAGGTGCTTTGTGATCATTTGCACCAGTAAATGAACCCAATTGTTTAGTAACATGAGAGTTAAATGACAATTGAAACACCACTAATTAAATGAGAGGGTATTTGATACTCGATGCCTCAACACTGTAAAATTTCCTTTTGTTATTAATACATTTTTCAATAACTTGAAAACCAAAATGGAAATCAAGTCATGCGCCTTGTTATGCAAGTGTATATTATTTTTCTTTTCTAATCTTTTGATATCCTGCAGCAGCCTGGGAAATAAACTTAGAAATCACTCCTTTCAAAATCCTCTCCACAATGGCAGCCCAGGGATTCTCTTTATATAAAACTATAGCATATTAATATTATTTGAATACATGAGATAATTCAGCCCACACAGTGTCTGCCTCTTGCTGAATATTTCAGCTGCTGGGGGAATACATTCATTGATTTATATGTACATGTGCATCCTAGAGGATTCACGCATGCCTGTATGTACTTGAGTGTTTATGTGGCTCATTGTGGCATTTTTCCTACAGATAAGACTGCAGTGCCTGTCCCTGTGCAACCTTCACCCCAGGCGAACGGTGATTAGGGGAACCTCTTTTTCTCTGCAGGACGCCCCCGTGCAGTCACAGCCAACAGCTTGACGTCCTTAATGTTCACAGCAAGGAACAAAGGGCCTGTGGTAGGTGATTTTATCTTTCTTTGAAATAAGATTTTGTGCATCTCTTTAGCTGTTGCCATTATGACCCCCTGTCTAAGGAGAAATAGGACTAAAGAATCCAAAGCTCTGCAGGTTAGCTTTATAAATAGCCCTCATCCAAGCTGTCTTTGAAATCTTTCAATCTGTCACGAGTATGCTCCTTTTTTTCATCCCACTCTGAGTGGTTGACTTGAGAATGTGATATTCAACTCCATATTGTGCATTAAATCCAAACTAATGCGGTGTGAGCTCACCTGTGTGCTCTGGGAAGATCTAGAGTCAATTAGTGGGAGTGGTGGGCAGTCTCTGCCAAGCAGTCTAAGTCGGTGACAGTTTGTGGTTGACCACCACACCACAGGAGCCAGGTGAAGAGCAGGGGAGCCTAAATGAAATGCTAATGCAGGCCACATAAGTCGGGACTCTCTAATTGGAACACAGCTGCTGCAGGGACTGAGTATCCCACAAAGCGCTGCAGAAGTAGTGGAACCAGTGGGTCAGTGTGATCAGGTCAGGTTCTTTCTGTGTACTGCTCAAAATACCTGGCCTAAAATTAGCAAACCTCAGGAAGGGAAACACTAAACACTTAAAAGATCAAGGAAACTTGCAGTAAATGTTGCCAGCATAATGAATAGTGTCTCTATCTTCCCTTTTCAAACTCCCAGCTAAATAATTTTTCAGCGTTTTGGGAAGTATTCTTATTTGCTTTGGTATTTCATATCTGTCTACCAGCACCTCTTAAACTCATTAATGTAACAGCAACAATGGACGATAATATATATTGCTCTAAATATGCTAGCATTGACTGTACTTATCTCAAGCCTGATAAATCCATGCATCTACCGTTTGTTGAAAAGCTAAAAAATACAAGTTGCTATCAATATTCTAATTAATTCAATTTATTTTTATTTCTATTTATATATTTTACAAATGTCCCATGTTTTCCTTCCTGGGGTTTTCCACTAAGTATTTTTAATTATTGAGCTTCAGAGATACTGATGGACTTGGACTTGACTACATTCATTCTGAAGTTGAATTGCAATACCCCTTTCTTTTGTCTTAATTAATCTGTATTAGGTATCCATGTGGTTTTACAGGCATGTCAGTTGGCATGAAACAGCATAGTAGTGCATCATACTACAAGTTTTAAGTTTGTATGAGGGTGTGGTAATTTTGCACAGTAGTACAATGTTGAGCTACCTGTAGTATTGAAAGAGAATGGCAGTTTTCCTTCTTGGCACTCATGTTGATATTGTAAAATCCTGTAGGTCTCAGTAGTAATAGACAGTAATAATTTGCATACTTAAGTATTCCAAACCTTAGAGTTGTTTTCCAAGGAGGTTTATGATGTTTGGTTAGATTAACAGATTAACTAATGTGCCTCTGTGGATTGCAGTAAGTTTAAAATGAGTGTTTCATATGTCACTTGTTACATATGAAACTGTATTTTCTGAATTAGATATATGCTGATAACAGCCAGCCTTGCAGATATTTTTGCTTGTTACTGGGTCTAGAATCTTGTTAAAGATCATTTCTACATAAAGCAAAAAAAAACAAAAAAACAGTCAGACTTTGCAGTGAATAGTAAACACTTCAATGAGAGCAGCCACGTTCAGCTGCTGCACATTTTCCTTGCTTCACTTATCCTGTTTCAGGATATTTGAACTGTCTACACTGTTCCAAGCCCAGGAGAGCCATGTCAATCTTCTCATCTGACTCTCCGCAAGAATGCAAAGAAGCACATTTTCCATATTCCTATGACAAAGGTGATTAGCAACTATTTATAAGATATTGCAGTATAAATTTTGCAGTAATTTAGCTCATGAGATGTGCCCACACAGAGACAGATGTGCTTTTAAAAACCTTCAGCAACTTTCAAAAGATTTACATAAAAAGCTTCTTTTAGGCTATGACTCTGCAACACGCTCTCCAATCTTTATTCTTTTCGGCTCTAAGGAGATGTTCTTGGAAGAGAGGATGTTGGTGAATCAAAAGCCAAGCTTGAGCATTTTGACAGCTTCTTAAACATCTATTTCTTTTTCATTACAAGTGCTGATGTCAATGCAGCATGACATGACATGAGTTCAGATTAACACGCGATTAGCTGAAAAGAGTATATTGTATTTCAATTTTTCAAATAGGAAGGAGACTTCAAGCTGAGCGGGAGAAACAACAAATACACAGTGGGGGATGCAGAGAAATAAAGAGAAATTACTAAATTATAAATTACGAATTTGGGGAGAAGGAGAAGATTCAGTAGTCAGTCATCTCTCACTGCATTTCAAGTCCACTAAACTCTGTCCATGAGCTGTCTTCTCCATGTTTCAAGGCCTCCTCCTCCTCTTTTTGAATAGAAAAGAAATTTTCCTTAGAATAATGCATGAACTCATAGTGGGCAATGGACAGGAGTCTCCTGCCTCATAGATCTGCCAGTCTTATGGACGGCAAGGCGATTGACATGAAGCACGCGGAAGGAAGCCTCAGATGGCAAGGAGTTGGGTGAGCCTCTAAAGCTTTTGCCTATAATAATAAGGCTACCTCCCACAGTCACATAAGCTTAGTCCAAGGGACAGACAGGGAGAAAATTATTATTTTTCTATTTGAAAAGAAAGCTTACATTGATTTTGTTTTGTTCTGGTAGAAATCTATAATGGGCATGTATTTTTTGATGACACCAACACAGCAGTATGTCTACCAGACTCTCAGTTGTATTCTGCCCTGAGCCATACTTAATGATTCAAATATAGTCACCCTGAAATTCTTGAACACAATACCCCTTTGCCTTTTCTAGAAAAACAAAATCATGAAAGGTTCGTAGAATAGACAATGTACAGAACACGTGCAGCGTGTTTTACAAAAACAGCTGTCATGGCGCTTATTTATTTTCTCAGTTTGTAGCCCAAGTTGTCTAAAAAAACTGTCCTTCATTGTCGTTTTTCTCTCAACTCAATAATTTAAGTGTCTTCTCTATTGTCAGTGTTTATCAAGCACTAGATGTTCCCTGCCTGGACACCTCTGAACGTGGGACACGAAAATATGTGGAGGGGCTGACAGATAGAAAACTGATTCTTTACAAGTGAGGTCAGAGGAGTGTATCCAAACCGTCTGGCAGAGTACACTAATATCCCCATGCTGAGCAGTGTGGTGCTATTGAGCGCGACCATGCGCATCGGTCTCACTCCACTGCACTCAATGAGCCAAACCTGTGGAATTGATGGGCAATGGGAGGAAAGTAGGAGGAGAGCAAATGATGTGCTGCACTTGCTAATGCACATTATTCCATCACATAAACATCAAGATTCTTTGAAATAAAAGGGCTGAGAGATTTGGCTTTGTTGGCCAATTTGCAGTACTGGATGGGAAATGTGAAAAGGGTTGCCTCTACTGGCTGGCAACTGGAACTCCTCCTAACTGCTAGAACTTGTTCATTGTAACAACCCAACCACTGAATTACTACTCTCCTTGTGTAAAAGTCTTGCCTTCCTTTGTGTCCACACAAGCCTCTTTTTTAATATATTGCCTGCCACCTATTCTAGTTTTGTAAACCATAAAAGTCTGATGGGTTGTATCATCGGCCTCCAGTGACATTTGATGGACTGTTGGATTAAAGTGTCTGGAGGGAGAAAATAGCGATGGCAGGAGTGGGAAGTCAATGTACCCAGTCATGATGCGATGTTCTCTTTCTTGCCACATTATCTAGTCAGCCTGACTTACATGCAGTAAAAATGCAGTGCTGCAGCTTTCATTAGTGCACCGAGTAACGATTATGGCTCAATGCAGAGCTATGAATTATGTATGGGCTATGCACTGTGGTACGGCGTGCAGCCCCTCCCAATGTCCCTGTTCATCCTAACATGAGGAACACACCCACAGAGTATTGCTAACAATGATTGCATAAACATTCAAATCAGTGAAATACAGCAGTGCACAAATTCACACACAGACATATTTTAGCCCTGAAGAGTGCAATCAGCAGTTGCCGGATCACAGGCCTTTCCTGTCAGTACTGTGAACTGTCACTTGTAGTTTACTTCCTGCACCTTATGGAGATTTTGATGATCATTCTTCTTCAAGCTCAGTTAGAAGAATCCACAGAGATGGTATCCCTTCAACTGCAGGCCAAGGTTGGCAGAAGTGCAGTTTGCTTATTTTATCGATGGATCACCAATTTTGACCAACTGACAGATGCATTTTCTTAATGTGTTAATAACAATCAGATAATCATGATGTAGATCATCCAGTAATGCCAAATGAAGAAAGACAAAAATATTTCTATATATATATAAAATATGATAGTTGGTTTTCAGTTCAGGTCCAACACAGACTTGCAGTATGTTGCTTATCCCTGTGAATAAACTGGATTTTGGCATATTGAAAATATCTCGACCTAGCATTGAGTTTTTAAATATAAAATGTTTTAAAATGGTATTTTGAACATTGCAAGGATTATGTGGAGAATATAGGATTAAAAGGATGATCATGGATGATTAACATTTGCTTTCCAATTTTATTCCCATCTCATCCTGTTTGTTGTAACTGTGACAAAAGCCTTTCCTGAACTTTAAAGTGCTACACTACAGTAAAGTTTTCTGGTAGAAGAGAAAGTGCTGTGAGCAAATGACTGGATGTTTACTGTGGCTGTAGGTCTTTCTCTTAATGACATTTAAAACTCCACAGCAGATGGTGGACATGGTAGAATCAGCAATAAATACGATTAGTAAAATCTAAAACAACGGCCACAGCAGCCATAACTGTGATGAAGTTACAAATTGCTAATAATAAATGAGGGACAAAATGGTTGAGAATTGTCTCTGGACATTAACAACAAAAGACCAGAAGCAGTAGTGATATCCTAACCAGGCAGTGACTCATTCAAAAACAGCTGTGGCATGAACTTGAAGAGGACTTTGCATTTATGTACCTTTTAACTAAATAGGGGAGGTAAACAGTGTCTACAGCCAAAGGAGCCACACTGAGAAAACTGCAATTACTGTATGCATCCACCTGATGGGTAATGGTTGCACCTATTCTGCTTCTAAAATAATACATTTGAACCTCATAATTATAAATAGAAAAGCAATTTTATGATAAAACTACTGATTTGTTCTCACAAAGTGTGGGTGTTTGTGGGCTGTTCAAACGTGCTGTTGAAAAGCTCTCCCAAGACCTTTGCAACAAGATTGTTGAGCAACGTAGGAACGGCATAGGTCACTGACCAATCTCTCAACTAAATGTTCCCGTATGCACCACTGGTATCATTATCTGCAAGTGGAAGAGGCATTGTCATTCTACTTGCAAAATTTCTACATGGGCAGTAAGAAAGTGAATCATGCTGTAAGATCATTTGAAGTGTGCAGAATGTGTTGTTGTCAGACAAGATAAAATCCAACTTTTATGATAATAGTACTACATGCCATCTTCTGGTTGAAGATGGTGCCAGATTTGCAGCAGACTCATTTTTGTTTTTATTTATTTATTCAGTTATTTTTTATTGTTTTGTTTTTTTTGCAACCCATCTAAGGTGACCTTTACCAGAGAAGAGCTTGTGGACATCAAGCAACTCTCTCCAAACATTCTTTGTCTCATTATCATTGACGCAGTTTGGAGATCTTAGATGGAGGCACAGCAGCTCTCTGTGCCATCTGGAGGAGATGACATGGTGGGAAACATGCTGGGGCGCTTGTGAAGCTTGAACAGCGAGGAACCTAAACACCACTCCTATCTATCCACCTGGCGTATCGCCATTCACTGGCCAACAAAGCAAATGAACGTGTTTTCATTAACCGGACTAACTCTCCTCACGTTTTGCTGCTCTCTGAGACCTGGATCAGTGACTCCATCCCAGACAGTACAGTAGAGCTGCTGGGCTTCCAGCTCTTGAGGGAAGACCTTAAAAACCAATCTGGGAAAATGTGAGAATACAGTGAAATTTGGAGGCGTTTCCATCATGATATGGAGCTGTTTTAAGTAGTAATTGGATCTTCAACTAATTTCCTTACTGCCAGAACTCTTGTGAGGGGCTTCTGCGTGGGGAGATGGTCAATTGATGTTCCCTCCACTTGTGGACAATGGCCCCAATGGTGTTTATGGGAAAATTAAGGAGGTTTTGAATTTAATAAAGATTTAAGATTTTAACACAAATATATAAATACATCCAGGTAATGCCAAAGGGTTCACATACACTACCAGTCAAAAGTTTGGACACACTTCACCATTGAATTAAATGAGAAAGTTTTCATGAGATTTTGTGTGTCTGGTACCAAAACAGGTCACCAGCTCAAATTTAGAGGAACCATGTCTTCTAATTTTTGAAATTGATGGTTCATATGTGTTAAGAGATGGGTATATAAAGCTGTTTTAGATAATCATTTATAAAAAAGTCAAGTACCTTTATTGTGATTACCTAAAATCCTGGTATTGTTCCATAGCTTTAAGAGAGCTCTATTGAAAAAGGAAATGTGGAAATGACTCCAAATTCACACAAAATAGCAGCTTTAAAGGAAGCAATCATTTTAGAATTGCACCCTCTATTACCACACTCTCAACTCTTCCTGTGCAAATATTGTTTATGTAAGCAGGCATGGTTTTGAATGATAAGTGCTTCCTTTAATCAGTCTCTCCGTAAACCATCAGTGAGTTGTTTACCCTGCCTTGTAAGCCCTTGATACTATATCAGAAGCCGTTTTTTTTTTTTTTGTTTTGTTTTTCTTGTGACTTCGGCAAAGACCTTGCTGTTTGTCTATCAGTCTTGTCATTATTAACTAACAATACTGAGCATGTATAATGCTGTAACATACATGTAATAAAAAAAGCCTCTTGCATACAGAAGTCAGCGAGTCTGCTTATATAAGTCAGAGGCTTCAGGCTGCTCAAAATATTACTACCACCATTGCTTTCCCATCACATATCAGCTCGATCTTCAGAAAGCCCTGACAGCTTCCCTCAAATTTATTACTCAGTCTGTTTACGTCGCAGTTTTCTCTTTTTCAGCAAATTTCACTGTGTTTTATGCCCGCAGTTATGAGCTGGCGATAAAGAATGAAGGGAAGGGAAGTGAGGGGAGAGCAAAGGAACAGCAACATTATTTTATTTTCTTTCCCTCATTTCCTTCCTGTTGCATCCTGTTGAATCATGAGCTTTTGGCAGGCTGGCCGGTGTTGATTTTAGCCCACAATCAATTCATTTTAATCACAATGGGCAGCACAGGGAGCGGGGGGAGCAGCGTGCTAATTGATTGGCAGGTATTTGCATATACAGTATGCAACAAAATGTCATGACCGGCCTTGCTGGTGACCTGTGTGGGCTGTTGGCAAAACAAACTGATGAGGGTAATTTATCATGCGGCTTGTGCTCTGCTGAGCAGGGGCAGCCGCACCCACTATTGTTAGCGTCGTCAGTCACCTGTCATGCCACGGCGGGCATGAGTATAGGAGAGAGGGGCAGAGACTAAAGATGGAGACGTGAAGGCAGAGAGGGGACAGATGATGTGCCAAGGGGAGAGGCAGATGAGGATGATATTGTTGATGAAATGTCAGACATTCACTTCTTCTACTGATCAGTATACACTTGATGCTAGGCAAAATACCATAAAAATATGCTGGTGTGTTATATGGCTAGTTGAGTAGAAGGATATGTGAATGGATGGCCACAGTACAATTTTATTTATTTATTTTTTAATACAGTAGCACTTGGTTTGTTGCAGTGGGTCTCCTCCACCCCAAACATAGAAATTCTGCAGCATTGTTGTCACACAGAAAAAGTAATCTTAATGTTACTAGCCCTGTGATGGACTGGTGACCTGTCCAGGGTGTTACCCCTGCCTTTCACCCAAAGAGAGCTGGGATAGGCTCCAGCAGATCCCTGTGACCCTGGTTAGGAATAAGGGGGTATGGATGATGGATGAATGGATATAATTCATTGTGCTTGTGCTACCAATGCACTTGCCAGAAGTAATCTTCTGATTATCTAGTGTAATATGTTCAGCGATTGACATTGACAGGGTTAAGGGTTTGATTCCCTTCAGCACCACCATCTCCAGCAAGTACTATGAACTGTGTCTCTGAACTGACATTCAAGTTAGAAAATTCTGTCCCCTAGATTTTTTAAATATCTCTATAGGTGTATATGACTGTGGATCAATAAAAAATAAAAGTGTTGGATTCTCTGCTGTGCAATAACCGAGCAGCTGAGCCTGTGTGGCTGCATCATTATTCTCACTGTTATTACAACTGTACAGTCTGCACAAATCCTCCTGTGTACAGATTCTGCTTATAAGGTAAACATTTGGTCATCATCGCCATAATTATGCCCAAGTACAAGTCCCTGTGCACAGCCTGAGCAGAAAAATAGTTAGGGGGCTAAAGGAAGCCAATGCAACTCATTAATAGTGTGCCAGACTCACTGTGATAACACTAGATCCAATTCCTGAGAGAGGTTTTATTTTTTGACCAATTAGCTGCCTGAACAACCTATTGGCCATGAAGTGATCTCTGCAGGGACTTTATCAGACCATGCTCTATTAAATCAGCTCTCTGGCTGAGCAGTTATGTACCATCACAGTGCTTAGAATGGCTGGCTCTGATTGATGTCACTGCCAAATGCCAAGTAATAACGGCTGTTATTGTACGTCTTAATGTTGCTATTTCCTTATAGATGCATCCATTGCTTTGTGTGTGCGTGCATGTGTCTGCACTTTCTTATACTGACATAAAATGGGTGATTTTTCTGTGTGTGTGTGTGAGTGAGTGAGTGTGTGTGTGTGCGCGTGTGCGCACGTGTGCATGCATTATAGGACATTTTCAGTGATATGGCTGGTTGGAAAGATTATCACAATGCTCAAGGGTGGAAGCTGTTCTGAATCTGAAATACAGTATTACAGTATTCACAGTATGTCTTCAGGTGGGTCAAAAGGCCTAGCAATAGGTGCTGTATAATTAGGCATGTGTGAAGTAATTGTAATGACTTTGTAAACACTGCATGAATGACATGTCTAAGTAACTCCAGGTTTGGGAAATGATATTTAAGCCGTGATTGTTACAAACACATGCATTGTAGACTGGCTTAATTTTCATTAGCTCACCTAGTTCTTGTTGTTTTAGTTGTGGGTCAGTTGTATCATTAGTGCGTATTCTGAATCAAAACAGACGAGAAAGGTATTGCATTTATGTGGTTGTTGCTAAAGCAAACTAAGACCATGGAATAATGAAATAACGGTCCAGAAAGGTCAGTTTGTTTCAGCTCATATGGACATAGTTGATCTTTTGCACAAGGATGATGTAAGACTCCCTAGTGAGGGTCTGGGAGTGTGTGACACTAAAGCGCTAAAGAACTTTCTGTCCTAACCTTCTCTGTGATCATTCATTTGAAATGTCAATATAACCACCTGCATGGCAGAGCTGTTGGTATCAACCTGCATTTATCTTTATTTAGTCACATGACATTGCAATTATAAAGTAATGATTTTTCCAGCCCTGCAGCTTGGGAATGACTGCTGGTTAACATTTTATGTTTATGGGCTACAATTAAATCACTATTTCATACTTCTTCAGTTTCTGACAACAGAAAAATGTGTAACTAATATATTACATATTTAATATGTAATAACTATATTAGTTGGATTGCATGAAAACAAACCACAGCAAAGTTAAATAGACTTTGTGTAGTCATGCATTATTAATGTTGATATAAAGCTTTGTAATGATGTGGTCTTTGTTTCTCTTTGGCAACAGCACTTTGGTGGCATGATAGCATTAACTAGTACTTTACAGATATCACACGCCATGCTTAGTTCTGGAAGGCCTTGCATAAACCACCTTGAGATCTTAATGTTCAGTTACCTTTATTTAGTTACTGTAGTTTCAGACTACAAGGCCTTGGCATCAATTATGTTACATGCTCTGCAATGGACTGGTGACCTGTCCAGGGTGTACCCCTGCCTTTCACCCAAAGAGAGCTGGGATAGGCTCCAGCAGATCCCTGTGACCCTGGTTAGTAATAAGTGGGTATAGATGATGGATGGATGGATGTTACATGCTTCCATGAGCTGTTTTTTTTACAGATCCTGCACCTGCTGTTATTGCTGACCATGTTGGTCTGCTAAGATAAACTACAACCGCCTTGTGTTTTCCCTGCATGGCCCACCTTCAGCTCTCTGGTGCTCCTCTCAGGGACACACATTTCACTGTCTGAAAACCTCTATTCTTAAAGATATTTTAAAAGCAGGTAAATTTAAACATCTTGAATCTGAGATACTGGAATAAGCTTCTGAAATACTTATACTCATAGTTTTAAATTATAGCATGTAAACTCCTCCAAGTTACCATGTCCTACATTATTTATGTGTGTATGGTTATAGTTTGGTCATCCAATTCCTGTGTTGTATTTGTGGTTTTTTTCTCTCTGTCTGAATCACCTAAGCCCCCATGTCATAATCCAAAGCCAGCCCTTTTGGCTGTACAGACAAAAAGCCGGCCTTGATCCATCCATATGAAACATTATGGGGTAGCTGCGAGTTGAGGGTTAGATGCAGTAAACATGTTAAACCTAGAAACACAAATCACTCTGAGGAGAGAGCAGTGTCCCTATAACACAACTCAAACAGAATCTCAGCATATCTGCTTTTTCATTACCTATACCTATGCCTATGTCTGTGCTATGTGTTATGTTGACTACCTGCTAACTTGTATACAAGTGCTCAAGCTGTAAAGAATGACTGTTATGCCTTGACATGGAAGGACAGCCCACACCCTTACTTGAAAAGTTTATGCACTTTTTTGTGTAAAGGGTCACAGCTCTTGTCAACCAGATTTATTTGTCTTTTTACTACTTGGACTTAGCACTTTTAAGGGCAGCAGTTCTAAACTTGCTATCATTGTTGTGTTGGCAGTGTGAAGGCACACTGATCCCTCTGAGGAGGATGATAAAAATCTGCCACAGTCCCCTGCATGGAGGAGCCCATTGTTTTGGGGATTAAGGAGGATTAAGGCCGGATGTTGGCGACCAAGGGGCTTGAGCAATGCAACCCTTTCACTAATCATTACGAGACAGATACAGAGCACTCAAACTCTTAAAACCCAAGATTGCATTGGATTATCAATTATTCATGGCTAAAGAGAGCAGAATTAGTATAAAAGGGAAGGAAAGGGTATGGGAATTTGGCAACTTAGAAACATTTTTGTGTAAAGTGCTTTAAGCATCCAGAAATGTCTTGTATAAAAGTTATGAATGACTCATAAATGGGGCTCTTAGTTTGCTCATATTACTACTGAGTGTGTGACGACATTTTAAGCTTTTAATCTGATCAACATGCTGAGTTATTAAAGAAAAATGTTCATTGCAGTAACCCTGTGATAGGGTCAGCATGCATTATTTTTCAGCTGTGCCAGGGTGTGGTCTGGTGGTCTGAAGCGAGGAAGGTTCCCAGCTGAGTGAGTGAGCAGGGGCAGTCGGTCAAAGCTGGCTGAATGGAATTAAAAGAACAACATCCGTAAAGCTGCACTAATCAGTATTTCTAACATTGTAATACACACACAAATGGGTAACTGTTTGCTAACAGACCAGGCATAGTAACTTTGTAAGCTAGAATGTAGATTTTGTCTTTTGTTCTTGTACTGTTTGGATGGTGGGGAAAAAAATAATATATCGACTTTATTTATAATTTATGTATATTTATGATTATGGGCCATTTTTCAAACTGGTTGAAAATCAAGTGGCCCTTTTAAAACCTAATAAATATGCTGCTTGAAAGAACATGTGTTGACACATGAAGTCAGAGTAGTTGGAACCCAAAGTAATAGCAATGAATTCTGAGTGGAACATGAACGTGTGTACCAGATTTCATGGCAACAACTTGTGCTGTTATTGGGCCATTTCACTAAAAACACAAATGTCAACCTCTGTAGGGCTTGACGAAACATCAGTGATAGATTGTCATCGCCATGTGTGAAGGCTAAAGAGTTGACTTGATTATTATACAATGTACAACATATTAGTTGATATATTCTACCCTGTTTCCACACTTTTACTACATGCATTCTCTGGTGAAATGTACTTCTGTACCACAAATGATCACATGAAGTAAACACATCTTTCATGAAAAATATGCAAAATGTCTCTTTCACATCATGATATAATGTAATTGTTTTTTGTGACTGCTTCTTTCAGCACCATTTCTACTGTTGACCACACCTAACATTTCAGTTTTGTTTTGCAAATTTCCTAAATCTTAAAATATCTTTTCACTGTGGTATTTTGATAGTATGCTTGTTACAGTATATAAGTAATGCTAAATGCACCAAGGAAATTGGGTGTTTTGAAAAGGAGGTGCAGTGCATTAAAAGTGTTGTTTAATCTCGGAGGTCATCGGGAGCCGAGCAGAAGTGAAGTCAAGTTAAACATTTGAATTGAAAAGTTTCTTTTCTGTCTTCAGGTGCTAAAGGTTACACTTCATGACTTTGCAGTAAGACCGACATCAAAAATACAAATTTAACACAGTTATAGCAAGAATACAAGTAAAGCAGAGTGCACTTTACTGTCATGCACAGTTGCTAATTGGCTGTATGAAGTCAGCTGATTGAACCACTCCATCTGAAGATGGGACAACAGGCCTGTGTTCTTTAATTTATCCAGCACATCAAACTAGTTGATTTAATTGTTTTAAATGAAATTACAGATCCTCTGGAGTGTAGAAGAGATGGCATCTGGTGGACAAGCACAGTTATACATTTCTATTAAAAATATTTAAAGTTACTGCTGAAATTAAATTTCAAGACACACTTTTACCACCATTATATTCTGAATCTAATTTTCCCATAAAAATTTGCTTGAACAACTTTTTTTTTTTTTTAGAAGTTGAATTGAATGCAGCTTTAAATATATCAATTAACAACAATATACAGAAACGTAACCGTTAAAACAACATTCTGCTCTTATTGTATGTTTTAACAAAGTATAGCTGCAAAACAAAACCACACATTAGTGCAAGTGGAAAACATGACTGGAATTAAAAAGCCACTTCCTCTGAATTTATGGTGCAATAAATATTGTCTTGCCACTTCTTACCTTCTGGTTTGAAAGTGTTATTTTCTCTGAATTTAGTGGCCATTTTCATCATGTGTCACTGAGATTGACAAGAGATGAATAATGTAAGTCCGCCCATGTGTTTATAGCCCAAGTCACCAACCCTTTTAAGCAGCGTGCAAGGATGCATGTGAGCGATAATAGCTTGCAGCAGTTACTCTTACTGTTGGTATTAAAACAGGACCCACTGTTCTTAGAAAACATTAAGACTCTGCAGATACACCCTAACCTGTAGTATGAGGGCAGTGAGTCCTTCAAGAGGTGTCAGGGTGTCGTTACAGCAGTTCCTGATGTGTTGTGAATTGTGTGTGTGTGTGGGGGGGGTCTTGCTGCCTATCTGTTGCCCTCCCTAAGAGAATTCCGCCTTCTACTTGTGTGAAGCTGTTAGTGTGCTAATCGCTTTAGCCCCTCGCCATTATCAAGGTGCACCGTGCCTGGAGTAGGTGCAGTCCCCTGCTTCTCACTTGGTCTTTTGGGGACAGTTTGAATAAGGTGATGAAGGCTGCAAAGTGTAGAAGAGTTGTGCTGCATATAAACAGCAAGAGGCTCATAAAAATCTTATTACTAGGCTCTTCAGTGGGATAAAGACAGTATGGTAGCAGTTCGCTTTGTAGATCAAAATCAAGTGTAGGCCTATTTTCAGATTTTTTCAGTTTCTATTTAGATCACCTTATGTAAATTGTTTTTGCTTTGCATTCTGGCCATCAGGAGGTCACTTGCTAATGTGATGGAAGATAAAAATCCACTGGCCTTGTTCTGTGCAAAAATATAGTTTGAGGCTTTCAGCAACTTGAATTAATTAAGTGACTGCCTGGTAGACAACCTTTTGTGACAGTGTCTCCTGGTTGGTCAGTCCACAGCCTTAGCTTGGACAGCATGTCTCAGCAACTACATAATTCCACAGGAACTTTGGCTATGTATTCATAGTCCCCAGAGGAGAGATTTTCTGACTTTTCCTGCACTGCTGCCCTGATAACGTCATATGTGGTTTTGAATACAACAACTCGACTATTGGATGGATTGCTTTGGCATTTGTTACAGACATTTGTGTTCCCCTTAGGATGAATTATAATAACTTTGACTTTTCTTATAACACCATCATCATCTTAGATTTGGATTATGTCGAGTACAATTCCAGCTTTAGTCCTCCTAGTACATTAGATATTCCCTTTGTGCTTTTATCCCTCCACTGCTGCTCAGCACTGACTAAATATACAGAAACTGTACCATAAAGTTTGGAATATATTTTTGTGTGAGGTGGAGGGCTGCAGATTCTGTTTCCCATCACTTCTACTTAAAACATTTTAGAAAGACATTTTTTAATGGCCACTAAGAATGAATGATTACAGTGTGCAAAAGTGGTTTCAGTCTGAGTATAGAAATTGGTGTTGAACCTATACTTAACCCCTTGCATTTTCTTCTACTAGCACCAAAGAAAGATTAAATGAAAAAGCAAGGAAAGGGCTTCTTTAGCCTGCTTCAGATAAAAACACTAAGCCGGCCTGCTTATTCTCTCTGATTGCTTATATGCACATACCATAAATACCATTTAAAATACATGCAGCCCAAGCTCAACTCTGCTTTATTATTCTGACCAAATGGAATTATTGTCATATAGCCATTAAAGCAAAGCACAGTCATATGCCAAAATGATTCAAACGTACACTTTAGGACAGGCATAAACAAGTTTTACATATAGGCCTATGTTTTTTCTATACTGCTGCCATTCTTCAGCAGAGAGGGATATGATGATGATGATGATAATGATGTTGGATCTCTGTGCCCTGTTATTTTGTCAAACAAACCCAGTAAACCCTGTGGCTCTCTCCGATCAAATTAAGCTGGAAAACATATATCACATTGAATGAGCAATTAACTACCAAACGTCCAGAGGGCAGAGAGCTCATGGCTTCACACAAACCGTCATGACAAGTGAACAAATTGAAGTCTGATATGGAATTTCCTGCATGGAAAAACATGGCGGAGTAACATATATGGAATTACTGAGGCAAAGAGGAACATGGCCTAAAACAGCCATTAAAGTCAAGCTGACGGACTGTTCTTTTCTATAAGCTACTACAAAGACACAATGCAGAGACTAACTTCAGTGCAGTGACACAAGACTGCTGAGATGATGAGATGATGTGAGGACGTGCTTTTGAAGTAATTATGGTGGTTTGACGATGCTAAAATAAAGTTGTCAAGCTCCTGACTCCATTATGGCTTGACATTTCTTAACAAACTTTAATCCTTTGGAAGCAGTGAGGAATGACAATGTGTCTTAAAATGCTCTGCTCATGCTTGTGGGGACTGTTACCAGTGAGGGAAGCTTGGATTTTCAGACTTCTATTTGAGAGAAGCGCTTACAGTTCAGCTCCAAGTCTACTTTCACTCTTCCAATTTCACATTTACGTCGCTCTCATGTGTAAACTTTAGCTCATAAAAATGTGTATGTGTGTTTCATTGCGTTGTTTTTTGTAGCGATTTACATGATACTCAGTGTATCTGTACCCGCAGTATTTAAATGTCTTCCACTAAAAAATGTTACAAGTATGCATTTTTGGGGAGTGATGAAAAGTCTGAACACTGGCCAAAGTCACACCAAAGACCATTTAAACACTCTAATGGCAGATTTGTTCCCAAATTATTGTTATTCTCACAGTAGCTGTTTGGCCTGACTATCACTGCTACTCTTATTCTAGTGACAGAAGTGTGGAGCAACACTAATATAAAGCTCAAATAAAAAGCAGCCAAGAGCTTCAATAAAGATCCCATCGACACTAACAAGTGTGCATCAGTGAATGAATTCAGCAGTGCTGCTTTGGCTTAAAATAAATCCTAACTGCCTCTTTTGCAGTTGTAGTTTGCCTAAAAAACACTGCTCTACTATAGTAATACACACCCTAAATTAGTGTCGAGATGGCTGCTTTGTCCTAAATCAAGCTGTGTGTTTTTACAGTTATCCACATGATTGTGCATGCCTCAAAGTGTCATTGGCTCATTGCACAGCAGATCTGTTAGACTTCTTGTTTTCATTTGATTTTTGCATTGTTTTGTTTACCTAATAATTTTTTATGCTGTCAGTATTTATTCAATGAGAGTTGTCAGTCCAGCAATAAGTTTTCTGCTACCTTCTGCCAGTAGTGACTGTTGCATTTCAATCTTACAGTAGTATATATTATGGTGAAAATTGATTACAGTTGAAAGACCAAATGGAGAAGCCAGACTCCTGCCGAAATTTAATATTGTATATATTGAAAAGCTGTAGGTGGCTTTACCGTGTTAAAGGGGGTAATAAATCCTGAGCTAGTGCCACTGACAAATGTTGTCTTGAGCCTATTAAATAATCTAAATTTGATTATGTCACTGACTTTGAGTAATATGGCTTACACAGTACTGGTTGCAGATTTGCAGTGGGTAGTAATACAACCCAAGTATTAAAAGAAGTTTTAGAACAAATCTATAGTCCCCACAAGAAGAATGGACACCATGACATTATTTATGACAGAGACTCACCGCAATGAGCCATGCTAGATGTTTTAAATAACAACAACCACTGAATGACTCTAACCAACTAAAAAGCAGACTGTTATCTTGAGTTATGTTGAAGGATGGAGCTCATGCACCTCCACCATTATGCCCGGGCTCCATGTCATCAATCCTGCCTATAGCACTAAATCCTGGCCAGGATCTATGAACTCCTATTGGTATTGGATTTCAGGACAGCTATGAAACCCTCAGTCAAAGCTTTAAAACATCATCTTTGTCTTAATCCACTGATCGATAGGTCTGACAGGTTGAAATAACACAATAAAGTAGATTTAGTGGTCTAGCAATGCAGGGACATTTCATACTTCAGATTAAAGGCTGGTACTTTGTGCTCAGAAAGGAGTAAAACACTATCTCTGCTACTGAGAACATCCTTAGTTCACAGCTTCAAAAAGAAAATTTAACTGCACTGTGTTCTTTGGCAAAGTTATTCATAACAAACCTACCTACCAGTAAAAATATTCATGTAGTCAACAGTTACACTTTCTCAAATAAATGTATTAGGTGATAACTCACATATTGTACATGTTAAAGCTACCAAATTCAGCTTTTTACTACAAAGCAAGTAACCACATTGTTAGTGGTGCCAAGTAATGATGTGACACAGCTAAAATGAGATAATGGGATCCCACACTACTTCATTTTAATTTTTTCAATAATGTTTCCCCATTTGTCCTTAGCAGTTGATTGTTAATGTATTTACGGAATAGGTGTTCCATCATGTCTTCCTACATGGTGCATTTACATTACAAATGTGTTTTTGAGGGCCATTATTATAGAGACAGCACTAATGAATAAGTCTGTGAAAGGCTTCTTTCATATTGTTTGTAATTACATACTTGTGTTGATTAATGCCAGCACATTTTCATTTAATGTAGGTTGCACTGGGAATCATTTTTGTAGGAATGTCCCAAGAGATAAGGCTCTTAAAAATATAACTCACCTAAATTAGAAATGGAAGGAGTGATATTATACAGGGAGCACCTGTTTTATGCGCAAGGTTTTAGGGTCAGAGTAATATTTTGTCCTAAAATAACACCAGAGTTGCACATGGGCTGATCAGAGCGAAAATTGGATCAACCCCAGGGGCCGCCCAAGTGCCCATCTGGTGTGACATTCAGAAATGAAGCGGGGAAGCTTTGTTCCATTCAGGCACAGACATATCCCGAAAATGACCAGTTTGGCACGTACAATGAGAAGCAGTGGTGTGAACTTTTTGTGTACTCCACTGCTGGTAACCTGTTGGTTTGTTCTTTTTTTCTTTTAGTTGCTTGGATTGAATTACTGTTGTTGCTAAGGATGGTGCAGGTTGGGCTGGCAAAACTATACTTGTAAGAAAATATTGCAATAAGTATATTGTTTCTGTAAGGGGCAGCACTTGGTTAGCGCTTTTGCCTCACAGCAAGAAAGTTCTGCGTTCGAATCCTGGCAGGGGCTTTTCTGTGTGGAGTCTGCATGTTCTCCCTGTGCTTGTGTGGGTTTTCTCCAGGTACTCTGGTTTCCTCCCACAGTCCAAAAACATGTATGTCAGGTTGATTGGTGACTCTAAATTGCCCATAGGAGTGAGTGTGAGGTTGTTTGTCTCTATGTGGCCCTGTGATGGACTGGTGACCTGTCCAGGGTGGACCCTGCCTTTCACCCAAAGAGAGCTGGGATAGGCTCCAGCTGATCCCTGTGACCCTGGTTAAGGAATAAGCAGGTATAGATGATGGAAGGATGAATGTTTCCCTAAAGATGGGAGGATATAGCACACAAAATGTTCACCTCATGCCTTGAACTACAAGTGTCTACAGTCTGAGGATGCACAGTTGTGCAGGTGATACTAGCTTGCTACATAATCTCACACAGATGTAACTGCAGCCGGAAAAAGCAGATGGAGACCAAGACAATCAAGACCCAAGGCATTCTTTTTTCATATAAATTACACTATATGACAAGCTGCCACAATAGATATAGGCCCATTTAAATCTATAAAAGGGCACAATGTAAAAAAAATGCTGCCAAGAGGTTAGGGAACTTACTCTATCACAAGGGTTCCCTTGGGGGCACTAAGAAGCCAAACCACTGAGTGCTCACCCCATGAAGCCCATTGTTAGTCTAATGAACAGACAGGATTTGATTAAAACATTTCAAACATCATTTGGCCCGCAGTGCAGTGCCGAGGGGCTCCCCTGCTGAGCACACTTAACGCCCCGATGATCTGAAGCGGGTTGCCTCTTACTCCCGCTCAAAGGTGAGCCCACAAATCACTGTAATGCATTCAGCAGGGGTCTCTGTCTCTGTTACCCGCATTCCTTCTCTTTGCTGCTCCCAATGCTTGTCGTTAAAAATTCATTAGATGCTGTTTGTATCGCCTCCTCAAGGATGTCACCCTTGATGACTGACTGTGTAGGAAAATGCAGCTTCCGTGGACCGGAGGGGATTGATGGAGCTCCTAGTGTGTGCTGAGATACTCTCCATGGCCTTGATATATGCATCAGATCAATGTTACAGACATGCTTAGAGTTTGAATGACAACGCAAGTGGCTTAGTGTGTGACCACAGACTGTGACCTCTGTGAGTGTAACTGCTGTTGGAGCTCTTACACCCAAGGTGCACTTGGATCATGTTTGAATTGCCGTATTTTTGTGTACTAGTTGCTGCTGTGTCATGCTGTGTTTTACTTGTAAATATATGTACATGTCAAATAAATGTTGAATGTGGACTATGTGCAGTGACAGGGACAGTACATCTGGGAATTTTGGACATAAGAGCAACAACAGCATTTGTATAAGCAAAAAGAATAAAGATGAGATCATGTTAAGAAGCAGTTTAACAGAAATATCAAGGTCTAGTTACTGGCTTCTTTTTCTAAAGCTTTCAGCTTTATCTCATTAATTGAATGCACTTTTAGTGAATTAATTTAAATGAGAATGAACTTTTACAATCAACAATGGAGCATATTATTAACATATTTCTATACTGTGCCATTTGATGATAGCAGGCTAATTGAGAATTAACACCAGTAACGTGATCGTAATAGAAAACGTTAAACATGTCTGTCTTCAACAACAGACTGCCAGTTGCTAAAAAAACCCCAAACATTTAAACATTTTCAGCACAGCTTGGTGACTCCATCTCCTGAGGGAGATCATATGATATGATTGAAAGCTGCAGAACAGCTACTGAGAGTGATTGTTTTTGTGAACTTTTGATTGAGGTCAAAACTGCACTTTCAATCTTTAATATTGTTTAAAACAAAACTAACTGAAACACAACAGATTCAAATGCTGGACTTTGACCAAATATATCAGATGACATCAGATAGTTGTAAATAGTGTTACATCACACAATAAGTAAACATGTACTACCTGAATTGTGTTACTGCAAACTTTTAGTTGTACTTAGACAGCAGTATGAAGTTGACTTTGCAGAAATTGTCCCACCTGAGTAGCAGATTTTGGTGCTTATAGCGTCTTCATACATATCTTGCAATGCCAGTGAATTAAAGTTAACAATGAATAAATTAAAGACATTAGTAAAAACAGTAGGAAATATAGTATCGTTTAACTTTGAGAAGCTAAATCCTCTTGCTTCTTACTTTCCCTCCTTCTCTGGTTTTCTTTTAATGCTAACCCCCAGCAGATAATTTATTCAAGGCTCAGCATTTAGCCGGCCTAATCCTCTCTGCTGATGCTTTTAGGTGTACATACTGTACAGTAATTGTATAAAAGTGGAGTTTCATGCACTCTGATAATCAGCTTTTCTTTGCCAAGAGCACACCAAAGGTAGCGTGGAAAATATAGAGGGGAGAAAAAGAATGAGAGAAGCCAAAAAACCTTGACACAGGAGAATCAGCTGTCTACTGGACCGGTGAGTCAGGTCAGGCTGATAGGAGCTTGGCTGGCACGGTTGGTTCACTCAGGCTCAGTGCTGTCCTGCAGCTTCGATGCAGGTCCCTGGCCATAATGGAATCTGACAGGATGTAAATGAGTTTTTAAAAGAGCTGGTGAAAGCTGGTCATTTTTCTCATTTAGTGGTCCAGTGTGTTGGCCAGGTCCCCAGCTGTCACCTTGCATCCCTGCTTTTCCATGGATATGGGGCTCACTCAGTGTACAGTAGCAAATCTTGATTACTAATGTTATGCACAATGGAAGACATAGGCACAGTCTGTCTTTGTCTTTCCAAACATCATGATTTATTTAGTGTTTTTCCTCTGTATGGATTTTAATATCAGAGCAGTGGTTTGACGTTCTACATAATCAGATTGACATCATTCAAATATGTTCTTTTGAATGCAACCTAAGCTGGACATTATTTAGCACGGTCATTTATATAATAGCACACATTGTTACAGCAACTTGTACATCTTAACACACAATAATTTGTCCGTTCCTTCTAATTTACAGTATTCATTGCCTTTAGCTGTTTCAACTGTTATTTGTTTGAGCTATTATTTTTCGATCTATTTATCCATGATATTTAGCTCTACTGTTTATTTTGTTCAACTATTGTCTTTCTAATTTCTTTTAGCCCTCTCTCCCAACTGCTTATTACTTAACTACCTATTTCAGCTATAAATCAGTTGCTTTTAACTGTAATCATTTCATGTTTGTTGATTACACTTAGCTCCCTTACTCTTTAATAATAATTATATTTTTTTAATTACTTCAATCATCCATTGATTCATTATTTTAAATTATGTATTTCAAGCATGTATCCCTTACAGGGCTAGTTGTAAAAGATTTAGATCACATTTATTTGGGCGTTTGTTTTACGTAACGTATTTAAATACATTTTTGAATTAAATTGCATTTTCTGTTTTTTACCTTTATAGTTTTTTTTTTTTTTTTTTTATTAGTTAATTAGCAAGCTTTTCATTTACCCTTTGACAGGTGCAGAAGAATTAGTACCCCTTGTTGGGGAACACTAGCATACATGAGTTTGTTGTAAAGCTTCAAAGATTTGTCCCTGTTCGACTTTGGGGAAGTTAAACGTTAGCTCTTAAGATCATTACAGGTCTCTGCATTTTAATGAAGGTTATGATAGCAAATATGCTCGATAGGACACCCTGGTAAGATTATGCATGTGCCATCATTTGTGTAGCAATAAAACCATCAAAAGTAAATGCACAACTCCTGTTTGGTCTTAACAGTTATACATGGTGCAGTCAGTGCACGCAGATGCTCTCAGGTCTGCACAGCAGCACTAGTGCAGCATTAATGAGGAGTGATAATGACTAAAGGCAGTTAGTTAGAGTTAAATGGAGCTTGAACACCCAGCTGACAATGGACCATCTACCACAGAGAGGTTGATCGGGGGAGTAAAGGCAGAGCTCAGTCCTGGAGCTCTGGAGCTTGACCTGAGACTTCACATGTCAAACTCCACAGACGAGCAAGGTGCTCAGTGAAGCAAAGGCAGTACTGCTCGACATGTACGGCAGTTAAGCTTCCGATGCCAGATGTGTCAGGCTTGGTTTTAAATGTTATAGTGCACTTTCATGTTTGATAAGTAGCTATTTAGGTGATAACGATAATGATCAGCATTTGCAATATTGTAATGCTCTTCTTGTAGAAGGGCATCAAAGAATCTCACAGTGACGTTTGATTTGACTTTATTTCACTATTCACTATGTAGCACTATTCTCTTTGAGGTTAACATTTTATATGAGTTATTTTAGCTTTACTCATGCCATTATAAAAAGTAAAAGAAATTATTTAAATAATTCAAGTTTCAAGAGGTTACCTTACTGCACTACTATGTTGAATGAAATAGAACTTTGCTGCTTTTTAGTTTTGTGATTCCAAGGTCAAATCATTAGTGTTAGCATGTACCAATCAAAGAAATGGTTTACATCTAAAATAAAATAATAATGAATAAAAATTAAGACAACCCACATTAAGGAATTTCTGGCCACCTCTGGGCAGCAGAAACAATTAATTATTAACACAACATGACACGTCATATTTTCACCACTTGAACAAAGAGTTGCCTATGAACATATTGAGCAGGCAGCATTAGTTTGGAATGGGGGGTCTAGCCACCTAGTGAGTGTGGGTTTAATGTTCACATTTTTATTAGGGGTTTATTCGTTTTATTAGGTTTTATAAGGGTTAGTTTATTGAAAGGGGCAGTTTGTTATTTCTAGAAATGATGGTGGTGAGAGTGAACGAAGTTTCACATCTTACAACCAAAATAATGAGCTTAGAGATGCTAAAACAATTTATAGAGCTAAGGGGAACTGCAAAGTCTCTTTGAGGGTTCATCTTTACGATGGACTCCTTTCACATTAATAGCTATTGACATGAAAGTATTAATAATAGCAGATTTAATGCCACAAAATGACTATTAAGGTAGCATTTCTTTTCATTCATGAAGTTAATACAAGAATAAATACATGAAAAATAAAATAGATGTAAAACCACCATAAAGGGAAAAAAATGCTGTCTTAAAACCTCGTTTAGTCATTTGTTGTTATGTAGCCAGTGTGTTACCTACCGAGGTAATGTTTTGTCTCTCGTTGCCCTAACCTTGACAGATTATGGGGCATGCTGAGAAAATGGGAACTGTTTTATGGGTTGAAAATATTGGCAGGGGAGGGCATCGTTGTGAGGTAAGCAGCTGTGCTGGCCATATTGTGTATCGATCCACCTTGTGTCGTGATAGCTGCACTTAATTAGATTTATACTGTAAACAGTCACTGTATGAAATTTGAATGATCAAGTAAATGTTAGCCATCAAAGCAATAATAATATTTTGTGCCGTGTGATGCAGTATTGGTATTTTGGAGATTTATCTGGGATGTAAATGGATGAGAATCTTTTACACCTCAGGGTTTACTGCAGGCTGTGGAGCTTCACACAGCCTGTGTGCGCTTTCTCTCTGCTCTGTGACAGACACGTTGGTTGACAAACAAACAACATTATGCAGGATTTCAGACACAGGTGTGTTTCTCTGTATTTCCCTAGAAAAGAGAGAAATGCAGATACATGGAGCTTTGAAGATAAAATGGGAAAACCCACCTAATGCACCAGTCTACTCACTCCATGATAGTTGTCCCAATATGACTCCTCAGTTGCTCCTTTCTGACTGCACCTGCTTAGACTCGTGGCTCAAGGAAACCTCATAATGTCCTGTCCTAATCAGATTAAAATGTGTAGAGGCACAACTCCAAAAGCTGTCAGAAAATCCTCACGGATATGGAGCAGATTATTGGAATTCAATGTGATGTAATTAAATGCTCCTCCCCACTTCCCCACCCAACAATCAGTCTCTTACAGAGGAAAAAAAAACTTTAATTTACTGTTTGGTCTCATTTCTGTCTCCACGTATTCCTCTGTACACAGCCATATAGGGTGGTGCAGAGGGTGATCCTGTCAGATGGTTGTGTCAGTTCTTAGAGTGAAAGTCAAGTATGGGTGAGAAGAACGGTTCAAACTAGGATTTAAGAAGAGAAGCTGGGGTTAAGACCTTTGCGCCTCTGTGTTTATTTTGGAATCAAACGACTTTGTTTGCTCCATGAAGGCAGACGGGGATTCAGATGGATTTCAGCTTTTTGCTTGTAGAGTTTTTTACATATTCCCATTGCTGTAATGTAGAATATAACAAATACTTGCATACACTTGGAACCTGTGCTTCCTTTTCTCTGTGCATTGTGTATACTTGTGTACTCACTTCATCAATTTCAGCACTGAAGCATAATACAGGTATTGCAGCTTGGCACTCAGTTTGTGATATATGAATGCTCATCCTAGTGGACCTAGCATAACAAACAGGAATCTAATACCATAAAGTCACTGAACTGAAAACTGGAATACATGTCAGTGTGCTCCTTTCAAGTAACTTGTTTGTATTACTAATGGTTTAGCATAACAACATATAAGCTAAGTTTTATTATTATTATTTTTGTAATCCCATACATCCATATTTTGATTGGTGTAAATAGCCATCAATTTATTACAGATTTGCTGAATTTATATTTTTATGTGTTAGATAATGTTTGGCACCATTTCACACAGTTTAATAATTTTCCCGCAAACATTTTATTAAGTAGTTACAAATTCCTAAAATCATATCCACTCCCTATCATCAAAAAAGCTGCAGTAACTATTCAAATATTCTTCCTGTTTGTGCACTGGATACTTCAGGTTTCCACATTACACTTTTGTAAGATACATTTTGGAGCAGGATTGGCATCCAAACTAGTTGATGCATCGCAAAATCGTCACGTGCATGTGTTAAACTTGGATTTAAAGTAACTACAGATAAACTTTCCACGTTCAGCAGAATATGAAAGGATCCTCAGACTGCATGTATTGTACTGTAGATTATTTCGCAGTGAAGCTCAAACATCATATTCAAACAAGCGAAATAGAAGTAAAACAAAATAGATCAGACTTTAACCTTTATCAAAACTATTCCTACACATTTTGTAACTGATATATAAATTGCATTTTTATACCATTACATTTTGTGAGGGTCTAGATGATAGTAATCACAACATTATTAAACATTACTCTTTATTTGTAATGCTGTCCAGTGCATACTATGTAGTATGTAGTTGTTTATTTGAAATTTTCCAGCATGCTAAAAAAAAGAATTATCCCTTTACAAGCTGAAAATCTCCTTCCATATTATGTTAAATACACAATTTTAAACACCACTGGACTATCTAAAACATACATATCTGAGAATAAGGCTCTTTTTCTTAATAAAAATAATCCATGTATGAAAATAAACAGGGCAATGTTGCTTTAACACATCTAGAAACTGCATGGTCCTTAAAGTTTCAGAGTGCTGTCTCTGAGCATATTATAACTTGTATAATGTTGCAGCTGAATTGCTGTTTTTAAGCAACAGCAAAAACAATGCTATAATGAGCCCTACTCAGCTTTGAAGACTATAGTAATACAGTTATTATTATGGCAAGTGCCATCCAGCGGAGTCGACTCAATAGCCCTTGAACACTGTGCTGGAAAACCACGTGACAGCATTCATCACGGCACCAAAGAGTTCCACTAGAATGCATAATTGCAGGCTTACAGTACATAGTTTAATGCTTTCAGCTGACATTTTCTTTCATTACCAATGCCCAGTTACTGCATGGAGCTCTTTTCATCCTTATCAGGAGCTTTTTCTTGCACTTGGTAAAATATATATATTTAAGTAATTAGCTTCATTTAATTCCAGTTGACATTTGTCACCTATGTCCCTTCTCTTTAAATTTTTTCTGATGGTTTTCCAGTTTTCCGTTTGTGCTGACTGTATTTCCACCAAATTTTATTTATCTTGTATCTTGTGAGGTGTATCTTGAGTCAGAAACTGCTGCTGATGAATGCCTGTGTAGCACAATTAGACGTCGTGACATTGTACTTACCTGACTTTGCATGTTATTTGACTTTTCTTATTCTCTTTTAAATCTTTGATTTGGAATGAATACTGTTTTTTCCCCCAGCTGTCTGTCTCTCTTCCACTGTGAGCTGGAGTGAGCTCAAGCCTCTATGACCCACAAACTGAAGACATTTAACCCCATAATGGTCTCTTTGTACCATTTGAATATTCTGAGTTGTCAGATCTTAGCTGCAATTAACAAAACTGAGCCATGTGTGTCACTCATTTAAACCATGTCATACTCATGCAGAGACATTCCCAGGGTGTACAGCTGCTGTCAGATCCAGACTGCTTCAGGTGGCTTCCTTCCAAGAACTAAGCATTACAAATTTACCGAAATGTTTCTTGGCAAGTGATCGGTTTATGATGGCGTTTTAAATGTAATCCAGTTCTTCTTATGCTGCAAGTTAGCTTCAGATGGCTTTAAGGAATAGAATGATGTAAAATAATACCTCATTAAAGTTTAAAGACTGTAATAATTTTATAGAAACAAACTTTACCAATTGGTTGAGATGTCCTTTAATGGGAGAAATGGTATTTCTAACAGCTCTTTTTTGTTTTTTTAAAGCAAAGTGCAACATTATTATTGAATATAATGTTTCTGGTTATAAATTGTTGACATATCAAAAATGATTTTTCAATTATTTTTAAGTTTTCCATAACAATACATGACTAACAGTGGTGTTAGTACAATATTCATATCTTTACCACAATGTATAAAGTCTGTTACAAGAAAAAGCCATGCATTCATCATTCTGCTTAAAAGGAAAAGAACAAACTATAAACATCAAAATATACTTGAAGTACTAGCATTTCAGAATATATATTCTTTCTAATTATTGATGTGTTAAGATGTACATCACTTTAATGTTGCAGCGTTAAAGGTAGAGCTCATTTGAATGATTTTATATTCAGCTGTGTAGCTTGTGAATTTAACCCTGGAGATCAATATTGTTTTTTCCTGGTGCATCATGAATTTTGTTTACTGTATTTTTTATTATTAAGCTAAATCTGAAAAGTCGCTAGTGACTAAAGTTAGTAGTGGATTAAATATTTGCCTCCCTATTTGGGAATTCTGCTGACACTTATAATAATGATTCAACAAAACAAAATGTACACAGTAACATTTGTGGACTTGGGCTGGTTGAAGCACAAACAGTGTCTCTGGATTGAAGTTACAGAAAATACTCAGTTTTGTAGATACTGAAAAAAACTTCCATTTGCTTCTAGGTTATTTTAATATAGTAATTTTAATTTGTGTGTGTCATTTATTCATGTTTGGAGAAAGAAATACTTAACATGTTAATGGTTAATAGTTAATGGATTTTTAGACACTGCTCTTGGTCATTAAAGGCAGGTAGCTACGAGGTATATTTTATTACATTTTAATGGAGTCAAAGGTATGCAGGTTATTGAAAGTGCACTTTTCCTTTTAATGGACATGTCAACCATTTGGTAGAGATTCTTAATTAAAAACTGAAGGAAAAAATATTTTGTTAAGCTCTAAAAACAGTATGCAAATACACAGATGAGCCAAAATATTATGAGCACTAACAGATGGAGCAGATAACATTTATTATCTCATAACAATGGCGCATATCAAGATCTGGGAAGTATAAGACTAAGTGAATGCTGGTAGTCAGTGTGTTGGATGGGCAGGTGTAGTCAGGCTGTGTACAGAGCTCTGTAGCCTTAGACTAATGCTAGGCATAACATTTTGGCTCATCAGTGAAAAATTTCCATTGCTTTTTGCTGGGAGCACCACAGGGTGTAATATTGTCTTAATATTATTGTCCAGCCAGCTTCACTTATGCACTTACTGACCCCTGGCATCTGTCAAGTGTAACTGCCTCTTAGTCACTAGAGCAGCAAGAATTATATGCCCATCTCAGAATTGGCCTTGATCCTTTTCCCAAGATAAATTTCCCCACCAAGCGTCTTGGGATTCAAAGCAGAAATGATGAGATAAATTGTCATAAACTCATCCGATCACCTGGAAAAGTAAAGGAAATTTTCATTTACAGTCACACATTTTTCACACTTGCAGTAAATTCGTTAAAAGTAAAACCAGAATTTCCCTTCCATGATCCTGAACAGCGAGACCAGCTAAATTTGCAGGGCACGTTTCTTTTGATGTATTTAATTTATTCTTAAAATATTTTAGGATAAAAAATGTTTGTCAATTACTCTAATACTTCTGCAGTGCTTCCTCTGCTTTCTTTTTCTCCCTCTCTCTCCTTGTTGCATCCCTTGCCAACAGAGAGAGGCTGGATTTGTGTGAATGAACACAAGCACAAAAATAAATTAAGAGATCAAAACTCGTAGAGAGGAAATGAGTCAGTATTCCACACTGTGTACAATACAATATCATAGCAAATTAGCAGATTTCAATGGCTTCCACTGACTACCATAGATTTACAATGTTCAGTTGGCTGCAAATCAGTCCTCAATAAATTGTGTCACTTTCCACTTTTTTTTTTCCGTTAATGATTCTGATTGACGGTGACTTGTAGATGACCATGAAAAGAAAGCGGCTACTGAGGTGTGAACAGAAAACCTGGGACTACGAGCCAGCAGTAATGAGAACAACAGCATTTGTTCACATTCTACTAAACTGCTATTGTGACCACATTTTAAGTCCAATAAGCTTCTCTACAAAGGTACAACATATAAAACTGTTAAATATATAACTTTTTAGGGCCTTTCAAAATACATTTAAGGACATTTCTTTACTCCTTCTTTTCAGACTCAGCAGCAGTTATACTCTAGATATTCATGATTTCTTTGATGTGTTTCGCAATCCATGACCACCCCGACAATTCTTCCTGCAAGCTGTCCCAAACATAGATACTGAAAAATGCAAATCAATTTTTTTTTTTTTTTTTTTTTTTTTTTTTTTTTTTGATACACAGTTATACGTATGTAGTACCTATATCTCCAGTTCCAAAATACAGCGGTGGACTAAGTCTGAAAAAAAAGTCTGCAAAGTTTTAAAAGTACTCCTTTGTTCACAGTACATGTACCACCGGGCGCAGCGTTCAGTTTGTCTGCTCGTGCACTGTCTCTCTGTGGGGGTAGTCGCTGGCCAGTGCTGAAACGAGTAGTAAGCTTTTGAAGTCTGTGTGTCTTTGCCAGATGGTCCACTCTGTCATAATGATCATATTTGTTGTTTTGCTCTTTGGTCTATAAAAATATGGGAGGTTTACTCCAGCAGAAGGCTTATTCACAGCAGAGAGCGCTCAGTTCGGTTGTTTTGGCCTCGAGAGGTGGTCCGAGAAGCAACGGGGTCTGGTCTGTAATGATCCCTTCTGGAACTCTTGTTCAAGAGGCTAGAAGATAAATGTGGGCAATCCCTTTATTGAAAGCAGTTAGCAGCTCCAAACGGAGGACTTCCGATGAGGCAAAAACCATTCATTCATTCATTTTAAGGTGTCCGAACCTCCGTGGCACGAACAGCCGCTGCTAATTTCACAGAGCAGGCAGATAGATTGGACAGGAGGTGGACGCAACATGTTGACCCAACGACAGATAGCAGGAGGGAGCAGTCACAAACCCGGAGGAGCTGGTCACAGGAAAGAGGAAGTGTTTTACAGTGAGTAGCTTGTTCAGTGTCCAGAGGAGAGCTCGCTCCCTTAAACAGTCACTCCCAGGTTTTCCTGCCCCTGGCTGTGTTAAGAGACCTGTGAATCAACAAGAACAACCATGATATGATTGTTTTATCACACACAGTCATTGTCATTTACATGCACTTAAATAACCAGCTTAGTCAGTCAGCTTTCTCCAGCAATCTAATTTTAACTGTCATAAGGTTTGGGATTAAAGAAACGTGGTTTCCCCAGGTGGATTTCTGCTGTGCAATGTCGATTTCACTGCCATGGATGGCCAGAACTGTTTTTTTTTTTTTTATCAGTGTGAAGTGAAGTCAAGTGGTGGCTGGAAGAAGGGAGACATGACATAGAGCTATGACTTGTTTTTTTAAATAGGTCTGCCCAAAGTCAGACTCAAATTAGCAAAACTAATGCAGAGTGGCTTGTGAAAGTTGAAATGAGTATTTATTAAACTTATTAGACAGATCATGCTTGGAAAAGGAGCTATGTTGTCTCTGCCTGCGTGTCTCGCTTTCACCTGTCACTTAAAATCTATGAGCCATGCTTCCGAAACTGTTCCAGGATAGAGGAGAAATCTGGTTACTGATCAGCTGGCTGTATCTGATTTCCCTGAGTGGCCAGGTAACCTAAACGCACTGATTGCTTCCCAGCTCCTGAAGCTCACCAAGTAACCAGTTACAGCTAGGTTATTTAAATCCAATCATTTCTGTGTGCAGTAGAATATGATGTGTGAGCTTTAGATGCTGGCATGTGTTTTTTTTTTTTTGAACAGAGGTGAGGGAAAGAGCCCTGATCTGCTTCAACGTAACAAAAAGCTTTGCTTCATGGCATTATTTTAGACTCTACAAAAACTAAAGCGCAGCCTTTGTTTCCCAGTGTTTCTGTCTGGCTCGTAGTACATGCTGATCAGCTCACAGCACCAGCTTCATATTGTTATTACATTGCTCATCCAACTCTCGACAAGAAAAGTGAGTTAAGGCCTTTTCCAAAATATTAAACTATTCATTTAAGAGGGAAATATCTTTTTTAGAAGAACCATTATATTGTGTGTTGCTAAAAGAAACGTGTATACACACTGCTCCTTAGGCAGTTGAGCTGTTAATCTGGTAGCATTGTAAACATGAAAAATAAAAGCTCAACAGCTTACTCTCTGTCAAATCAAATGTTTTGCGAGTCAAATATTTAGAATATTTCAGCGGGTGTAACCCACTAACAAACCGAGCCTCACAGTGCTGAGACTGAGAAACAATTAATCTACCACAGAAAGACAAATCTGGAAGCCTCTTCACCATCTGGCCCCCGCCAGTCACACAGCCAACTTGATAGAGGCGTTGATGCCTTCCAAGACTGCTGTACTGCCACTGAAGCTTAATTCATAATAATGAAGTCTTAATGATTTTGCAGGGCGCAAATTGCCATGAAAGGGGCAGGTGTTGGATGGAGTGCTAGCATGTATCACAGAGGGACAAGGAACAGTAAACATGTCAATGAACTTGGGGTTTAATAAAGAGAATGTCATGGTTTTTTTGGAGCTGGGCATGAAATGACCCTCAGGTCTAACAACTTAAAGCAGGGGCATGACTGTGCTAACTGCTTGACTGTGGCTGCTGCCCGAACAGGTGTTTATTTGCAGCACAAACACAGTTCCCCTCTCACTGCCTCCTAGTGGCACTGAGTGGTCAGGGAGCTACTGATAAAAGTGAGGGAGTGCATTATTACTGCATGTTGATGTCGCTGTAGAAATCTCAGGAGAAATAGAATGCTGATGGATTTAAATAGATGGCACACAGTCTTGTTTTATAGAAGTCTATCTCTACTATGGCAGTTTTTTTATATTCTCTCTATGTTCCTCTGCTATTTCCTCACATCCACACTGTGGAAAATGGCCTCACACACAAACCTCATCTCAGAAATGCAAGCCTTCTATTAAAAAGAGGAACGGATGTTAGATGAATATGAGATGATTTTGCCCTATGAATAAAATTCACAAGCCCTAGGTGATTATTACCTTGGGTTTATCAGGAAACGACCATATTACTCTATTTTATATCTTATAACGGTAAGAGAATATTTTACATTCATGTGCTAGAGGAATGCAGAGTTGAAGGTAATGTGATGCAGAGCCTATTTGGCTATAGAGCATATGAACCAACTTTTAGTTGAGTGGGTCTGGCTGTTCAAACAAGACCATAAAAAAAAAAAGTCTTTCAAGTGAGACTGATAAACTGCTGTTGGTGTCAGGGTACCAGAAGGGACAGTCATGGACTGCACAAATAAGATATTAATACGAATGTGTTCATTTGTATTAATATCTTATTTGTGCAGGTTTCTCGCAGACAGTCTACTCAATACCTATCAATATGTCAATATGTCAGCAGTTTTCAATAGAAGACGAGAAAATATGATATTTGAGGGACATTACATAGAGCTTCCTGTCTCTAGGCAAAACTGAAACACTTGGATGTATGAATGAGTGTGCATGTATCTGTGCTGCGTTTTATGTGCATTGTGAAAAGTGTAAACTGAAGTTTTTAGGTAGCCATAACTGTAAGAGCTTAAGAAAGCAATATTCACAATACATATGGAGTTTCTTTCCAGCCGGGAGGTAGAGGGCTAAAAGCGAATGTGCCCAAACATATGGCCTCAGCTTGACATTTCCTCTCTCTGTGAACTCTTGCTGACTTCCCTCAAAATGTCACAGTGTGGTGACCCACGGCGAACGTGTGAAAGGGCATTCATGAAAGGAAAGTGATCTACTTTGCCTCTCCAAGCTCTTTGAGCCTGAGACGTAATTGTGAACAGTCCAGCTTTTTTAATGATGTGATTGAATTGTTTTGTCCATTTGCTGGAAGCTTTTCTACAGTTTGAACCAGCTAAGATGTCAAGAACATCACCAAATTATTGCATTAACCCTGTATACCCTGTATACTTGTTTCTAATGTTCCTGCCTTCGCTGTCTAAAGTCTCGTGCTGCGGACCACGCGTCCTTTTGGATCGGAGCATGCAAGCTGCACAATAGTCTAGATGAATATTCATAAGTGAATTTGTGGGTTAGGACTGCTCTGCAGGTTAATAAGGGAAGGGAAATCGCTCATTACACGCTGTAAAGTTGTATAATGCCTGAAGCAGATGCGGAGATCAAAATACATGAACATGTATGAACGGGCCTCCAGACACTAGGCCCCATTCCACATTAAGAGAGAGTTCAAAGCTAACCGGGGCGTTATGTCATTATCAACTCTTTCATATTTCATTTCTTCAGAACATCAAAGCAAACACAGTTCACTATCTGCATTTTACAATATGATCAGAACTTCAATGCCCAAGAGGAAACATTAGAACACGTTTAACCATGCCGGTGTCAGGCAGGAATAACAAAATGCTACTGACTTGTTTTAGATACAACAACTTGCCTGAAATATTGCCCTGTAATAGATTATATTGGTTTCTACAATGTATGGTACTTCACTGCATGGCACTGTATGGGATCAGAGCTTTTATGTTGTTTATTAAGAGATCAAATGTTTAAATCCAATGTCAGATAGCCTTTTCTGTGAGTAAATAGACAATAATCTTCTATATGATGTCCTGTGCAGGGATCTAAGTTTGCCACATGCGTTCTAAGCCACTGTCTTTTTATAGTTTAAAATCTACTGAAGATTTATGTCTGGACTGAAAAGCAGCAGGATCAGATATTTTCAAGAAAGCGAATCATAACATGGGCCATAAATGCTGACAATATTGACCGACGGAAGAGCCTGCTTTTCAGAAACTCTATGAGAGTGGGCATTTTTATGACTTTGGCCTCATCCTTTTTATTGCACTGCACATTAAATTTACAACATGGCTCTCTCTATTTCCCAATCACATGCATTAATATCAGAGTCTGACTGGCGCCTTGTTTTATTTGAGCACACAGACACCATCTGACACACTACTTTAAAGTACGATATACCAGGAATGCCAATAAAGCAGGGCAAAAACAAGATGAAAATAAATCCGGTGGGTTTTACTGTTATTGCTCCACGCATGGATTTTCTGTGGTTAAACACACACTAGGGAATTGGTGAGCTTATGGAAATATGAGTAAGCCAAAAAAAGATATCTAACAAGCAGACGGTTGTTTAAATTGTATCTGAAATTATGTCTGTGTGTGTGTGTTTCCTGTTGGATCTTCTGCTATAGCTGATCTACTAAAACTATGATATTGGCTGTAATGACTTTAATCAGATACTATGAAAAATAATAGACGCTTTAGAAATATTTAGAATATTGAATTTGAAAAAGTAGTATATGTACAGCACCTACAGGCTCAAACATGTATTCTAAAGATATTTGATGTTGTCAGTAAGAGACACAAGACTGAGTTAATTTCCCCTTTTTCCCTGTGGAAGAAACAGGCTCTACTATAAGAACTTCAGTCACAAATCAAAGGTTTTACTGAGGGACGATCCAAATTCAGGGGCTTTCCCGCTGTACCTTGCTGCCTCCCAAGAGGCCCTTGATGCTCTGTAGCTGCTTGTGTCGCTTCCTGCCTTTGCGTGACCAGGGTTTGGTGAAGTTGTTGTGATGGTGGTGGTGGTGGTAGGGTGGTGGTGTTGGTGGTAGATGGTGTTTGGCTGTCTGTCAAAGCGTCACCAATGCTCTCCATAGTGCAAGAGTGTGGAGAGGGACTCTTGTCGCGTCATAGAGCCTGAAGGGAGAGAGGGAGAGGGAGAGGGGATGGTGGTATGGTTATCAAGCTCAAAATGCCTTTACCAGTTTTAGACTCAGTCACACCACCACCACCTTTTCTCTTATTGAGATGTTTTGAGAATGTGGCTATTTGGCTTTGTTTAAACATTGAGAGGCTGTTCTGTGCTTGTTTGTCGCAAGGTACCTGTTTTGTGTTAAATCTGTTCTCGTGAAATATGGAGAAGTGGGACTAAAACAGGAGTCGGATTCGTCTTAACAGCTGCCAGCGTGAAAGCAAACTATAAAAAGGTCATATGTACTGTTTACTGGGTACTGTCCTGGGTCCAGTTTAAGAAAATTCCTACTCACTGATCTAAATGAAGAATTAAAAAAAACAACAACATTGGATTAGATAAAGAATGCATTTTCACAATGGTAAAAACAATGCTGTTGTTCCAGGCTTCTAAACAGATGACGTTCTGCCAGCAACAGTATGCTGTATTTACACTTGTGTTCCAGTCTTTGCATGTATTGTCCTTCTGTGTGTGCATATGTTGTCTACTTGTTGGAGTAAACCTGCTGCTTTCAGTGAAAGTACAGGCCAGCCACCAGTCACTCCCTGCTTTAAGAATTCAGGTACCTTTTTTACCCACTTACAAATCACATACAGTACTTTCTATCAATGCAGTGTTGACATGTGGGCTGAAACACAGATATGGGTGCTTTTATTGATTAGAAAAGGCTCTGGGTTTAAGCAACATCTTTCAGGAGATCAATCCTAAAACCTCTAAGAAGCTAAACAGATAGACTTTGTCTTGTTCTTGTTCTCTGCAACCCCCACTTTACTCTTGCTAACAATACCAATATTGTAGCAAGGTTCCCAAAATGGAGGACCTGGTAGCTTCCAAGCTGAGAGGTTGTGCTGACTTGTCTCCCTATAGAAGGAAGCTGGCAGATGGAGCTAATGGTTAGCAGCAACAGGGTCTCTTTCTCCCTTTCTCCTCTACTATCTGGGGTGGCCAAGCAGCTGTCTTCTTAGTGGTGATTCTGTTCAGCCCACTACTGGTTGTGCCTGGAGGGCCCAGAGGGATCAATTACCAAGTCTGGTACCGACCCAGAACCACAAGGGGGTGGAGGGTGAGGCGGTGTAGGTGGTGGGGCATCCCATCAGATGCAGCCTGAGCTGGCTCCACAGAGAGATGGAGAGGAAGAAACAGAAAGGAAATGATGGAGAGAGGAATGTGGGGGATGGTGGAGGGAGGTCCTCCACACTTCCTTACAAACCCCAATTGAGATTTTTCATACTTGGTCAAACACAAGCTTTCACTGGCAGATGCATAAATGCGTGAATACTGCTAAAGCTTAATAGGAGACACATACTGACCTGGGGATTGTCTAGCATAAACTGCATCCTTTTTTGTTTTTGAATTATTTGTGTGAGGATTAAAACAGCCTTTATCTCCATGCATATAAATGCACAGACGGTATGATACAGTATCTAGAGACAATATGGAATTAAACCCTCTCCCATAGACAGAGTACTCACAAAGTGTATAAATAATGCATATGCCTACGTATGAGCTCATATTATCAAATATTCTCTTGCTCAAACATATTTCCTTACTCTTTGTTCACTTGCAGAGGTTGTAGTATTCTTCCTCTGTCCTCAACTTCTATCCAAATTCCCTTCCAAACTCCTCATCTTTGTCTTTCCTCCTTCCTCCCGACCACCTCATCTCTGTCTCATCTCCTCTCCTCTCTGCAGTGAAAAAGTCTTGATTACAGTAATCACAGTCTTTCTCTCAGTAGGTGCCACTTCTGCTCATAGCACTCTGTTCACAGCCTTAAATACCCCAATCAGGACCAACCTAATGGAACGTATGATTACAACCTAGTTGGGATTTTTCGTCATTTTGGGGAGTGACTGCTACTGCTTCCCGCAATGTCTGAAAATGAATCTGAAAATGATGGTGTGTTGTATCATTACATGTGTAAAGTACAGTACTCAACAAGACATACTGATGCATTTGCCTTCATTTCAGGATAACAAATGTTTTTCTTTTAGTGACTTGCCATGTAATAATCACTTGAAAACAGCAGCTAAAGCATGTGTATCATTGCGTGCTGTGTAAACTGGATGGTAGCTGCCAAAAACATTCTCTTGGCCATTTTTTTCCTGTTGATGGATTTTGTACAATTATAAGGTAGTGAGAAAAAAGCTAGTCTTGAATGTAATTTTTATTAAGAGACACTGAAGGTTTAACAAGAGCCAATGCCTGATGTGCATCAACTGAAAATGACTTGAATAATATTTTATGAGTTGTACGTCTGACCGGTTCGATAATCTCTCTCTCTCTTTCACTCACACTGCTCTTTTCTTCCCTCACTCTACTTTAATCTTTCAGTTTTGAATTGTTCGTCTTATCAGGCTGTCACAAAAGCCGTCAGATAACCTGAGGTGATTTTGCTTTTTTCCTCTAATGGTGCACTCACTCTGCCTCTTTCACACCAAGCTCCCCGCGTCGGCACATGCAGCGAGAGATAGCGCTTTGCACCGTTTCATCTGCCAGTCTAAAATGGTGGAGGGTGCAAAGCAGAGCATCCTCCTCTCTGGAGGGAGACAGCAGTAAGCCTGTCACTGAGAGAAGGAGGTACAGGAGATGACTGCTGAGACTACATAGTGCTTTTCCAGAGTGCTTTAGAAAGGCTGCAAAGGCAGCATTTGACTATGGAAACTGTGCGATAATATGTATATTCAAATCATTTAGCATCACAGAGGGAGGAAAGTATTTTGGGAGTATGACGTTAACGTCTACTAACAAGTTTTTTCAAGGAACTGTGGGACATTTGTGTTGTCAGTAGGCTCTGACTGTTACCCATGCACTAGAATGTACTAGTTTATACAAAATGTCAGTATTATTCACATTAGGCACAGTATCTGATTTCTATTTCATTTTCCACTCTGTTTTTTTTTTTAAATTTACAATACAACTTGTTTTATTTCGTACAGTCTTTCCAGGTCAGTGAACTAAATGGTGTACTGGGTTTGTTCTGTGACAGACAAGAAATAGAAAGGATTAATTAACGAATCTGACTTACTCATGTAATAAGATAAGATAAGCCACGTGGTGCCTGAAGAACACACAGTTGACTGTTTGATTAACACATTTATAGTTTTAGAGCTTGATATGGTTCATCTTTCTGTTCAATTTTCTGTACGGCTGGTCCTTCAGAGGAGAAACTTCTCATTGTAACAGCGAGATGCTTGATGCTAAAATAAATAATTTGCTTCAGCGTCACAAGTGTACCTCAATTTGATAGGTGTCCTTTTCAGCCGTGGTTGTGCCGCACTGCTAATGAAAGTAACCTCGCTCAAAACATCAGTGTCAGCAGTAAGCAATGTACATATCAATCTTCATATGTTTTTTTCTGGAGCAGAGCTGAGAAAAATCCATACTGTGTTTTTATTGACAGGAACAACATGTACTCTTGAAAGCAAGTTCAGACTAAGATAAATACATAGAGAAGAAAAAAAGTGACAAAGGCAGGGGGAGAGAAAGTGTGGAAAAAAGATAGCAAATGAAAGTGAAAAGGGTCTGAGAAGTTGTTGAACCAAGAGAAAAGAAGTTTGCAAGGAAGTTATTTTTAAACAGAAGCACATCAAATGGTGGCCGCTGAGCTGAGTGACACTCTGTAGGTTGAGGGAGAATACGAAGCACACATCTACCCGGCTTTGCAACTCGTACCGAGTCGTGTTGCAGACTACGGTAGAGAAGAGGTCAGCGGTGTCATCCTGAACAACAGTCTCCCTTTGTTTGACAGAGAAAACACAAACTCTCCAACATTTGGCCAATACACGCAAACCGCCTCCTGACATTTGTCCAAAATAGCTCTTTATGGGGCTATGGGGCTGAGTCATATTGACTTGGCTTAGTCAAATGCCCTGAGGGACATGTCTGTTTTTCTGCATTGATGTTTTCGCACAAACACCTGACAGACAAGTCGGACATGCTCACTGGACTGTGCACAACCAACAGTCATCCTTAGGCAGTATTGGTGGGTTTAACCTTGGAAAACCTAAGGCTATTTGTTCAGAGTTAACCAATGGGAGGCTGTGGAGTAAATTGTTGTGTGTTTGCCCATATTTTTCCCTTGGGTCTACAGATAACGAGAGGTCTGTGTAGTTTTTGCCTTAGCCTTTAATCAATTTTAGGCTCTTTTTATGGTTACATGCATTGTTGTGAAGAAACATCCCAAATCTTCCTGAGTTTCCTCAATTTGAGAGCTGTGTTAGGCCAGGCCATCCATCACATGAATTTATATTTTTAAAACAATTTAAAGCAGCAGCCAGTCCTTATTGCCAGTTGTTGGAGTCTATCACAGTGAAAGGTGTTTAAGCACACGTGCGCGCGCACACACACACACAGCACAGATGAGTGCACATTGCTGTCCAGCCATTTGACTAGCTGTCACCAAGCTTAAAGTAGCCAATGAAGCAAGCAAGAAATACCTGTCAGAACCTGCATATTGTCAGCATAAGCCGATGAGAGGTACCTTGACTGACATCCTAAGCAGAATATGAAATGTACATGTAGGCCAGAGCATACAGGGCCTTTGCAGGAAAGCAGGGACACATATTCATCATCATGAATATGCAAATGGTTGAAAACACATATCAGTGAGACCATGTTAACATACACAGCCTTCGAACACACAGAGACTGCCACATTTGCATACTCAACCCCCTCCAACACTAGCTCTTACATCTGTCAAATATAATAAATGGATCGGGCTATGTGCTGCCTATAAGTGTGTGTATTGAGGGTCTCTTTGCCTGCCCAGATAACCATAATTACATTGTAGGTGGAACATGTAACAGCTGTCACCTCAGTCTCACCCATACCTGGTTGTGGCTGACACCACCCTCCACAATCAGGGTGGTGTCGGGGTGTTCAGAGACACATATGACACACAACACAGTAAGAGCACAGGGGAAGCAGCTGACTGATAACAAACTGTTTCACGTGAGTTCATCACTATGTATTTGTGTGTATTTCTGTGTTTGTATTCCAGCAGGAAGGGATAAACAAGTTAGTCAGCTGATGACTAAATCATGACAGATGCATTAATGCTTCCCCACCGGTTCTCAGTGTTCACTCATTGACATTCACAGATAGGGCAGTTGTGTTGTGTAACATGTTTCACAACTGAGACCTCTCATACTGTCACGGTATGGACTGTGTATACAGACAGCAGAGGAGACGTTTTTCATCTCTTGTAAAGCAGTCAGCGAGGTGAAAGTAGGGGGAGTGTGTAAGGAGGTAGGAAGGTGTGGATGTGTTTGTTTTGGAGTTATGGGTGAAGTGGAAAGGAGGAGGCTTGGAGAGCTGGAGATGAGGTAGGAGGACAAGCGGGTGAATGAATGGGCGGCATCTTACCAAATACATCCCCATCTGCTGCCATCATTAACATTAAGAGCGTCCCTAATTCAAGCTAATTGCTGGTGACGAGGAAGTAAACAAACTGTGTACTGTTTGTGGAGATGAGCTGAAGACAAGGATGTGTGGGAGTGAAACATTTTCAGGAAATCGTGAAGTGAATGCTTAACTGGTTTCTGCAGTTTCAATATACTTGTGGCTGCTAGAGTACAATCTTGCTTAAAGGCACAATAAAGAACTTCATTGGCCAAATTAATTTTATGCATTTCAACATAGTGTTGTTTATTAAAGCAGGACATTATACGTTTTTGCTGAACAGGGACTCTGTGATCATAAGTGCATTACATATTCAAGCAGTGTTATGTATTAGGTGTTAATTATAGTGAGAAACCCATAGAAAACCAGCTCTGTAATAGGCCTCAGCTCTAAGTAGCATTTTAGTGTGTTTGAGCTCATTTTTGGTTTTATGTCCTACAACTTTAATGTGTATGTTTGTGTGCTGTATATATTTCAGCCACATCAGTGAAAATACTGTGTGAACTTAGCATTAGGATGATGAACATAGTAAACATGATGCTCCACAATTTGCCCTGGGGTTTTGTAGAGACCAAATCAGAGCTAAAGGGACAGAAATATGACTCCAAATAAATGCTTCGTTTGTCATGTGTAAGCCACACCTACATTATTTCTGAGCACTATGTTAACAGCTTCTTCAAATGTCCCTAAGTGGCCAACAAATCAATTAATACTGCTAACTGCTCAGACATTATCAGGATTAGGTGACTTGGCTGGGAGTGAGTGGAATGGGACTTCAAACAGGAAACAACCAACATGTGGAGGTGCAGAATGTCTGCGACAAGCTGGAAAAGGTGGTGTACCAGTTACCACAACCTGAGAATAGTCATAGAGACAGAAATTTAATTTGAAGTCATGTGTGTGCGTGACTTCATTAGCCACCATCCCACACACAGTAGTTCTTGAAAAAGTGTACTAGGTTCAACAAAGGTTTGTTTTATTGCTTTACTCCAGAATATTTTATTTGTGAGAGGCGTCTTATGTTTCTTTCAACTTTTAAAATAAATTTTTTTCTTTTAATAATATAATATGTTGGACTAAGAGTGTATATATGATTCAGATTTTTTTTTTTGTACATATATGAAGACACATATATGAAGTGAAAGCTTCAAATTCTATCCAAATTTTTGTAGCATAAGAGAGCCTGAGCTCACCGTGGTGGTTTTGACTCGGCCTCCGGGCTGTGTACAAGTCCAGCCAGATTTATTGACTAACAGGTCGCAGCCTTCGTCCTCCAAACATGGCACCATCTCACACCACTGCTTTTTCCGAACAATACCAGCTGCAGAGAAGACAGAGAGAGAGAGAATAATTAGAGAGGTGAGATAAAAACAGGAGAAATAAACATGAACAGAAACGATAGAGGAAAATGCAGTGATGTAGAGATTAAAATGGAGAGAGTGGGTTGGGGGATTACAGATGGAGGGAGACGGATATGGGCAGAAATATGACAGATTGGAAAAATGATGGAAAAGGGGAGATGTGAAAAAATACATAAAAATGGAATGGAAAAGATTGAGAGATGCAAGGGGGTGGAATGGAAGAGATGAGATATGCAGGTATATGAAGAGCAATGAAGTAAAGAGACAATTAGAGAGATATGAGAGCAGGGGATGACAGTGAGAGATGAGGGAAAGATTGAGAGAATCAGAGATGGAGAGAGCTGTGATCAGTCAGGTAAATAAAATCAAACATCACAAATGATTTTTACAGCCCTTCTAGCATGCTGCAACTTTTCAAACAGGTGAATTATTCTGTAAGCCCTGTACATGAGACAGTGACAATATTACTCATAGGTTGCATGCAGTTTTAGCAGCCTGTGACAGTCGATGTGTTCCAAATAGTTTGTCGTAACTACATATTGTAATTTGTAATTTTTTGAACTTCAACTCAGCCTGTTCTGCTTTATTTAAGTTCCAGACTTTAGTCTTTGAGTTTCTACATTTCCCAGAAAAGCCTCAGGCTCCACCGTATTACATTCGCTTTTAGTGTCGGCTTCAGATTTTACACTGAACCATAATAATAATTCTGATAAATATAGCAACAATTAAATCTGACATTCAGAGACAGTGAATTTGCAGCTGTAGTGCAATTTTTCAGTTCAACAGATTTTTTTTTTTTTCAAGCTGTGTATGGTTTATAATCTGCACCACATTTTGTCTGTGTCCCAAAAGTACAGAAGTCCCATATTCTGTTGGCGGTATGGAGATGATGAAGCCTGCTATGGCATTCCTAGGAAAAAGTTTGTACACTGAGCTGTACTGTGTACTCATAGATCCTTGTCCTGCTGAAAAAGCATTTTTAGTGCAAGGACAGTGACAGTACTCCCATTTATCCATCCATCCATCCATCCATCCATCATGTATACCTGCTTATTCCTATTTAGGGCCACGGGGATCTGCTGGACCCTATAAACAAAATATCTACATATTTTTTACATTTCTGATTTATAACCATTATGCATAGTTAGAAAGAAGCCTCTGATTTTGACACCTAAACCTGAAGCCTATGGCTATCATCAAACATCACATCAAATTAAAAAATATATATATATCCACATAAAAATACAAATAGGATTATAAACTTGTGTGGGCCTGATCTTGAGTATAGTGTTTCTTTAGTATTTCATAGTACTTTCATTAGACCCTGATGCAACAGCAGCCAACCACTAATAGAAAATCAGTCATAATTTATGCCTGTTTCTGTGAGAGGCAATCAGGCATGATAAATCATCAGCATTTGAACAAACACAAAGGATCACAAATTTACATTAAATACGTGGCTTTTTGAAACACTTGTGCTATAGTAAAATATTTCCCCTGGAATATAAATGAATAATACCCAAAATAAATGTACTACTCAAAATATAGACCGTCTTCTTTATACTTCTAATACATTAAAGGTAGCCTGTTCAGATTTCACTGTACACAGACATTATTTCTGTAAAGAAATATAATTTTGTTTTCATAAACAGAGTTTGTGGAAATCATGGATTGAAAAAATATATAGAAAAAATGGAATTTAAGGGTTATTACATACTGTAGATGCTATAATGAAATGATTTTTGGTATAATAACACACCACTCTGAAGATAAGACATCTAATCACAGCCCTTTGTCTCTCTGGTAGTCTTATAAATCTAACACTGCATGAAAAAAGGAATTAAGAGTAAATACTAAGCAGCCACCTGAATATGCAAAGTCTGAGACAGAAATGAGATTCTTGACCATTACAGAATGAGAGCAGAATAGAGGAAGAAGGATGCATAAATTTCTCCTCATATTCATATGCATTTATGGGTGGAAAATAACATTCTCTAATGGATAGCAGTGGAACTTGGAATGAATTACAGAGCATACATACATCATATTGTTTCACCATGCCGTTCATAGTATGCTGGCTCTCTTATAAAACATATGGGAATTGTGCTCACTTCCACATCTATAAATTTGCTCTAAGGGCACCTTCAGTAGCTGTCACATCAAGACATCATCAGAACGCACTGTACCCAATGCTAATATCTGCTCACCATAAACAATATCTATATATCAAGGCAATCTATGAAATATGTATACCTTCTCAAGCACTATATTGCCATATAATGAAACAATACTGTATGTCAGCTCGGTAAACAGTAAGCTGGCCAATTGACACCCATGTAAAACATTGTTACTCTTGAGTGGCTTTTGCTGACATGCTGCTTGAAGTTAAATTATTTGGCGCTGCTGTAGTTTGCCCCAAGGCTAACAATCTAAGATGTGATTTGAATACTCTTCAGGCACATTTGCCATCAGGCTTAGTTAGATGACACTTCATAGGAACTCGTTTGTTTTCTCTACAGATGTTCCTCAACTTCTAGCTTCCTTTCAGTTTGGCATGCATTGTGCATGAATACTTATGTTTATATATGCTGACCATATTATTGTGCCAGCTCTGTCAAATGGCAGGTTGCCTAGCAGTTGCATTTGATTTTCAAAACACATTCTTATCGTATCATTTCGTAGTATAGAAACATCATAATCAAGTAAAACAAGTGAGCTGACAGTTTGTTAACCGGCCGAGCGTAAGCCCAGACTCAAGTACCCATCCAAAATCAGAAAAGCAATCCAGTTTCTCAATAATCTCACTCTTACTCAGACTCTCTAACAGTTGCTGCTTTCAGGCGTCACACTTCAAATTAAAAAAAAAAGTTCAAGAAATCGTTTTTTCCATTCACTATGGCTATTTCACCAAGTGTCTCTTAAAAACTCTCCTTCGACACACACAGACGACGGCTCCTCTCACTGTTGTCTTTTTTTAAGGATCAATTTTATATTTTTAGCATTTGAACAAATTCATTTATTTGTATTGTGAAGTGTGCCATTGTATATAAATCTAAAAGACAATGTATTGTGAGGCTTTGGCTACAAGCAGCAGCACCTCAGCAGCAGTGGGTGTAGAGTAGGGGAGAAGATGTAAATCAGGCTTTGTAAATGGAAAAGGGAAGCAAGAGAGCAGAAGAGAAAATTAGAGGGCATATTGAAAACACACCATTCACTGAATGAAAGGAAAAAACTTGTCAGATTTAATATCCCATGCCCTGGCAGATTTTTTTACCTTCCTTTTGCTATTTAACACACTACTGTGAATTTATCTAATGAAAATTGTCAGCAGGCTCATTTATATAATTCACTAACAGGCTGTGTTTCACTTGTGAATTACCATCCGGTGGAGTGACCCTCAGCTGATGAAGATGTATAGCTCCATGTGGTAAATAATAGTAACGCAGGAAGGCCACATCTTAGTCTGCGTTAGATTAGTTCTCACGGTTGTGCCAGATGAATAACATGAAATTTAGTGATGGAAACAGACATTGCAGATTGCAGAACAGATTTACAGATGTTTGAGGAAAGATTAATGGAGATTTTTCCTGCTGACATCCTAAAGTTATGACAATTATTTATCAGTATTTTCACATTATGGATATGATGGATTAACCTGCAGTGTGAAAGTAGTGACAAACCCACAGATGATCACTAAATTCTACAGTTCGCCTCAGTTTTGTGAAGCTTTTCAACTCAGGTTTTGATTTGACAGGCAGAACTTCAGTTTTTTCGTCCTCTCCCATCAGCGTCGTTTCCAGCCACACCAGACAGCTGCTTTCACCAACAAAGCACGTGCCGTACACAGTTAGCACCAAACGCAGAAAATTTGCAACCAGTGGAGTATTGAGCAGCATATTTAAAATAGTAGTTTGACATTTTGGGAAAAAGTTGGATGAGGAGATTGATATACCTCTAAGAGCTGGGATACTTAACATGAAGACTTCAATGAAGTTTAAAAAATCCCAAGTACAGACAGGCTTAGTATTTCCTCTCACTGTTTATGCAGAGTGACATTGATCCTCTCATCCAACTGTTTGCAAAAAAAGTAAATCAGCTAATTTCCCCAAATGGAAAAACAAAAGTACATGATATTTTGGGGCCCAAACTAAATCTAAATTTGTGCATAATATACTCAAACATTCTGAGTGGGAATCCTTTAAGCAACAAAGTGAATGCTGCTTATTGTCTGATTCAAAGTTATAAAGTTATACTTGCATTACTGTGATATTAAGGCCAACCGAATCAATTGAACTGCATGATTCTTAACATTTTTTTTTATATAGATTAATATTGAATCTGTGTTAGAGCCATTGTACTGTACAGTGTGCAGCAGCCTAAATGTTGATTCTCTAATTTAAAAAAAAAACAAACAAAAAACTCAGGTGGAAATGAAGTGTTTTTATTTATTTATTTATTTATTTTTAGCTAAAATGCGACTAGTCCAGTCATGGTGATTTATCTTAGGACCAATCACAAACCCTAAAGACAAGTTAAGACACAGCTCTTATCCATTAGATTTAGATTCGCATCACTAGCTAAACTCATCTCCCAGAAACATCTTGGCTGATAATGACACTATCTGTTACCGTTCAACCATATCACTGCTGTGCTCAAGGGAGGGCAGGGACATATGATAAAATCTATATGATTCAAGGGTGATATGAAATAAAAACAGCCCTTAAACATGTCCACCCACCCACACATGGAGACAGCTCAGCAGCAAATGCACCAGTGAGCATGGACAGGCAGGCATGAGGAGAAATAAACACACACACAGATTTAATGCTATGTGGAATGGAAAGGTATCCATTGTGGTTTCATCAGCAGGAGATAAGGAGCAGAGAGCGAGAGAACATTATTGCATCCTCCATGGGGCACTTATCTTCCTGCCAAAAGGTAGATCACCATCATGTCAACAACCAGCATCTTGGCTTAATAAATTCCGTCGGACACCATACCAAGTCTGAGATGGCAGGAGAAAGATGGGTTTGTGTGTCTGTATGTGATTAAGGGTGAGAGTGCACACGGAGAAGGAAGGCACGAAACACAGTAAGAAAACAAAGAAAGAAAGTCGACCTAACGATTAGATCAGGTACAATAAATGCAGTGCAGCAATCTTCAAGAGATGGTCCCAAGATAAGAAGATGTGCTAAAACAATTACACACTGTACAGATCAGATATAGCTGGAGCAGGTAGCAGAATCTGCAGTATGTCAGAGGCCACTGATGTTGGACTGTAGATATGGTTGGGCTGCACCTCGACTTTAAGAAATGCAACATTTTCAAATTAGCTGTATTTCCTCTCTGCTCTTTCTTAGTCAGAGCTTTCTCTGTGTAGTTCTTCTCACTCTTGTGTGCACATTTCCATGTAGCACATGAAAGCATGTGCACACATAAGAAAACATGTTGCAGTTGCTTTAATAATTAGTGATTTGGTGCTTTTAGATCACCCTGCGTTGTACTTAATTTAAGTTGATGGGAATAAGGAGGGGATAATGGAAAAGCTACAACACATACATACTATTGTACACACCAGGATTTGCACTATACATATGAAAACATACCCTCAGAGGTGCATACATGCTGTAATCTCTCTGCTGATGTGTCAGGCAACAATGTCAAATAAAAGATGGGCTGAAAATGCCCAGCTTAGTGCCATTAAGGCCACAAGATTCGCTTTCATCATAGAAATCCCCTCCTATGTCTCATTTTACAGTGGATCCACTATCTGGATAATTAACTGTAGTATCTGACCTCCTGTGGTACGCAGACGTTCCCTAAACCTGAATCGAGCCTAGCAGGAATTAGGAGGAGGCTTAGTGGAATGTGAGAGAAAAACGTAATGCAAAGAAATAAATCCCTGCGCTTTGTAATTAGCCACCAGCTCTCAATCCTCTTTCCTCTGCTCACAGCTTGTCTCCTCTTAGCTAATTTTGTCAAACACAAACACTGTTTTCTCTTGCTACACTCATATGTCTGCCTTTATTTCTACTCTTTGAATCTTTTTTTCTCTCTCTACACCTCTTTTGCCTTCCCATGCTTGTTCCTTTCCACTCTATTGCATTGCCTGATTTTCATATGATTATTCCACCCGTTTGGCGGCCTTGATGAGTATCTGCACACTAAAAGCTGTCAAGCCCCTTTTTAAAAAGCCTGAGGTTTTTTTAGTGAAGTGAATATTTGTGTCCCAAATAGCTCCTCTGCACTCATGAAGCTTCAAGAGGCAGAAATAATGAGAAAGCACGCTGACTGACATTTCCAGACCTCAGCCATTGTGTTGGTGCACGTATGCTTGTATAGGTGCCTTGAGTTTTGTGTGTACTGTGTGTGTGTGTCCCCTAGGCATATATTGTAAGATCTTGAGCAGAATACTTTATAAAGCCCCTTCATGCTGTTTTAAAACTTTGATATTACAAACATGAAACAGACATTTTTAATTTTCAAAAACACAAGAAAATGGAAACCCAAAGCTTTAATGTGATGTTCATTGCTCAAATTTTCCCAAACAGATAACTGCTTCCTCACAGTCGTTTGATGTGCTAAATGAACATCTTTAATGGGAAAAGGCAGTAATGCTTTACAACTGGCTTCACTTCAACTGTTGTGAAAGGAAAGTTCTCATTTTTCAAATTAAAGTTACCCTTTCTGAAATGGATTATTGCTTTCAATCTGTCTCTTTGTGATGCTTTCTCCTTGTTTTTTTACTCTCTTCCCTTTACTTTTGTCCTGACTAAAAACTTCTATAAAAATACTACATTTTGGCAAAGCACTTTGCTTCAATCTAGTCAGTGTTTTAGTGTAGGGACCAGTGCTACTGATGGTACAGTTAAATGACAAGATTTATACCACTCTCTTCTCTGTATGCTAAATATAAAATCATAGCTAGAGTGGAAGCTCCAGGAAGTCACTGCATCTGGCCAAGAAATAGTCCTGAACATCCCCTTCAGACCGCCACTTGTTTGTACAAGGTTTTTATACAGATGTAACAGTATATAGTGTGTTTATTATTGAGCTATAGAGGTGTTGGGACATGGACTTGGCTACCTCACTCTTTTCCCCTTGTCTACCTTAGTACTAAGCTAGGCTAAATGGTCTCCTATCTCTAGCTCAATACTTGGACAGAGTGAAATCAGCTAAGTCAAATGGCTGGTGGCTGTAGTCTCATATGTACAGAGAGTATAAATCTTTGCATGTAAGTGTAAGCAACTATTTCCTTTAAAAATCAGCCACATATGCAACATCTTTGCAGCAGCTTCCCCCAAAATGAATCGATAATACACATAAATTATACTACAAAATAACTTACAAATATAAAACTTATTTTATATTCTTATTTATCAGAGAACATGTCATTTTTGTACTGGCTCATGAAAATTCAGAAAATCATAGCATTTCTTTGCCTGCACATGTCCAAATGTCCAGGTGCCACATTGCTGCTTCCAGCCTCACTGCATACTGTTTATGCCATGTGGTGCATAACTGGCAGGTTGTATGGTGGGCCATTGCTCCAGGCTTGTTTTTCACTTCTGTGTATGTGTGTGCATGTATGTGTTTGTGTGTACTGGACACCAGGTACTGCTGATATCGTTCATTCACAGATGTGCTCTGACATTTCCTCACAGCTGAAAGCCACCACAACCCCAGATTTCTGGACATACACACACACACACACACACACACACACACACACACACACACACACACACACACACACACACACACACACACACACAAAGGAGAGCCCAAAGGCACTGGGAGCCAGAGGAGAAATATCAATGTGAACAGGAGTCTGCGGAAAAGAGATCATTTAACACCAGTGTCTACAGAGACCACAAGTACATCAATTATGGAGGTAAATCTCTGACATATACACCTGCAAGCAGCTGATGAACGCAAATGTACCGTTGCTTCAACAAACTCTGGATCTGTGTGCATTTCAAATTCGGCAACCCTTTAAGGCAGAAGATGGTCCAGCTGAAGACAAAACACCCAGACATAAGCAGAGCTATGCAGTAAAATGCAGTGAGAAATGCCAAGTCTTGTATATGAGAGGAACAAAACAGCCACTCAACAAGTGAATAACAAGTGCCAATTCCTTAGGAAAAGACTCAGCAGTCAGTCTGCATGTGACCGACAAGGGATACTCCTTTGAAGACAGCAACGTGCACATTTTGGCCTGAGAAGAGAGGATGAAATGGGCCGTCTACATCAAACTGGAACAACCATCACTAGACAGAGGGCGGTTTCACCTCAGCCACTGCTGACATTCCTCCCCAGGCAATTTAACAACCATTCACACTTTGACTCACGTGACCCTGATGGCACACACTGAGGGCTGGATGGTGCAGTTACCCAGAAAAAAATCCTTTTGCCAACTTTAAAGCATTTTTGGATATAACATGACCTGGGACTGATGATCTCCACAAATATGAGCATCATATTTGACATTCTGTGGAAATATGCCCACAACATATATTGATAAAACATAGACTAGACATAGATTCACATTTACAGTATATATATTGCTTTGCTCTTACAACTGTCAAACACAAACATAAGTTTTTGGTTCATGAGTATTAGAGTGTATGGCTGCTTCAAGTCACATATGTAATGTCTTACATATGTGACTGTGGGTGTATAAATTGAGAGCTGTTGAAGTTGGGTAATGCTGTGGGTAAATTTGACATAGTGCAAAATAGTGGTTCATTTGAACGCAGTGCTCAGCACGCAAAATAAATTGCAAACTTGAAGTGAGAACTTCAGCCAGTCAACATACCAAACAAAACAAGCACTGCGTTTTACTTTTTTTATTAAGTCAGTTTCTGGATGTTCAATTCAAAGACTAACTGCCTTGCGTGATGTGCCAACTACTGTCTGGCAGAAGCAACTTATAATAAATAAAAAAAAATGTTTGCTTATGCTGCCATTATCAGCAGCTGAGTGCACAAGCGGTAAACAATGCAAAGAGCAAGGAAATGTGACAAATGAACATACAAGTGCTACGAGTAGGATAGTATAGCGCTGTAATGATGGGTTATGATGGCAGTTGTGATCATGATGTGGCCGACAGTAATGAAGGTGACTACATTGAAGTTGATGATAAATGACATAGTGACATACTTAGATTAAAGCAGAACGATGCCTTGAGGCTGTGTACAGAAATAAAAGCACACACATACAGCACATTTTCTTTTAGAGTGTGTGTGTTAGGTGAGTGTTAAATGAGAAAATGCATACTACTGAATGCATGTGAGCACACCTTAAGTCTGTTAGACTCTGTGCAGCTGGTGGAGGCCCAGACCCTCAAGACACCCCTTCTCTGTCCTGGATGTTGATGATTCTTGTCTATTTAGCCTTATTGACCTCTACATCCGAACTAATCCGCCTTAAATTATGCATAACCTTTTACTTGGCAGAGCTCCCCATAAATCTGTTTATTCCCTGTTTGCTCCCTTACAAAGCCTGCTAAACAAATTCCAATTAAGCAAAACAGCAATACAGCATGAATGATAATTCAACTCAGTACAGTCCCCGAAGTAGATAAGAGCACAATCATTGCTGTATGTGTAAGGCAGCTTATAAAAGACTTGGTTTCACTGAAATCTGGTTAGTGCTTATTACACTTTCATGTCATTTGGTCTTTGTGAATACTTAGGTGTGTGTGTTTATGCATCCATATGCATGTGTGAATGTTGTGTATATGCATGTACTGTATATGCATAAAACTGACTGCTTTGTAATGCACAGTTGGAGCTCAGAACAGTGGTGGACAGTTTGTTGTAGTACTACACCTAAACATGTTGTTCAGGTACTTATACTTAAATATTTTGAAAAATTCTTTTTTTTTTTTTCTCAGTTATATTTATTTAATAACTACAACTGTATTACAGCTTTTTATTTACAAATAGTTTGTTTAATGTCTAAATTCATTGCAGACATCTAAAATATAAACTGTGAAATAAAAGGCACCTTTGTGCACTTATTATGAAGTAGGTATCATAATGCCACATGCATGCATCAAATCTTTGGTCACTTGCATTTTGCGTAGCAGTAGGACCTTCAGTCGCTAACAATAAAAACCCCTGCATGGAGAGCCTGTTACCAAATTAGAATACACTGGATGCCCATTGAAGAAGCAATATCAAAAAGAGGCGTCATGAAAATGTGGATTGTATAAAAATCTTTTATCTTTACTGTTATATTTCAGGTTGTTTAAAACAAAGCATCTCATTACTGCTCCGGTATTATTAATATGTTCTGTTTGTACTGTATCAAATTATAGCACTGAGTTTGTACAGCTTTTTTCATTATTACCTAAAAAAAAGCAATGTAAAGAACTGAAGATAGTGTGAAATCATACAGTATATATAAATGAGTAGAAAAATCACAGTAGCATCAATGCACATGTGACGGACTGAGCTGACAAAAAGGTTTTTATTTATTCAAAATGAGAAAAAGGTCCCTTAAGGATTATGGCTTAATAATACTTCTCCCACCACTGGGTCTGATTGCTACAATCTACAGACCAAGACCATTCACTCACTAACTGTTCTCCTTAAAAGTCTCAGCTAAATGCCTAAAATGGCATGTTAAATATTTATGGAACATGATATTTATTATAGATAGTCCCACACAAAATTTGAAAGCCCCACGCTCTGCCTGAAGCTTGTGGTGTCATTGTTGTTCTGGCTGCAGGCTGGGTGGTGGGAGCAGGGACAAGCTGCAGAGCAGCTCTGTAAACTTCTCTGCCTTCAGGTGCTACAGTGCATGATAATTTAATAATTAGAGCAAGAAAACAAAATGAAATAGCAATGGAAAAACACTTCCTTGATTCAGACAAATCTAAAAAGAAAAAAACTGTGCTAAATGTTAGCAGCTTGTCATGCAAAGATAATACAGTCAGTGATATAAAAGCTCTGAAACAATAATCTGTTGTTACCATTTTTGCAGTTTTTTTTTTTTTACTTTTGTTTTCAATTTAATTAATTTTTACACCATAAGCTGCGACATTTTCCCTTATTCAGAACATTTTCCCTTTGTTGCTGAAATATTGCTGTTGTGTGCTGTTTTGAATGCATGCAGTATTTAATGATCGCGACTATACTGTCTTTTATATTTTCAAAAGGACAATAAATTACCTTTAATTTTCTCTAACTCACTTTTCCTTTTTCCCCAGCACTAACTGCTGTTATTATTTGACTTCCTTAATGCTGCCTCTGAGTGTAGTTCTGCAAGTAGTTTCTTTCTGATAATTCATTTTTTAAAGACTCATCAGGCTTGCATCTTTTCTTTTTCTTCTTTCCTTGTAGAGGAAGTTTCCTCTGTCAATACAGCAGTCTGCGTTATCATTTCCTTTGACAGATGTAAACATGGAAAAGGCCAGGGAAAGAGTGCTTTTACTTGAAAGGTGAGCACAAACTGAAGAGAAGAAGATGTGAATAATAGCAGTTGTTCGGAGCATCATTTCAGTGAGTCTCTCAGCAGGACAGTATTGTGTACTTGGTGTCCTTCACTCAGCTGCATCTGTGCATTATAAAGGATAAACTCTCCAAATATATCTGTCCTGGTGCTCTGAATTTTCAAAACCCCTCTCCATTAAGTGTGAGTGATAACGGGGCCCCAGCTGTGCTTTCTGCCTCCACCACTGCTCCAAAGACAGAGAGCATTGAGAGGTTGAACCGATTCCCACCCCACCACCACCCCCTCAACAGTCTTGACCCAGTTAAGATGGTTCTGTGACTGATAACCGATGCAGAGGCCGTCAGACAAGCTTTATTGAGACAATAAATGAGCCGGGACTCTAGTTGCACCGCAAGGAACATTAGTTATGTATTTAGAGTACTGCTTGGCTGAGCTTTGTATCCCCCCCCCCCCCCCCGACCGTGTCCCTTTGCCTCCTCTCTTCTTCTCTTTTTGTCTCCACTGATGTCTGATGTCATTTCCTTCCAGCCTGGCATGGCAGCTGAATCAGGAAACAATCTAGTTCTCACTCCTGCACAATTCCTGTGCCCACACACCCTAACTCTCACTGCTTCCCAGAAAAGTGCTGAGCTACAGATCAAAATCTGGCCAATCTGCCTCTACTTTTGATTCTATCTTTTTCCTTTTCTTTTTTCCCCTATATGAAAGCCCCAAGGTTAGATTAATGCCAGAATCTCCCCAATCTGTTTTTACCTCGTATGGCCTCTGTCATCGTCTTTGTGCTGCAGTTAGGTTATACGGAGATGAAGTGACAACTGCAATGTTGGTTGGTTGTCTTGGATTCCTACTGAGTTTTTGCATTCCCTGCTACTTTTATGTCTTTGTACCTATAGGTTTGTGAAGCATCTAATTGTACTGTACATGACATAGTGGCACCTTGATGAGTTATAGCAGTAAAATCAAATTGATGTGTCAGATGACATCTATAGTGTCATAATAAATTACTGTACTGTAAGTCTTAGATGCACTGATGTGCACTTTGAAAGGTACATTTCACATCGTTGTACTGTTAGGTCAGTGATGAAGATATTTTTGCCGAAACATCCCAAATCAAATTTAAATGACTGATAAAAACAAAATGTGACAGATTGAAAACATCATACCTGTGTGCCATGAATCAAACATAAAAGCTAGTTTAATTATGTTAAGTACATCATCTTGTTACACCCTCTTCTTCTGCACTGGTTTAATGGCACCTGACTAAAGAATGAGTGCCACTAGTTGTTTCTGTGCACACCTTCTAGTATTTTTGTGATGGTGGTAAAAATCTGCATTGTTCTGTATTTTCTTTTGTCGATTTGGTAGAAATTCATTTGCTCTAATTTTGGATAGAAACTTGACTGCTAACTTCCACCGCTGGCACAGTGCCTTTGAGCAAAGCTTCATATAATGCCCCTTTGAGAATCCCATGTACTGATGAGACAGTGCTTTATGCGTGTGTATGTAGGAGGAATACAGAACAACACAATCTCACAGATTCTTGTGTAAAACGGCCAATAAAGAAATCTTGTCTGCAGCAGCCCATTGATGCTAATGAACAGTGTTATGAAGACACAGAAGAATAGACTGATGATTGCGAGTCTTGTACATTTTTTTTTCTCTCTGCATCCTGCAAAACACTAACTATCATAATTAGATACTTACAATAAAGTTGTATTATAATTACATTTCACAATGAAACGATGTAAAAATAAAGAAATAAATAAAATTGTTCCACTAGTATATGCGTGGGGGGAGCTGTATTTAATAAGTGTGGCTGAGGCTGGTGGAGTTTTTAACTTGACATTTTCAAGGATCAGCAAAGATCAATAGCAAAGGTCAGGAAAACAATAACCTCTGGCTTGACACTCAGTACAGGAAGTCTGCTATGGCTGCACTGTCAATTGCCTGACACCTTTGCAGTATATAATCCATGTGCGTCGATCGAGGACTGTGTTATGTTTGGCATCAATAGACTGATACTGAAGGTGTTTTGATCCTGACATCATCCTCTTGTTCAACGTTTGCAGAGTTGGTTAGTTGGTTTAGTTGTGAGAATGGAGATTCATGGCATGAGTCTTTGAGCCACTTCCTCTGTTTTCCATCCTTTCTGAGAGCAGGTTCCTTCAGAACTGCCTTTGTTTGCTGGTTTATGTGGAGCTGAGCAAAGAGGTTAAGTACTTGACATAACAGGGTTGTGCATACAGTATTGTAGTAGGTGTAAGGCGGTCTGGAGAGCTGTCAGTTAGTGGTGATGGTAAATCTCAGAGACTTGGCCATTATGAGGTTCATCATGTGCGCTGAGGGGGCATTGTGCACCCTGGATTGTAAACAACAAATCAATAGCTCATTTGTCATTTGGTTTGGAAGGAAACAAGTTTTTTGGGGGGAGAGATCCACTTTTCCAATCCAAATGAACCGATCAATCTCAGCTCTCTCCTGGGGCACCCCCTTCAGTGAGCACGGTGGGGAAGGAGTGGAAAAAGCACTCAGTCTTCCTTTTCTCACTCATTTCTTTCCCCATGTCGTCTCTGCTTTTATTGCTCATCTCGTTTCCACTCTCCCTAATACTTGTGTTGCCTCTAAAGCATCTTTCATTCTGTTTTCCCTCTCTAAGTTTGTGTCTTTCTCCTGTCTTTCTGCAACACCTCCCACATTGCTTTTCCTGTGGGTGCATTTGTAGTCCAGAGAGGAGGAGGAGAAGGAGGAGGAGAAAGAGCGGAGAGGAGAATGGGTTCTACTGTTCCGTACTGATGGTATTTTGCGTTTAAGTGGGGGGCAGAATGTTCCTGCCAGAGTGCTGCTGATGCTGAACGGGACTGGCAGGTGGATTATACCTTGTGCCGCTTTGTCCCTGGACAAATTTAAAGGCAGCCCAACAACTAGGCACCATGGGACAATGTAGGTACAATGTAGGCTTGGCCTGTCTTTCTCTCCACTCCCACCTTCCTGTTCCTCTTTTGCTAATGCTTGGATATTCTTTCTCTCTCACCATCTCTTTTTTACTTTATACACACAGCTGAACCATTTTTGGGAATAGGTTAGAGGAAGAGACAAGTATGGACAAGACTCTTTCCTGTCTCTATATATTTACTCAATGCACTCATGCTGCTGTTTAAGAATCAGATCATATTTTATACAGACATCACAGTGTGACCCACACCATCATTCAAAATGATACTATGTGTGTAAATGAAAAATAGTCTGATTGAACAAGATGAATATTATAGAAAATAAAATAGAAATAAAATAGAAAATATTATAAAAATAATTAAATATTATTGGAAACAAGTCAATTTAGTGTAGAGCTCTTTGACTTATACATGTGATATGTGGATAGAGTGCATTGTGTAATGAATGAAAATGAATAAAAACAGCCTAATTGCACATCTGTATAGAAAGTGCATGAAGTCAAGTAATATCATCTACATAGAAGATCAAAAATTTGAATACCCTCAGCCTGATTAAAACCAGGCAAAGACATGACTACAGACAGTGGATAATACTTATGATGTTGATGACACAGTAAAGTAAAGCTGAGTATAAATAATGTCATAAAATATTTAAACAAAAAGCTCATTCCCATCAGGGGTATGGGTGGCCGTTTCGCCTGGTGTACCAAATGTCCAGAAATGTCCCGGAGCTAAACATCCTTCTTGCTTTAGCTTCCTCTGATTGCAGCTACAAAAAACTTGCTTCTGCTTTGTTTGTAAAACTAAATGAGTTGAAATGATGAGAACGCTCTGCTGTGCACTGAGCATCTGCTTGGCTATCTACATAAGAGCTTGTGGGAGCTGAGATCAAGTAGCAATGTATGAAAGTAAAGATAATGTGAAAAATGTTTTAGTGCTCTTCAGACACAAGTACTATGCATTGAGTGTTAAATATTACCAAGTGTCAAAGATACACAGAAATTCAGGCCATTACAGTGGGATAAAAAAAAATACTGGGGATATTTTTGGTAAAACCTTAACGAGATGGAGGTTTTCAGTGTTCGTGGCATTAAAAATAACGTGAGTCGTATTTCAGAGTTCACTACTAAACAAATCAGGACTGTCACTCATGTCAACAAACCAAACAGAAGGAAAAAAGAGTAATTCACTGTCATTGCATTGTCACACATCTATGTGTCTAATAATTGGACTGTTTGTGATTCATTTGCACTCCCAAAAAAAGCACATACATCAGGTAGAGAAGAGCTGGTAGAATTTATTTTAACATTGTGGATGAATCATGGAGAGGGAGAGCTAATGGGCCACTCAGAGTGAATCACCTAAACAAGAGGCTTTAAAGCGGAAAAGCAAAGAGTGGTTATAGCAAGGAAACACTGCCTATAAAATAAGGACGTAAAGGTACAACTGGCTGGACCACATATACCAAGATGCATAGTCAGCTGGATAGGAGGCTATAAAAATTAATTCTTGCATTCAGACACACCATAAGATATGTTCAACTTAAAATCGGTTGCATGTTAAATATTCTGTCAGTTCATATGTATGTGGATTACATGTAGAAAATATGATACATTATTTAATGATTGAAACCACAGAATTCTAGAGTCACAGATGTAGGTGTTTTTCTTTTCGTTAAAAATGAAATGCCTAATTTTAATAATTATTTTTTAATTTAATAATTTAGTTTCAAAATTCCCTAATGCAGATTTCTAAGTGCTGTTTATGAATATAAAGATCCACAGTATGTTAGATTTTATTACAAAGACAAATAACATTTAATTGTGAATTATATTAAAAAAGTTAAGTACATAAATGCAATTTGGAAACCTGAACTTAAAAATATCTTAAACCTTCTTCCATGAGACACTCGCTGCACCTTCACTGCTGCTAGTCTTCTCTGTAAATAAGCACACACACATATTGTTAATGATATCTTTCCAAAAAGTCAGGTCTTAGTGTGTAGTAGAAGATTTTTGGAGAAAAGGAAAAAAAAAACAACTTCAAATGCTTGATTAAATACATGACAACTCAAGACTAAAGGAGAATTTATCACTTACCTACCTGTTTAGCACTGTATATGCTGGATTTTCTGCAAACTAACAGCTGTGCACATCGGATATAGAGTAAACAAAACCGTTTCTGTGCTGTTCTCCATTTTCTCTCTTGCTCTTGCCCATGCTTTCTTTCTCTTACACACACACGGTCATTTCTCTTCCCCTCGATCTCTATGTGTCGCCATGAGTTTGGCCTCTAGTGGCCTGCTCCCTGTGGGCTCTGTGTAACTCTCCATATTGACTTTGTCCTGTCTCATGAGATGATCTGGTCTCCCGTGGGAGTCCCATTGTTTATGCACATGCACCCCATGCACACTCACATTGTAAATTCCTGGTGGATTGAATACAATACCACCTTACAGTGCAGTCATTCCAACAGTATTTGTCCTAGCACAGATGTCTTTTTCAAACCACAGTGTGTGGTTCTAGTTAGTCCATGTTATACCAGAAACACTTAATGTGTGCATACGATTTAACCAGAAGTGGAGGCACAAAAAACTATTTTTGCAGTGAGTGTTGTTAGTTTAGTTTGTACTCAGTGGAACAGTTCTCTATACTACTGTACTCATAAAAACATTTTTAACAAAAACAGCTAGAATAGGTGTGAGTGTGTGTGTGATTGTGGCCCCGTGATGGACTGGTGACCTGTCCAGGGTGGACCCCTGCCTTTCACCCAAAGAGAGCTGGGATAGGCTCCAGCAGATCCATGTGACCCCGGTTAGGAATAAGTGGGTATAGATGATGAATGGATGGGTGGATATAGCCATAATAATCCATGTCACAGATATTGGTCACACACACCAAATAACCAAATTTAAGGCTTTGATTGTTTGTGCTGTGTTTTAATATTAATAGGATTAGGAATGAAGTCTTCTTTATTTGAAGTAGCCAATTTTTAGTCCCAATGTCAGGAAGAATTACCTCTAGTTCCCTTGAGCAAAACACTCAGCATTAAATGTGCACTGTTGTTTCTCTAACTGGTGCATTGATCTAAAGAGGAAGCCTACTGAAGTGAGGCTCAAAGCTTAACGGTGTAGTGACTACTCACAGGTCTGGATGGTGATGTGCAATAGCAGGCGAGCTAAACGTTAACTTGTTGAACAGCCTATCTGAGCTACAAGCCGTTAGTTGCAGTAGCTCCTTGAAGTTCCTCTCCCTTTTCTGTCTATTAGTTTCACTTCGCCATTGAATTTTGTTTGCATTAGCAAATCAGTTTGTCCAGTAGAACTATTAAAGAGGAAAACCAAGGTCCCAGAGCTAATGAGCTCTGTGACAGTCATTTAGCAAACTTGTTAGCACGAGATAGTAACAGGACAATAGGTTTACATAGTTTATTCAAAAGACACATTGCTATGCAAATTACTGCTCTTTTGTGGCACAGTATTATTCCAACAGAAGAGGTCCAATAAAAGCGAATGGTGCTTCAAAGCAAATTAGCTCACTTCCCCTATTTTTGGCTCTCCATCTGCTCAAAGGTCGGCTCTGTCAAGACAACTTGCTATTGGTCAGCAAGTTGAAGTTGCATGTCAAGTTGAACTCTGCACAGAGCATCTGAGCATTTCCTTGAACTGTGCTTTGACTCCACAGTTCCCCCTTTTAAATCCTGGTTCAGTCCAGGTCTTTACTTTAGGCAAACCTGCCCTTGTCATGAACTCATGTGGTGGGATGCTCTTCTTTTTGAAAATGAATTTAATGGGTTCACAGTTAAATACTGGTAGAATTATTTCACAGAAAGAACGGACAAAAGCCTATCCCACAGAAAAAGAATCTTTAGTTTTATAATGTGAAAGAACAAAACCTGTGTGAAAATTTGAAACACTTTCCTGTTTTCTTTCCACCACCTCTTTAATAGACTGCATTCTGTCTGCATGCAAATGAGTTCATTAATATTAACAAGTGTAATTACTGACAGTGATGGGGGGGTGGGACCACGAGTATACTTATTAGCTCCATCCTACATAGCAGGACGGTGTATAGTAATATAATGGATCTGCTTGTGTGTGTTCCTGTACTTGTACCCTGAGGGCATTTTTCTGTTTCAGATCCTCAGACGCAACATATTTTTGTCTTGTCGTGCTATTTTGGCTGGTTCTCACATTGTCAAGGGACAACTTCATCAGTGCTGTCAGTTTGATCACAACCTGTGTGTTCGAGTGAGGGTACATGGGGTAACAAATTACAGATAAGCAACCAGGTTTTATATAACCTCCAGGTGAATTTGAGCTATAATGCTCAAAAATATTTCAAGGAAAATACTCACAAGCTGCTTTAAATAAGATCAACATAGGAATAATGTTAAAACTAATATGACAAGACAAATGCGTATGTCAAAAAATACTGCATTCCAACATCAAATACTGTTACTTGGACAAATTAGTAGTGATGAAAGGGTTACAACAAGGAGATTTAAAATGAGTATTATCAACAGAGTTTCCTCCTAAGGGGAGAAGAATAAGAATATATGAGATTATATGCTTTAGCTGTGGAATGTGAAGCCATTGTGGATGGATAAGAAGAGAAGTGAGAGTTATTGATCCATTTTGTACTTGCACAGTGCTCAGTGAATATCGTGTCTGCTCTGTCTTGGAGCTGTTGATGTTTAAAGCTGATTTGTGGGGTGTGATTCACTTCCCCACTGTTTACAGACCTATTGACACTACTCTATTGAAATGTTGGTGCTGACATTGCTTCATTTGAAGAAATACAACGAAACACAGAGGATTTTTTTCAGTGGCTAGAAAGTTAAGTGTCACCTTGGCCTATCAGCTCAGCTCACAGTAGGAACAAAACACTTTTGGCCTTTTTCACAGTGTGGTGGAATTTATTTTCTGCAATGATTTGTTCTACGAAGCTTTACTGTTAGTGGCTGACACTAATAAATTATTACCATATAAAATTTTAGAACTAGTATAATTACAAAGATCATTGCCAAGAAAGCTGGCAGCGTCTCTGTACACTGTTGTTTATATTTAGTGTTCAATTGTGGCTTTCAACTCTAGCCTTGAGGACAGAGTGCCTGTTGATTTTCTAGCATATCGTCACCTTCTTAAAATAATGGCCTAAGTCATTTTATGACAAAAATGGGTTTTTTTGCCTAAGTGAGATCTTCATGATGTTAGCCACCTCTGGTAAAATTGCCTAAATCCTCAGTTGAACAGATCATGCAATTCTAACCCCATAATATGTCTATGTCAACAGTGTGACAATTTTAATTTGCCCAAGTCACAAGACAGAGTGACTTAGGCAACTTAATAAGCTTTTCAAGATGGCGGCCGCTTCAAAAAGAAAGAAATTCCTCCTAGCTAACGAAGTAATTGCCATAATACAGGACCCAGACTCCATTGGTAGGTGATAAGATGCAAAAACCCAGCAAAGATAAGGTGGAGGGAGAAGTGAGGAGATGCACGTGTCCTTTTTGTTTAATTGTTTAGTTGTGCTTTATTGTGCACAGAGTTGAACAATCATTTCACATTATCACAGAGAAAAAGATTACCTGCCATTGGTTTGGTATATCTAAGAGTGATTACAGTTTTGCTGTTTGAGTTTGCGTTTACTGAATTAAAGGTCCACTCACTGCTGAGATTCTTTGTGCTCCTCTAGTATTTTCAAATGTTTGTGGCTTCCACTTCCCCATGGGTCTGTCACAGTAGTGGGAAAAAAAGAAGTGCACTGTTTTACTGTAGTCATTTATTCCCGAAGTAATTTGGCCAAAGTCAGGTTCAAAATTGAGTAAATTGCAAAGGCAGGTTCATAAATTGGCCTAAGTCATCTAATCCTCCTATGTTACATAACTGAATGACAGCATTATTTGCATGTCAATAGTCATGTGTTGTCATAACCTTTTTGTGTGAAATGGTTAATAAATATAATATACTGTATATCTGATTCAGTTTTTTGAAAAACTTGAAAATACGACTTAGGCCATTATTTTAAGAGGGAGACGATATGATAGCTAGAGCTAGAATACAGCTAGAGTTAAAACCGGCAGGGCTCAATGTCGTGGGGCATGCGAGTTTGGATGACGGCTCTTCTGCCGATGGTGTGATACCAAAACATAAAGAGTGCTTAAAGCCTTTCCAGCCTTTCTTCTAGTGTCAATTAACTTTTCAGTAACATGCAACTCATTGTAGGACATGGGACACAGACTCATTTAAGTGCTCAAATTAATTTTTAATTACTTTCACACTCATTTCAGTATTTGGGGAAAAAAAATTAGTACACAACATTCTATGACACCTGGCCCATAAACTACTATATTTACAGTAAGTATAACACAAACTGTTGTTTCCCTCGGGGACCAAACCTCTGGTCTCAGTTTAGATTTGCAGTTTGCTTGCCTGCAAGTATGTACACAACACGCAATCACCCAATGTGAGGGTTTACCTCTTCCATCTATCAATGGGGACGTGCCCTCTGCTACCTTGAAATCAATCTAGCCAGGTCCCATTACAGCACAGTTTATCCATTTTCAGGGAGGATAAGGGTAGCAGTTGTATATTTATGTGTTTGAAGAACAAATATTTCAAGTTTCAGTTTCATTCACAATGCTGGATGTAATCTTAGATATGATAACAAGATACATTTTTTGAGTCATTACAGTCTAATCGTATATGGTACCCTGTAGTGTAGAGCCAGTTACATTACATGGAGGAATTATCGCCATGGCAATCTGGTTTTGATGGGAATTGGTATATGTTGTGCATGTACCCTTCTGCCTTCTGTGCATGAAACATCACATCTGTCTTTTCCAGTTCCTTCCTCCTTATAGTAAACTCAACAGCTACATGTCAGTGAGCAAAGTGCCAATCTGTCCTTGAATAGCCTTACAGTTGCTTGCTCTTCAATTTCCCTGTACTTTTATGTTTCTATGTGTTTTTACTTACATGTATTACTAATGCCAAAAAGAGCCAGTATATGCCCCCAGGCTCTCCTGTGAAGCTAAATTGTGATCTAAATACTGTTCTCTACACTCGAGTACAGTAACCCCAGAAAAACTTACATTGAGAATAAGGGTATAAATTTTTCAGACTGATTGAATAATTATGGAAAAAGAAAGGTGCTCCATTTTAAGCTTTTTCACACACTCTACATACTGGAAGACCTAAAAATTAAAAAAAACTGCAGTCTACAAAGGAAAAATCATCTTTATTATCTATATGAACTGCTTTTAAAACTGCACTTTGATTATTTACAGCCCATAGTTATATGACTATAATACATCTCTATTTTACTAATATACTGATATTTACCATTTGTATACATTTAGGGGGTGGAGAAGGTGTGTGAGGATTAGGGTCCAGCTGAGAGGGCAGCTGCCAAGGTAAGGTTACGACCTCACATCCATTTCTAATAGAAATCGGAGTAATGTGAGATTCACTCTTATGTGGCCCTGAGTATATCTCAGGAAGATGCACTCTAGTATATACTCTAGAAAATTGTGTCTTTAATATTGTCTATTAGTATAGTAGATCATGAAAAATACACTTTAAAATATTGTCACGAAAATTGTGCCATGTCATGAAAAGAGCACCTTAGGATATGTCATAGAAATTGTGCCTTAACTCTGGAAAATGAAGAACATGGCTTATGATATATGGTAGTAGTAATGAAAAATGTGCCTTAGCAAGATGGTGTGAAAAATATGTCTTAGCATATTATGTAGGGGAAAATATATCTTAGCATAGTATAAGACAGGCGTTATTATGTTTAATCTTATTATTATATCTTGGTATAGCATGTGGTGCAAAACATGCCTTAGTATGTTCTGTAATGCATGTCTGAGTATAGGGGTGATGGATATATGGTGAAAACATACCTTAGTATATAAAATGTCAAAATATGTCTGAGTATATAAGTTGTCAAAATATGCCTTAGTATAAATGTTGTCAAAGTAATAGTATGTGCTGAAAAAACTGAAAAAAATGCCTTAGTATAGTATGTGGTGCCAAAATTTGCCTCAGTATAGTGTGTGGTTGAAAATTTGCCTCAGTATAGTGTGTGGTTGAAAATTTGCCTTAGTATAGTGTGTGGTAAAAAACTGAAAAAAATGCCTTAGTATAGTGTGTGGTTGAAAAAATGCCTTAGTATAGTGTGTGGTTGAAAATTTGCCTCAGTATAGTGTGTGGTTGAAAATTTGCCTTAGTATAGTAAAGTGGTAAAAAACTGAAAAAAATGCCTTAGTATAGTGTGTAGTCCACAAATTTGCCTTAGTATAGTATGTGGTGCAAAAATTTGCCTCAGTATAGTGTGTGGTTGAAAATTTGCCTTAGTATAGTGTGTGGTAAAAAACTGAAGAAAATGCCTTAGTATAGTATGTGGTAAAAAACTGAAAAAAAATCTGTTAGTATAGTATGTGGTTGAAAATTTGCCTCAGTATAGTGTGTGGTGCCAAAATTTGCCTCAGTATAGTGTGTGGTTGAAAATTTGCCTTAGTATAGTGTGTGGTAAAAAACTGAAAAAAATGCCTTAGTATAGTGTGTGGTTGAAAATTTGCCTTAGTATGTGGTAAAAAACTGAAAAAAATGCCTTAGTATAGTGTGTGGTTGAAAATTTGCCTCAGTATAGTGTGTGGTTGAAAATTTGCCTCAGTATAGTGTGTGGTAAAAAACTGAAAAAAATGCCTTAGTATAGTATGAGGTAAAAAAAGGAAAAAAAATGCCTTACTATAGTGTGTAGTCCACGAATTTGCCGTAGTATAGTATGTGGTGCAAAAATTTGCCTCAGTATAGTGTGTGGTAAAAAACTGAAAAAAATGCCTTAGTATAGTGTGTGGTTGAAAAAATGCCTTAGTATAGTGTGTAGTCCACAAATTTGCCTTAGTATAGTATGTGGTGCCAACATTTTCCTCAGTATAGTGTGTAGTCCACAAATTTCCCTTAGTATAGTATGTGGTAAAAAACTGAAAAAAATGCCTTAGTATAGTGTGTGGTTGAAAAAATGCCTTAGTATAGTGTGTAGTCCACAAATTTACCTTACTATAGTATGTGGTAAAAAACTGAAAAAAAAATGCCTTAGTATAGTGGGTAGTCCACGAATTTGCATTACTATACTGTGTGGTTGAAAATTTTCCTCAGTATAGTGTGTGGTTGAAAATTTGCCTCAGTATAGTGTGTGGTTGAAAATTTGCCTTAGTATAGTGTGTGGTTGAAAATTTGCCTCAGTATAGTGTGTGGTTGAAAATTTGCCTTAGTATAGTATGTGGTAAAAAACTTAAAAAAAATGCCTTAGTATAGTATGTGGTTGAAAAAATGCCTTAGTATAGTGTGTGGTTGAAAATTTGCCTCAGTATAGTGTGTGGTTGAAAATTTTCCTCAGTATAGTGTGTAGTCCACAAATTTCCCTTAGTATAGTATGTGGTAAAAAACTGAAAAAAAATGCCTTAGTATAGTGTGTGGTTGAAAAAATGCCTTAGTATAGTGTGTGGTTGAAAATTTGCCTTAGTATAGTGTGTGGTTGAAAAAATGCCTCAGTATAGTGTGTAGTCCACAAATTTGCCTTAGTATAGTATGTGGTGCCAACATTTTCCTCAGTATAGTGTGTAGTCCACAAATTTCCCTTAGTATAGTATGTGGTAAAAAACTGAAAAAAATGCCTTAGTATAGTGTGTGGTTGAAAAAATGCCTTAGTATAGTGTGTAGTCCACAAATTTCCCTTAGTATAGTATGTGGTAAAAAACTGAAAAAAATGCCTTAGTATAGTGTGTGCTTGAAAATTTGCCTTAGTATAGTATGTGGTAAAAAACTGAAAAAAAATGCCTTAGTATAGTGTGTGGTTGAAAATTTGCCTCAGTATAGTTTGTGGTTGAAAATTTGCCTCAGTATAGTGTGTGGTTGAAAATTTGCCTTAGTATAGTATGTGGTAAAAAACTGAAAAAAAATGCCTTAGTATAGTGTATGGTTGAAAAAATGCCTTAGTATAGTGTGTGGTTGAAAATTTGCCTCAGTATAGTGTGTGGTTGAAAATTTGCCTCAGTATAGTGTGTGGTTGAAAATTTGCCTCAGTATAGTGTGTGGTTGAAAATTTGCCTCAGTATAGTGTGTGGTTGAAAATTTGCCCCAGTATAGTGTGTGGTTGAAAGTGTGTGGTAAAAAACTGAAAAAAATGCCTTAGTATAGTGTGTAGTCCACAAATTTGCCTTAGTATAGTATGTGGTAAAAAACTGAAAAAAAAATGCCTTAGTATAGTATGTGGTTGAAAATTTGCCTCAGTATAGTGTGTGGTTGAAAATTTGCCTTAGTATAGTATGTGGTAAAAAACTGAAAAACAATGCCTTAGTATAGTGTGTGGTAAAAAACTGAAAAAAATGCCTTAGTATAGTGTGTAGTCCACAAATTTGCCTTAGTATAGTATGTGGTAAAAAACTGAAAAAAATGCCTTAGTATAGTGTGTGGTTGAAAAAATGCCTTAGTATAGTGTGTAGTCCACAAATTTGCCTTAGTATAGTGTGTGGTAAAAAACTGAAAAAAATGCCTTAGTATAGTGTGTAGTCCACAAATTTGCCTTAGTATAGTATGTGGTAAAAAACTGAAAAAAATGCCTTAGTATAGTGTGTGGTTGAAAATTTGCCTTAGTATAGTGTGTGGTTGAAAATTTGCCTTAGTATAGTATGTGGTAAAAAACTGAAAAAAAATGCCTTAGTATAGTGTGTGGTAAAAAACTGAAAAAAATGCCTCAGTATAGTGTGTGGTTGAAAATTTGCCTTAGTATAGTATGTGGTGCCAACATTTTCCTCAGTATAGTGTGTAGTCCACAAATTTCCCTTAGTATAGTATGTGGTAAAAAACTGAAAAAAATGCCTTAGTATAGTGTGTAGTCCACAAATTTCCCTTAGTATAGTATGTGGTAAAAAACTGAAAAAAATGCCTTAGTATAGTGTGTGGTAAAAAAATGAAAAAAATGCCTTAGTATAGTATGTAGTTGAAAATTTGCCTTAGTATAGTGTGTGGTTGAAAATTTGCCTTAGTATAGTGTGTGGTTGAAAATTTGCCTTAGTATAGTGTGTGGTAAAAAACTGAAAAAAATGCCTTAGTATAGTGTGTGGTAAAAAACTGAAAAAAATGCCTTACTATAGTGTGTAGTCCACAAATTTGCCGTAGTATAGTATGTGGTGCAAAAATTTGCCTCAGTATAGTATGTGGTAAAAAACTGAAAAAAATCCCTTAGTATAGTGTGTGGTTGAAAAAATGCCTTAGTATAGTGTGTGGTTGAAAAATTGCCTTAGTATAGTGTGTAGTCCACAAATTTGCCTTAGTATAGTATGTGGTGCCAACATTTTCCTCAGTATAGTGTGTAGTCCACAAATTTGCCTTAGTATAGTATGTGGTAAAAAACTGAAAAAAATGCCTTATAGTGTGTGGTTGAAAATTTGCCTTAGTATAGTATGTGGTGCCAACATTTTCCTCAGTATAGTGTGTAGTCCACAAATTTCCCTTAGTATAGTATGTGGTAAAAAACTGAAAAAAAATGCCTTAGTATAGTGTGTAGTCCACGAATTTGCATTACTATACTGTGTGGTTGAAAATTTTCCTCAGTATAGTGTGTGGTTGAAAATTTGCCTCAGTATAGTGTGTGGTTGAAAATTTGCCTCAGTATAGTGTGTGGTTGAAAATTTGCCTCAGTATAGTGTGTGGTTGAAAATTTGCCTTAGTATAGTATGTGGTAAAAAACTTAAAAAAAATGCCTTAGTATAGTGTGTGGTTGAAAATTTGCCTTAGTATAGTGTGTGGTTGAAAATTTGCCTTAGTATAGTGTGTGGTAAAAAACTGAAAAAAATGCCTTATTATAGTGTGTGGTAAAAAACTGAAAAAAATGCCTTAGTATAGTATGAGGTAAAAAAAGGAAAAAATGCCTTACTATAGTGTGTAGTCCACGAATTTGCCTTAGTATAGTATGTGGTGCAAAAATTTGCCTCAGTATAGTGTGTGGTTGAAAAAATGCCTTAGTATAGTGTGTGGTTGAAAATTTGCCTCAGTATAGTGTGTGGTTGAAAATTTGCCTCAGTATAGTGTGTAGTCCACAAATTTGCCTTAGTATAGTATGTGGTAAAAAACTGAAAAAAATGCCTTAGTATAGTGTGTGGTTGAAAAAATGCCTTAGTATAGTGTGTGGTTGAAAATTTGCCTCAGTATAGTGTGTGGTTGAAAATTTGCCTTAGTATAGTGTGTGGTTGAAAATTTGCCTTAGTATAGTGTGTGGTAAAAAACTGAAAAAAAACCGGTAAGATTTATGAACGCAGAGTGCACTGGGCCTCGGGCAGGAGGGATAATGCAGCATCATTAAGAGAGAGCATAAAGGCCTGTCTGAATGTATTATGGTATCTGTATGAGGTATATCAGCTGGGATATTAAATATTTACAGTCAGTGTATGCATATGGAATTACTCTTGCACACATCTAGTGGACTACTTACTCATCTTTGGTCGCATTAACGTACATCATTTTCAGAAAAAAGAAATGGCAGCAACCAATTTTTGCAAAAATGACCACAAACATCAAAGTAAGGATGAAGAGTTGTGTACAGACTTCCTCACCCACTTAAAGTCTGTAACGGCAGGCCGTAACAATACTGAGCATTACATAACCTTAATTTTACCTGTGTGTATGTCTGATGAAGGTATCTGATTAAAAATGTGTCTGTAGTACTATACACATTCAGTGTAGACATATTTGTAAGCTATTCTTTAATGATGTTTTTTTTTTTTTTTTTTTTTTTTTTTTTTAAGGTAATTTTAAAGGACCGTGAAAATGGATTTTCTTTCTTGAGGAATCCTGCAGGGAGCAGACTATAAAGCAATATAATGCAAGGTTAATGGATGGAAAACCTACTGTAACCCTGCCACGGAATAAAAGCCAGAGCACGACACTTTGCATTATTTTTATGCTAATGTGCACCACTCATCAGCCTTTTCTTCCTACG